>NC_141687.1:398911768-399511768 GCF_964263255.1 Lissotriton vulgaris
GCAACCCCATTTCCAAATCAGGTATAGCCAGATGGATTGTTAAGTGCATACAGATCTGTTATCAAAAAGCTAAACGCACATTAACAGTTCCCCCAAGAGCGCATTCCACACGCAAGTTAGGGGCATCCATGGCTTTCCTAGGTAACATTCCTCTAGAGGATATATGTAGAGCAGCCACATGGACCACCATACATACATTTACCAAACACTACTGCATGGATGTACACTCCAAACAGCAAGCTGCTGTAGGACAGGCTGTTCTCAGAACTCTTTTTCAGACTGCTGCAGCTGGCACGGGCAACCAACGCTAAAGAGGAAACTGCTATCTATTCTATGCACAGATATGAATTCAGCAGCCCACATGCCTCGAACGGAATATGCTACTTACCAGTATGCATCTGTTCTTGGCATGTAGGGCTGCTGACATTCATATCGCCCGCCCTCCTCCCCGGTGCCTGTCGCAGCTGTAGCACTCAGAATTATTCTCAGGCATGGTCATCACTTAATGTATCATACTCAATCTCTGCCACAATGGCAAAAAACAATCTGAGAATGGAGAGGATGCCCATGCGCACTGTAGTCCATGGGAGGAGACACCTATCTTGTGATACTTTGAAGGCTCTTCCAGGACAACCATGTGCAATCATCCGGACCCAAGACTAGGCGGCGATCTATGCACAGATATGAATGTCAGCAGACCTACATGCCAAGAACAGATGCATACTGGTAAGTAGCATATTCCATCCGAAGATGGCGCCCAAGGGTGGGGGCTGCTGCGTGCAGACGTCACGAGAAGGACACCAAAAGGTGGGACGTAGACGCCCACCTCGGCTACAAAAAGACTACGATTTCGGACCCGCCCACTAGACTGCGGAATAATGCACAGCATAGTGAATCCAGAAATTTCTTCAAGCTGCAAAACTACACAGACAGGTAAACTATTCGTTATGCTGCAGTGGCGGGCACGGAGCCATGTTTTCACTTAGTCACTGCAGTTGTGGCACAATCAGTGCTGCATTCCACCGGTGACATTTAACTTACAGGACTTGGGTACACGAGTACATATACAAGGGACTCATTGATATAAATGTCAGTCGTGTGTTAGCCAAATACACATATACTTTAGGCATCAGAGCACACACTAGGTGTTCAATACCAGTGCCCCAGTGTTCAGAATCCGTAAACCAGATATAAATTTAGCAAAAGCAGGGACGAGTCTGCAAGAAAGACCTTTCCTCACAATTACTGTCAGAAGAAAAAATTACTTGCCTGAGTAACCTCTTATTTGGTATGGACTAACTGCAGGTTCCTCAACCGACCCTCCCATCCGTTACCTTCTGTAAACTTTCAATCTGAAAAGGTCCCACTTTAGAGAACTCTATACCGGTCCAAGTCCATTTGGGATTATGCTCCAAGCCAATCTGCGATTGTGTTCCATGCTTGAGGAATGGACAAGTCAAAAAGCAACTTGTAGTGTGCATGTGTGGTGCTTATATAAAATTTCACACATCCCTTCCAAAGCAGAACAAAATCACTGCGGACCTACCTACTGGCGCAGGGGTACTGCTGAATATTTTCTGGATGCAGTCTTTACTCCTGGGGGAATATTCAAAAGGTGAGGAATCTGCAATTTTATCGACCCCCTTCGGTGCTGCCTTAGCAGGTAAAGTAAGTAGTTATTTTGAGCCACTTCTTTTTAGGACAAATAAATATAGCTACTCCCAAAAAAATACGGCTATTTAGTGAAAGGTTAACGCATTCTTACAGTGAAAAGATCAAATACATATTTAAACAGTACAATGTTGACATGTGAAAAGCCCTATTGATACTCGCAGATATTCCATATTACAAGTTTGCTAAGTCATGTAGCCTCTGGAATGTTGGATCTCCCTGCTCGGATTCAACCCATGCTAACACACACAGTTCCACAATAGTAAACCTAGCATATTACACTCTGCATTTGCATACGTACCACATGTGTTTTTATACTTATTTTCTTATGATCATTAGTATTGACAAATCCTTCAACTCTGCATTTTATCAAGTGAATGATTGGCAAAATCCCCACCTATATTATTTGTTGTTTTGACCATATTACTTTTTGTGTTAAGGTTTATTTTTGTATTTTATTTTTACAGCCACCAAAAAAGAAGAAGAAGAAAAAGAAAATCAAAGAAGATCCTACAGAGGATTAATTGGAATACCCAGTCTGGACTCCGTTCTTAATCTTATACCCTGGACACTTTGTGAAATTCATCGCTGAATGTCCTTGCAGAAAGCTCTGTAAGGGGAGAGGTGTTGGAAAAGAGGGTTAAGATTATTCACCCTGAACCGAAGATCATGAGCCTTGTTATTTTTCTACACGGACTAATGGAGATACCGTTAATTGGGAGGAAGATCGTTGCCAATTTCAGTTTCTTGTATTTTTATTTTGTAATTCTTATAAAAAGGTAACCTATTTTAAAGATTAGTTTAATTATTTGAAGTAGTAAGAAGTTTGTTTGCCTCCTTGAGTGCTGAGGCTGTTATTTTGATATCTGGGGAAGTTCGCTTTTAAGCCTTCATGACCTTATCACAAAAAGCATCCAGGCCTAATGTTGGAAAGTGGGTTATTGGTAGGGGCAAATGTAGGTCTGCCACTGGCAATAAGGCCACTAACACATGATAGGACTCAGTATAGGTCTTAGAAAAGTATTCCTTTGCTCAACCCTTGGTAACGTGGCTGCGAGCAGACCGGCTTAACTTCAAAGACAGGTATGTAAAGCATTTAAAAACACCATTTCAGTAAATAATTAAGACAAAACACAATAAAAATCCAAAACCAATTTATAAAAATAAGTAATTTTATCTTTTAAATGACACCAAAACAAAAATAATCCACTGTAGGGAAACAGATATGAATTTTTAAAGATTAGTCACTTTCTAGTGCTTAGAAACCAACAGTGCCCCTTTAAGTCCTTTTGTTTTCTCTTTCTGACAGATACATCTGCCTTGTGGATTCCTCACCTTGTGAATATCCCCCTTGCGTCAGCAACGTTCGGAAAATTCTTTGTAGCTCGCCGGCGTAGACTACGTCATAGGAGCACGGCATCGCGCGCGACTCCGTCTGACGTCACAGACTCCTTATTAGGCCTACGTCGGCGTGATGACATCAGTTCCCTTTTTTCTGCGTTTTTGACGCTAACGGTTTCTGGGATCTTCTGGGATTCAGATAGCGACTTTGTATCTATTTGTGTGTTTCTCTTTCTTTTCTTCGTCGAAGATATCGTCGAAGAAGACTGGGTTCAAGCAGTGTGGCTCGTGTGCCCGGATGATGTCGATTACCGATCCACACGAAGAATGCTTATGGTGTCTGGGTTCGGATCATGATGTCAAGGGCTGCCGATACTGCTTCAAAATGAATCCGAAGGCCCTGCGAGAACGGGAGGCAAAACTTCTGCTGGCCAAAGGTAAAGAAGCCAAGAAATCTTCGAGATCAAGATCTTGACGCCCCAGCTCGAAGTCACGGTCGAGGTCTAGAGCGAGGTCGAGGGCCAGATCGGAGTCTGCGTCTAAGTCTGCTTCTGGGCATGCTTCGGGATCCTCCTAAAGGAAACACAAGAGGAAGAAGCACAGTTCTCGGCATCATTCGGGGTCGTCTGACTCAAAGAAGTAGTCTTCTCGAAGACATCATGAAGACTTAGTCTCTCCATCTCCCGAAGGTGGAACCTCACCGGTACGATCTCCAGAGCATTCTCCGGACCTAGAACCGAATCCGGTTTCGGGACAGTCTTCGGAGCACGAAGAGGTCGAGAATCCACAGACAGACTCAGGAGGAGGACCTGGAAGGTCAAAAGGGTCAAAAGGAGCCGAATTCAGAGCAGCCTCAATCGGAGCAGCCATTGGGTTCGTACCCTCCCTTTCCTGGTCCTGGTCAGGAACCTTCGCATTTCCTAAATGCCATGTTTGGTGTTTATGCGAGGGCAATGTACCCCTCTAGAGCGCCTGTGGGTCCCATGGGTCCCTTGACATATAACTTGGGCGTTCCCCAAGCTTATGCTCCGGCGCCTTTTCTACCATTTATGCCGGCGCCATATCCTCCTTGGCTCGGTACGGCGCCGCCGAGGTAAGCTGCTTCGCCGGCTCCGGAGTGACCTCGGGATTTGGATCTGGGTTCGACACCGGTTCTGTCTTCTCTTCCACCTGTTCCAGTTCCTCGCTCGACGCCGACTGAGTCGCTACCAGATCCTGCGACTTCGGATCGACTGGAGTGGTCTAGGCGTAGAGCCCAGCGTCTTAGAGGAGAAGGAGTATGGGGAACCTGAAGTGGAGGAAGGCTAGCTTCAGGAGCATGAGGATTGCTTTGAGGATCTGCAAAGTGCAAGTAGCCTGGAACTTTCTCCAGAATGGGGGGTTGCCTGTGGTTTCGGATGCACCCTCTAGGGATGTGATGCCATACCATGTAGTTATAAGAAAGGCTGCTGATTTGCCAAATTTGACATTGCCTACAGTGGAGTTCAAGTCAAATATCCTCACAGAAGTCTTACATTCACCATCTTAGGTTATTGAACCGACTCTGCCATTCACTGAGGCTCTGACCAAACCGATTTTAGAGGTTTGGAAACAGCCATTGTCTGATCCTGCTGTGTCCAGATCAGTGGCAAGGCGTTATAGGGTGGCACCTGGTGACCCTGAGTTCTTGACTTCTCATCCTTCACCGGAAAGTTTGGTGGTGCAGGCTTGTTCAAGCAGGTCTGCTGGCTCTTTTCCCCTGGTTCCTGGAGATAAGGACTCCAAGAAATTGGATCAGGCTGCTAAAAAGGTTTTCTCCTCGGGTTGCATGGCCTTGAAGTCTACTAATGCTACTTGCCTACTGGGAAGGTATGTTCATGCCTTAATGGATTCGGTGATGCAATTGTCAGCAAAGCTTCCGGAGGAAGACAGGAAAAACTACGCTCAGACGGCGGCCCGCAAGGTTATTCAGAGTGGCATGGACACGGGGGACTCTGGGGCTAGGGTGATGGGTTCTACGGTGGACACCAGAAGAGCCGCTTGGCTAAAGTCATTAGAGTTTTCCACAGATGTTCAGGCTACTCCTATGGATTTGCCTTTTGATGGTGTTGGCCTCTTTGGGAAGAAAGGGGATACGGCTTTGGAGAGGTTCAAAGAAAGCCGGGCAACGGCTAGATCTTTGGGCCTGCAAGCAAAGGGCTCTACCACCAGGAAGTTCAGGGGCTTTGGGAGGTCCTCCTTTCGTCCCTACAAACCAAGCCAACAGCAGCAGCAACAACAGAACCCTCTGTATAAATCATACAGAGGGGTCGTGGACGTGGGCGTCAGGCCTCCTCCTCCTCCTCTTCTTCCTCCTCTAACCCCCACCTACAACAGCAAAGCAGCCCTAGATCCGCCATTCTGGATCATGCGGTTCCGGTAGGGGGTCGGCTTACTCATTTTCTACGGGATTGGGAATCTGTTACATCAGAAGTTTGGGTTCTCAATCTCGTAGAAAATGGGTATGCACTTCCTTTTCAGGATTTCCCTCCCAGTTACCCTCCTTGCCAAGGTTATTGTTCGGAAGACCACCTGCTTCTCTTGCAGGAAGAAGTCCTGGCACTGTTCAGAAAGGGTGCGCTAGAGATGGTTCCGGAGCATTAAAGGGGTCAGGGGTGCTACTCCCGGTATTTCCTGATTCCCCAAGAAGGATGGCAGGCTTCGGCCAATCCTGGATCTCAGGATCTTGAACTTGTATCTGAAACAAAAGTTCAAGATGCTCACTCTTGCGCAGGTTCTTCAAGTGCTATTGGAAGAAGACTGGATGGTGTCGATCGACTTGCAGGATGTTTATTTCCACATCCCCATCCTGAAGTCGCACAGGAAGTATCTCCGTTTTACGGTGGGGTCGCAACACTACTAGTTTGCGGTCCTTCCGTTTGGACTTACTACTGCGCCTCGAGTTTTCACCAAGGTGATGGCAGTACCTGGACGACTGGCTGATCATAGCGGAGTCACCAGAGAAGGTGCTCCTTCATCTGCAGGAGACAACGTAGTTGTTGTACAGGTTGGGTTTTTCGATAAATGTACCCAAGTCTCACCTGGTGCCCTCCAAGCGCAACCTGTTCATAGGTGCGGTACTAGACACAACTGTATGTCGTGCATTCCCTCCTCCTCAAAGGATTCGCGACATACAAGAAATGATTTCTTTATTCTACAATGGAGCGGTTGTTCCAGTCCTGAAGGTCCTTCGTCTGCTCGGTCTGATGGCTTCTTGCGTTCTGTTGGTCAACCATGCACGCTGGCACATGAGGGCACTCCAGTGGTGCCTCCGCTGGCAGTGGTATCAGCACAACGGAGATCTCGGGGAGTCAGTGAGGATCTCCAGAGTAACTGCAGCGGATATAACTTGGTGGGGCGTGGAAGGCAATCTGTCTCAAGGAAAGCCCTTCCATCGGTGGCCACAGTGATAACTGATGCATCCACTCTAGGGTGGGGTGCTCATCTGGGGGATCTGGAAGTCAAAGGTCTTTGGTCTCCAGAGGAAAGGTTGCTTCACATCAACCTTATAGAGTTGCAGGTGATAAGTCTGGCGCTCAAGGCGTCCTCCCTTCCCTTCGCGGTCAGTCGGTTCAAGTCCTGACGGACAACATGACCGCGATGTGGTATGTCAACAAGCAGGGAGGAGTAGGGTCGCAGTGTCTCTGCAGAGAGGCTCTGCGTCTCTGGTCCTGGGTTCAGGACCATCAGATTTGTCTGATGGCAAATCATCTGGCCGGAGTTCTGAACGTACGTGCAGACTCTCAGTCGGCAGTTCTCTGCCGATCACGAGTGGAGGCTCCATCCGGAGGTTGTTCACAACATCTTTCAGATGTGGGGCGAACTCCTCGGGTGGACCTGTTCGCCACTTGCGAGAATGCTCACTGCCTGTCATTCTGCAGTCTCCAGTATCCGATGCAAGGAACTTTGTGGGACGTGTTTCATTTGAGTTAGGGAGGTCCACTCCTTTAGGTGTTTCCTCCCATACACTTGATTCCTCGGGTTCTGAGGAAGATTCGCCAGGACTGGGCCCAAGTCCTATTGGTCGCCCCGGATTGGCCAAGAAGGGTGTGGTGCACGGACCTACTCCACCTCTCCTCACCCGCCGCTCCGTCTCCCTTACAGGGTAGATCTCCTCTCTCAGATGGAGGGTCAGGTTTTACACCCCCACCTCCAGACATTACACCTTCATGCCTGGAGATTAAACGGGGCAACCTGAATTCCTTTTCACTCCCTCACAATGTGGTGGATGTCATTCTTTCAGCCAGGCGTGACTCCACCAAGTCCATCTATTCGTATAGGTGGTCTAAGTTTGTGGCTTGGTGGAGGGAGAAGGCTATTGATCATTTGAGGGCTCATTTGTCCGATATTTTGCAGTTTGCTCTTTCTTTGGCGCAGCCAGGATTTGCTGTTGCCACAGTCAAAGGTTATCTTTCGGCATTATCGGCATTTCTCTGTTTGCCGGATCAGCCGTCTCTATTTAAATCTCAAGTGGTTTTGAGGTTTCTGAAGGGCCTCACTAATAGGTTCCCTCCTTCTCCATTTATCGTGCCTCAATGGGAATTAAATTTTGTCTTAGTTCGAGGCATGTGATTTTGTCTTAACATTCTTGATGGGTTCTCCCTTCGAACCCTTACACAAGTGTCTCATGAGGTTTTTGTCTTTTAAGACGGTCTTCTTCGTTGCGATCACCTCTGCAAGGAGGGTGAGTGAGCTTCAAGCTCTTAGTTCTAAGCCCCCATTCCTGACCATTCATGCTGATCAAATGGTTCTTAGGACCAGGGCTGCTTTTCTGCCTAAGGTGGTAACTCCCTTCCATCTAGGACAGTCCATTACCCTTCCTACCTTCTATCCTCCCCCTTCCAAGGAGGAAGAGAGACTGCACCGTCTGGACCCTAAGAGGGCGGTGTCTTTTTATCTGGACAGAACTATAGACTTTTGTATGGAAGACAAGCTGTTTGTTGGTTTTGCTGGCTGCTGGAGGAGGGAATGCACGACAAGCGCACACTTTCCAGGTGGATAATTCTGTGCATCAAGATCTGCTACTCCCTGGCGGGTAAGGACCCTCCTGAGGGTATAAGAGCTCATTCTACCAGAGCAAGGTCTGCTACTTCTGCATTGTCAAGAGGTGTGCCAGTTGAGGACATTTGCAGAGCCACGACTTGAGCCTCCCTCCACACTTTCGCGAAGCATTACTGCTTGGATACCGAAGTGAGGAGGGACGGCCACTTCGCGCGTTCTGTCCTCCAAGATTTCTTGGTGTAGCAGAGTGGACACCCTCCGGGAGTGGTGACTGCTGTGGGAATCTATTCACAAGGTGAGGAATACACAAGGCAGATTTATCTATCAGAAGAACAAGTTACTTGCCTTCGATAACGCTTTTTCTGGTAGGTACAGTATCTGCCTGTGGATTCCTCACTGACCCACCCGCCTCCCCATTGTCCACTCTGCGATACCTGAGTTTATGTAGTTTTATATTTATATATATATATATATATATATAATGGGATTTTTATTCCTTTGCTGCGCACTGTGTGCTGTTTTGATTTGTATATACTTTGTACACTGTATATTTGTATATATCTGCTGTCATTGGCCGTCCGGGTGCCTCGAAGGCACGGAAAAAAGGAGGAACTGATGTCATCACACCGACGTAGGCCTAATAAGGCGTCGGTGACGTCGGACTGAGTCGCCTGCGATGCCATGCTCCTATGAAGTCTACGCCGGCGTGCTACGAAGAATTTTCCGAACGTTGCTGACGCAAGGGGATATTCACAAGGTGAGGAATCCACAGGCAGATACTGTATCTACCAGAAAAAGCGTTACCGAAGGTAAGTAACTTGTTCGTCGAGGACACACCTTTACAAATTGTTCTGAATTCTCACCACTGTAGTGGGCCGCCTTCAGCAAGCGGGGTCCAGTTAGAACACCTTCCTGGCGTTCTGCTTGCGGGTACCAAAGTTTCCAACACACAATCTAAGGTTCTGCAATCTCCAAGAGGGTACTTGAAAGTGTGAAACTTCAATGCTGCAATCCACTTGAACAAAACCCTTACAAATCCACTGTACTCCAGGCTTGGAATTCTTTGTGGGGCTGTCCAGGTGAGCTCTGTTAACCTGTAGCTTGCAGGGAGTCCACTTTTAGTCCTTTGGCAGCAAGGTAATCCACAGGGCTGCAGTTTTACTTGGTGCAGTCTTCAGAGGTCAGGCCTTGAAAATCTTTGCACAGCAAACTTCGCAGCAGGGCACTTCTTGCTTCAGTAAGTTTCAAGCAGCAGATCTGGAGGGCTCTGCCCCTCTCAGATACTTATTCAAAATTCTCTGGGTCAAGCACCAGGTCACTGCTGACCAATGAGAGCAGGGCAGCTCCTCATGGTTATGACCACATCCTGTGGAGTGTGGCATTAGTTTGTCCCAGAGTGCATCAGTCTTCCAAATCCAAAATGGCTGATTTTCCAGCAAGGAGGTAAGAGCTGGCTAAACACACTCACAAACATCTGCACATAACTTTCTTAAGCCTAGTCCTGACTCTGGGTCACAACTGTCTTAGTGGATTGAAACCCAGGCCTCCCTTCTACCTTTTGAAAAACGTAGTTTACGCGCCACCTCCTGGCCTGGCATTCTTATAGAACAGATCACTGCCCTCCCAGCAGCCTGGCTAATCCACTTAACTCTGACCAATCAGGGCAGACCACTGAAAGGCTGAATTAAGACTTACAAAGTCTCATAACTAATTGTATGTACACTTTAGGAGAAATTCAACAATATAATTTTGTTGGATTTACTACGACCATTCTGGGAAGTCTTTGAATGGTCCGGCTAGTCCTCTCCTATCAATATTTATTAATCAATCACTTCCTACCATGGTAACCTATGGGGTTTGCAATGGGGGAAATGACTGGCGCCACTTTTGTAGCACCAGGGCTTATAAAACCATATTTCCCTAATTCCCCCCCCCCCCCCCCCCCCCCCCCCCCCTTGTGCAACTAGGGGAGACTTCAGGGGTTCTGAATCTGCAGAAATATTGCAGATCACCCTTACCCAATTCTTCCAGCATCAAAGTCGAATTTGAGCACCTCTTTAAGACAATGTGGGGAGTGAAATGTAAAATTTCACTTTACCCAGGCTTCTAAAAACTCATTTTATAAGGGCGCTCCTTATAGATAACTGATCCCCCACCCCTGGGATACCTAGGGGTGACCCTGGGGGTCCCTAATATGCAAAAACATGGTAGGTTTTTAATTTTTAAGGCCCCTACCCCCAAAGTAGAGTTTGGGCACAATTTAAGGTTTAAAAGCTGTCCTGGCCACCAGTGCAGCTTTTAAACTGACCTCAGGCTTCAGCACGGCACACATGCTGGTGCAGAGAATCTGCTGGCCTCTAAACTGCCAATCCCCATGATACTGCAGACTTCTAGGTAGTTTCAATCCCCTGCTCCATTACGTACTAGGGGCTTAGGTGGTAGGTCATGCCAACTACAGGGGTACCCCACCATACTATAGTGTACCCTAGTGTATGTTGGGTGTCTTAACTGTGTTCTAATGTGTTCCTTTTAGCTTGGCCCTGGTTAAACAGAGCTCCGGGTCAGTCAGTTACCACCAGTTCCAGTCAGCAAAAAGTTGGGGGTGCCCAGGGCACAGGATGACTTTGCAACAAACTTTGGAAGGTGGCAGGTGCATTCTTTAATCCAAGGTGCATTCTTTAATCCAAAGGGCATTACCATGAACTGATAATGTCCCTCTGGTGTTGAGAATGCTGAAGTCAAATCAAAAGTACTCTGGTACTTAGCAGCCCCTAACCTATCAATGAGCTCATCAGCTCTAGGTATAGGGTGAGCGTCCGTCTTTGTGACTGCATTCAAATCTCTGTAGTCCACACAGAACCGTAACTCCTTGGGTCCCCCCTGAGGATTAGGTTTAGGTACCAGTACCACTGGACTGGCCCATGGACTCTCAGACGGTTCAATTACCCCCAGCTCCAGCATCTTGGCAACCTCCGCTTTAATGTTGGCTCTGACATGGTCAGACGACCTGTACATTTTATTTTTGACAGGTCAGCTGTCACCAGTGTCAATGTGGTGCACACGCACCACCCAGTGATGCCTGGGGTCAGAGAACAGGCCAGCAAATTGCTCCAGCACCTGATTACAGTCTCTGTGCTGCTGGTCTGTCAACTTGGGAGAGAGCACATTTCCTTCCACTGACCCATCTTGCACATTGGTGGAGAGGAGGTCGGGCATAGGCTCAGTTTCCTCCTCCACACCCTCATCAGTGGCCAGTAACATGGTCATGTCTGCCCTGTCATGGTGTGGTTTCAATCTATTCACATGCAGGACCCTGTGAGGGTTCCTGGGGGTGGCAAGGTCAACCAAATAGGTAACCTCACCCTTCTTTTCTACGATTGGATAGGGCCCACTCCACTTGTCATGGAGGGCCCTAGGAGCCACAGGCTCCAACACCCACACCAACTGTCCTCTAGTATACTCGGGCATAGTAACCTTTTGATCATACCAGTGCTTCATGAGCTCCTGGCTGGCCTCCAGTTTCCTGTTTGCCTTGTACATGTACTCCGCCATTCTAGATCTCAGGCCTAGCACATAATCGAGCACATTGTCCTTATCTTCTTTAAGAGGCTTCTCTAAAGACTCTCTAAGCAGGCTCAATGGCCCCCTCACAGGGTGTCCAAACTCCAGCTCAAAAGGACTGAAACCAACCCCTTTCTGTGGCACCTCCCTCTAGGCAAACAGTAAGCGTGGGAGAGCATCCCATCTCCTGAGTTTCTCTGACAACCCATTTATCATGTCCTTCAGGGTTTTGTTGAATCTCTACTAGAGCATTTCCTTGTGGGTAATAGGGGGTGGTGAACTTGTAGTTGACACCACACTCATCCCACATAGCAGTGAGATAGCTGGACAGGAAGTTTGTGCCCCTATCGGACACCACCTCTTTTGGAAAACCCACTCTGGTCAACACACCAAGCAGTGCCCTCGCCACTGCAAGTGCATCAATGCTTCGAAGAGGTATGGCTTCAGGGTATCTAGTAGCATGGTCAACTACCACTAAGATATACCTATTCCCTGATGCAGTAGGTGGGTCCAGGGGACCAACGATGTCCATCCCCACCCTTTCAAAAGGAACCCCAACCACTGGCAGTGGCTTTTAGGGGAGCCTTTTGTCTTGCCCTCTGCCTTGCCTCTGGCCTGACAGGTGACACAGGAGCTGCAAAACTCCTTTACCTTTTCAGACCTATTGGGGCAGTAGAAATGGTTCACCAACCGGTTCCATGTCTTTGTCCGTCCCAAATTGTCCTGCCAAGTGGATATCGTGACTCAAAGTCAGGATGAACTCTCTGTACTTCTGGGGCACCACCAATTTCCTGGTGGCCCCCTCCTTGAGGTTTCTGGCCTCAGTATAAAGCAGTCCATCTTCCCAGTAGAGTTTGTGAAACCAACTGTCATCCCCTTCCTCTTGCTTAGAAGTAATCCGCCTCAAGCTCTCAAGGGTGGGACAGTCACGCTGTCCCTGACTGAACTCCTCTCTGGAGGGTCCACCTGCTCCTGTCAGTTCTGCAAAATCTGACAGCTCTGGCAGGGATGGAGTCCCTCCCCCAGAGGCCAAATCCTCCCCATCAGGGTTAGATTCTTCCTGCGCCTCTGGAGTTCCCTAGGCTGGCTCACCAGACCCAGTGCCCTTGTCCTTGGATGCTTGGCCCTTTGTTCCAGGGTCCAAGTGGCCAGCTCCTCCCTTCTGGCTAGTCTGTGACCTAGTCACAGCACATACCCACTCGGGAGCTCCAATATTTTCATATGGAGTCCTCTCGCCACCTCTGACCACGCAGAGGCTTCAAGATCATTACCCAGTAAACACTGGACTGGGAGCACCCTTGACACAGCTACCTTCATAGGCCTGTCACACTTCCGCCATTCCAAATCCACCACAGCCATGGGATGGAGTTTGGTAGTGCTGTCTGCATGTGTCACCTGGTGAAATTCACCAGGTAACAACCTCTCTGGGGGCACCAGTTCATCCAGGACCATAGTTACACTAGCCCCAGTGTCTCTGATAGCCTCAACCTGAGCCCCATTCACTTTAGGCCTCTGCCTGTACTTGTCCATGTTTGGAGGTAAGGCAGCAAGGGTGGCAATACTCTCCCCACCCAGAGACACTAAGGTTGCTTCCACCACCTGCCTGTTCTGTACACCACCCTTCACCCCTACACTGACACTGGCAATCCCTGTGGATGGTCCCTTAGGGGGGAGCTTCTTGGTGCAGACAGCATCTCCCTGCTTGTGCCCTGGCTGGTTACTGTCAAAGCACTTACCCACCTTTGAGGGGATCAAAGAACCTACCAGGCTTTCCCTGAAACCCCCTCCCTTTGAATTTGAGTTGGCTCGACACCCCCCTCCCCGTGCAGGTGTTTGTGGGTCTTTGGAGGATTCCTTAGGATTTTGACCTTAATTTCCCTGGGCTTTCCCCCTGGGGAGGGATCTGTCCACCTTTCTTCTGGTCGCCCCTGATGCTGAATGGAAACCCCTTGTTCTCACCCACTCATCAGCTGATTCCCCCAGCTCTCTGGGGTCTGTCAGCTTAGAGTCCACTAGATACTGGCGTAACTTCTCTTCTGCACAATGAGTCAAAATGTGTTCTTTCAAAAACAAATGATACAATCCCTCATATGTGTCAACTTTGTTACCGACAATCCAGCCTTCCAGTGCCTTTACTGAAACGTCCACAAAGTCTACCCAAGACTTTGAACTCAATTTCTGTGTGCCTCTAAACTTCACCCTGTACTGGTCTGGAGTCAGACCAAATCTCTTGACTAAGCATGCCTTCATCTGCTGGTATGATTCTGCATCCTCGCCCTTCAGGGTCAGGAGCCTATCCCTCCCAGCTACTGGAATCCACTCCCACAGGAGTGCACCCCAATACCTAGAGTGAAACCTATTCATTTTAAGGGCCCTCTCAAAAGCTGCTAGCCACTTGTCAATGTCATCCCCCTCAGTGTACTTGGGTACAATGCCTTTGGGAAGTTTAGGTTCAAATCTACCACCCCATGACATTTCAGCATCGTCACGTTCGCTGCCACCATTCCTTTTCTCCTCCCTCTCCCATTTTCTCTTAGCCAATTCGAATTTCTCCTTCTCGAAGGCAATCGACTCTAATTGAGCCTGAAGCTGTCTCTCTGCAAGGGACTGAAGTGGTACCTGAGTAAGGGACCCTTCCCCACTCGCACCACCACCTTGATTCACCTGGCTAACACTAGTCACAATGGGAAAGGTCTCATCTTAACCCCCCTCTCGGGTGTGGTTGGGGGGAAACTTCTTCCCATCCCCTTGGGGGTGGGAAGATGTCCACTTTCCAACATTGAACACCAAATGTTGGAAAGTGGGTTATTGGTAGGGGCAAATGTAGGTCTGCCACTGGCAATAAGGCCACTAACACATGATGGGACTCAGCATAGGTCTTAGAAAAGTATTCCTTTGCTCAACCCTTGGTAACGTGGCTACGAGCAGACAGGTATGTAAAGCATTTAAAAACACCATTTCAGTAAATAATTAAGACAACACAAAATAAAAATCCAACACCAATTTATAAAAATAGGTAATATTTTTATATTTTAAATGACACCAAAACGAAAAGAATCCACTGTAGGGAAACAACTATGAATTTTTAAAGATTAGTCACTTTCTAATGCTTAGAAACCAACAGTTCCCCTTTAAGACATTTCGTTTTCTCTGTCAGGGACACACCTTTACAAATTGTTCTGAAGAATTCTCACCACTGTAGTGGGCCGCCTTCTTTAGCAACCGGGGTCCAGTTAGAACACCTTCCTGGTGTTCTGCTTGCGGGTCCCAAAGTATCCAACACACAATCCAAGGTTCTGGAATCTCCAAGAGGGTCCTTGAAAGTGTGAAACTTCAATGTCGCAATCCACTTGAACAAAACCCTTACAAATCCACTGTACTCCAGGCTTGGATTTTTTTGTGGGGCTGTCCAGGTGAGATCTGTTAACCTGTAGTTTGCAGGGAGTCCACTCTTAGTCCTTTGGCAGCAAGGTAATCCACAGGGCTGCAGTTTTACTTGGTGCTGTCTTCAGAGGTCAGGCCTTAGAAATCTTTGCACAGCTAACTTCGCAGCAGGGCACTGCTTGCTTCAGTAAGTTTCAGGCAGCAGATCTGGAGGGTTCTGCCCCTCTCAGATACTTATTCAAAATTCTCTGGGTCAAGCACCAGGTCACTGCTGACCAATGAAAGCAGGGCAACTCCTCATGGTTATGACCACATCCTGTGGAGTGTGGCATTAGTTTGTGCCAGAGTGCATCAGTCTTCCAAATCCATAATGGCTGATTTTCCTGCAAGGAGGTAAGAGCTGGCTAAACACACCCCCCAACATCTGCACATAACTTTCTTAAGCCTAGCCCTGACTCTGGTTCACGACTGTCTTAGTGGATTGAAACCCAGGCCTCCCTTCTGCCTTTGAAGAACGTAGTGTTCGAGGCATGTGGGCTGCTGAATCCATATCTGTACATAGATCGCCGCCTAGTGTTGGGTCTGGATGATTGCACATTCTTGTCCTGGAAGAGTCTTCGAAGTATCACGAGATAGGTGGCTCCTCCCTTGGACTACAGTGCGCATGGGCATCCTCTCCATGCTCAGATTGTTTTTTTTCCTCCTTAAGTTCGAATGTACTTTCCAGCACTCCAAGTTCGGAATCAAGATAACTTTTCGAAAGGCCTTTGGTTTCGTCGGTATTGTTTGTGATCGGTACCAATAACCTTTTTTTTTTTTTTTTTTTTTTTTGTAAGACATTTATTATGGAAAAAGAGTCATAAGATTACACTGCGTCACGCCAACAACCCGGAGGCAGGCTGCTATGAAGTTTACATATCACCAAGCATAATAAAGCAGTCGGTTTTAACGTAACTCTGCGGAACTCCGAGCTCCCAGAAAGATATACAATACAGTAATGATTTGTATGTGAGCAATGCAACCTTAGCACGTTAAGTGGTCTTACTTTTATCAGTACAGTAGACAGATAACCGTAGCATGAGGTAATATGGCTGTTCCGGGGCGATCAGCAGACCCCAGTATTGAAACAGCATATGAAAAGGGTACGTCTAGCAGTACTGTTTTCACCCAACCTTCCCCAACAACCAAAATGGAAACGTAAACAACCTAACATTGGTGCAATTACAGAAAATCAACCACGCAGTGTCCCACACATTTATGGGGCTGCGTGTGCCTGTGCCGGACGACTATCAGTGGATGGCGATCTGTGGCAGGGGTGGAGGTGTGGCAGGTATCCAGCCTCCTTCGTGAAGATGGAGGGGGGGGGGGGAGTAGGGGGGAGGAGAGATGTCGGAGCAGGGCAATCCACCGGGTCATGTGGTCTCAGGGGAGGCAGATGGGACAGGACACGCAGCGCGTGCTAAGTCAAAAAGGACAGCAGGGTCAGTACTCATTACGGCCAGGGCAAGCTAGCGCTGGATTAGATCAACAGAGTTACAACAGTCCGGTCTCATGCTCAAATCATTCAGCCCATATCATCCGAAACACCCACATCAGGTGATCCCCCAGAGGCGACCGAACCCGCACGCTCTCTGGTCCATTGCAGAAACGGTTCCCAAATGTCATTCGGCCTAGAGGCAGTGGGCATAGTCTCCCAGTAATGAGTTAGTTGTGCATGCCCATAAGCGACATCCCAATCCACTCTGTGAACAATGGAAGTGCTTTCCTGCCCCAGTGTAGTGAAATCTGTCGTTTTGCATAGAGGAGGAGGAGTGCATGCAATTTCCTGTCACAAGGTTCAGTGTCTTTGACATAGCCCAACAAGCCCAGGAGTGGTGAAGGTGTGTCATTTCTGTGTAAGATTTGGTTGATAGCTGTGAAGACGTCCGCCCAGTATTCGTGCAGTTTGGGGCATCTCCATGCCACATGTATGAAGGACGCATCCTCCCTTCCGCACTTCCAGCAGGACGTATCCGTGCGGATGCCCATGCGGTGTAGCAGCATCGGTGTGCGGTAGTACTGGTGTAAGAATTTGAAGTGTATGAGCCGCAGTCGATAGTTTGGAGATAGTGCCGTCAGTTGTTTACAGCAGTACTCCCACATTTCGTCGGTTAACGGGACTTCCAGGTCAGCAGCCCAAGCCATCTTGGCTGTGGCCACAGTGATTGGGGCCTGCTCTTGCATGCTGTTGTATAGTCTCGATACTAGTTTTTTGGGAGAAGGTTTTGAAAGCAGGTTCTGGAGGGCATCTAGAGCTCGCGGCTCTTCCGGGAATTGGGGCCCCATCTTTTTGCAAGATTCCCTAAGGGAGTGGTATAGCAGCGCGTCCGCAAAAGATTCAGGCTGGTCGTCATCTCTCGCGCACAGCTCCACAAAGGTGCCTTCGGGATATAAATCGGCAAAGGTGTGCAGCCTCTTCCCGCGGAGCATGAGGACGTCACCCCTTGCGGTTGAGCAGGGTAGTATCGGGTTTCCCTGTAGGGGGATGGCAGGCGCGTAAAGTAAGGAGAGTCCTGCTCTCTTTTGCAGTTCTCGCCAGGTCCAGTGTACCATCTCCACGGTGTCGATCTCCCCTGAAGGGTGTGAGACTTTTTTGTATAGTGCCACTCGCAGAGGCAACGGGGCAACCGCGGCCAACTCGACCGCCACGTGCGGTTGGTAGGGAGTGGGGAAGGCCCAAAAATGTAGAAATTGCGCCTGCGCACATAGAGTACAGCCTCAAGTCGGGAGCCCCAAGGCCCCCTTGCCGAAGCGGGAGTGTGAGTAGGTCCCAGGAGACCCTCGCCTGTCTCCCAGCCCAAACCAGTTTCAATAACAGAGAGCGAACACGTGCGTGAAAGTGCGCTGTCATGGGCAGCGGGATATTCACGAACAGATACAGGAATTTGGGGAGAATCACCATTTTCGCTAATGCTATTCTTGCAACCAGGGATAAGGGCAGTTTATTCCAAACCTCGATCTTCCCTTGCAGCCAGTCCACCACTCTCCCAAAGTTTAGTGACCATAGCTCCTGCACATCCCGACTTACCCATATCCCCAGGTTTTTAACAGCCTCAGTCTCCCAACGCAGAGGGTAGTCTGGGGCTGGCCGACAAGTCCCATCCGTCAGAGGGAAAGCCACAGACTTAGACCAATTTATGGATACTCCCGCCAGGCCCTCAAATCTCACTAATTCTCGGAGCAACGGGTCCATATTGTCTTTGGGGTTGACGATGTACAAAGTCACATCGTCGGCATATAACGAGATCAGTAAGCTCCGGGAGCTGAACCCGATGCCTCTCGCGGTGTGGTGTTGTCGTTTCCTAGCCGCAAGCGGCTCCATTGCAATGGCGAATAGGAGGGGGGACAGTGGGCACCCTTGTCTGGTTCCTCTAGTGATATCGAAAGGTCTAGAGACAAGGCCGTTAACGCTCACTCTAGCTCTGGGTCCAGTGTACAGTAATTTTATTAGGGTCATGAAATTACGACTGAATCCCATTCTTTCCAAAATTTTAAATAAATACGGCCATTCCAAAGAGTCGAACGCTTTAGTGGCGTCCAAGAACACCACCGCTGCCTGCACAGATGGATGTAAGTAATGAAGGATCGAGAAAATAGTCCTGAGGTTGTGTGACGTGGCCCGACCGGGGATGAATCCGGACTGGTCAGGTAGTGCAATGATCGGCAACATCGGCTGTAATTTGTCCGCAATTATTTTAGCATAGATTTTTGCGTCCACATTAATCAGGGATAGGGGCCTATAGGAGTCCAGGAGCATCTCGTCTTTGTTGGGTTTTAAGAGCGTAATTATTAAGGCTTCACGCATGGAATCTGGCAGGGAGTTTAAATCATGGGCCTCCACGAACACTGAGTGTAGTTTCGGCGCCAGCTCATCTGCATAAGGTTTGTAAAAGGACGTTGTCAGGCCCAGGGGCCTTGTTTGCCGGCATGCTTTTGATCACCTGGACAATATCCTGGACGGTAACAGGTAGGTCCATGTATTGTCTGTGGTTGTTATTAAACCTAACTAGGGCAATAGAGTCCAGAAAGCTGTCCAAGGATGCCGGGGCAGTGGGTTGTTTGGAGGTGTACAATGACGCATAAAAGTCAGTGAAAGCGCGTAACACAGCTTCCTGGCCAACGGCCAAAGACCCTTCCTTGTCATAAATGGTGTGGATGTGGTGTGATTGTGTGCGAGGAGCTATCAACCTGGCAAGTGTCCTGCTGGGCCTATCACCCTCTCCGTATCTGCGGGCCTCAGCTTGCCTCCCCAGAAACCGCACCTCGCGCTCCGCTTCCTCATGAAAGGCAAGCAGCTTTGTTTTTATGTCACCAGCAATCGCTAAGGTCGGGTCAAGGCTAAAGGCCGCATCCAGACCTCTCAACTCCCCCTCCAGTTTGGCCAGTGTGTCACGAATTGTTCGCAGCACTCCCGCCTGTCTCGCTATGCACTGGCCCCTGATTACCGCCTTAAAGGCATCCCATTCAATGGCTTCTGAGGTGACGGAACCCGCATTCTCGGCAAAGTATTTAATGATATCATCTCTTATCTCCTCAACAAATACTGGGTCCGTGAGTGCGTGTGGGGGTAATCGCCATGTGAATGCCCTGTTAATGGTGTCGGGTAGGCGCAGCTCAAGCATACAAGGGGCGTGGTCTGATAGTGATCTAGCTTGTATTTCGACCTTTGTCACCCATGTTGCAACCTCAGGAGACACCAACCAGAGGTCCAATCTGGACCAAGCCGCTTTATGACATGTGTAACAGGTTCCCATTCTCGCATTCGGGTGACGAACTCTCCACACATCAGACAGCAATCCCTCACCCATCACATCAAGGACGGGCTGGCGCGCTCTGGCATGCATTGGTCTACTCGCACCTCGTCTGTCCATGTCATCATCTAGCACAACATTAAAATCACCTATCACAACTGACGGACAGTCAAGCAGCGCTATCTGCGCCCATACACCTCTAAAGAAGTCGGGGTCGTCTACATTTGGACCGTAAATGGCAGCCAGCACGATAGGTCGCCCCTGTAGGGAACCATGCAAGATTACGTATCTTCCATCCACGTCCTGCATGTGAGCATGTTCCCGCCAATCCAGCCCCCTGCGTACAAGTATAGCCACCCCTCTCGCATAATTAGAGTAAATGGCAGAATACACATATGACCATCTGGAATTTTTCAATCTGGGTGAAAGGGTTGTATTAATAGGAGTCTCTTGCAAGAAGCAAATGTCTACATTATGTCTGGCCAGTGTGCCATGCATCAGTCGGGCTTTTTTGTAGTCCCCGAGGCCCCTGATGTTCCAGGTCTATAGCTTAATCCCTCCCATATCTGAGGTATTGTAGAGGTAGGGTCATCCCCATCTTTTCCCACCCTCCAGTGCCACAAGGTTCTTCACACCTCCCTGCCACTAATCTCGCGCACAAAAATGAAATCATAGCAAAAGGCACATTGCACCGTGTCAACAAAACATAACAATTCAATAAACCCACCCCCCCCCCCCCCGTTTCCCGCCACCCTCAGCAACCTCCCAATTAGGTCGTGATATAACCCGTAGTAAGGCACGCAAGGCATGACATAAAACCAACATCGAAAACAATGGGAGGCACCCCATGGGGCGTGGTGTGCCCAGCTTTCACCCCCGTGTGAACGGGGTGGCTACAGTTTGGTATAAGGTTCCATGGTCTCTGCGGGTCCCCCGCCCTAGGGACATTTGGTTCTACCATTTCTAATATTCACATAGGCAGTAGGGCACCATTAATCACAGCCGGGTGCCTGGGGATATGGCATGTTCTCACCCCTCTCGTTCCCAGGTTAAGTGTAACAGCAGTGATCGTAAGGAGACTTCGTGAACCCATGTATGACATGAGAGGGTAATCCTATAATGCCGCAAACCGTACAACAGCAGACCATTTAGTCATTATCACTTAGCTGTTCCGCAGTGTCCTTGTGTCTGGGCGACCTCCTTCTGGCCCCCGCACCGCCGATGTGTTTGGCCAACTTGAGTGCTGATTTCGCATCAGTGAAAAAGTGTGTAGTGTTATCATGGAGTACCTTCAATTTTGCCGGGTATAGTAGGGAGTACGGCACACCTGCCTGCAACAACAGTTTCTTTGCCGGCAGGAATTCTTTACGGGCCGCTTGCACCAGGGGGGTGAAGTCTGGATAAAAGGAAATGTTGTTTCCTTTATGGGTGATTTTGCCCTTCTCTCTCTCGCCAGTCGCAATATCAAGTCTCTGTCCTGGTAATTGATCAATTTAGCGAGGATGGGACGAGGTGTAGCCCCTGGCGGTGGTTTCTTCCCTAGCGATCTGTGCGCTCTCGACCGTGAAGACTGAGGACAGGTGTGGGTCGAATAATTCATGCAGTAGGTCTGTCACATACGTCTCCATCTTGTCAATGTTTGTCGTCTCCGGAATTCCCGTTCTGCGTATATTGGATCTACGGGAACGCGCCTCCAAATCATCCGACTTGGCTCGCAAAATGTCCAGCTCTCGTTCCAATGATGTGATATGCTGCTTGGCCTGCTGTTGGAATTCACAGCATTCGGTTTGCCTATTTTCTAAGCAGTCCAGCCGAGTTTCATGCACGTCAACCTTGGATTTCACAGATTCCAGTTGCGCAGACATGGCGTCGAGTTTGGTGTCAATACTTTTCAGGCTGGATCTAACCTCCATGATGAGCGCACCAAAGTCTATATCTGTTGGTGTCCCTTGCGACGACGCCATGTCGCCTCCCGCCTCTGTAGCCGGTTCTTCGGAAGACGTTTATTATCAAAGCTTATTTTGGGCTGTCTGGCTTCGTTTTTCCCCATCGTGGTGGTGAGACCACTTCAGCAGGTGGCTTGGAAACGCAGTGGTCCCCCGCAGTGTTTATGTGCGCCGACCGGTGTGGTTTCGGAGCAGTACAGGCAGTCCCGGGGGGTTCTGGAAGTGTAAGCCGTGTTCCCAGGCCTCAGTGGCGTATCTGCACAGTGTTCACGTTGTCAGCAACGCGCAAGCCAGGCCACTCGTAAGTCACAAAATGGCGGGCGCCTTATGTACTTCACTTTAGCGGCGACGCGCAGCGTCTAGCAAGTCAGCAGAGCAGGTGGCCGGTATACGATGTCAGGGCCCCAGTTCCCCGGTGCCACAGCGGTGCAGGTATTGCTCAGGACCCGTTATCTAATGGCAGCAGCACCTCTCAGGCGGAGCGGTGTGGGCAGGAGGGTGTCAGTAGGTCCTCACCACACCTACCGCTTCTCGCTTCACCCCTATCGCTGTGGCCGGTATTTGTAGTGGTGCAGGGTCAGTCTCTAACCTGGTTGCAGCAGCTCCGGTCACCACGCGCCAGCTCCGGACGAATGGCGGGTCCGACTCCTGCGTCTCAGTCGGAGCCGTCGCCAAGCAGGGGATCCGGCCGCCCTCTGTGTTCTACCCGCCTGCAGTGTTCAGGGCCGCCCCCCGGGCTCAGCAGGGGCTGATCGAGGATTGTTCTAAGCAGCGGCGCCGCCGCCAGCAAGATTTCGCGCCTTCGTGTGCCGGACCCCCAGAGGCCTTCAAAGCCGCGGGCTGTAGTGGTTCGCGTTGCCCAGGGCACAGCACTTCCGCCCAGGATCAGAGCGGGCATTCGGGGCGACAGTTCCGCAAATGGCTCTAGTTTCCCGACCACATCAGCTGCGCGCCTCAAACTTCCGCGCAGGGATCCTTTAGGTGTCCGCTGTCGAACCCTGAGGTAGCGGGGGTTCGCAAGTGCCAGGATCAGGATAATAGCAGGATTAATGCTTGTAGCCGGCGGAGCTCACTCACAGAGCGGCCATCTCGCAGCTCGGCTAGCCACGCCCCCTCAACAATAACCTTCTTTAACATTAGTTTGCACTCCGTTCGTCGAATCGGGCCGTTTGGCCTTCTCGACGACACGTGAACAGATTGTCGATGGAACGAAGCCCATTCAGTACTGCCCGCAGTGCAACTCGAAGTTCCCGCACACCGATAAACATCCAGTGTGCAACAAATGCTTGTCTCCAGATCACAATGAAGACAATTGCCTAGCTTGTGCCCATTTCCGGTCCAAAAAGACAATCCGGAATCGACGGGCGGCAATGCAAGAAATGCAGAGGTCGGCACCAGAGCCCGAGAATATCTTCGGCGACGAGGAAGAACTGGTTGACGCCAAAGACTCGGATCAAGAGGAAGATCAGTTCTCAGAGCACGACTCTGAATATTATATCGACGACTAAGAACTCGTCTGTCTAAGAATAAGACCAAGATATCGTAGCTGTCTAAGACGACTCCTCTGACAATGAGGGGCGAACCGTGAGTACACCGCCCCATATAGACTATACACCAATATCAGAGACTCAGGTCGAGGCATCGCCAACAGGCCTTAGCCAAGATCAAAATACTGGTTCTACAGCCCCGCCATACCGCCCGGCTAAGAACATACAAAAAGAGCCTTCTGAGACTTATTACAAGGCCAGGCCCATCGAAACCGAAACTCATCGACACAACAGTCTTCAGACTGAATGTCGTCGAACCGAAGGTGAAGACAAAGGGCGCCGACCCGAAGGCTACCGTTCCATCAACACCTTCGAAGCCAAGGGCCGTCGAATCGACCTTGAAGCCAAAGCCCGTCGACTCGAGCAAATCGGGTCCAACGGTCGAAAAAGGAAAGAAGGGTATCGACTAAGACAAAAGGGCTACGCCCAAGGCGGTTGTCGAACCGAAACCGAAAGTAGACCACACCGGATCGGTCGAGCTGAAGCCCATCGATCCAAAAAGGGTCATTGAGCCAAAACAGCAGGCTCCAAAGACACCTCTAACACCTAAACAGGTTACCGAACCGACAAAACCGCTCGGTACAAAAGCCGTTGTGAAACCAGTAAAGGACATCGGACCGACAAACCCTGTCGGCAAGCCTCAAAAACCGATCCAGGCACCAAAAGCGGTCGAACCAAGTAAAGGCATCGAACCGAAAAAAGGAAAACCAAAAACTACGGCGCCAAAGCAAAAAACTGTGGAAGAGGAGATCATCCATCCAGACCCATCCACAGATCAGTCAAAACTATATATGTCCCAAATACTGGGAAAGTGACTGTTTATAAAAGGAAGAAAAGACCACTGCCTAGTGAAGACTTATCTAAAATATCACTTAAAAAGAAAAAACTGTGCTACTTCTCCTATTCTTTTCCAACCTATCTCTCCAGCTATGCCTGCTACTCCATACATACCACACTCACCTGCACGCTCGGACTACAACCTAGATGAAGATCAGGAGGCAGAGGGTGGTTTTGGAGATATACAAAACCCATATGTAGACCCCAATACACAACCATGGGGATGGAGGTGAGCCAGACAAGGAGGGGGCTCTACCCATTACAGACCCTACTGTATACCCAACACCCACATAAGACACAGTGGCTTTTAACTACTTAATAGACAGAGCTGCAAGTTACCATAATGTAGACCTGCATTCTGATGCTATACAAGAGGACTTTCTATTTGACACACTGGCAACATCAGAGATAAGTGTCAAAACTCTTCCCATGTTAAAGGGCGTCCTAAAGCACGCAATTGACATCTTTAAAGACACTTCTTGGGCACGTGCCATCAACCCTAGAATAGAGAAGAAGTATAGGGCTGCACCTGTAGACCCTACATACATCAGGGGACAACTGTCTTTAGACTCATTGGTGGTATCCAGCGCACAAAAGCGTGCAAATTCACAAACCACTGGAGAAGCTCCTCCTCCTGACAAGGAGTCTAAGATTCTAGAGTCATCAGGCAAAAGAGTAGCAGCTCAAGCAGCAAACTCATGGAGAATAGCCAATACACAGGCCTTGCTGGCCAGATATGACAGGGCATACTATGATGCTTAAAAAGGACTTCTCCAACATTTACCAGAGCAGGCAGATGAACTTATACAGGAGGGAAAGCTCATCACCAAGTGTGCTCTAGACGCAGCAGATACAGCTGCCAGATCTATTAACACAAGCGTACTGCTTAGAAGGCACGCATGGCTTCACATATCTGGATTTAAAAATGAAGTACAGGCCACAATTCTTAACCAGCCTATAAATTCAGATTTTTGTTTGGTCCGGCAGTTGACTCCATTCTGGACAAAATGAAAAAGGACAACGAAACTGCAAAGTCCATGGGAGCCCTTCAATCCCAACAACACAGAGGCTCCTTTCGTCGCTCAAGTTACAGAGGAATCGCGCGAGGTAACACATCGCAGCAATCTTCCACTTACAAAACAAATACGCAATCCACATACAATAAAAACACGAACAGAGGTGGATACAGAGGAAATAACACAAAAGGCAGGGGTCGTGGAGGCAATGCCAATAGATCCTCCACTAACACAACAGTGACTTCTTGCTACTACCCCCAGACCATATAACACCAGTCGGGGGAAGACTACAACAATTCCTGCCAGTCCGGTTAAACATCACTACAGACAGGTGGGTAAGGCAAATTATCCAACATGGCTTTGCCTTGAACTCACGTCAACACCACCCAACAGACCACCCGTGCACCGTCCAATGTCGCAGGAACATATAACATTACTGCAGCAAGAGGTCATCAGTATTCTACAAAAGGGGGCCATAGAACCAGTCCCACTCCAACATCAAGGAACAGGAGTATACTCACTATACTTCCTGATTCCCAAAAAGGACGGGTCTCTCAGGACAATATTGGACCTCAGGCCCCTCAACCAGTACATTTTATCAGAACATTTTCACATGCTCACTCTGCAACAAGTCTTACCACTGCTGCGGCAGGGAGACTTTCTGGCGACTCTAGACCTCAGACGCATACTTTCATATACCAATACACCCTGCTCACAGAAAGTATCTCAGGTTTACGATTCAAGGACAACACTACCAGTTCAAAGTCCTGCCATTCGGTGTAACAGCTCCACAGGTGTTCACAAAATGCCTAGCAACAGTGGCGCCTCATCTCAGGAGACAGAACATTCATGTATATCCATACCTGGATGATTGGCTAATACAAGCGCCATCGGCCCAGCAATGTGCCAGCCACATGTCCAAGACCATTCATCTCCTGCACAGTCTAGGTTTCTCGCTGAACTACCCGAAGTCGCACCTGCAACCCTCCCACGTCCAACAGTACCTGGGAGCAACAATAAATACACTAGCAGCAAAGGCATATCTGAACGCAGCACGTATAAACTGAATGCAGACGTTAATCCAAAGGTTCACACCTCATCACTTATTGCCAGCTCGAGTGTTTATGCAACTCATAGGCATGATGGCCTTGTGCATTTTCATAGTCCCTCATGCCAGGTTACACATGCTTCCGCTTCAGTAATGCCTAGCAAGACAGTGGAACCAGGCTCAAGGGCAATTACAGGACCTAGTGTTGGCAACCAGTCAAGCATACAATTCTCTGCATTGGTGGAATCCACAAAACCTTTGCAAAGGACGACTGTTCCAAGAGCCTGTCCCACAAATAGTGATGACAGCGGACGCATCCCTGCAAGGCTGGGGAGCCCATGTCCTGCATTACACAGTTCAGGGACTATGGACTATACAAAAAGTGCACATCAACCTTCTGGAGTTGATGGCAATCTTCCTAGCACTAAAAGCATTCAAAATACACTTATGCAACAGGCTGTGTTGATCCGGACGGACAACATGACAGCGATGTATTATATTCAAAAACAAAGAGGGACACACTCCCCACAGCTGTCGCATCTGGCTCAAAGCATGTGGAAATGGGCCATTCAAAGGAACATGTTTCTCATGGCAGAACACCTCCCAGGCAAAGACAATCAGATGGCCGACCTGCTCAGCAGGCACAGTCAACAGATGCACGAATGGGAGATGCACCCCAATGTGCTCCAACCATTCTTCCGGAAATGGGGACAACCGGAAATAGATCTGTTTGCCTCAAGCAAAAACGCAAAATGCCAGTACTTTGCCGCCAGGTTCCCACATCCGCAGTCGCAGGGCAATGCGATATGGATGAACTGGTCAGGCAAATTTGCGTACGCTTGTCCCCCAGCTCCACTAATACCGCTAGTGGCACACAAAATGCGCCAACATTCACTAACGCTTATCCTAGTTGCTCCTACATGGGCGAGACAACCATGGTACATGACGTTCCTAGAACTGTCAGTGGTGCCTCATCAAAGACTGCGACTAACACCCAATCTTCTAACTCAGAACCATGGCGAAATCCAGCACCCAGACCTGCATCAGCTGAACCTGGCGATCTGGCTCCTGAGCTCCTAGAGTTTGGATACCTAAACTTGCCTCCAGACTGCATGAATATTATCAAAGAGGCAAGAAGACCCACTACCAGGGCATGCTATGCGGCTAAGTGGAAACGATTCGTCATTTACTGCAGTAACAACGACATAAACCCATTAGACTCTTCCACACAAAACATCATTTGCTATCTCTTGCACCTACAACGTTGCAATTTAGCCTACTCATCCATCAGGATACATCTAGCTGCGTTAGCAGCATATCTCCAAAACAGGCAACACCTTTCACTATTTAGAGTGCCAGCAATTAAAGCATTTACAGAGGGACTCAAACAAGTCTTTCCCCCAAGGCACCCACCTTCACCAGTCTGGAATCTGAACATCGTTTTAACCAGACTTATGGGACCACCTTTTGAACCACTACACTCATGCGAACTACAATTTCTTACTTGGAAAGTGGCTTTCCTTATTGCCATTACTTCACTTAGAAGAGTTAGTGAGCTGCAAGCCCGCACTATTCAGGAGCCATTCTTTCAAGTACATGCAAATAGAGTAGTTCTCAGAACAAACCCTAAATTTATGCCAAAAGTGGTATCCCAGTTCCATATAAATCAAACAATAGACCTGCTGGTGTTCTTTCAAAACCCACAGACAGTTGCTGAAACGGCCCTGCATACTCTAGATGTCAAGAGCTCTGCTATATTATATAGAGAGAACTAAGGCATTTCGAAAGACAAAACAGGGTTGCCTTTGTGTTGTGGTGAGAAAGCAAACAACTATTTCTAAATCCGGTATAGCCAGATGGATTGTTAAGTGCATTCAGATATGTTACTTAAAGGCAAAACGCACCTTAACAGTTCCCCCTAGGGCGCATTCTACACGCAAACTAGGGGCATCCATGGCTTTCCTGGGAAATATTCCTTTACATGAAATTTGTAGAGCAGCCACATAGACAACCATACATACATTTACCAAACACTACTGTGTAGATGCACATTCCAAACAGCAAGCTGCCGTAGGACAGGCTGTTCTCAAAACTCTTTTTCAGACACAGGCAGCCACCGCTAGGGGAGATACGGCTATACATTATGCACAAATATGAATTCAGCAGCCCACATGCTTCGAACGGAATATGCTACTTACCAGTATGCATCTGAAAGAGACATGTTGGTGATAGATTCCTTACTTTAGAATATCCCCAGGCGTCAGACTGGATCCGGAACTTTTTGCGTAGCAGTACCCTTGCGCGTCGGTAGGTGGCGTCTGCGGCTCCGCGTCCATAGTTTGTGTCGTGGGCACTGTGATGACGTTGTCGGAGTACTTAAACGCTGCCTGCGAGTGCTGACGTCAGTTCTTCTTTTTTCTGCGCCAGCAAGCGCAGATCTGGAAAAAGCAGTACTTCTAGTCACTTTTTGACTAACTTTTTGGATCATTTTGATCATCTTTTCGAAGTCGTACGACTCCGATCGGTGCCATAGGGATGCCTGGATTCAAGCACTGCGAGGATTGCGACCGCACGATGTCGGTCACGGATCCTCACCACCTTTGTCTACTCTGTCTAGGCGTCGAATACAACGACAAGGCCTGTTCCGACTGCCGGGCCTTCTCTTCGAAAGCCAGGCGGGAGCGGTCCCGCAGGTGACTCTAACTCCGGCAGTCGGTCCCGCGCCGTGAGAGGTCCCGGTCCCACGGGAGGTCGAGGGACAGGTCGCGGGGTCGGAGCCACCACGCGGCTCTGTCGGAGTCGCGGGCGTCGCGGCCAGCTCCACACCCTCCGGTCCCTGGGCGAGACGCGACGCCGGAGGAGATCGACCGCTTCCTCATGGCCATGAGGTCCCTCTCTCCTCTGACTGGCTCCGCTGGGCCTTCGGGCCCAGCAGACCCGTATGGGGCCCCTAGCGGGTCGGGGGCTTCGGCCCCAACGCCGTCGAGTGTTTCGGCCCTGACACCGCAGGGCCCGGCGCCGCAGGGCCTAACTGTCCCGGCGCCGTGGGACCCCATTGGACCCGCTTCGGGATCTGGGTCGTCTCAGGTGAACCGTACGACCCCCCCGGCGTCAGTTCATCAGGTGTCACCTCCGACGCCGTCCACGATGCCTCCCTCGCTCCAGTTCCGGCGTCGGGACGGTGCCGCTCTCGACGGTGCTTGGGGAGTTTTACTTCAATGAACCGGCCCCATCAATTGACAACCCCGATTATCAGGAGATGGGTGATATGAGTATTGGGAGGTGTCTGAGGACCCTCTGACCCGAGAGTGTCGGTCTCAAGAGGACTAGACAGGTGAACTTGGGGATGCCAGTGGTCTGGACACCTCTCCAGACACTGGTTTTGTCTCGCCTCCTACTGTGGCTTCGGAGGAGGGGGCAACCTACAGTGTGGTGTTGATGAGGGCTGCCAAGGCGTTGGGCCTTGAGCTCCCCGTCGCGGCCGTGAGGACTAACCTCCTCACTGAGGTCCGTAAACCGCAGTCATGCCCGACAGAGCCTCTGCTGCCGTTTAATGAGGCCTTGACCGACGTTCTTTTGAGCACTTGGTCCAGGCCCGCTACGGGTTCGCCCGTAGATAGGAACGTGGCCAGACTCCACCGCCCGGCCCCGGGCGACCCGGTTTTCCTGTCCACCTACCCCACCCCCAAGAGCCTGGTCATCCAGGCTTCCACTTCCCAGACCACATTCCCGTCTGCTCCGGACAGGGAATCGAAGAGGTACGAGATGTACGGTAAAAAGGTCTTCTCCCTTAGTCTGGGACTGCGGTCTTCCAACACTGCATGCCTCTTGGGCCACTACACCCACTCTCTGTGGGATACGGTTGCCGAAGTGCTGCCAGAGTGTCAGTTGGAGGTACGGGCCAAACTCAGCCAAGCCCTTGTGGAGGGTCGGGATGCAGCCAGATATTCTATCCGGTGTGGGCTGGATACCACGGACTCACTAGGTAGAGCGATGGCAACAACTGTGGAGATTAGACACCACGCCTGGTTGAGGTCTGCCAACTTTTCGGCCAATGTCCAAAACACATTGCTGGACATGCTGTTTGATGGCCATTGCCGTTTTGGCGACAAGACAGACCATGCGCTTGAGCGCTTTAAGGACTCCAGGGCTACGGCCAAGTCCTTGGGCCTCTCGGCCCCGCGCCAGCAAACGGGTGCCTTTCGGTCCTTTCGTGGCCAAGGAAGGGGCGCCCCTTCTCGTGCTGCCAGCCATACGCCGCAGGCTAACATCCAGCGCGGTGGCGGCCGTGGAAATCGCTGTGGAGGTGGTCGGGGACAACGGCGAGTCCAGTCCACACCCTTCCCCGCAGCATCTGCCTCTAAACCCTCCTAGCCCGTGCTTGTCGGCCCATGTGACGCCAGTGGAGGGCAGTGTTCGCCATCACCACTCTCACTGGCGCACTGTCACTTCGGACAGGTGGGTGCTGCAGATCGTCTGAAGGGGCTACTCCCTCCCCTTCGAGACGACCCCTCAAGCCATGCCACCACAACACCACCGCGTGTCAGGCGATCATTTGCGGCTTCTGCAGGAGGAAGTTTCGGCCCTCTTGGCCAAGGGGGCTATCGAGCGCGTTCCTGGGCCAGAAGTAGGACGTGGTTGCTACTCCCACTACTTTCTGGTACCCAAGAAGGGCAAAGGGGGCCTACGTCCTATCTTGGACCTACGGAACGTCAACGGCTTACTCCGGAAGGAGAAGTTCAAGATGCTGAATCTGGCTCAGGTCTTAGCTGCCCTGGACCCAGGAGACTGGATGGTAGCGTTGGACTTGCAGGACGCTTATTTCCACATCCCTTTCCTGCCGGCCCACAGTCATTACCTGCGGTTCACGGTAGGCCACGAGCACTTTCAGTTTACTGTGCTCCCCTTCGGCCTTACCAGTGCCCCACGGGTGTTCACAAAGGTGATGCCGGTGGTCGAAGCTAATCTGCGCAGGTTAGGTGTTTCAGTCTTCCCTTACCTCGACGACTGGTTGTTGAAGGCGGGCTCGCCCCGGACAGTCGTCAGCCACTTCCAGACGACGGCAGACCTCATGCACCACCTGGGGTTCTCCATCAATGTGCCGAAGTCACACCTGTGTCCCTCTCAAAAGCTCCTTTTCATCAGAGCGGTTCTCGACTTGGCGCAGTTTCGGGTTTACCCGCCGAACAGCGGGTTCAGGATATACAGGCTCTGATTCCAATCTTTCAGCCTTTATCCAGAGTTTCGGTCAGGTTGATGCTGCGGCTTCTGGAGCTGATGGCTTCCTGCATCCTTCTACTTGCATCACGCCCGTTGGCGGATGCAGGCTCTGCAGTGGGACCTGAAGTTTCAGTGGGCCCAGCATCAGGGCAACCTGTCCGACCATGTCCTGATCTTGGAGGGCACTGCGAGACAGCTGCAGTGGTGGCTCACGGACCGCGATTGGGTCAGCGGCAGATCCCTCTCCCTTCCCCAACCGGAGCACGTAGTTGTGACGGACGCGTCCCTCCAGGGCTGGGGAGGCCACGTGGGAGAGGCGGAGATCGGAGGCCTCTGGTCTCCGGCGGAGTCCCGGCTCCATATCAACCTTTTGGAGCTGCTGGCGATTAGTTTTGCACTGAAGGCATTCCTCCCCTCTGTCCAAGGGAGTGTAGTGCAGGTGTTCACGGACAACTCCACCGCCATGTGGGACTGCAAGAAACAGGGCAGGGTGGGGTTGTGGACCCTATGCCAGGAGGCTCTGATGGCTGGAACATCAGGGCGTGACCCTGGTGGTTCAACACCTGGCAGGTTCTCTGAACGCCAGGGCGGACGAACTCAGCCACCGGTGCATGATGGATCACGAATGGTGTCTGAACTCTGACGTGGCGTGGCGCAAGGTCTCTTTCTGCAGTGGGGAGAGCCTTGGTTAGATCTATTCGCCACCGAAGAGAACGCGCAATGTCATCAGTTCTGCGCATTGGAATTTCCAAGGCGGTACTCGCTCGGAGACGCTTTTCGTCGCAAGTGGAGTTGCGGTCTGTTGTAAGTCTTTCTGCCCAGAGTGCTGAACAAGATCAGGCGCTACCCGGCACGAAGTCATCCTTGTGGCTCCGGACTGGGCACGAAGGTACTGGTATCCCGAGCTACTCAGTATGTCAGTCGATCCCCCGGTTCGACTGCCTCTTCAGGAGGACCTTCTGTCGCAGCACCAGGGGACGGTCCTCCACCCGAGCCTGTCCAGCTACGTCACATCTTGTCTGTCCACCTACATCGAGGAGAACCACCTCCTGGCCTCCCATCAGGCGGGTTTTCACCCAGGCCACTCCACGGAGACAGTGGTCCTTGCGGTCCTGGACGAAGTCAAGGGGAAAGCTGACATCAACCTCCCCCAAGCCCTGGTCCTCCTCGATTTGTCCGCTGCGTCTGACACGGTCGACCATTCCATTCTTCTCGACCGTGTCAGCGCAGCGGGCATCCGGGGCGCTGCCTTCTCTTGGCTTGCCTCCTTTCTTCAAGGTAGGTCCCAAGCGGTCCACCTCTCAGGTTTCTCCGCTCCCCCTCGCTCTGCTACCTGTGGGGTCCCTCAAGGCTCTTCCCGTTCCCCACTTCTTTTCAATCTTTATATCCACCCTCTTATCATCTCTCTTCTCGAGCTGGGGGTCTCTGTGTATAACTACGTGGATGACCTCCAGCTCGTCTTCGATCTCTCCTCCCCTTCTGATCCCATTCCTAAGTTCTGTTCCACCTTAGTTTTCATATCCGAGTGGATGAGCATCAATCACTTGAAGCTCAATCCGGATAAGACTGAGCTTGTCCTCACGGGTGGTCCTTCAAACCCTTGGTCCTTGGTTCACTGGCCCCCTTCCTTTGGTTCCCCCCTTCACCGGTTTCCTCTGTTCGGACCCTGGGCATCAAGGTCAGCTATGACCTGTCCATGCATGCCCAAATTAGCTCCGTCGTGTCCTCTTGTTTTATGTCCCTCCGGCTCATTCGTAAGATTTCCCGGTTTTTCTCTACAGACGCCCTCAAAACCATTGTCATGGCTCTTATCACCTCCCGCCTTGACTATGGGAATGGCCTGTACGTGGGCATACCCGCTTATGAAACCCGCCGCCTTCAGGCCATTCAAAATCAGGCAGCCCGCCACATTCTCCGTCTCCCCAAATCTTCCCACGTTACCCCTGCACTCAAATCCCTTCACTGGCTCCCTTTGCGCCTTAGATCTTTTTTCAAATTGGCCTGTTTGGCCTTTCGGGCGCACACCCGCTCAGCTCCTCTTTATCAGATCTCTCATCACTCCTCGCGCCCCCAGCCGCACTCTCCGCTCCTCTTCTCTCTCTCTTCTGCATGTCCCTCGCTTCCGCAAATCCAGAACAGGGGGTACCCGATTTTCGGTTCTGGCCCCCCGGTTCTGGAACAGTCTCCCTCTTTCCATCCGTTCTATCCCCATCTATACCCATTTCCGTAAAGCTCTCAAACTTTCTTGTTCTCCCAGGCGTTTCCCTGCTAGTCTCCCTGGGTCCCCTCTGTGAGTCTGGTCAAGTCCCCAGCGCCAGGAAGCCGCTTGGTCGCAGTGCGCTTAATCAAGTACTTTTTTCATTTCAGTCTCCACCTCCATGCTTGAAGATTGAGCGGCGACAGTTGAGGCCATTTGACTTGCCTCCTGAAGTCTGTAACATCATTCTGGCAGCTAGGCGGCCCTCCACAAAGTCGGTATACGCCTGCAGGTGGAACAGATTTGTGGCATGGTGCACAGCAAAGGCTGTGGATCTTCTTTCTGCCCCTCTTTCTGCCCCTCCTTTCTGCCCCTCCTTTCTTCTCTTCCTTCTTTCTCTTGACCAGCAGGGCTCAGCTCTGGGCACTATCAAGGGCTACCTTTCCGCTCTTTCAGCCGTTTTGAGGCTGCCTGATCAACCTTCTTTGTTCAAGTCCCCTATTGTTAATCGATTCTTGAAGGGCATCACACATACCTACCCTCCTGTTCCCTTTGTGATGCCGCAGTAGGACTTGAACTTGGTTCTTACTTTTCTGATGTGCGCTCCCTTCGAGCCACCTCACAACTGTCCTCTCCGCCTTCTTACTTTGAAAACTGCCTTCCTGGTAGCCATCACCTCTACCAGGAGAGTAAGTGAGCTCCAGGCTCTATCCTGTAAACCTCCTTTCGGTCCATCCGGACAAGGTTGTGTTGCGGACAAGGCCCTCTTTCCTGCTCAAGGTAGTCAGTCTTCCACATCGGGCAATCCATCACCTTGCCCACCTTCTTTCCGCCTCCCTCAAGAGAGGAAGTGAGGCTCCACCGTCTTGACCCAAAACTTGCGCTCTTTCTATCTGGATCGCACACGCCAGTTCTGGGTGGATGACCAACTCTTTGTTGGTTGATGTGGGTGCTAAGAAGGGAAAAGCGGTACACAAACGGACCATCTCGCAGTGGATCATATTGTGTATCCAGGCGTGCTACTCCTTGGCTAAGAAGGAACCCCCTGTTGGGCTGATGGCTCATTCCACTCGAGCCACGGCGACTACAACTGCCTTGGGCTGAGGAGTGCCCTTGCAGGACATTTGCCAGGCAGCTATGTGGGCCTCGCTGCACATGTTTGCAAGACACTATTGCCTGGACAGCCAAGTCCGGAGGGATGGCTTCTTTGGCCGTTCCGTCCTCCAGGACTTTCTGGTGTGATTATTGGTTCGCAGACCCACCACCGGGGTTGGTATTGCAGGGGTATCTATTCTAAGGTAAGGAATCTATCACTAACGTGTCTCTTTCAGATGCACAAGTTACTACTTGTGTAACGATATATCTGTAAGACATTAGTTAGTGATAGATTCCTTACCGACTCACCCATCCTCCCTGTTCTGCGAACCGATATCTAGGGTTAAGATCATCCCCTTTCAGGGCCCTAGTTTCTAGGCACCAGTGTTGGTTTTTAGCATAGCTCTGCGTTTCTGGCGCGTAAAAACTGTGTCTAACAACTGACGTCAGCACGTGGAGGCGGCGTCTAGTCTGAAGACGTCATCATGGCGCCAACGACGGACGCGGAGCCGCAGACGACGCCTACTGACGTGCCAGGGTACTGCTACGCAAAAATTTCCAGATCCAGTCTGACGCCTGGGGATATTCTAAGGTAAGGAATCTATCACTAACTAATGTCTCTTACAGATATATCGTTACACAAGTAGTAACTTGTGCATCTGTTCTTGGCATGTAGGGCTGCTGACATTCATGTCGCCCACCCGCCTCTCCGGTGCCTGTTGCAGCTGTAGCATTCACTCTTTGCATGGACATCTCTTACTGTACCTTACTCCATCTCTGCCACAATGGCGAGAAACAATCTGAGCATGGAGAGGATCCCCAAGCGCACTGTAGTCCAAGGGAGGAGCCACCTATCTCGTGATACTTCGAAGACTCTTCCAGGACAACAATGTGCAATCATCCGGACCCAACACTAGGCAGCGATCTATGCACAGATATGAATGTCAGCAGCCCTACATGCCAAGAACAGATGCATACTGGTAAGTAGCATATTCCTTACGACGCCACCTCCTGGCCTGGCATTCCTATAGAACAGATCACTGCCCTCCCAGCAGCCTGGCTAATCCACTTATCTCTGACCAATCAGGGCAGACCACTGAAAGGCTGAATTTGGACTTACAAACAAGAAAGTCTCATAACTTATTGTATGTACACTTTAGGAGAAATTCAACAATATATTGGATTTACTACGGCCATTCTGGGAAGTCTTTGAATGGTCTGGCTAGTCCTCTCCTATCAATATTTATTAATCAATCACTTCCTACCATGTTAACCTATGGGCCAAGGGGTTTGCAATGGGGGAAATGACTGTCGCCACTTTTGTAGCACCAGGGCTTATAAAACCATATTTTATAAGTATTTCCCTAATTTATACCGGACCCCCACCCCCTGTGCAACTAGGCGAGACGTCAGGGGTTCTGAATCTACAGAAATATTGCAGATCACCCTTACCCAATTCTTCCAGCATCAAAGTCGAATTTGAGCACCTCTTTAAGACTCACAGGAGCTCAAAACTGCTGCTGATCTACTGTTTCTACTTCTGCTGAGCAAGAGAACTCGTTTTACCGTCTGCAGCCTGTGCTGGCTGTCTGAAGCTGACGCTGATTCCTCACTGTGTCGTGGCGCTGCCTCCCCCTGACTCGCTGGTGTGAGCGTGAGCTGCACTCGGCACGCTCTGCCTGTCGCTCCCAGCTGGAGTCAGAGGGGTTGAGGCCAGGGTGCAAACAGCGAGAGCACCTAGCCTGGGGGACTACGAGGACCAGAATCCTTAGCGGAGATCACCTGGTTCCTCTTCCCCCAGGCGAACCGCCCACGGACACGCCCCCAACGACCTGGATAAAGATTTGTGACACCCGCTTCGCGGGCGCCACTCACAGGAGCTCAAAACTGCTGCTGATCTACTGTTTCTACTTCTGCTGAGCAAGAGAACTCGTTTTACCGTCTACAGCCTGTGCTGGCTGTCTGAAGCTGACGCTGATTCCTCACTGTGTCGTGGCGCTGCCTCCCCCTGACTCGCTGGTGTGAGCGTGAGCTGCACTCGGCACGCTCTGCCTGTCGCTCCCAGCTGGAGTCAGAGGGGTTGAGGCCAGGGTGCAAACAGCGAGAGCACCTAGCCTGGGGGACTGCGAGGACCAGAATCCTTAGCGGAGATCACCTGGTTCCTCTTCCCCCAGGCGAACCGCCCACGGACACGCCCCCAACGACCTGGATAAAGATTCGTGACACCCGCTTCGCGGGCGCCACTCACAGGAGCTCAAAACTGCTGCTGATCTACTGTTTCTACTTCTGCTGAGCAAGAGAACTCGTTTTACCGTCTGCAGCCTGTGCTGGCTGTCTGAAGCTGACGCTGATTCCTCACTGTGTCGTGGCGCTGCCTCCCCCTGACTCGCTGGTGTGAGCGTGAGCTGCACTCGGCACGCTCTGCCTGTCGCTCCCAGCTGGAGTCAGAGGGGTTGAGGCCAGGGTGCAAACAGCGAGAGCACCTAGCCTGGGGGACTGCGAGGACCAGAATCCTTAGCGGAGATCACCTGGTTCCTCTTCCCCCAGGCGAACCGCCCACGGATACGCCCCCAACGAAACGTATATAGATAACATCTCGCATCCCGCGACGCGGGACGCGCGCGGGGATAAGCCCGGGCAAAGGGCGGGCCGTCTGTGGCCGTCCGGGGACGACCGAGGACGGGACGGGCCACCCCACTAACGCTCACTACAAGAGGAAACTCTTCAACTAAACTTTTGATTCATACGTGTAAAAAACCCTCATTCCTTTACTGATCAACTGAGATAGTGTGATTAAGACAAGCCACAGCATATTATTAATACTATACATTACATCTATAAAATAGATTTCTGTCCCCAAGTATGAGGGCGCTAAAAAAACTACGCTCACGGACAATCTACATGAGGCGAATGGGGACGGACGCAGCTGTAAGAAAATCTGTAGACAAGTCACTAAAACCAGGACAAATATCAAGCACTCCTGCTATAAGTGAATACTTCTCTACCCTCTCCAAGAAAAAGTTTCTTTCCCCAAACTCTAATGATGATCAAAATAAGTTGGTTGAACCTGATCCGTTACATTTTTCTGACCAGAAATCCAACAAACAAGGTCAAATAACAATAGAGAGTAATTTGGCAAATTACTCTCCTTCGGAAGAATGTCAAAAATCTCGTCTAGTTGTGTCTCAAATAACAACTATAACACCTATAAAAAATCAGGACAACGACTTATTTTTCGACGTATCCGCAAATCATAACTCAAAGACCAAAGAAGAAAATAAAGAAATATTGCTAAGTCAAAGACATCCCCAAACCAGTTCGCCAGAAAAATCACCTAACCTTTTTTCTAATCTGACCAATCTATCAGACCCAAATTTTATAAACCTAAACTCTGGAAATACTGCCTCTCCCATATCAAAAGCACTCTTCTCACTGCAAGAAATTCTGGATTCAGTACTAACACATCTTGGACACATTTTAGCTAACTCAGACGATACTTTAGACGTACAAATAGGAATACTTAAATTCCTGGTTGAAGAAAAAAAGAAAAAAGATCTAACTAAAGTCTCATCAAAACAAACCGGAGAAGACGAATCACAACAAACAGATGAATTTCATAAAAATGGAAGTGCCACCCCAAAACAACAGGAAGCAAGCACACAAACGAACGACGTACTAATAATCAACAATAAAACTAACGGATCAAAAAACAAAGAAAAATCTCCTATCACATATTCACTTAAAAAACTGTTCAAAGAAGAACTGGAAATCAAAGCTGAGAACAATACCAAACACTATCTGATTTTTTCGAATAAAGTATCCGATAACAATTGCGATCAGATTATCGGAAAAAATAAAACTGAGCTATCAGGAATTACTGCTGAACAGGATTTCAACCAAAGAGAACAGTCTGAAAAAAGTAATACTAGGGAAAAAGTAAAGGGGAAGAGAAAACCTATGAGGAGAATACAGAGGAAAAAAGGGAATAGGCTCAAATTCCAAAAATCTAATCCTGTAAATCTGGTGAACACTCCAGTAATTCAAAAAACATCATCAGAAAAATCCTTAAATCCTGAAGCAGATGAATTTTGTCCTCCGATAGAAAATAGACCTACATCGCAAAATAACATGGACATAAAAGAACCATATGACTATAATTTCCAATCATGGGAAATAAATCCATCCAAACACATAACTATTGAAGAGCTATTTCCTTCAGATAAGGAGCCGTTTAATCGCGGTAAAATCATCAATCTATTACAAGAAATTCCATCCCTGAATTCTCTGACCAGCAAAGAAATTGACTTAGTTCTGTTTCCAATAAAAGAAAATAACAAACTAGTACAGGTATCCTTTTATTCACCGGTTTTGCCTGGAATAATAATCAGAGAGAAGGAAATTCTTCACAAAAATGGCTATGATGTAATCTCGGTGGAAGATTTTAAAACCAACAACTCAAATAATGGTATATTAGGACAAACCCACAGAAGAAAAGAAAACAACAGTTCTAATTGGGGAGACCTAGCATCAAGTACTATGAGGAAAGATCTACTTAAAATACAAGTAATTCAAGGAGAGAGGTCAGTCTGGTCTCGGAATTCCACCTTTAGCAACACTGAGAACTCAATAAAATCATGGGCATGGTTATCAGAAACCTTAAACAGCAAAAAAATGGTAAATTCACAACAACGCGAAGTTTAGCAAAGGTCTGACGCTATTGTCCTGGAACCTGGCAGGGAAAACTGATATAAAAATGAAACATGCAATTAAAAATTCCCCTGATATCATCGCCCTCCAGGAAACATGGTTAATCAATACCTTTACTCAAAGAGGATACTATGTATACGAAACATTGGCAAAAAGATCAAGAAGGGGACACGCCAAGGGTGGTCTGGCAATATTATTAAAAGAAGATCACTCTTGGTCACAGGAAATAATTAACACAAACACAGACAATCTACAATGTTTAAAAGTATCCCTTAGAACCCATGCCTCAGCCAAACTAGGAAAAATATTACTTTTCAATATTTACGCACCTCCCAGCAGTAATAATAATGATTTGCTGTTTGACCGCCTAATGGAAATTATCACTCATATAATTGATGATCAATCTCACTTGCCATACCTCATAATGGGGGACTTGAATGCTAAAATTTCTAACTGCGAGATAAAGAAATGGGCTCGTCTCCTCAAAGAGGAATCTCTGGAATCATCACTCCCTGAATTCCCAAAAGGAACTAAATCGGATAAGAGGGGACGCGCACTACTAGCTTTTCTCTCTGGCATTAATGGGATTATATTAAACGGTAACATCAATGGTGATATACCAGCAACATACACACGGCAAGGAAATGGATCTCCTTCAACTATTGATTACTTTATATGCGGGATCGAAGGAAAAGAACAAATGAGTCAACTTTCGATAATATTCACTGAAGAAAGTGATCACGCTCTTTTAAACCTTTCAACCCACTGGATTGCACCGTCCTCTTTTTATAACCAGACACTATTTCTTACAGAAAAAACGGAAGTAAACACAACTAGGCGTCGCATTTACTGGGGGACAGAAAATCTGGAATATCTGCGGCAACTAATTACTGAAACCAATATATTGACCAACATATATTCAGATGACCCTGTAAAGAACTTTGAACATCTAACGAATAATCTCAAACAAGCTCTGCAAAGTAAGCTAGAATACCACAGACCAGCAAAAAGAAAATGGAAAAACAAGAATAAAAACTGGAATCAACCAGTCGTAAAACAAATCAACAGACTGATACGCGCCCAGTATCTGGAATTCTCGTCAGTAAACAAAAAGGAAATCAATAGATTAAAGAATCAAATACGACGAGAAAAAACTAAACAGAAAAAACTGAAGCAGGACTTTAATTGGACTGAAATCCAGCTAGCAGCTAAACATAATAATCAACGTAAATATTGGTCACTGATCACAACAATGACAGGATCCAAAAAAAAGCTGGAGGCTACACCTGTATCAGAAGAAAACTGGGACATATACCTACGTGAGCTATACAAACAGAATCAATATATTAAAAATGAAGAAGTGGGAGGAGAAAACGTGGAAACTAAAGATATTAAGATCAATAAAACGTCGGCAGTGTCAGTCTCTATGAATATCAGGAAGGCAAGGAGCACAGGTGCATCTGGCCCTGATCAGATACCTGTCAAGGTCTACCAAATTGACCATAAAGAGTGGGGAACGGTGCTCTCGCCGCTATTTAACTATGTATTAGACAGTGGTCAAATGCCAAATTCCTGGAAAGGAAGCATCATAATCCCGATTTTTAAAAAAGGAAAAAGAAACACACCGGGAAATTATAGGCAAATTGCCCTCATGGACGCTGCTGGGAAGATTTTTGCAGCAGAAATCCTGGATAGGCTGAAAAATTGGGCTTTCTCATTAGGTCTAATTCCTAAATTTCAGTCCGGATTTCGCCCACACCATTCTGTCACTGACAATGTAGCAATCTTCCAAACTATTTTAGATAAGTACGCAACAGGGAAAAAACAAACTATTTACGCAGCGTTCATTGATTACTCGACAGCCTTCGATCGAGTGGATAGACCGACCCTGTGGTCAAAATTGAGAATAATGGGGATCCCGGAGCAGCTATTACATCTGATAGTGAATCTACACAGTGACACCTGGTGCCGCGTCCAAATGGGAAGTGACAAGGGCCTATCGAAGGTAATACGAACATCAAATGGCCTGAAACAAGGGTGCCTCTTGGCTCCAATTTTATTCTCACTGTATTTAAGTGACCTACCTTCCCAACTGCAGCAAGGGATATGTACTCCTCCTAAGATAGCCACTGAATATATCCATTCCCTGCTGTATGCAGACGATATAGTCATGTTTGACCTAACACCTTTCGGACTACAAAATCTTTTAGATATTTTATATAAGTACTCAAGGAAAAATTACCTAATCCCAAATACGAACAAAACAAAAGTGGTTGCCTTTTCAAATCAGAAGAAAAGGGTACGGTACGAATGGAAGCTGGGAGGTGAGAAACTAGAACAAGTAAAGGAGTATACATATCTGGGTAGAATTTTCTCACAAAACATGAGCAACATCAATCAAATCAACCACCTGAAAAGGAAAAGTGATCTGCATGCTGGGGCCTTGTCACGCTTATATTCGGCCACTGGACATAGACATTTCTCTGCACTGATTCAAGTCTATCGAGCTAAAATCACACCGGTCCTGTCCTATGCATCGGAATATATTCCTCTAAATCAATGGTCATATATGGATTTAACAGAAGGAAGAATATTGAAAAAACTACTGAAGATTTCAACATCTACCCCAGTACAGGCATTGAGACTGGAATGTACCATCACGAGCGCATATGCTACAGCTATAGCGAACATCATAAGGTGGGCCCATAATCTTCTTCTTTCAAAAGAAGGTACTTTAAGAAGATTGCTAAAAGTAGAGACATTCGACAGTAGCTCTACTCATACTACCTTTACTAAAAATATGCGAGAGGCTCTACAGCTTGCAAAAGTCAATGTGAAAATTTTGTCTACGTGGTCACCAGCTCAACTCAAACTTTTTCTAAAAAACTTCACTCCCAAATTGAGCTACGAGATTGATCACTCTCATTGTAATAGTCTATCGTCATATAAATTTTATGTAGCCTCGCAGGAATACAAACAACGTCAGCCTTACCTAGAGTATACTCTTCAACATGGCGCAAGGCGTGCAATTATGATGTTGCGCCTTGGAACACTTCCTGTACAAACCTTTACTTCCTCTTGGAGGCCCGACAGCTCTGCCCTTTGTACCCTTTGTCAAGGAGGCAACCAAAATTTGGAACACTTATTTTTTATATGCCCTAATGCAGAAATTGTAAATGCAAGGTCAACATGTCTTAAGCCCATCTACCGGTCCTGCAGGATCACTAGCTCACAAGACTTTTTATCACTATGTAAAAGCCCCCCTAATGAATTCGTTTGTTACAGAATTTTTAAGTTTTTGAAAATCTCATTGAAAATGTATTAATATGGAATGTATAAATGTATATTTTATTTGTGGTCCTCGTAAGAGTACCGTAACAAAAATAAAAAACTTTGAACTTTGAACTTTGTAAAATTTCACTTTACCCAGGCTTCTAAAAACTCATTTTATAACTGACCCCCCAACCCTGAAATACCTAGGGGTGACCCTGGGGGTCCCTAATATGCAAAAACATGGTAGGTTTTTAATGGCCCCTACCACCAAAGTAGAGTTTGGGCACAATTTAAGGTTTAAAAGCTGTCCTGGCCACCAGTGCAGCTTTTAAACTGACCTCAGGCTTCAGCACTGCACACATACTGGTACAGAGAATCTGCTGGCCTCTAAGCTGCCATGCCCTAGGATACTGGAGACTTCTAGGTAGTTTCAATCCCCTGCCCTATTACATACTATGGGCTTAGGTGGTAAGTCATGCCAACTACAGGGGCCCCACCATACTATAGTGTACCCTAGTGTATGTTGGGTGTCTTAACTGTGTTCTAATGTGTTCCTTTTAGCTTGGCCCTGGTTAAACAGAGCCCAGGGTCAGTCAGAGTCAGTTACCACCAGTTCCAGTGAGCAAAAAGTTGGGGGTGCCCAGGGCACAGGATGACTTTGCAGCACCTAATTTGTGTCCTTTTTAAGACTCCTATATCAGACAGCACACTCAATCAGGTGCTGCATATCATTGGTTGGCTTTATTGTCACTCATTTGCTGGCTTATTCAATTATCTTTATTCGGATATAAAATATCCATAAAAGTACAGAGCTAAATACAAGCACAAATATGCATTAAAAATCATTACATGGATTAAAACAATAAATACACAGGGGAGTATACATTAAGCAGAACAGCACGGCAAGTTCATCATAAGCTTATGATTTAATCAGGGCAGATAACCCGGTGTTACCTCGAATGTAGCAGCATGATGTAATAAGGTGCAAATAGTTTGACGAAATAGCAGCAAGGTAATGTAAATACAAAATGATCAAAACTGATAAGGTGTTAATGTAACAGCATAGTGTGATAAAGTGCAAATAGTTTAACGAATAGCAGCTGAATAAAAACAGTCCAGTAGAAGTAGCATGGTGTAATAAAGTGCATCTAATTAGACTATAAAATCCAGAGGCAAAGGAAATAAAAAGTGCAATCAGGACTACTTATAATATACAGTGCTCATGGAGGCGCGAGAACAAATAGCGGTTTAAAAAATAAAGTGCTAACGCAGAAAATTTATTTTCCGTGTTAAGCTTACGGATTTTAAAGCAGCATATAGGGATATTCTTAATGGCCGAAGCCTTAAAAAAGGGAATCAACAGCTGTTTACTATATATATATTTTGTGAAAGAATAAAAAATGTTAAATAGATTGATTACCACGATTACTGCAGGGACAGGGCTTTTGCTCAAGGTTGATGTTAAAGCCTAAAGGGAAGCACAGTAGGTATTTTAAAGTGCCAGCCCTAAGGCGAAAGAGCAGGCTTCGGTCCCAATGGTTAGTGACTTTTAGGAGATAGCTAGCTGGCAATTTTGAGGGGTTATATACAGGGCGACTGAAGATTTTGAGAGTTCTTGTTTATATCTCATGCCACCATAATGTTCGTACAAGGCCTCCTGAATAATCTTTTTGTGAATAACCACCAAATGACTTGGGTTTGTAAAGATATGGGCACGATTTACAGTAGTCAGGCTAGCCCTGACAGCTGCCAACCACAGCGTCTCCACCCTTGTCACATTTAAGGCAGTCAACTATAATTTCTCTAGTTAACGTGGCTGCTGTCCGCATATAGTAGGGCGGGTAATTTGTTACCATTGATCATCGGGACGTCTGGTCAGTTTAGACAACCCATTGTGCAACTCGTTAATATATAAAATAAAAAGCAGTGGGCCCAGCACACACCCCTGCCTGACCCCTCTGCCAATAACTATGTTCCTTGAAACTGCCCCATCCCTGCTAATCCTCACCTTTGCCCCCAGATCCATGTGCAAGTAGGCTAAAAAAAAATCACTAATGCCTCATACAACCCATATTTTAAAAGACATGACCAGAAACGCGATCTGTTAACAAAATCAAAGGCTGAGGTCCATGAAAGCTAGGTATATGGGGGGCTGCTGGGCTACCGTATATTTGCAGATGATCAATTTTAGGTTGAGGCATTATTCTGCGGTTCCCAGGTTACTTCTAAAACCTAACTGACACTTATTTAAAATATTTTCCTTCCCTGCCAAGGACCTCGTTTTGTTAAATAAGACCCTCCCAAGTATCTTAAGTGTGTTATCGATGAAAGAGATCGGTCTGTAGCAGCTAGGGTTGGATCTGTCCCCCTTTTTAAAAATCCAGGCTATGCTAGTTGACCATGTGCTATGAATTTGGGAGTTTGTTAAATTATTAAAAACGTTAAGTAAGAGGAGTGCCCAAAACTCCGGTTTATGCTTAATAAGATCGATGGGAAGCCCGTTGGGACCAGGGACCTTATTGCCTAAACTTTGATCAATGGCATCCTCTACTTCGGATAACGATATCTGGATTTGTGTGGCAGCATAGGTATCTGTATGATCTTCATTCTGGGGCGGGCTGAATCTATTTTAGAAAAATGGGCTTCCTAAGCTTCACTGGTTGTATTGCAGCTTTGAGGGGTTAATGTAAGGCCCCTAGTTCTCATATCTTTAACTGCAGCCCAGAAGCCGTTTGTTATTAAATCTTGCAGCACAGACCAAGTTATCACATTTTTCTTTCAGAATATCGTCTTTCCTCTGCTTAACCACTTTTTTTTTCATTGATTCTTCAATCTGAGGTTGCCATCCCTTGGTGTAGTTGTGTGGTTGTTAAAGCAGCATGCCCGTGAGAAGACGCTGTTAAGCCACTCAGGATTGTGGTTATTAGATGCAGGTCTTAAGATAATTTGTTTAATGCCTTCACATAAATGGGTAAAGGCAATAACTGCCTCAGGGTTGGGGTCAATAGACGACAGGCAGGTATCAACAGATGATCGATAGGTTAACATGTTCGAAAACATATTAATCTGAAAGAAACACGTTAGTGTTAGATTCCTTACCTTAGAATATCCCCAGGCGTCAGTCTGGATCCGGAAACTTTTGCGTAGCAGTACCCCTGCGCGTCGGTAGGCGTCGTTTGCAGGCGTCCCCTGCGGCTCCGCGTCCGTCGTCGGCGTCGTGCGCCGTGATGACGTCGCTGGAGTATATAGACGCCGCCTCCGCGCGCTGACGTCAGTTCTTCTTTTTTCCGCGCCAGTGGACGCAGATCTGAAGAGCAGTACTCCGGTCTTTGACCAAGTTTTTCGAATTGTTTATCACTTTGTGCCTGTTAGGATGCCTGGGTTCAAGCACTGTGATGACTGTGAGCGCACGATGTCGGTCACAGACCATCACCGCCTCTGTCTCCGGTGTCTGGGCCCCGACCACGACGTGGACTCCTGCGTCGACTGCCGGGCCCTCACCAACAAGGCTAGACGGGAGCGGTCCCGCAAGCTACTGGAGCTCCGGGTGTCGGCCCCACGTCGGGACCGGGAGCGGTCCCGGTCCAGCCGGAGGTCGAGAGAGCGTTCGAGGGAGCGGTCGCGGAGCCGCGCCGAGCGTTCCGGAAGTCGACACCACTCGTCAGGCTCATCAGGTAAGAAGCACAAGAAGTCGGGGCGTCGTCATCGTACCCCCGACGCTCGCGCGATGCGGCCGGAGGTTCGGGTGACCCCAACCCCGCGGCTCCGCGAGAGTCGCCGGCGCGGCCTGCCCCATACCCTCAGGTCCCTGGGCACGGTGCGACGCCTGAGGAGATAGAGGCGTTCCTCATGGCCATGAGGGCCCTATCTCCTCCGGCGGGTTCCACGGCGCCTGCGGGCCCAGTGAACCCGTCCGGGGGCCCTAGCGGTTCAGCTGACCCGACCTCGACGCCGTCGGTTGCTCCGACTCCGGCGCCGATTCCGGCGCCGATCCCGGCGCCGCTAGGGCCTTCGGGGTCGACGCCGGATGGACGTCCATCCAACCCGGCGCCGATTCCATCGGGGTTGCCCCCGGCGCCGCCGGTTCCTCGGTGCCGGCTTCGGGCGGCACTGGGGCTCCGGCTCCGGTCCCCTTACCTTCACCGACGCCGGACGCGGAGCCGGACGGGCGTCGCTCGACGCCGGTCCCGGCGCCGATGGGGCCCATGAACCCCGAGGAGCCGGTCTACATCGTTGACTCCGAATACGGAGAAGATGAAGAGTTCGGTGAAGGTTGGGAGGGGTCCGAGGACCCTCTGTCACGCGAGTGCCAGTATGACCCGGACTGGACAGGTGACTTGGGGGATGCCAGTGGTCTGGACGACTCTCCTAACCCTGGTTTGATCTCTCCTCCTTCCGTGGCATCGGTGGAGGGAGCTGCATATTCTGTGGTGCTGATGAGGGCTGCCAAGGCCTTACACCTTGAGCTCCCCGTCGCGGCCGTGAGGCCTAACATCCTCACCGAGGTCTTCAAACCGCAGTCATGCCCACAGGAGCCACTGCTGCCGTTTAATGAAGCCTTGTCAGACGTTCTGTTGGGCACGTGGTCCAGGCCCGCTTCAGGTGCGCCTGTTGATCGGAACGTGGCCAGGCGCCACCGTCCTTGTCCGGACGACCCCAAGTTCCTGTCTACCCACCCCACTCCTGAGAGTCTGGTGATCCAGGCCTCGACCTCCCAGTCCGCATTCCCGTCGGCCCCGCCCGACCGGGAATCCAAGAGGTATGACCAATTTGGCAAAAAGGTCTTCTCGTCCATTAGTTTTAGCCTGCGGTCTTGCAACACCGCTTGCCTCTTGGGCCGCTACACCCACTCTGTGTGGGATACGGTCGCGGAGCTGCTGCCAGAATGCCCCATGGAGGTGCGGGCAAAACTCGGTCAGGCTGTGGCTGAGGGCCGAGATGCAGCAAAATATTCAATACGGTGTGGTCTTGATACGACCGACTCGCTGGGCAGAGCTATGTCTACGACGGTGGCGATTCGTCGCCACGCCTGGCTGAGATCCGCCAATTTTTCGGCTGATGTCCAGAATACCCTGATGGACATGCCGTTTGATGGCTGTCACCTGTTCGGTGACAAGGCGGACCACGCGCTGGAACGCTTCAAGGACTCTAGGGTCACGGCCAAGTCCTTGGGTCTCTCGACCCAGCGTCAGCAACCGGGTTCGTTTCGTCCCTTTCGTGGCCAAGGAAGGGGCGCCCCCACACGTGCTGCCAGCCACGCGCCGCAACAATCCTTTCAACGCGGTGGCGGCCGTGGAAACCGCCGTGGTGGCGGTCGGGGACAACAGCGGGGTCAGACCACACCTTCCCCCGCAGCATCTACCCCAAAATCCTCCTAGTCCGTGCTTTCGGCCCCATGTGACGCCAGTGGGTGGCAGGGTTCGCCATCACCACGCTCACTGGCGCACGATCACTTCGGACAGGTGGGTGCTGCAAATCGTCCGAAGGGGCTACTCCCTCCCCTTCGAGACCTCTCCTCCAGCCATGCCACCGCAGAACCACCGTGTGTCGGGGGACCACTTGACACTTCTGCAGGAGGAAGTTACGGCCCTCTTGGCCAAGGGGGCCATCGAGCGCGTTCCTGGGCCAGAAGTAGGGCGTGGTTGCTATTCCCACTACTTTCTGGTGCCCAAGAAGGACAAGGGGGGCCTACGTCCTATCTTGGATCTAAGGAACGTCAACGGCTTCCTCCGGAAGGAGAAGTTCAAGATGTTGACGTTAGCTCAGGTCTTGGCTGCTCTAGACCCACAAGACTGGATGGTAGCGTTGGACTTGCAGGATGCCTATTTTCACATCCCCGTCCTGCCGGCCCACCGGCGTTACCTGCGGTTCACGGTAGGCCTGGAGCACTTTCAGTTTATCGTGCTTCCCTTCGGCCTTACCAGCGCCCCACGGGTGTTCACAAAGGTGATGGCGGTGGTCGCAGCCCATCTGCGCAGGTTGGGGGTTTCAGTCTTCCCCTACCTAGACGACTGGTTGTTGAAGGCGGGCTCGCCCCAAACAGTCGTCCACCACCTTCAGATGACTGCAGACCTCTTGCACGACCTGGGGTTCTCCATCAATGTGCCGAAATCACACCTGTGTCCCTCTCAAAAGCTCCTCTTCATCGGAGCGGTTCTGGACTCGGCGCAGTTTCGGGTTTATCCTCCGGAACGGCGGGTCCGGGATATACAGGCTTTGATTCCCATCTTTCAGCCGCTATCCCGGGTTTCGGTCAGGTTGACGCTGCGGCTGCTGGGACTGATGGCTTCCTGCATCCTTCTGGTGCATCACGCCCGGTGGCGGATGCGGGCTCTGCAGTGGGACCTGAAGTTTCAGTGGGCCCAGCATCAGGGCAACTTGTCCAACCACGTCTTGATCTCGGAGGGCACTGCGAAACAACTGCAGTGGTGGCTTACGGACCGCGATTGGGTCAGAGGCAGATCCCTCTCTCTTTCCCAACCGGAGCACGTTGTCGTGACGGACGCGTCCCTCCAGGGCTGGGGTGGCCACTTGGGAGAGGCAGAGATCAGAGGCATCTGGTCTCCGGCGGAGTCCCGGCTCCATATCAACCTGTTGGAGCTGCGGGCGATTCGTCTGGCACTGAAGGCATTCCTCCCCTTTGTCAACGGGAGTGTAGTGCAGGTGTTCACCGACAACACCACTGCTATGTGGTACTGCAACAAACAGGGCGGAGTGGGGTCGTGGACCCTTTGCCAGGAGGCTCTGCGCCTCTGGCAATGGCTGGAACGTCAGGGCGTGACTCTGACGGTTCAACACCTGGCAGGTTCCCTGAACGCCAGGGCGGACGAACTCAGCCGTCGGTGCTCGATGGATCACGAATGGCGTCTGAACTCGGACGTGGCGCAAGGCATCTTTCTCCAATGGGGAGAGCCTTGGTTAGATCTATTCGCCACAGAAGAGAACGCGCAATGTCATCAGTTCTGCGCGTTGGAGTTTCCAAGACGGCACTCGCACGGCGACGCCTTTCGGCGCGAGTGGAGTTGCGGTCTGTTATACGCCTTTCCGCCTATACCACTTCTGCCCAGAGTGCTGAAGAAGATCAGGCGCGACCGGGCCCAAGTTATCCTTGTGGCTCCGGACTGGGCTCGAAGGTACTGGTATCCCGAGCTACTCAGCATGTCAGTCGGTCCCCCGATCCGCCTGCCCCTTCAGGAGGACCTTCTGTCGCAGCAGCAAGGGACGGTCCTCCACCCGAACCTGTCCAGTCTCCACCTCCATGCTTGGAGATTGAGCGGCGGCAGTTGAGGCCATTTGACTTGCCTCCTGAAGTCTGTGATGTTATTCTGGCAGCCAGGCGTCCCTCCACTAAGTCGGTATATGCCTGTCGGTGGAACAGATTTGTGGCATGGTGCACAGCAAAGGCTGTGGATCCTCTTTCTGCCCCTCTTTCGGAGGTTCTTCTGTTTCTTCTTTCTCTTGCCCAGCAGGGCTCTGCTCTGGGCACTATCAAGGGCTACCTTTCTGCCCTTTCAGCCTTTTTGAGGCTTCCTGATCAGCCTTCTTTGTTCAAATCCCCGATTGTAACTCGATTCTTGAAAGGCATCACTCACATGTTTCCACCTGTTCCGTTTGTGATGCCTCAGTGGGATTTGAACCTGGTTCTAACTTTCCTGATGTGTGCTCCCTTTGAGCCCCTTCATTCTTGCCCTCTCCGTCTCCTGACTTTAAAGACGGCTTTCCTGGTTGCCATCACCTCTGCCAGGAGGGTGAGTGAGCTCCAGGCTCTTTCTGTCCAACCTCCTTTCCTGTCCATTCATCCTGACAAGGTGGTTCTGAGGACTAGACCTTCTTTCCTGCCCAAGGTTGTTTCGGCCTTTCACATCGGGCAGTCCATCACCCTCCCTTCCTTCTTCCCGCCTCCGCATCCTTCAAAGGATGAAGAGCGGCTCCATCGTCTGGACCCAAAACGTGCGCTTTCATTTTACATGGATCGCACTCGCCAGTTCCGGGTGGATGACCAACTGTTTGTTGGCTACGTGGGTGCGAAGAAGGGACGGGCGGTTTGTAAACGAACCATCTCTCGATGGGTCGTCCTCTGCATCAAAGCGTGCTACTCTTTGGCTCGGAAGGAGCCTCCTGTTGGGCTGAGGGCCCATTCCACTCGGGCCACGGCGGCTACTACTGCCCTGGGCTGGGGAGTCCCCTTGCAGGACATTTGCCAAGCGGCTACGTGGGCCTCGCTGCACACTTTTGCGAGGCACTACTGCCTGGACAGTCAAGTCCGGAGGGATGGCTTCTTTGGCCGTTCTGTCCTCCAGGACTTTCTGGTGTAGTTTTGTATTGGTTCGCAGACCCACCACCGGGGTTGGTATTGCTGGGGTATGTATTCTAAGGTAAGGAATCTAACACTAACGTGTTTCTTTCAGATGAACAAGTTACTTACCTTCGGTAACGATATATCTGTAAGAAACATTAGTTAGTGTTAGATTCCTTACCGAACCCACCCATCCTCCCCGTTCTGCGAACTGATACCTAGGGTTAAGGTCATCCCTTTCAGGGCCCTAGTTTTACATGGCACCAGTGTTGGTTCTCTCATGGCTCTGCGTCTCCTGGCGCGGAAAAGCTGTGTGCAAAGAACTGACGTCAGCGCGCGGAGGCGGCGTCTATATACTCCAGCGACGTCATCACGACGCCGACGACGGACGCGGAGCCGCAGGGGACGCCTGCAGACGACGCCTACCGACGCGCAGGGGTACTGCTACGCAAAAGTTTCCGGATCCAGACTGACGCCTGGGGATATTCTAAGGTAAGGAATCTAACACTAACTAATGTTTCTTACAGATATATCGTTACCGAAGGTAAGTAACTTGTTCCTATTGTTGATACCTTTCCAGATAACTCTTAAATTATCAGTTGAGGATACTAGATTGCAGGGCCCTGGTTCTTCAATAAAATTATTTCTAAGGGCAACCCTAAGCATAACCGAAGTTGGGTTGTGATCCCGGTACACAGTGGGTATAACCTCTGCTCTGACTAAAATGTCTTCTAATGCCGCCAATATGAAAACAGTCTATTATTGAAGCACAGCCACAACCTCTATATGTAGGTAATAGGTGACTGTCGTTATGGTTTATGGCTGTAATATCAATCATATTTGATAGTGATCTGACAAATAGTCCAGTAGTTCAGTCCCCCTTTTACATGGATTTACCTGTAGATGATAGACATCATAAATAACCAATGGGATTCTATCAATATGAAGGAAGTGGATATTTTATTCGTTTTTGCAAATTATAAGGTGAAGACTTGATGTCTCGATGAAGTGAGAAAAGCTCTCTTTGCGGGTGGCAAAAGGAGAGCACTATGTGCTTTTAAAATACCCCTCACACACTACGAATCCCATAGTGTCATGCTTCATCATAGGGGTCTTCCCGTCTGTAGGAGAGTAGGGTCTGCAATCCTATGATCACCCAGATTTTTTTGCTTTTGTTTCACTGGTTTACGACTTTCTCTGGCTGTGGGCCTGCCAATCATACCCACAGCCTAGCTGTTCTCTCACTAAATTGACATGTGTACCTTAGGTGCATTATCCAATTGGGAATGGGCCACCTTATCAGACCCTGTAACTCAGGGCATAGGTGTACCCAGGGCCTACCAGGGGCTGAAGCATGTATTATGCCACCCCTGGATGGCCATCTAAATCTGACACAACTGGCTGCACGACAGCTGGGGCAAGGTGGTGTAATCACCCTTTGCTTTAGATATAGTATACCTATATCTAACCCTAAAAAAGCATTTGCAATGCAATAGGTCTCGCATTATTTAAGTTTGAGCTATTAGCATTGTAAATGGCAATTGTTTTTTGCTTTGTGCTATAGTTATTTTTTTACATAAAAAGCTACATATAAAATGTTTTATTAAAGTTATTTATGCAGTATCTAAATTTTGTTTGCATAAAAGAGTACAATAATATCTTAGTAAAAAAGTCAAATATTTTAATGGTAATTCACCAAATGTTCATTTATGTGTTGGTTTTGAAAATAGCTAAATTAATAGCTTTGTCATTTACAATGCCAATAGTTATAACTTTCGCAAATGTGACACCTATAGCATTTGTAATGCAACATTTGTATTTACGTGACTTAGATGTATTGATATTACAAATAACAATGGCTTTTAATTTTTTTTTAATACTTAATAAAAGTGATTGTAATTTATAATGGCAATAGCTTAAACTTTTGTAAATACCTTTTGTGAAGATTATGTTCAGTGTATTTTATTGTAACGAAATCCAAGAACAGAAGTGAAATATTAACATCTTTTTGTGACATTTGTAATAAAGCTTGAAACATTGAGAGAACATATTTGTGCTGTGGTGGTGCTGAGTGATGCTGTGGTGGTGCTGAATGGGGCTGTGGTGGTGCTGAGTGATGCTGTGGTGGTGCTGAGTGGTGCTATGGTGGTGCTGTGGTGGTGCTGAGTGATGCTGAGTGGTGCTGTGGTGGTGCTGAGTGGTGCTGTGGTGGTTCTGAGTGATGCTGTGGTGGTTCTGAGTGATAATGTGGTGGTTCTGAGTGATAATGTGGTGGTGCTGAGTGACTGTACTCACTGTCACTCTGCACTCACTGTCACTCTGCACTCACTGTCACTCTGCACTCACTGTCACTCTGCACTCACTGTCACTCTGCACTCACTGTCACTCTGCACTCACTGTCACTCTGCACTCACTGTCACTCTGCACTCACTGTCACTCTGCACTTACTGTCACTCTGCACGCACTGTCACTCTGCACTCACACTGCACTCTGTCACTCTGCACTCACTGTCACTCTGCACTCACTCTGCACTCACTGTCACTCTGCACGCACTGTCACTCTGCACGCACTCTGCACTCACTGTCACTCTGCACTCACTGTCACTGCACTCACTCTGCTTTCACTGTCACTCTGCACTCACTGTCACTCTGCACTCACCCTGCACTCACTGTCACTCTGCACGCACTCTGCACTCACTGTTTTTGCATGCACTCTGCACTCACTGTCACTCTGCACTCACTGTCACTCTGCACTCACTGTCACTCTGCACTCACTGTCACTCTGCACTCACTGTCACTCTGCACTCACTGTCACTCTGCACTCACTGTCACTCTGCACTCACTGTCACTCTGCACTCACTGTCACTCTGCACTCACTGTCACTCTGCACGCACTCTGCACTCACTGTCACTCTGCACTTACTGTCACTCTGCACGCACTGTCACTCTGCACGCACTGTCACTCTGCACTCACACTGCACTCACTGTCACTCTGCACTCACTGTCACTCTGCACTCACTCTGCACTCACTGTCACTCTGCACGCACTGTCACTCTGCACGCACTGTCACTCTGCACGCACTCTGCACTCACTGTCACTCTGCACTCACTGTCACTGCACTCACTCTGCTTTCACTGTCACTCTGCACTCACTGTCACTCTGCACTCACCCTGCACTCACCCTGCACTCACTGTCACTCTGCACGCACTCTGCACTCACTGTTTCTGCACGCACTCTGCACTCACTGTCACTCTGCACTCACTGTCACTCTGCACTCACTGTCACTCTGCACTCACTGTCACTCTGCACTCACTGTCACTCTGCACTCACTGTCACTCTGCACTCACTGTCACTCTGCACTCACTGTCACTCTGCACTCACTGTCACTCTGCACTCACTGTCACTCTGCACTCACTGTCACTCTGCACTCACTGTCACTCTGCACTCACTGTCACTCTGCACTCACTGTCACTCTGCACTCACTGTCACCCTGCACTCACTGTCACCCTGCACGCACTGTCACTCTGCACTCACTGTCACTCTGCACTCACTGTCACTCTGCACTCACTGTCACTCTGCACTCACTGTCACTCTGCACGCACTCTGCACTCACTGTTTCTGCACGCACTCTGCACTCACTGTTTCTGCACGCACTCTGCACTCACTGTCACTCTGCACTCACTGTCACTCTGCACTCACTGTCACTCTGCACTCACTGTCACTCTGCACTCACTGTCACTCTGCACTCACTGTCACTCTGCACTCACTGTCACTCTGCACTCACTGTCACTCTGCACTCACTGTCACTCTGCACTCACTGTCACTCTGCACTCACTGTCACTCTGCACGCACTGTCACTCTGCACGCACTGGCACTCTGCACGCACTCTGCACGCACTCTGCACTCACTGTTACTCTGCACGCACTCTGCACTTACTGTCACTCTGCACGCACTGTCACTCTGCACGCACTGTCACTGCACTCACTGTCACTCTGCACTCACTGTCACTGCACTCACTGTCACTCTGCACTCACTGTCACTCTGCACTCACTGTCACTGCACTCACTGTCACTCTGCACTCACTGTCACTCTGCACTCACCCTGCACTCACTGTCACCCTGCACTCACTGTCACTCTGCACTCACTCTGCACTCACTCTGCACTCACTCTGCACTCACTGTCACTCTGCACGCACTCTGCACTCACTGTCACTCTGCACGCACTCTGCACTCACTGTCACTCTGCACGCACTCTGCACTCACTGTCACTCTGCACTCACTGTCACTCTGCACTCATTGTCACTCTGCACGCACTCTGCACTCACTGTCACTCTGCACGCACTCTGCACTCACTGTCACTGCACTCACTGTCACTCTGCACGCACTCTGCACTCACTGTCACTCTGCACTCACTGTCACTCTGCACTCATTGTCACTCTGCACTCACTGTCACTCTGCACTCACTGTCACTCTGCACTCACTGTCACTCTGCACTCACTGTCACTCTGCACTCACTGTCACTCTGCACTCACTGTCACTCTGCACTCACTGTCACTCACTGTCACTCTGCACTCACTGTCACTCTGCACTCACTGTCACTCACTGTCACTCTGCACTCACTGTCACTCTGCACTCACTGTCACTCTGCACGCACTCTGCACTCACTGTCACTCTGCACTCACTGTCACTCTGCACTCACTGTCACTCTGCACTCACTGTCACTCTGCACTCACTGTCACTCTGCACTCACTGTCACTCTGCACTCACTGTCACTCTGCACTCACTGTCACTCTGCACTCACTGTCACTCTGCACTCACTGTCACTCTGCACTCACTCACTCTGCACTCACTCACTCTGCACGCACTGTCACTCTGCACGCACTCTGCACGCACTGTCACTCTGCACGCACTCTGCACGCACTCTGCACTCACTGTTACTCTGCACGCACTCTGCACTCACTGTCACTCTGCACGCACTGTCACTCTGCACGCACTGTCACTGCACTCACTGTCACTCTGCACTCACTGTCACTCTGCACTCACTGTCACTCTGCACTCACTGTCACTGCACTCACTGTCACTCTGCACTCACTGTCACTCTGCACTCACTGTCACTGCACTCACTCTGCACTCACTGTCACTCTGCACTCACTGTCACTCTGCACTCACTGTCACTCTGCACTCACCCTGCACTCACTGTCACCCTGCACTCACTGTCACTCTGCACTCACTCTGCACTCACTGTCACTCTGCACGCACTCTGCACTCACTGTCACTCTGCACGCACTCTGCACTCACTGTCACTCTGCACTCACTGTCACTCTGCACTCGCTGTCACTCTGCACTCACTGTCACTCTGCACTCACTGTCACTCTGCACTCACTGTCACTCTGCACTCACTGTCACTCTGCACTCACTGTCACTCTGCACTCACTGTCACTCTGCACTCACTGTCACTCTGCACTCACTGTCACTCTGCACTCACCCTGCACTCACCCTGCACTCACCCTGCACTCACCCTGCACTCACCCTGCACTCACCCTGCACTCACCCTGCACTCACTCTGCACTCACTCTGCACTCACTCTGCACTCACCCTGCACTCACCCTGCACTCACTCTGCACTCACTGTCACTCTGCACGCACTCTGCACGCACTGTCACTCTGCACGCACTGTCACTCTGCACGCACTCTGCACTCACTGTCACTCTGCACGCACTCTGCACTCACTGTTACTCTGCACGCACTCTGCACTCACTGTTACTCTGCACGCACTCTGCACTCACTGTTACTCTGCACGCACTGTCACTCTGCACGCACTCTGCACTCACTGTCACTCTGCACTCACTGTCACTCTGCACTCACTGTCACTCTGCACTCACTGTCACTCTGCACTCACTGTCACTCTGCACTCACTGTCACTCTGCACTCACTGTCACTCTGCACGCACTCTGCACTCACTGTTACTCTGCACGCACTCTGCACTCACTGTCACTCTGCACGCACTGTCACTCTGCACGCACTGTCACTCTGCACGCACTCTGCACTCACTGTTACTCTGCACGCACTCTGCACTTACTGTCACTCTGCACTTACTGTCACTCTGCACGCACTGTCACTCTGCACGCACTGTCACTGCACTCACCCTGCACTCACCCTGCACTCACCCTGCACTCACCCTGCACTCACTCTGCACTCACTCTGCACTCACTCTGCACTCACTCTGCACTCACTCTGCACTCACTCTGCACTCACCCTGCACTCACTGTCACTCTGCACGCACTCTGCACGCACTGTCACTCTGCACGCACTGTCACTCTGCACGCACTCTGCACTCACTGTCACTCTGCACGCACTCTGCACTCACTGTTACTCTGCACGCACTCTGCACTCACTGTTACTCTGCACTCACTGTTACTCTGCACGCACTGTCACTCTGCACGCACTCTGCACTCACTGTCACTCTGCACGCACTCTGCACTCACTGTCACTCTGCACTCACTGTCACTCTGCACTCACTGTCACTCTGCACTCACTGTCACTCTGCACGCACTCTGCACTCACTGTTACTCTGCACGCACTCTGCACTCACTGTCACTCTGCACGCACTGTCACTCTGCACGCACTGTCACTCTGCACGCACTCTGCACTCACTGTTACTCTGCACGCACTCTGCACTTACTGTCACTCTGCACGCACTGTCACTCTGCACGCACTGTCACTGCACTCACTCTGCACTCACTGTCACTCTGCACTCACTGTCACTCTGCACTCACTCTGCACTCACTGTCACTCTGCACTCACTGTCACTCTGCACTCACCCTGCACTCACTGTCACCCTGCACTCACTGTCACTCTGCACTCACTCTGCACTCACTGTCACTCTGCACGCACTCTGCACTCACTGTCACTCTGCACGCACTCTGCACTCACTGTCACTCTGCACTCACCCTGCACTCACTGTCACTCTGCACTCACTGTCACTCTGCACTCACTGTCACTCTGCACGCACTCTGCACGCACTCTGCACTCACTGTCACTCTGCACGCACTCTGCACTCACTGTCACTCTGCACGCACTCTGCACGCACTCTGCACTCACTGTCACTCTGCACGCACTCTGCACTCACTGTCACTCTGCACGCACTCTGCACGCACTCTGCACTTACTGTCACTCTGCACTTACTGTCACTCTGCACTCACTGTCACTCTGCACTCACTGTCACTCTGCACTCACTGTCACTCTGCACTCACTGTCACTCTGCACTCACTGTCACTCTGCACTCACTGTCACTCTGCACTCACTGTCACTCTGCACGCACTCTGCACTCACTGTCACTCTGCACGCACTCTGCACTCACTGTCACTCTGCACGCACTCTGCACTCACAGAAGGGGACAAACGCAAACCAACAATCGCAAAAGTAGAAACTCTTCAGCAATACAAACCTCCCTAATACCCTCCTCAGGAAATAGAACGCTACTTAACATTTTGATGACCTGATCATTCTTACAGAGTGCAAGTATACTTTTCTCTCACAATTACACTGTGATTACTATTCAACTGAATGATACTACTTTTATCAACCTCACAAGGGGGAATGGTTGAATTGGCTATGCTGAGATTCATACCAGTGGCCTACGTGCATCTTCGGACGGAGCGGGACTTCGATGTGGAACGAGACCTTGATCGTGTGCGGGATCTTGACTTGGATCGGCTGTAGCGGCTCCTGCTGCGGGATCTGGAGCGACTCCGACTGCGGGACCTCGACCGACGCGCCTCCTGGGACTGCGACTCCGGCGTCCATAACTTCCTCCACTGCCTCCATATCTTCGGGGTGGTGGTCCCCTGCGGCTATGGTGTGAGTCTGGTGGCCTTCCATAACGAGCCATCTGCACCCGAAGTTCGCGCCCATCCAGTACGGCTCCGTCCATCGCATCCTCTGCATCACGTTGTTTCTCCTGCGACCAGGAAGTCAGGCAGGCCGGGGGCGGTACTGCGGGACACCTCTGTGACGTCATTCCCGGGCCGCGCTCTGATTGGCTGCTGGCCCGGGACCTGACGTGCAACCAGGAAGAGGAGCCGGCAGCAGGAAGTGGCGTGAGCATTGCGGCCCCGGGGCTCCCGTGACCAGGAAGGAGCCCTGGATACTGTTTCCCTTAAAGTCCCGGTCCCGAGATGGGGGACCGGGTAAAGCCCCGCGGGGCGAAGCGGGCACACTGAGGAGGCGGGGCTCCCATGTGGAGAGAGAGCCCCGCCGAGCGCTACCACCGCCCGGCCACAGAGAAGCCTTCTGTCCAGCAGCGGGCCCCCTTGATGTGGGGAGAGCCTGCAGCTGCGGAGTAAGGGAAGGAGCCTGGAGACCCGGGGAGTGCCCGCCAGACACCGGTGAGTGGAGCCGGGAGGAGAGTGGCTGGTGTGTGTGGAGGGGTCTCTGTGTATGCGTGTAGGTGCGGTGGCGGCGACGGGGGGTGTGCCTGTGTATGCGTGTGTATGTGCGCATGCGTGAGTGCTGTGTATGCGTGTGGCTGTGATGTGCGCATGCGTGAATGTTGGTGCGCGTGCAAGCAGCTGAATCCAGCCGGGGAGAAGCGCGTGACAGTTTCTTGTCCGTCATTCCCCAGTGCCAGCTCGCTATAGTTCTCCACCTGGACCGCATCCTTCGGATGCATGTTCCCAGGCTCGACCTAAAAATGGACACACAGATTCCTATCAGTCACTCCTATGGCAGGCCTTGACAATCCTGAAGGCAGAGTGCTTGGAATCGTGTGAGATGGTGCTCTGGCATGAGCTGAGCCCGTCTGCAGCTTGCGGAACCAAGTCCTAATAGCTGTTCCATGATAACGCATACCATATACTCTTAAGTGCATTATAATCCTCGCGGTTAAATGCTATCTTTGGTGTTGCTTTATCAAAACATGTCGAGTAAGGTGTCATACGAATTGGAATACTAACCCCTCGCCAATTCTGGCGACGGGGTTAGCATTCCACCCTTCTAGAGGGACACGACATGGTAGTAACTGTGAACCCCGGTTAAAGTTAACTCAAGCCTCAGCTCCACAAAATGGATGCTGCCACCACAGACATGAGTCTGACCTCCTGCTGCTGGGAGTCCTTCCAGCGAGGAGAGCTTGGACAAAGGGTTTCCTGTCAGGGGCGGTGCTAGCACCATCCCAGACAGGGTTTTGTGTATCCTGGGTAGGCAGGGCTTTACAGGAAGGCGACTGCTGAGTGGCACCCCGGTGCTCACTACGCATCTGCTGGCTAGAACCAGTTCCAGGGGCACACCAGCCCCTGGCCTGGGGAAAGTCCGGCATGGGAGAGGGGTGTAACCACCCCCCTCCCTGGTCCCACCCCTAGGGCAGGACCTAGTCGCGTACCCACCCCTTTCTTTAGGATAAAGGCAGGAGCGGGGACCCTTCCAAATTAGATCATCTTTGAATCAAGAACTACTTTCTACGAAAGGAAACTCAAGACTCTTCTCAAGATTTCTCCCTTGTGGCTAAGGAGTAGTCACCCTGCATCCGCAGGCACTATCTAAGAACTCTGCGGTTTGCTGCACGTCCTTCCTCAGGAATCCAACCGACCAGCACGACGAGACCCGGCTTCCATGGCACCTCTGACCTCAACCTACCTCTACAGCTAAGCTGAGAACCGTAGGTGCGACGAGACCTCGAGGGACCGGCCATCATCTGAACTGCACGACTCTTATCCAGCACGACCGGCGAGGGATCCTCTGGTGAGTGCTTTGGGGTCCGAGAAGCCCCGACCCTGAGCAGCTCCAGCACCGAAGTCCAGCCTCCCAGCATCTCCACGATCTGCGTGGGGCCCTTCTGCTTTTTGCTGCTCACCGCGTTGTTTGGCTACTAGCCCGCTGGCTTGTGGCCTTCTTAACGACGCCCGACGACAATACTGCTGCTGGTCTGGTTGCTCCAGACTGGCCCTTGCTCCCTTCCAAGAGAGGAGCACCCCGGACCCTCCTGGTCCACTCCAGACGCCATTTTGAGCCCACCGGGTGGGCTTGAATTTGCCAAGGCTTTGTTGCCCAGTCCTGGGTCCAGCGACGTCGACAGCATCATCCATCGTGGGACAGCTTGCACCTCCATCCTGGTCGCCGACAACGCCTCCTGGTCCGTGAGATCTGCAGAGCACAGCGTCGCCCACTCACCTAGTCGAGGTGACTACCATCCGGTGCCCTCCTGGTGCCACCTGACTACTGGCTAGTAGTCACGTACTTGGTCCCCTCTGCTTTCAGGTGTCATCCATCTTCGATCCAGGCTTGGATCACTCGAACTACCTTCACTGGTCGCCTGCCAGCAACTTCTTCCTTCAGGCTCCTGGTCCGTCTACGAGGATTCCCGACGTCTTTTGAGACATATGCAGGTGCAGCCCCTGGGCTAGGTAACTTCGGCATTTCGGTGCCCCAGCATAGCCTCACTATCCAAGGGTCAGGATAAATGTTCCCTCTAATTGTTTTTCCTCTGTGTGCGGCAGTGTGAGGTCTCTGTGCGCACCAGCCACGGCAAAGTGCGCCAAGAACTCAACCGCCTGTGGGTGCAGCGACAGGGGTTCTGACACTGTAGTTCCTGCTTGATTGTGCAGATAAATGACCTAGGTATTGGAACAGAGGAGGCCTGTTTGATGAGGAGGCAGGGCTGGACTGGGAATCCAAAGTAGCACTGGCAATTTTGCCGCACTGGCTCCCACCCACCCGAGGTGGTGTGGAGGGGGCAAAGTGTCAAGCACTACTGCTTAAACCCAGTCCCCAGCACTTGTGCTTTTGTTACTGAGGGTCCATATTGGAGCATCACTGCAAAACTGTCCCCAGTAACACAACTGGCCCCCACTGCTCAAAACTGACCCCGTTCCAGGCAAACGCCTGACGCCGGCTAAGGCCAATCCAGCCAGGGGGGTGGCCTTCGTATTAATGACTGGCGTACAATGGTTTTCATGTTTGAAATGAGAAAGTGCACTGCAGAGCTTCTGCAACTACGACAAAGCTACATTACTATATATATCTGAAAGAGACACGTTAGTGATAGATTCCTTACCTTAGAATATCCCCAGGCGTCAGCCTGGATCCGGAAACTTTTGCGTAGCAATACCCCTGCGCGCCGGTAGGCGTCGTCTGCGGCTCCGCCGCCTGCCCCACACCTTCGGGTCCCTGGGCACGGCGCGACGCCAGAGGAGGTCGAGAGGTACCTCATGGCCATGAGGGCCCTCCCTCCTCAGTCGGTTCCCGTGGCGCCTTCGGGCCGATCGGTTCCGTCTGGAGGTCCTTCCGGGTCGGGTGCTTCGGCCCCGACGATGTCGGGTGCTTTGGGCCCGGCGCCGCTGGTGACTTCGGTCTCGGCACCGCAAGACCTCGCTGGATCCGGCTCCGGATCCGGGACCTCGCCGGTCGACCCTACGACCTCACCGGCGCCGTCCCTTCAGGTGTCGTCCCCGGTAGCCGATGTGGTTGCCGCCCCCAATGCCTCCTGCGGTTCTGCTCAGGCGTCGGGAGGGCGCTGCTGGGCGCCGATTCCATCAGCCTTCGGAGAATTTTATCTCCACGAGGAGGCCCTGTCTGTTAATCCTGGTCTCCAGGACACAGGTGACGAGGAGCATTGGGAGGGGTCCGAGGACCCTCTGGCACATGATTGCCAGTCACAACAGGACTGGACATATGAGCTTGGGGAGGCCAGTGGTATTGACACCTCGCCAGACACTGGATTTACATCGCCCCCGACTGTGGCTTCGGAGGCGGGTTCTGCTTACAGCGTAGTGTTGACGAAGGCAGCTAAGGCCTTAAAGCTTCAGCTCCCCGTCGCGGCCGTGAGGACTAATCTCCTCACTGAGGTCCTCAAACCGCAGTCCGGCTCCGCGGAGCCCCTTCTGCCGTTCAATGAGGCCTTGTGTGACGTTCTTCTGGGCACTTGGTCCAAGCCCGCCACAGGCCCGCCTGTGGACAGGAACGTGGCCAGACGCTACCGCCCGGCACCGGGCGACCCATGCTTTTTGTCCACCCATCCCACCCCCGAGAGTCTGGTCATCCAGGCCTCAAACTCCCAAACCGCATTCCCGTCGGCCCCGCCCGACAGGGAATCCAAGAGATATGAACAGTTCGGGAAGAAGGTTTTCTCGTCTGTAAGCCTAGGGCTGCGGTCTGTGAACACCGCCTGTCTCTTGGGCCGCTACACCCACACCCTGTGGGACACGGTTGCGGAGGTGCTGCCTAGATGCCCGGAGGAGGTCCAGGCTAAACTCAGCTAAGCCCTTGCGGACGGCCGAGGTGCAGCACGCTTTTCTATCCGGTGTGGGCTGGATACAATGGACTCACTGGGCAGGGTGATGGCAACGACGGTGGCGGTTCGACGCCACGCCTGGTTGAGGTCCGCCAACTTCTCGGCCGATGTCCAGGCCACTCTCCTGGACATGCCGTTTGATGGCCGTCGCCTCTTCGGCGACAAGGCAGACCATGCGCTGGAACGTTTCAAGGACTCCAGGGCTACGGCCAAGTCCTTGGGCCTTACGGCCCCACGCCAGCAATCGGGTGCCTTTCGCTCCTTTCGTGGCCACGGAAGGGGCGCCCCACCACGTACCGCCAGCCACACGCCGCAAAATGTCCAGCAGCGCGGTGGCGGACGTGGGAACCGCCGTGGCGGTGGTCGGGGATGTTGGACAGGCCACATGCACCGGTCTAAGTACTAAAGACGATTTCAAGCACGCCATTGAGTCTTGGGCAGAAACCGGGGCCGTCAGACCCCCGGACCAAAATGTCGCAGCAGCAGAAAAAGACACCACGGCTCCCGAGGAGCGAAGAACGGGTCTCTCGCAAGACGAGATCCAAGAACGAGAAAGAACCCGACTACATGAACTAGAAATGGCCCGGCTCAAAATGGATGGCGAACTCAAGTTAGCCGAACAAAAACTGAACCTGGAACATCTGCGGCTCCGAGAAGAACGGGAAGAGAAACAGAGACAAAGAGAGCTCGAGGAGAAGAGACTGGCGTATGAACATGAGCGCAAACTAGCTGAGATAGACTTACGCAAGCAGACCAAAGAATTAGGGGTGCCCGAGCAACCGCGCACCCCAGGGGCAACAGAAAAAAAGGTACACATCCCCAAGGATGTCGTTCGAGAATATTTCCGAGAGGACGACATACAGCAATGGTTCAAGGCCTACGAGATCGCTATGACCTCCCACCGGATCGATCGAAGCGACTGGGGAGCCGGTCTATGGGGGAGGTTCCTCAATGAGGGCCGCGATGCCCTGCTACAGCTCCCAGACCATCTGATGACCTCCTATGACCACATGAAAGCTGCCCTCCTCACCCGCTATGGGCTCACACCCGAAATGTACCGCCAGAGGTTCCGAGACTGCACCCGGATCCCGGGTACGACGTGGGTGGAATACGTGAACTATTTCAGCCGGGCCTTCGAGGGTTGGATCAAGGGAAGCAACGTAACGACTTACGAACAACTCTTCAATCTCATGGTATGGGAGCATCTATCAAACAACTGCTTCGTCGAGCTCAGGCAACACCTCCTCGACAGTAAATTGACTGATCCACGGCAGCTCGCCGCCGAGGCTGACCGGTGGGAAATCACCCGAGTGGGCCGAAATGGGTCCTATGAACAGAACCGGAACCACCACGGTCAGCACCGTCCCCGAGGAGGAGGAGGGGGCCAAGGACGAGGAAGAGACAACGCTCCGGCCGCCCCCGCTACCAGCACCCCACCCCCGGCCAACCGGGGCAACACCCCGGCGCGGCCGGGATACAGAGCCAATGTCACGTGTCACCGATGCCAGCGAGTCGGCCACTACGCAAACGACCCAAATTGTCCACAGAGCCAGACTCCGAGACCCCGCCAGATGGCTGCCGCCGCCCTGGGGGAAAACATGAAGAATGTGAGCAAGAACACCAAGAATGGGAGCCAGCCGCCATGGTTCTAGCATGCCTAGGGGGAAGAGACATGGTCCCGCGTGCCATCCCCCGACCCGAAGAACCTGAATGGCCGGCACCTCCTCCCCCGGTCGCTCCAGTAGAAGACACCGACCGTGCCGTCCCCCCAGAACAAACTCCCGAGGGGCTCGTTCAGCCTCAGGACCTTCCCGGCCTGGATCAGTGGCGTCAAGAGGGGGGGCCCACCCAGGAACAGTTTCGCCAAGAACAGAAGACCTGTCCCTCCCTCGAGGGACTCCGCCAACAAGCCCTCGCTCAGAGCGCAGGGGATACCTCCGGAACCCATTGGGTCTATTGGGACAATGACCTGTTGTACAGCGAACAGAGAATCGCGGAGTTAGGGGCCAGTCGAGTGCTAGTGGTGCCCCTCCGCTTTAGAGACTTCTTGCTAAACCTGGCCCACAATGTCCCCCTGGCTGGCCACCTGGGTCAGGATAAAACCTACAGTCGCCTGGTCACCCACTTTTTCTGGCCCAAGATGAGGAACGATGTACTCCAGCACTGCCGATCTTGCCCCACGTGCCAAGCCAGTGGGAAGAGCGGCCGCAAGCTGAAAGCCCCCCTGCAACCTTTTCCAGTGGTCACCACCCCGTTCGAGAGGGTGGGGATAGACATTGTGGGGCCCCTAGACCCCCGTACAGCACAAGGACATCGGTTCATCCTGGTACTGGTGGACCACGCCACCCGCTACCCTGAGGCTGTTCCCCTGCGAACTGTGACAGCCCCGGTAGTCGGTCGGGCCCTGATGGGGATCTTCTCCCGTGTGGGCTTCCCCCGGGAAGTCGTCAGCGACCGAGGCACAAACTTTATTTCAAAATACATGAAGTCCCTCTGGCAACAGTGTGGGGTCACCTACCGATTCACGACCCCCTATCACCCTCAAGGAAACGGACTCGTTGAGCGGTTCAACCGCACGCTCAAAGGGATGATTGGGGGGTTGGAAGAGCCCCTCCGTCGCCAGTGGGATGTGCTACTGCCGTGCCTCCTCTTTGCCTACCGAGAAGTTCCCCAGAAGTCCCTCGGCTTCAGCCCGTTTGAACTCTTGTATGGACACCCGGTACGAGGGCCGCTCAGCCTAGTCAAAGAAGGCTGGGAAATGCCCCCTCTAAAGAACCCTCCAGATGTTTTCAAGTACCTCCTAACCCTCCGCAACCAGACCCGACGATTCAGAGAGATGGCAAAAGCAAACTTGGAGGCCAGTCAGGAGGACATGAAAAGGTGGTACGATCAAAATGCCTCCTCCATCGAATTTGAACCCGGCCAACAAGTGTGGGTAATGTCCCCCACCGAGCCATGCGCCCTGCAAGACAAGTGGACGGGGCCCTTCAAAGTAATTGAGCGCAAGAGCCCTGTCACCTATCTCATTGATATGGAATCTTCACGGAACCCTCTCCGGGTCCTCCACGCTAATAGGCTGAAACCCCATTTTGTGCGTTCAGAACTATGCCTCCTGATGGCAACAGACAATGGAGCCGAGGAGGACTCCGAACCCCTCCCTGACCTCCTACGGACTCGGGAGAAGGACGGCTCCGTGGACGGGGTCCGACTCTCGGAGGCCCTCACCCTGGAACAGCGCCAAGGATGCCGAGACCTCCTGCTACAGTTCGCCACCCTGTTCTCCCTCACCCCAGGGGTCACCCCCTGGTGCGTACACGACGTGGACACTGGGGACAGTCCCCCTATCCGCCACCGGGCCTACCGCGTACCAGATCGGGTACGGGCCTGCATCCAAGAGGAGGTGGCCAGGATGCTCACGCTCGGGGTCATCGAGCCCTCCGACAGCCCCTGGGTCAGCCCAGTAGTACTGGTCCCCAAAGCGGCCGCCCCCGGCGCCACGCCGGAACTCCGGTTCTGCGTCGACTACCGGGGCTTGAATGCGGTCACCAGAACAGACGCACATCCCATCCCCCGGGCAGATGAACTAATCGACCGCATGGGAGCTGCCCGCTACCTCAGTATCTTCGACCTGACAGCGGGCTACTGGCAGATCGGTCTTACACCCCGGGCCCAAGAACGATCTGCATTCTCCACCCCTGATGGCCACTATCACTTCAAGGTCATGCCATTCGGCATGAAGAATGCCCCAGCAACGTTTCAGCGGCTAGTTAACCAGGTCCTGGCGGGGCTTGAAGAATTCAGCGCCGCCTACCTGGACGATATCGCTGTGTACAGCCACCACTGGTCCGACCACCTCCACCACCTCCGAGAGGTGCTACAGGCCCTCCAACGAGCTGGCCTCACGATCAAGGCCAGCAAATGCCAAATTGGCCAGGGGTCCGTGACCTATCTCGGGCACCAGGTGGGAAGCGGTCTGGTGGCCCCTCTGCAACTCAAGATCGCTGCCATCCAGTCTTGGCAGCCCCCCATCACCCAGACCGAGGTCCGCGCCTTTTTGGGACTCACAGGCTACTACCGGCGGTTCGTGCGAGACTATGGCAGCATTGTGGGGCCCCTCACGGAACTCACATCCAAAAACCAACCAAAGAAGGTCAACTGGACCCCGGACTGTCAAGCGGCCTTCGAGAAGCTGAAGGCCGCCATGTGCTCCGCCCCTGTGCTCCAGGCCCCCGACTACAGTCGGGAATTTATCGTCCAGACGGATGCCTCCGACCATGGCATTGGGGCAGTCCTTTCCCAATTGAACCCCGAAGGACTTGACTAGCCAGTGGCTTTCATCAGCAGGCGACTCCTGGCCCGAGAACAACGCTGGAGCACCATCGAGAGGGAGGCCTTCGCCGTGGTGTGGGCCCTCAAAAAGCTCCGGCCCTATCTCTTCGGCACCCACTTCCGGGTACAGACCGATCACCGGCCCCTGCAGTGGCTAATGCAGATGCGGGGGGAAAACCCGAAACTACTACGTTGGTCCATCTCCCTGCAGGGGATGGACTTCACTGTGGAACATCGGCCTGGGCAAGACCACGCCAACGCAGATGGCCTGTCACGCTTTTTCCGCCTCGACGAGGAGTCCCCAAGAGGATGGGTGACTCTCCCCGCCTTCAGCTGGGGGGGACGCATGTTGGACAGGCCACATGAAGGGCTTGCTCCCTCCCCGCACGACCAGGCCCGAGCCCGGCTCCTCAGGTGTTACACGCAACCACTACCCGTTTCCCGTCTCCTATGGGACCCCCGCCCCTGAACATCTCCACCTCATGGGCCCGATCCCCTACCGGCCCTCTCGCCCGGCCTGGGCGCCATCTTGGACACAGCACCACGAGGCCGCGTGGCCTCCGATCGACCCTAACCCTGGGCCTGGCCAGGCCCCGACATCCCGGCACCACCATCCACCCAGGAGGTGAGCGGACTACTTGGCAGGTCAATGGGAGAGAGAGGTGTCGATGGCTCTCCCCCGCCAAGTGCCGATCGCCCCCAGCTCCCCCAGGCGCTGGCTCCACCCCCCTGCTGGGTGTCTGGACTCCCTCATCCCGGACCTCCCGACCTCAAAGTGCGAGGGTCCGGACATCAAAGGGCGCCAGACCTATAACTGGGGCAGCTCCAGAGCAGGAAGGCAGTTGTATCCTGGAGTCGAGAGACGCAGTGAAGAACTCATCCTTGACGGACTACTGGCGCTGCCGTAGCCCTGCCTTGCGAACTATCGTCCTGCCTGCTGGCGCTGCCGCAACCTTCTGAAACCTTCATCGTCGTCGGGACCTGCTGGCGTGGCCGCGGACCGTTTGTAACCTCCACCTCCATCGGGACCTGCTGGCTCCGCCGCAGCCCGATCATCTAGAACGCCCGAGCTCGAGGATTGTGAGCTATTTCATCTACCACCATATCCACCAGATTGGTAACGAGACTGTCCCGCTACCCCCTTACCCAACCAAGAGACTAAACTAGAGGGGACCCCGGAGTCCAGACCTCCTTGTACCATTTCACCGTACTTAAAGAATTGCTTATAAAGTAACGTTGAACCTTATCCTTGTGTGGTGTACGTCTGTGGGGGGGAAGTTACTTGTCTGTACGATCGCTGGAGACGGCTCTCCCCGGAGACCTCTCCCTCTCTCCTCGGCCGACCCTCCCGGTCCGTCTAACAGGGGAACACGGCGAGGCCAGTCCACACCTCCCTCAGCAGCACCGGCCTCTAAACCTTCCGAGTTTTCAGGCCCATGTGACGCCTGTGGGGGGCAGGGTTCGCCATCACCTCTCCCACTGGCATACAGTCACTTCGGACAGGTGGGTGCTGCAGATTGTCCGAAGGGGCTACTCCCTCCCCTTCGAGGCATCCCCTCCATCCATGCCACCACAATACCACCGTGTGTCGGGGGACCACTTACAACTTCTGCAAGAGGAGGTCTCGGCCCTCTTGGCCAAGAGGGCCATCGAGCGCGTTCCTGGGCCAGAAGTAGGGTGTGGTTGTTACTCCCACTACTTTCTGGTGCCCAAGAAGGGCAAAGGGGGCCTACGCCCTATCTTGGACTTGCGGAACGTCAACGGCTTCCTCCGTACGGAGAAGTTCAAGATGCTCACTTTGGCTCAGGTCTTAACTGCCCTGGACCCAGGAGACTGGATGGTAGCGTTGGACTTGCAGGACGCTTATTTCCACATCCCCGTCCTGCCGGCCCACCGGCGTTACCTGCGGTTCACGGTAGGCCAAGAGCACTTTCAGTTCACCGTGCTCCCCTTCGGCCTTACCAGCGCCCCACGGGTGTTCACGAAGGTGATGGCGGTGGTCGCAGCACGTCTGCGCAGGCAGGGTGTATCAGTCTTCCCCTACCTCGACGACTGGTTGTTGAAGGCGGGCTCGCCCCAGACAGTCGTCTGCCACCTCCAGACTACAGCCGACCTCCTGCACCTGCTGGGGTTCTCCATCAATGTGCCAAAGTCACACCTGTGTCCCTCTCAAAAGCTCCTCTTCATCGGAGCGGTTCTCGACTCGGCGCAGTTTCGGGTTTTTCCACCCGAGCAGCGGGTTCGGGATATTCAGGCTCTGGTTCCCATCTTCCAGCCGTTATCCCGAGTCTCGGTCAGGTTGACGCTGCGGCTTCTGGGACTGATGGCCTCCTGCATCCTTCTGGTGCGTCACGCCAGGTGGCGGATGCGGGCTCTGCAGTGGGACCTAAAGTTTCAGTGGGCCCAGCATCAGGGCAACCTGTCCGATCATGTCCTGATCTCGGAGGGCACTGCGAGACAACTGCAGTGGTGGCTCACGGACTGCGAATGGGTAAGTGGCAGGTCCCTCTCCCTACCCCACCCGGAGCACGTAGTTGTGACGGACGCGTCCCTCCAGGGCTGGGGGGGCCACATGGGAGAGGCGGAGATCAGATGCCTCTGGTCTCCGGCGGAGTCCCGGCTCCATATCAACTTGCTGGAGCTTCGGGCGATTCGTCTAGCACTGAAAGCGTTCCTCCCCTCTGTCCGGGGACGGGTAGTGCAAGTGTTCACCGACAACACCACCGCCATGTGGTACTGCAACAAACAGGGCGGGGTGGGGTCGTGGACCCTTTGCCAGGAGGCTCTGCGCCTATGGCAATGGCTGGAACATCAGGGCGTGATCCTGGTGGTTCAACACCTGGCAGGCTCTGTGAATGCCAGGGCGGACGAACTCAGCCGTCGGTGCATGATGGATCACGAATGGCGTCTGAACTCGGACGTGGCGCAAGGTCTCTTTCAGCAGTGGGGAGAGCCTTGGTTAGATCTATTCGCCACAGAAGAGAACGCGCAATGTCATCTGTTCTGCGCGTTGGAATTTCCAAGGCGGCACTCGCTCGGAGACGCTTTTCGTCGCGAGTGGAGCTGCGGTCTGTTGTACGCCTTTCCGCCTATACCACTTCTGCCCAGAGTGCTGAAGAAGATCAGGCGCGACCGGGCCCAGGTTATCCTTGTGGCTCCGGACTGGGCACGAAGATATCCCGAGCTACTCAGCATATCAGTCGATCCCCCGATTCGTCTGCCTCTTCGGGAGGACCTTCTGTCGCAGCAGCAGGGGACGGTCCTGCACCCGAACCTGTCCAGTCTCCACCTACAAGCTTGGAGATTGAGCGGCGACAGTTGAGGCCATTTGACTTGCCTCCAGAAGTCTGTGATATCATTCTGGCAGCCAGGCGTCCCTCCACAAAGTCGGTATACGCCTGCCGGTGGAACAGATTTGTGGCATGGTGCACAGCAAAGGCTGTGGATCCTCTCTCTGCCCCCCTTTCGGAAGTGCTGCTCTTTCTTCTTTCCCTTGCCCAGCAGGGCTCTGCTCTGGGAACTCTTAAAGGGTACCTCTCTGCTCTTTCAGCCTTTTTAGGTTTAAAGTATTTTATTCAGGTATAAAAAACATGGGGAAGGGAATAGGAGGTCAAGCGAACATACAGTACAAAAAGCGAGATGTTGCAGCGGTTCAGAAGGAAAGTAGGGAGACAGGAAGCCCCAGAGGGTAACAAGGCATAAGTCTTAAGGCAATAAGGCATCGCGAATGACCCCCCAGTAGACCCCCATTCCCTTAGCAAGGCCGAGCTGGAATAGCGTCCCGCAACACAGTAAGAAAACACACCATCCCTCCAGCCCCCCAACCCCGGAAAAGTAGGAGAAAGAGAAGCAAAGGAAGAAAACAATACCCCAACATCCCCGTCCGAAGGTCAGCATTAGAAGCATATAACCCCGCCCCCCACCCCCAGTCCCAAACCCCTGATCCCGCACATTCACTCCGCTGGAGCCGCCGGCGGCGTCAGCCTAAGAAGTCGCAGGTACCGTGGGCATGTGAGCTCGCGAAATTCCGTGGACAACAGTGCCAAAAAGGGGTGCCAGAGTTCTTCAAACTGGTCAACATTCCCAGCCACCGTCAGCGAAATCTTCTCCATGCCCAGTACCTGCCAGAGCCTGTGTAACCAACCAGTGATAGAGGGGGCAGTGGGGGTACGCCAGAGTACAAGGATGTTTTGAACCGCGGAGCCCAGTGCAATCGCAATCTGCCTACCCCTGCGGGACTTCAGCGGGTACATCAGGTCGTTGGGGAGGCCTAGCAAGACATACGCAGGGAAGCGCGGGAGCTCAATCTCAAAATGCCTGTCCACCTCATCCAAGACCTCTGTCCAATAGGCCGACAGCACCGGGCACTCCCAGAGAATGTGCGTAAGGGTACCCTCCTGTCCGCAGCCGCGCCAGCAACCTTTATCGCCGACTTTGCGCATCTCGTAGAGCCGCTCCGGGGTGTAATACCAATAGGTGGCCACCTTAGTAAAGGTCTCCGTCAGCCCAGTGTGGTACGCAGAGTGCCTTGCCCGATACGCAACCTTGTCCCACTCCTTGTGGCTCAGGGTTCTGCCCAATTCCCTGTGCCAGCGCTCCCTCCCTGGGTTATGGTAGTGAAACGGCGGGGGTTGGAGAAACTTGTACAAGTCGGTGATAAGCTTGGCGTCCGAGGTCCGGGTTACCAGCCATCGCTCATAGGGCGTAATCGAACGGGCAGCGACGTCGCGCACTGGGGGTTGTAGAGCCCAGTGGCGGACTTGCATATAACGCAGTCTGTCCCCTTCCGTCAGGTCAAACTCCTGTCGGAGCTGCTGGAAGGGGAGTACGCCCTCCGGTCCGTAGATCTGGAAAAGCGCCCTGCAACCCGCGCTCACCCAGTGGGAGAAGGCTCCCGGTTCCAGGCCAGGAGTGAAGTCTGGATTGCCGGCAATGGGAGTGAACGGCGATGGAAAAGTGGTGAGCTCGCGAAGCTCGCACACCGCGTCCCACACTCTCAGCGGAACCCGGGTGATAAAAGAGGCGTAGAGATTAGGCGGGCGGTGAGTGCGCCGCAGGAACGGGACTTCCTGGAGTGTACGGCCCGCAACTGCCTGGTCTTGAAAGAGCCAGTGCTTGTCCGATTCCCACCGGCTCCACTCCACCAGGTACCGAAGTTGCGCCGCCTGGAAGTACTTCTGGAGGTCCGGGACCCCGAGACCCCCCGCCTCCGGGGCAAGCATGGAGAGGACCCGCTTCATCCGAGGCTTACGGCCCTGCCACACAAAGCGGGAGATGTCTGCCTGCGCCTGTTGTATCCAACCTACAGGGGGCTGGAGAGGTAAAGCGCGAAAAAGATACAGGATCTGAGGCAATATCGTCATCTTCACCGCTGCGATACGGCCCAGCCACGAGAGCAGGCCCTTGTTCCATCGGCCGAGTTCCTCTTTGATCTTTTTGCCCAGAGAGGAATAGTTAGCAGCGACCATTGCAGGCAGGGAAGGCGCAAGCAAAATCCCCAGATAAGGCACCGTGGAAGAGGACCATTGCAGAGGAAAAAGACGCTGGAGGTCCCGCCTGGTGTCAACAGAGAGGGACACGTCCAGGGCGGCCGACTTAGACATATTCATTTTGAAGCCTGCCACGCGGGCAAAGGAATTCAGTTCCTGGACGCAGGCAGGGAGCGACCGCCTAGGGTCATCCAGGGTCAGCAAGACATCGTCCGCATACAGGCTGACAGTATGCGTGTACTGCCCCATCTTCACCCCGATAGCGTCCGGGTTATCACGAATCCTCTGGGCAAACGGCTCCATATAGAGGGCAAACAGGAGCGGTGAAAGTGGGCAACCCTGTCTCGTGCCACGCTCAATGGCAAAGCTGCCGGAGCTGTGTCCGTTGACACGCACCGATGCTGACGGTCTCTTATAGCAATTAAAGATCATAGTGCGGAACTTCTCGCCGATCCCCAGTTTCCCAAGAACCAGCTCGAGGTACGGCCAATGAACCCTATCAAAGGCCTTCTCCGCGTCTACCGATAGCAGCATCCGCTCCCCCGGGACGCGTGAGGCCTTTTCTAGCACGTGCGTCACCCTCTTGGTGTTGTCGACCGTCTGCCTGCCGGGTACAAAGCCGGCCTGGTCCGCCTCCACCAAACCTGGTAGATGTAGACCCAGTCTGGCCGCCAAGATCCCCGTGTAAAGCTTGAGGTCCACATTTAGAAGCGAGATGGGCCGATACGAGCCGCATAGAGTCCGGTCCTTTCCCGGTTTCGGGATAACCGACACGGTCGCCGAAAGAAGGTCCGGCGGGATGGCACCCGGTTCGGAGAAGGAGTTGAATAAGCGAGCCAGGAGAGGCGCGACAGTGGGACAGAAGGTCTTGTAAAACAAGGCCGTATAGCCATCTGGGCCCGGGGCCTTGCCATGTTTCAGCCGTGCAATAGCGGAGATGACTTCCTCCACGTGAATATCCCTCTCCAGGTGGTCCGCCTGGGCGGGGTCCAAGGCCGGGAGGGTTACCGATTCCAGGTAGGCCTCGGCCTCTCCCGGTGGGGAGGGCTCTGCAGCGTACAGCGCCTCGTAAAAGGCACGGAAGGAATCCGCCACCTCCGCGTCACCGGAAACCGGGACTCCATCTGCTCCCACTAGCTCCTTTACGACGTTGCGTTGCAGCGCAGCCCTGAGCCGGTGGGCCAGGAGCTTACCGCATCTATCTCCGCCGGTGTAAAAGGCATGTTTCAGGCGCAACGCCGCATACTCCGCCCTGTCCAGGTCCAACGCAGAGAGTAGTTTCCGTGCCGCCTTCAGCTGCCTCCAAACACGAGGCGCCCCCGTCTGGCGGTGAACCTGCTCGAGTTCCCTGACCTGCGCCGTTAGTTCCTCCCTCTTGCGCTGACGCTCCTTGTTCTCCGCCGAGGAGATGGAGATAAACTCCCCTATGACGACCGCTTTCAAAGCTGCCCACTGCGTTGCCAGGGACGTATCGGGGTTGCTATTGTGGGTCAGGTACTCCTGGATGACCTCCTCCACTCGCTTCACCACCGATTTCTTATGGAGAAGCGTGTCCCGGAGCCGCCACATCCCTCTGGAGGGGGGGGCCGCCGGCCAAGCAAAAACTCCGGAAACCGGCGCATGGTCGGACAGGGACAGAACCCCGATGTCTGCCGCCGTGGCGGCTAAGCGGAGCGGTCCGCTCACCAAGAGGTAATCCAACCGTGAGTAAGTGCGGTGTGCGTGGGAGAAATATGAGTAGTCCCTATCGGCGGGGTGCATGGTGCGCCAGAGGTCGTGCAGATCCATCTCTGCGATCTGGTCCTGTACCGTTCTAGAGAGCTCCCCCGTCTACGGAAAGCGCTGGGCCGACCTATCCAAGGTGGAATCGAAGACCATGTTCAGGTCTCCCCCCAAGATGACGTGGCGGTCGGGCGAGGCAGTAACGTCTACCAACACAGATTCCAGGAAGCGATCCTGGTGGTCATTTGGGCTGTATACGGAACCAACCGTAAAGGCAACACCCCCCAGACGCATGCGATACACTAGGAGCCTCCCCTTCTGCTCGGCATGTTTATACAGCACCTCACCTCGGAAGGAGCTGGCTAGAAGGATGGCTACCCCTGCAGTCTTAGTCGCAGCCGAGGAAAAGAGTTGCGTGGGGAACTTGGCAGAGCGCAGCCTATGGCAGTCTTTAGAGAGTAAATGGGTTTCCTGCAGGAGGCAGATATCCGCCTGCGACCCTTCTAGCAGGGAAAGGATCGCCCTACGCTTCACAGGGTTGTTCAGACCCTTAACATTAAGGGTCACTACTTTCAGGGGCGGCATCACTCCCAGGGAAGCAAAGCGCTGTGCAGCAAGCGCGGGATCAGTGGAAGGGGCGCGCGGGGCAGGGGCGCAGGGAAGGCCAGAATCGGCTCCGCATGTGTTCGGACAGTATCGGACGGGACCCCCCCCCAACACCAAACCAACTTTGAAACCCCCCCCAAAACCAACCCATGGCAACCAGCCAAAACCAAAAACAAGAAAAAACACCCCATAGTCTCAGTCTAGCCCAAGTGGGCGAGTCTGCAGAAAACCGTCAAGTGGACGTTCAGCCACACACCTCCAACCTCTCCCCCCCAACCCCCAGCCCCAACCCAGCATCGAAGAAGCTATGAGTCTCTCCCCCCGGAGTAAAGTTAGGCCGTCTGGGCCACGCCATTGGAGTCAGGCAAGTTCCTGGCCGCAGTCCTCAGGGCCTCCGCCATATCTGCCCTGATGGTAGGGGAGTCAGGGCGACTCGCCGTCGCCGACGATTGGCGCCTCCTCGATCTCCGTCGGCCCCGCCGCTCGGGGCGCCTCCATGCGGGTGTGGCCCCTTCTTCCTCCGTAGCTGTGAGTCCCAGTACCCCACAGACATCTTGTAAGGAGCGCAGCTGATGTAACACCCCATTCCATCGAAAAATAAGACGGAAGGGGTGACCCCAGGAATAGGCCGTCTCATGCTCTCGCAGGAAGTCCGTGGCGATGCGGAAAGACCTGCGCTTCTGCAGTGTGATGGCGGACAGGTCCTGATAGAGCGCCACGGGCGGTTCTCGAAAGGACAGCGGCTGTTTCCTGCGGGCCTCAGTCATAATGCGCTCCTTTAGGGAGAAATCCGGCAGGAATGCCAGGATATCAGGCGGGGGTGCCGATGATTGTCGTTGGCGGCCCACCCTGTGTGCTCTGTCTATGCGGATCGGGAAGTCCGCTTCTTCTCCCAAGATGTCGCGGAACAGGTCCTGCAGATAGGCCACTAGGTCCGCACCCTCATCCGCGGACGGAACGCCCCGCACCCGGATGTTATTCCGCCTGGATCTGTTCTCGAGGTCCTCCGAGTGGGCCTGGAGCTCGACACACTGCTCCCGTAGGCGGAGGACGTCCTGCTGGAGATGAACTATCTCCTCGTCGCGACGCTGGGCCGCCGTTTCCACAGTGTCGACTCGCTCGCCCAGGCCTTCGATTTCTCTACGCACTTCACGGACCTCTCCCGCCACCTCGGTCTTGAGAGTCTGAAATTCCTCCTTGAGGGAGCTGAATAGGTCTTCCATGAAGGACCTCGTGACAGGTGGTTCGCCTCCGGTGGCGTCCGTTGAGGCCCGGGAGGACCCCGGGGACGGCTGCGCCCTGTCGCGTAGTTGCTGGGCCCTGCCGAGCATGTCCGGCAAAGTGCGATCTCCCCGTGCAGCGCCTCGTCTTCCGGCCATCCTGGCCTCCGCGGTGGGTGAAGCCTAGAGCCGGCCGCTGTAGACGCGCCCAGCCGCCCGTGGGCACCAGATGTGAAGTCCTCGCCGAGGACAAGGGTAGTGCGTCACAGGCGACAAAATGGCGGCCCCGGTCAGGGTGAGACGACTATCGGGCCAAGCAAGGCGGTCAGCAATGTCCAAGTCGGAGGCTTTCAGCCGTGTGCCCCCAGGGAGGACAGCAGATGTGTAGGCACCAGGAGAAACCAAGGCGCCCGCATGACCGGGGCGAGGGTCACCAGCAGTAGTTCCGCAAAGACAAGATGGCGGGAGGGCGGAACCCAGGATGCCAGCCCAGGCCAGCCAGTCTATGGGCGACCCTCGAATGGCAACGGGTTGGGGAAGTGCGAACCCAATGTCTCCCAATACCATCGACCAATACGCCCGTCCCGGGCTCCGCTCAGACTCCACCGTTCCACTCTTCCAGGCTCGGGGTCCACAAGGCGTCACACTCCGATACCCATGGCAGGGGGGTAGATCGCCATCGCAGGGCTGGGATCCGTCTCCCAGCGATGGTCCTGGCCACCAGGGCGCCGGACAGGAGGCCACCACACTCCGCGGAGTCCGTCTAGTCCTTCCCCCGGGATCTCCAGCGTTCAGCACTCGACTCAGCCGAGGCGCGCGGACAGCGCCGCAATATGCTCCGCCTCCAGGCCCTTCTCCTCGGGGAGACCCAGGCTCCCCTCTTCGGGTCGATCGGGGAACAAACTTTTCGGGGACTTCCTCCGGGGCAACAGAAGTCTAAGTGGCATCAAAACGTGCCCCATGAACTCCGGCACAGTTCTCTCGCCCGCAGTGCAACCGCGGGGGGAGAGAAGCGCAGGAATCGGGGCTCGAGCTGAGCCGGGCCGGAGGAGCTACGGGAGGAAGCGTCCGCTCACCCCGCCATCTTGGCCACGCCCCCCTCTTTCAGCCTTTTTGAGGCTACCAGATCAGCCTTCTTTATTCAAGTCCCCTATTGTAAGTAGGTTCCTGAAGGGCATCACACACATGTTCCCTCCTGTTCCCTTCGTGATGCCCCAGTGGGACTTGAATCTTGTTCTCACTTATCTGATGTGTGCTCCCTTTGAGCCACTTCATAACTGTCCTCTTCGTCTCCTTACTCTGAAGACTGCATTCCTGGTTGCCATCACCTCTGCCAGGAGGGTGAGTGAGCTCCAGGCTCTTTCTTCTTCTCCACCTTTCCTGTCTGTTCATCCTGACAAGGTGGTGTTACGTACACGACCTTCCTTTCTGCCCAAGGTTGTCACGGCCTTCCACATCGGGCAGTCCATTACCTTGCCCACTTTCTTTCCGCCTCCGCATCCCTCGAAAGAGGAAGAGAGGCTCCACCGTCTGGATCCAAAACGTGCGCTCTCCTACTACCTAGATCGCACACGCCAATTCCGGGTGGATGACCAACTCTTTGTTGGTTACGTGGGCGCGAAGAAGGGTAAGGCTGTGCACAAGAGGACCATCTCTAGGTGGATCATCTTGTGTATCAAAGCATGTTACTCCATGGCGAGGAAGGAGCCCCCGGCAGGATTGTGGGCTCACTCCACTCGGGCCACGGCAACGACAACTGCCCTGGGCCGCGGTGTCCCCCTGCAGGACATTTGCCAGGCAGCTACGTGGGCCTCGCTGCACACGTTCGCAAGACACTACTGCCTGGACAGTCTAGTCCGGAGGGATGGCTTCTTTGGCCGTTCCGTCCTCCAGGACTTTCTGGTGTGATATTGGTTCGCAGACCCACCACCGGGGTTGGTATTGCTGGGGTATCTATTCTAAGGTAAGGAATCTATCACTAACGTGTCTCTTTCAGATGCACAAGTTACTACTTGTGTAACGATATATCTGTAAGAGACATTAGTTAGTGATAGATTCCTTACCGACCCACCCATCCTCCCCGTTCTGCGAACCGATATCTAAAGTTAAGGTCATCCCCTTTCAGGGCCCTAGTTTCATGGCACCAGTGTTAGTTCTATCATGGCTCTGCGTATCTGGCGCGGAAAAGCTGTGTGTCGGAACTGACGTCAGCGCGCATGGGTGCCGTCTAAGTACTCCGACGTCATCCCCGGCGCTCACGACGCCGACGACGGACGCGGAGCCGCAGACGACGCCTACCGGCGCGCAGGAATATTGCTACGCAAAAGTTTCCGGATCCAGTCTGACGCCTGGGGATATTCTAAGGTAAGGAATCTATCACAGGCACACTGATTCAAATTCCAAATGTGTTTATAGTTAATATTCAGGAATAGTGATGTATTTTTCCAATACTGTAACACAGTAGAAACCCACTAATACTACTGCAAATAATCACTGTGATATCCTACCATTTCTCATAGCTGAGATCCTGTTTGGATCTAAGATAAACATTTTGTATGGATGTTGCATGAAACAAAAACACATTTGTCAGAAAATGTCTATAATACAATCTCACACATTGCCTAGATTAAAAATAAATGAAAGGAGTTTGCTATTTGCAATAATCTGTTTAAGAATTATTCAAGGTCATCTGGGCAAGACTCTGCAGAGCAGAGCTGGCTCTACCAAGGCGGGGGCTACTCCACTCTTTAAAACGGATAATCATGAGTTCACTTATCTGCTCTGAAGATGGTTTCTTGGATACGCCGGGGGGAGGGGCAAGATAGGAGCCTAACAACAGAGTTACACTGTTTTCTAGACATGATAGGAGCCTAACACCAGAGGTACATTGTTTTCTAAACAAGATAGGAGCCCAACACCAGAGGTACATTGTTTTCTAGGCAAGATTGGGGAGAGTATGTAGCCTCATGGATAAAGCGTTCGGCCTCAAAGCTGAGGAACTGGGTTTAAGTATCTGCAACGACGCTCAACATCCTGTGATTCTGGGTAAATCACTTAGGGCCAGATGTAGGTAAAATAGATTTACCGATTTTTTTAATTACCGAATTTTACAGATTCGGTAATTAAAAATCGGTAAATCTAAGGGGTGGATATGTAGGTATTCCAGATGTGCTGGAATACCGATTCGGAAGAATTCGGTATTTACTGATTCGGTAAATACCCATTGATTCCTATGGGCTTTGAAGCCCATAGGAATCAATGGGCATTACCGATTCGGTATTTACCGAATCGGTAAATACCGATTTTCACAAGGGTGCAGGGGGTGTCACTTTGACACCCTCTGGCACCCCAAAACAGGCTTGGGTGCCATGTGGCAGGCATACATGCCCTAAGGGCAGGTCTGCCTGTCACATGGCATAGGTGTGCATACACACATGTGCATGCACACCGGAATCTGTATTTTACCATCAAATTGGATTTGATGGTAAAATACCGATTCAGTAAGGCCTCTGGGACTCAGAAGAGTCCCACCTACATCTGGGTGCCTCAGAATCGGTAAATTTACCGATTTTGTTTTTTTACAAAATCGGTAATTTTACCGATTCGGTAAAAAAAATGCCCCCTACATACCTGTCACCCATTTACCGATCGGTAACGGCCAAAATCGGCCGTTACCGGTCGGTAAATGGCCTGAAACGGCCACCTACATCTGGCCCTTAATCTGCCTGTGCCTACCAAAAATGAATGTGTGCATCTGTAACAAAACTGGTGCTACTGTAAAGCGCTCTGATACCCAATATCTTTGGGTCTAGTTTGCGCCATATAAAACTCTAAAAAAATTAAAAAAAAGACAGGATTTTGATACCAGGATTGCATTCACTAAAGCAGATAGCCAAGCCACTAAAACAAGATTATCTAAAATGTTTCTCCAATATCTTTTACCAATGTCAGTGCTGACTTTAAACTTAAAATCAGACCAGGACGAATCTTTAGAGGAAATGTAATAATTATCTATTAGAACCCAATATCAAAATGTTCGGCATATGAAGGAATGAATAATAAATTAGTCAATGGGTCAATTTTGCAAAGCTGGGGTGCCCAGTGTTGGTTCTCAAGGGCTAGATCTATGTCAGATTTCCAGGATAAACATTGACTATGTCAACAATTCCCTTCACCTTGGTTGTGTCTAAAGCTATCACATGCAGATAACCCAAAACAAGTGCATTAAACCCTCGTGGATATCCCTGTTGTAACTGTTCATTCTCCATTGTAGGGGTTTCTTGGCACTAATAACAGACATTATTGTTACACATCCAAAAATGGATTTCATGTTATCAAACTCCAAACGATGAAAAGCTGAGGGAGTCGGTGGTGGATTCATTAATCCACTATGCCACCAAACCATTGCAGTGCTCGTGTGACTGGGCTACTGCACTGGATTAAAACATCATAATTGTGCAATTGGGAAATAAAATAAACTAAAAGAAGAACATCTATGGGCTCTCCTAGCAGTCGGACCCGAGCCTCAGAAAGAGGCCCATTTATGAGGGTCATCCTCATTTAGGAGGAAAAATTATTACAGTTCTGTCTTTGTTTCGTCACACATTTATCAATACGATATAGCATATTTTATGGGAGCGAGTCTTTTTAAAGGTGATGTAACACACACACATATGATTAACTAGGACTCTACCAATTCTGTGATCTCTCTCAGTCCATGACACATTACAAGGTGGGGAAAATCTGACAGATATGAAGCAGGCTCCAGTGGGATAGAAGAAATAATATCCACCCATTCAATCCTTGGCCTCTGTGCTGTGAATGAGATGATCAACAGGGAAGAGGAACTTTAACTTTTTTAAAAGAAAATCTGAAGAGAGGAGGCACTAATGTATCCAAAGATAGAAAGTACAGTATAGCAGCACCAGGGGTATCGCAGCGCTTAAGAAATATTTTTTTCATTTATTCATTCATAGAAGACTGCCAAAGTCTATAACGGTTGTTAAAAGCCCTGGTGCCTATAACGTGGGTGTGCCTCGATATAGACAAGGCTATTTAACGCAATAAGAACATTCCACCCACTGAGAAATCGAAAGAAACAGAATGTCAAGAACTGAAAATTTAAAGCAGAAGGTCTATACCAGACATCATCAGCCCGAGATACTTCATTGTCTCAGTGGAGATCTAACAATGTTCTACATGTTTTTTTTTTTTTACAATATTGTGAATTTACTTCATAACGTCTCACTGATATAACAGTAATACGCTATAAATAACATTAGTGGCGTCCACAATCTTGGGGGTGATGGGGCTTTAAAGAAGCAGCGCAGGAATCTTAAATTTCAACAAGGAGACTGGAAATGGTCTCATGAAGAAGATGAAAGAAAATCCCGGGAAATCTTAACATTGGAAAACTAAAACAAAACCAGGCGGTTCTTTTAATGACGTCGTGGAAGGAGCTGCAGACAATGTTTATGTCTTGGGAGTTTTTCAGTTCAGAGGGAAGCCCACATCGGACATATGAAATTCCACTGTTTTGAGGTCGAGCACTGAAAAGGCCGTATTTAGAGTCCCATTGGACTTTCCTTCAATGCCCCTTCTCATTTGACTCCACAAATATACCCTTTTTGGGACCATTCACAGCATTCTGTTCAGTTATTTCCAGAAAATAAGAGATTCAGAAATCACTGACAAACCTCTTTGATACTCAATTGGTTTATTTACTTTATTTTGTCTTTAGTTTTTGCATTATTTCCGGCAAAAGTGATTCAGATTGTAATGTACTGTTTTTATGCAAAATGTTTATGTTGGCAGGCTCCAATGCAGTGTTTCTGAACAATAAAGATTCATGAAGGTTATATAAACTGCCAGAAAAAAAAAAAAGTAAGTTCAGCATGGCGCTTGGGACGGGGTTTCACTGGAGAACTGCATATCCTTTTTTCTCAATACACATATGCATCTCAACTTCCAGCCAATGCCACTGTTTCATTGTAAAAGCACACGTTATGTTTTTAGGCTTGCTGCATGCCTTTTCTTATTAGAGGGCGGCAGATTACGTGTCATTTGGAAAGTTTTCATGTTATTTGCAGAGCCCGACATACTAATGCACCGGGCTGCATTTAGCATGAAAACTTTTAAAAAGGCACACAATCTGCCACGCTCTATTAACAAAAGGTGTGCAGCAAGCCTAAAAGCACCATGTGTGCTTCCTTTACACGTCGTTTTTTTGTGCGGGTTGCATGTCTTCTCTTAATAGAGCACGGCTGAGAGCTGATTGAGGACCATTGTGAAAATATTCCTGTTAATTGTAGCACCGTCGTGCGCTGCAATTAACATAAATATTTTCACAATGGCCCTCAATTAGCTCTCAGCGGTGCTCCATTAAGAGAAGACATGCATCAAGCCCAAAAGAACGGCGTGTAAAGCACATGTCGGGCTTTTTGACTTGCTGCATTTCTTCTCTTAAAGCAGCACGGCTGAGAGCTGATTGCGGGCCATTGTGAAAATATTTATGTTAATTGCAGTGCACGACGGTGCTACAATTAACAGGAATATTTTCACAATGGTCCTCAAACAGCCCCCATCTGCGCTCCTGTAGCAGCAAGTGCAGGAGCCACCGCAAGCCGCAAATTAACATTTTTCGCGCCACTGCTGTTCTAAAAGCGGCGGCGCAAATGCTCTTTCAGAGATGGTCAGTGGATGCGCGCTCCCCACGCAGCACTGCGCGCTCGGGGGATCAGTCGTGTGCGCGCTGCCGCGCACGTTTCTGGGAACACTGGTCAGGATCCACTTTCGTTTTCCTCCTACCAGGTCGGGTTCGCCCGAGAACACTAACTTTGCTTTTACTAGCTCCCATAGACTTTGTCCCGCATCCCGCGTGAGAGTGCACACTCTGCACCCGAGTCCCCTAGGCCTCCTACTAGTAATCTGAAGGTTCAGTAACGTAGTCCTAGCGATTCCAAAGCCTATTAGTACAGTACTTACCTGCTAGTAATTTCGCATTCCACTTTTAGAGTATATGGTTTTTGAACATCAACAGAAGGATTGCAAACAAGTTCTTCAATCCTTCAGGCATATGTTCTCTCTAACACCCAGTCAAACCAATTGGTGTACCCATGAGATTGACACTGGTGACAGCTTGCCAGTTAAGAGTAAAATCTACAGGCAGCCTGATCATGTTAGAGACTGCATCAAAACAGAAGTGCAGAAAATGTTGGAGTTGGGAGTCATTGAACCCTCAGATAGCCCTTGGGCTAGTCCAGTAGTTCTAGTGCCAAAACCTCACACCCAGGGTGATGAGGTTCTGCGTAGACTACAGGGGTCTCAATGCAGTCACTAAGACTGATGCCCACCCAATACCAAGGGCAGATGAACTTATAGATAGATTGGCTTCTGCCAACTACTTAAGTACATTTGACCTGACAGCTGGGTATTGGCAAATCAGGTTAGCTGAGGATGCCAAGCCCAAGACAGCATTTTCAACCCCTGGTGGGCATTATCAATTTGTGGTAATGCCCTTTGATCTGAAAAATACACCTGCCACCTTCCAAAGGCTGGTGAATCATGTTCTCACTGGGCTGGATGACTTCTGTGCAGCATATCTAGATGATATAGCTGTCTTTAGCTCCACCTGGGAGGATCACCTGGTCCACCTGAGGAACGTGTTAGAGGCACTGCAAGCAGCAGGTCTCACTATCAAGGCCACCAAGTGCCAGATAGGGCAGACACAGGTTGTATACTTGGGCCACCTTGTAGGTGGAGGCCAAGTTCAGCCACTGGAGAGCAAAATACAGTCAATCAGGGACTGGGCTCCTCCAACCACCCAGACTCAGGTTCGAGCTTTCTTGGGCCTGACTGGTTACTACAGAAAGTTTGTCAGGAATTATGGATCAATTGTGACTCCACTTAATGAACTGACAAGTAAGAAAATGCCCAAAAAGGTTCAGTGGACAGCAGGCTGTCAAAAAGCATTCGATGACCTAAAGCAGGCCATGTGCACAGCACCTATCCTCAAGAGTCCAGACTACTCCAAACCATTCATTGTCCAAACAGATGCTTCTGAGTTGGGTGTGGGAGCTGTTCTATCTCAACTGAATTTTGATGGTCAAGACCAGCCCATTGCTTTTATAAGCAGAAGGCTGACCCCCAGAGAGAAAAATTGGTCAGCTATTGAGAGGGAGGCCTTTGCTGTGGTTTGGGCCCTGAAGAAACTGAGGCCATACTTGTTTGGCACTCATTTCAAGATTCAGACCGACCATAAGCCCCTCTTGTGGCTAAATCAGATGAAGGGTGAAAACCCCAAACTACTTAGGTGGTCCATTTCCCTACAGGGGATGGACTTTACAGTGGAGCATAGACCTGGCACTGATCATGGCAATGCAGATGGACTCTCCAGGTATTTCCACTTAGAGCAAGAAGACTCACCTGGTCAAGGTTAGTTTATTGTCCCAAAGTTTTGGGGGGGGGGGTCATGTAGGAGGTCTGCAGAGCACAGCGTCGCCCACTCACCTAGTCGAGGTGACTACCATCCGGTGCCCTCCTGGGGCCACCTGACTACTGGCTAGTAGTCACGAACTTGGTCCCCTCTGCTTTCAGGTGTCATCCATCTTCGATCCAGACTTGGATCACTCGAACTATCTTCACTGGTCGCCTGCCAGCAACTTCTTCCTTCAGGCTCCTGGTCGTCTACGAGGATTCCCGACGTCTTTTGAGACATATGTAGCTGCAGCCCCTGGGCTAGGTAACTTCGGCATTTCGGTGCCCCAGCATAGCCTCACTATCCAAGGGTCAGGATCCACTTTCGTTTTCCTCCTACCAGGTCGGGTTCGCCCGAGAGCACTACCTTTGCTTTTACTAGCTCCCATAGACTTTGTCCCGCATCCCGCGTGAGAGTGCACACTGCACCCGAGTCCCCTAGGCGTCCTACTAGTAATCTGAAGGTTCAGTAACGTAGTCCTAGCGATTCCAAAGCCTATTATTACAGTACTTACCTGCTAGTAATTTCGCATTCCACTTTTAGAGTATATGGTTTTTCGTGCTCCTCTGGCATTTGTGTAAATTGTGCAACTTGAAGTATTTTCTTAAGAGTTTTGTTGTGTGCTTAGTACCCTGTCCTCATAAAGAGTACAGGGCTGTTGTGATCTAAATAAATACACTGTTTATTTTCATAACACTTGTGTGGTGTCCTTTCACTTGGTGTTCAAGGGGTATATGTGATGGTATAACAGCTGGCTTAACACGCCCTCTAGAGTTTAGCCCGAAGACTGCTCGTATCCATGCTACTAGGATAGCTGGTCTATAAGGTTGACTTACAACCAATCATCAATAAGGGTTGTTTGGACTGATACAAAGTGCTCACTAGAATAGTGAACATATATATCAGGCCAACTTCTCACACCGTCCCTCTACGGGGCGGGGCGGGGCGTGCTACGAACTACGCGGGACCACTTAGTTTTTGACGATAGGCTATGTGTGGTGTGAGGACATTGGTAAGTGATAGGGGTGTAGGGACCTATGTAAGCGTAAAGGTGATGTAAAAGAATATTTAAAAATTCCGTGGCTAGTAGAAAAAATAGATTTAATGACTTTTCTGGCTGGGAACAGTAAAAAGGGGGTAAATGAGTAGAACAAAATACGTTATCTACTTGGTAGACATGGCATGTTTCGTAAGCAGTCCCCTCCTGCTTACTCCTCAGGACCTCTATTGGTCCCTACTATCAATACTCTATTCTAAATAAATATAGTATGCCTAAAGTCCTAGAACCTAGTAGCAAAAATCAGCTACCTAGTTTTGCTTCTGGGCTTGAGTGGGCCCCCAATGAGGCGCAAAAAAAAGGTTTGACCTCTTTTGATAATCAGCATTAGTCCTACCCCTCAGCTGCTCCGTGAGATCGACTGCTGCTGAGGGGTAGGACTAATGCTGATTATCAAAAGCGGACACTATACCGCCGATTAAAACCCTAAGATGCAGGCTCATGGGGCACGCAACATGTGAAGCAACTGGACCACAAGAGGTCAAACCTTTTTTTTTGCGCATCATTGGGGGCCCACTCAAGCCCAGAAGCAAAACTAAGTAGCTGATTTTTGCTACTAGGTTCTAGGACTTTAGGCATACTATATTTATATATACTGTTCGAAGTCGAACACTCGGAGGAGGAAGAAGATGAGGACAGGTCGGGGTCAGAAGCGGACGAGTCTGATGTCAAAGAAGTCGACGTTCATCAAACCGTGAGTGATGACGTCCCTTTGCCAAAAACCGACCCCAATTGGTTTCGACCCCACCTTCGAGCATGGTCAGACAACCGCCTTCTGGCTCTGCAACGAAACCGAAAGACTCGGTCCCCCACCATGTTGGATCCGATAAACGGTCGACATCGAAGCTCCATACCAAAGAGAGCTTGAAGTCGAAACATTCCATGTCGAAGACTCTCTTGACACCGAAAAAATCGCACTCTAGCAAACTCTCGGTGCCGAAAACACATAACACCGAGACACAGAAGCAAAAGCACCTATCTGACCCAAAGGCTTCGGTACCGACACAGGAGCAAGAGAAAGATCCAAAATAAAAGACTTTGTTCATTGATCCACAAACTGGCAAGGTGGGGACAAAACCACCTAAAAAGAGGAAGACTCAACCGTTGGAGGGGAAAGCTCCTCCTAAGTAGAGAACAATGGGGACAATTACAACTCCTCCCCTTTCTTCACAGCTTATGGGCACATCCTCTTCTCTTCCAGCTATCCCTCAACCTTTTACACCACGCCCATCTACACCTCAAACAGATGTAGAAAGTGACACAGGGGATGGGGACCTTCCTGGGGATGATGACAATACTATCCCAGAAGACACAGACCCATGGGAAGATTATGATGCAGTGCCAGATAATGATAATGACCCTGACCTGAATCCCTCAAAACCCTCTCCCCCTGATGATAATTCGGGTTTTGCACAATTGATTAATAGGCAGCAAAATACCACAAGGTAGATTTACATGCGGAACCTCAGAAGATTTCCTTTTACAAACACTACCTGCTGCACACAAATCTTCAGGGACCATACCAATGCTTAAGGGTCTCCTCATTAGAGAATCGGACTCCTGAGGCGGAAGCCGGGAGAAATCACTTGCTTTTAAAAATGTAACTTGTTTAAAAATTGTTTTTACCTGCTGCTCACTGCTCCCTTGGCACTTCCCCCTCCCCCCTTGGAGACCACCTGGACACCCCCCGCAGCCCGAGAGAACGCTCCCGCGGGTAGAAAAATCATACTGCCGCCATTAGCCTAGCAAGCCTACAAGGCCATGCCCACTGTCGGGAGGCCACGCCCCCCTTCTCCTTGCTACATAAGACTCGCTGAATCACTAGCGCGCATTAGAGAATTGGACTCCTCACAAGGCCACGCCCACTGCCGAGAGGCCACGCCCCTCCCGCAAACACAAAGCTGTGCATTACAAACAACTGCAAAGGTGCACCACAAAACATGAACCAATAAGTGCAAATGGTATTAAAGCACAATGAGGAGATATATCTCAAAGATGTTGAAGTTCTTCTTATAATCTTTATTTTCGATAAGCAGTAAAACACATACAGCCGACGCGTTTCGTCCCAAGCTGGGACTTCTTCAGGGCTGTCGGTAAAAAATATATATACATTCAATCAGTTTCTATGTACAAAGATCAACTTTCAATCTAAAAACATTTACATCAACAAAACATTCTAAAAGCATTGCTACGATAGATGTGGAGCTTTATGCATGCATGTGATATTAAGGTGTTGGCCCACATACAATCTATCCGCAGGGTAATACACATGGGCCTGGGGGTATGTACAAGTGTATAAACATTATATACAGTTAGAAGAAACACATGTGATTTCATCAAACAGGAGACAGATATGTACAAGCGGCATGCGGTGTGTACTCGGCCTGTGTGTCTGACCATGTTACCAGGAAAGATTTAGACTGAGGGAAAATATAATTAGGGTAGAGTGCAAAAAAGGGAACAGACAATCCCTATAGGGGTTTGGCTACTTTCATAATGGAAGCTTAGTGTTGTTTGATTGTGCATGAAGCAGGGTCAATCATTTAGTGAGAGAAGGTGACTGAGAGTATTTATGATCCAATTACGCCTAGTATGGAGTACCAATGTTACATAGAATCCAATGCTCATTTACCTTTTAGTTAGTGGGACGTCGCTTGTGGGGAAAAGTGTGAAAGGAACCGGGGTCCAGAAGTTACCTTCCCGGCTACTGTAATCCTGTTATCTATTGGTTCATTCATAAAGTACAATTTGTAAGCATGGACCTTAAACGAAAACGAGAAAGGTAAAAATGTAACTATCCAGAGATGTTTCATTGTACTGTCTGACAGTTTAGTTAGCAATGCTAAGAAAGAGTTGCAACAAGTGACAGGGGGCATCAGGCTCTCTGTAAAGAAAGTTTCGATTTTCTTGAGTAATATCTACTTACTATAAGTATGCTAAAGGCCAACGTGGGTAATGGTTTCTCAAAGTTCCTTGGTGATGAAGAAGATCTTCCCACCTTAATAGTGTGACTAACTCAGGCCGTATACTGGAAGACATAAAAAGTGGAAAAAAGGCTTATACCCTATGCGAAGACATTTTACATTAGGGAGCGGAATGCAAAGCAGTTTAGCCAAGAACAGGAATTCAATAGTACGAATTATTGTTTACCTGAGTCAAATCTAGAACTTGTGATGGACTGAAGGTCCTATTAGTCCAAGGGAGGAGGGTGTGGGCACTGTGTACCAGTAGGCCTGTTGAAAAGTAAGAAGGTTGCTGTTTTGTAGTCAAGTATAGCTTAATAGGTCTTGAAAAACACATATCTGTGTGGATATACATAGTTAGGGGTGACCATTATGAACATGGTCAAAACTGTTTTACCCCAAGATATGAGTCCATATGCAAGTACCATATCCCAGAAATTGGTGATTAACAGACTATTCTTATTTTGCAAAACAGGGTCAATTATAAGAGAATTTGCAAAATGTTAGGGGACCTGTGGTTGAAATACTGAGCCCCTTAAATAAAATGTTATAGTGGGCAATAATGGCTCTAGTCTAAGACCAAGGAATATGCCTAGCAGAAAGTAATCCAGACTTGGACCCACGCTAGGGACCTATGCTATATGTGAAACTAGCAGAGGGGATGTACCAGATGTAGAAAGGCATTCAAGCTCACCGTTTTTGATCAAGCGGCCGGCGCCCATCCACAGCCTCCGTCCCGATAGAAACACCCGCAGCGACGTCGTGTTCAATTGTTATGAGGCTACCCTGTTCCTTATATAGCAGGGGTAAGTGAGTTAAAGGTCCGCACCTGTTGAAATTCCCGCCAACGCGTCTGAACAGGCGCGCTGGTCCTTGGTAAAGTGCAAATTCCAATAGTGTAAGCGGGGCGGCCATCTTGGAATGTCTAAAAGAGGCATTTAAGTATATATCTCTCCATGCCCTATGCCCGATATTCTATGAATATTGTGTCCTCCGTAATGCCCAAAAGAGCTGGTTATTTACTGTGAATAACCATGAATTATATAACCGCTTTGCCCAAAATGACCGATAAGAAAAAATAAACTGAGCAAAGAATTATTCCGGACGTCCGTGTTGCTAGATCAACGGTGTGTTAAAGCAGCAATTGGAAAATCTGATTTGTGGTGAATTAATGTGCGAGAGAATGAAATACGAGAGTAACATCTGATGTAGTGCGCGATCTATATCTGTCTGGGAGTGGCGGCCATCTTGGAGCGTCTGGGGGCAGTGTGTCTATATGTGTAAATTACAGCTCGGAGCCCTATCCGCCATGTGTACTCAACCCACGAAATGACCCAAGCGCCTGGCTGACTAGCACATTAATTCACCACAAATCAGATTTTCCAATTGCTGCTTTAACACACCGTTGATCTAGCAACACGGACGTCCGGAATAATTCTTTGCTCAGTTTATTTTTTCTTATCGGTCATTTTGGGCAAAGCGGTTATATAATTCATGGTTATTCACAGTAAATAACCAGCTCTTTTGGGCATTACGGAGGACACAATATTCATAGAATATCGGGCATAGGGCATGGAGAGATATATACTTAAATGCCTCTTTTAGACATTCCAAGATGGCCGCCCCGCTTACACTATTGGAATTTGCACTTTACCAAGGACCAGCGCGCCTGTTCAGACGCGTTGGCGGGAATTTCAACAGGTGCGGACCTTTAACTCACTTACCCCTGCTATATAAGGAACAGGGTAGCCTCATAACATTTGAACACGACGTCGCTGCGGGTGTTTCTATCGGGACGGAGGCTGTGGATGGGCGCCGGCCGCTTGATCAAAAACGGTGAGCTTGAATGCCTTTCTACATCTGGTACATCCCCTCTGCTAGTTTCACATATAGCATAGGTCCCTAGCGTGGGTCCAAGTCTGGATTACTTTCTGCTACGCATATTCCTTGGTCTTAGACTAGAGCCATTATTGCCCACTATAACATTTTATTTAAGGGGCTCAGTATTCCAACCACAGGTCCCCTAACATTTTGCAAATTCTCTTATAATTGACCCTGTTTTGCAAAATAAGAATAGTCTGTTAATCACCAATTTCTGGGATATGGTACTTGCATATGGACTCATATCTTGGGGTAAAACAGTTTTGACCATGTTCATAATGGTCACCCCTAACTATGTATATCCACACAGATATGTGTTTTTCAAGACCTATTAAGCTATACTTGACTACAAAACAGCAACCTTCTTACTTTTCAACAGGCCTACTGGTACACAGTGCCCACACCCTCCTCCCTTGGACTAATAGGACCTTCAGTCCATCACAAGTTCTAGATTTGACTCGGGTAAACAATAATTCGTACTATTGAATTCCTGTTCTTGGCTAAACTGCTTTGCATTCCGCTCCCTAATGTAAAATGTCTTCGCATAGGGTATAAGCCTTTTTTCCACTTTTTATGTCTTCCAGTATACGGCCTGAGTTAGTCACACTATTAAGGTGGGAAGATCTTCTTCATCACCAAGGAACTTTGAGAAACCATTACCCACGTTGGCCTTTAGCATACTTATAGTAAGTAGATATTACTCAAGAAAATCGAAACTTTCTTTACAGAGAGCCTGATGCCCCCTGTCACTTGTTGCAACTCTTTCTTAGCATTGCTAACTAAACTGTCAGACAGTACAATGAAACATCTCTGGATAGTTACAGTTTTACCTTTCTCGTTTTCGTTTAAGGTCCATGCTTACAAATTGTACTTTATGAATGAACCAATAGATAACAGGATTACAGTAGCCGGGAAGGTAACTTCTGGACCCCGGTTCCTTTCACACTTTTCCCCACAAGCGACGTCCCACTAACTAAAAGGTAAATGAGCATTGGATTCTATGTAACATTGGTACTCCATACTAGGCGTAATTGGATCATAAATACTCTGTCACCTTCTCTCACTAAATGATTGACCCTGCTTCATGCACAATCAAACAACACTAAGCTTCCATTATGAAAGTAGCCAAACCCCTATAGGGATTGTCTGTTCCCTTTTTTGCGCTCTACCCTAATTATATTTTCCCTCAGTCTAAATCTTTCCTGGTAACATGGTCAGACACACAGGCCGAGTACACACCGCATGCCGCTTGTACATATCTGTCTCCTGTTTGATGAAATCACATGTGTTTCTTCTAACTGTATATAATGTTTATACACTTGTACATACCCCCAGGCCCATGTGTATTACCCTGCGGATAGATTGTATGTGGGCCAACACCTTAATATCACATGCATGCATAAAGCTCCACATCTATCGTAGCAATGCTTTTAGAATGTTTTGTTGATGTAAATGTTTTTAGATTGAAAGTTGATCTTTGTACATAGAAACTGATTGAATGTATATATATTTTTTACCGACAGCCCTGAAGAAGTCCCAGCTTGGGACGAAACGCGTCGGCTGTATGTGTTTTACTGCTTATCGAAAATAAAGATTATAAGAAGAACTTCAACATCTTTGAGATATATCTCCTCATTGTGCTTTAATACCATTTGCACTTATTGTTTCATGTTTTGTGGTGCACCTTTGCGGTTGTTTGTTTTGCATTGAAATTCCCTAGGGAAGAGGCACGGTGATGATGGGTGCCATTCAGTGTGCACACAACCCCCTTGCTTAATTTAGGGGTTAAAGAACTTTACGGGGGAATAGCCAGTCAGGTGCTGACTCTAGGAAGGGTCCATCATTTATTCTGTCTTTTACAAAGCTGTGCATTTCTCGAACGCGCAGCGGGCGCGCCAAAGGCAAGCCCGTCCGGCTGGGGACAGGGGCCACTCCCCTTGGTCCCCCCCTTAGGACGCAATACAGTGCTGCTACCCTTCCCACACTGAAACCCCCCACCGAGGACAGCTGCCTTCACCAACACCATCCAACCCACCTATTGTCAGCACTGCATCACCAGCCTGCTAACGGCTCGGCTCAAGCAGGCTCAGCAAAACGACACCCTACTGCTCCTAAACTGCAGGTCTCTGCCAAAACACAGAGCAGAAATCTCCCTTCTCTTAGACGAACGGTCTCCTGACGCCATCTTCTTAACTGAGACTTGGTTAACCCCAGACTGCGACCCAGATGTAATTCAAGCCCTGCCACCGGGCTACCAAATTGTGCGTAGGGACCGCACACGCGGAAAAGGAGGAGGCCTCGCCATCATTCATAAATCTATACACCAATGCTACTGTACCCTGGATCCAATCCCAGACTGCGAAAGCATGTCTTTCTGCCTCAAACTCACCCCTAACGACAGTCTGACAGGGTAACTTCTATACCGCCCGCCAGGCCCACTAAATCACTTCCACTCCTCTCTACCTTCGTTAGCGGCAGAATCTGCCATGTCTTCCTCCAACTTCACGCTGCTGGGTGACTTCAATATTCACTTCGATGTCAACACCGACCGCACCGCCAACGAGCTAGTTTCTAGTCTAGCCGCGATTCAACTACAACAACTAATCAGGTCTCCCACTCATGACAAAGGTCACTTGCTCGACCCAGTCTTTACCAACTGCCCCAACCTAACAGTTGGCACCATTACTCCCCTACCATAGACGGATCACTTCCTGTTCTCTTCCAGGGGATCCTCATCAATAGTCTTAAGCACTGAATATTCCCGCCCATGTGCGGGACCCCAGAAACAATATAAAAATATATATGTAAAAAACACATATATCTCGCTCCACATATATGTATGTACATATATTATTTTTCTCACACCAATGCAGCTCCATAACTGAGGCTAAAACAATGTAAACACATATACATGCACTGCAATTATTTAGGAAACAAAAGGAAAGAAAACACATTAGGTCAAATAACCTTTGAACTTTGTGTTTTAATGAGTAGACCACTCATAAATCCTGAAAATTGCTTGTAAATAGACATTGTTAGCCCTCAGGCTGCATTGTAAAAACAATAGCATAGAAAATGAAACAATTTTCAACAAAAACTGGCACTGTGCCTTTAAGGCAGCCATGACCCCAGGCTTCCCATCATGCCTCAGGGGTGACAGTTAGGTCAGTTGTTCTTTCCGGCTCCTTCAGTCAGGACCCTGGTGAAACAGCTCCCTTTCTTTTTGACTTTGTCAAAAAATATTCCTATTAATCTACAAATGTTGCTTTCACTCGACGTCTTTTAGACATAGGGTGTTACTGAAACCTTTTTTAGGCTTAAAAAAGGTGATTTTTCTGTCAAAGATGCCTTCCCTCTTTGACAAATGTCCTTCATGTGGAAGGAAGATGGCCAAGATTGACACTCATTCAGTGTGTATCCTGTGCCTACCAGAATCTCAATCCTCTAAAACCTGTGAACACTGCCAGGTTTTAACATCCAGGACTCTTAAAGAACGTGAGAGAATCCTAGTTTATGGGCTTTCTGAGAGAGGAAGATCTCCCAAGAAGCAGAAAAGTCGGAAGGCACGGTCGACGTCGAGAGAAGCCCCGACTGGTTCACATTCGACGTCGGGATCGGCGTTGGAGAAGCAGTCGACGGCGACGAAGAAGATGTCTTCAGCGTCTAAATCTAAGGTATCTCCGCTACAGACAGCGTCGAGGGATAGGTCACCGTCGAAGCAGAAGAGCTCGACGGCGAGCCACCTGACGTCGAAGCAGCATCGTCATGCTGTGACGTCGAGGCATTCTCCGCCGACGCCTGTCGTTCGGCATCGAGACATCCTCCGTCGATGACTAGTCATGGTCGTTCGGCGTCGAGGGAGCCTCTGTCGACACATCGTCGGTCGACGTCGAAGCAGCCAACGTCGACGCCTGGTCAAGAGCGTTCGACGTCGAAGCGGCATTCGGAATAGAGGCACGCCCAGTCGCCGACAAAACAACAGCGATCGGCGTCGAAACAGCCTCCGTCGACGTCGAGCAGACAACCTTCAACGGCGAGATGCTCCACGTCCAAGGACAGTCATCGCCACCCGAGGTCGACGTTGGAGAAATCACGGTCGACGTCGAGAGAGCGTCTACCTGCTCGGCGCTCGGCGTCAATACGACCACCGTCGATGGATCAGCAAAGATCCAGGGAACGGAGCGCTTCGCAGCCAGAGAACATCTCTCCTGCAAGATCACAGGAGAGGTCACCTTTGAAGCAGGTGATTCAGGAGAAGGAGAGTGAATCATTGGGCCAGGCTCACGTCCTAGGGCCGCATTTGGGTTCTCCAGGTTCAGCATCGGCTGCGGAGGTGGAACAATCTCCAGTACAGGATCCTCCTGCCAAGAGAAGGAGGGTTGCAGAAGAGAGATGTCAGGCTTCACGTCCAGGACTCTTCAGGATTACACCGATGATGTTATGGGTTCCATCTCATGACGTTCCCAGAGTCTGAAGTAATATAACACAGACTACCAGGAGAATCACACGAGGGAATAATAAGAAAAGAAGGAGATAGAAAGCCAGGAAGGAAAGGAAGGGAACAGCGGGGAGGGAGATCTGTAACGACAAGTAACAGATATTCAAATACATGTATCAAAACCAATGTTCTCTTCCCCTATTGTATGACTACTCTCTTCCTTCTGCCTACCTGTAAAGAAAAATACACTGGCCTATAACTAGGAGAGCTCAAGGGATGGAACTTGGACTTTGGATGACTGCAAAGGAGAAAACAGAACATTAAACATATGTTTGACATGTGAAACTCCCACTAACCATATTAACTTGGGAACACACCTGAGAATATGGTTCTTTTGGCCAAACCAAACCCACTGACAGTTCCTCCCGAATCAATCTCTCCTATAAGGAATAAACAAAGACAGCTTCTAGCGTTAATTATCCTTAACGTTGATCACTGTAGGTGAGGTTGTGAGGGAATGGGTTATTTGTCACAGCCGTAACAAACACACAAGGTGCCGCATAACGCATAAGTATGTCCTTGCACCGAACCCAAACATTTCATGCCACAACAATATGATCTCCAATATTTCCACAGGCCTGGTAAGTCACATTAATGTTCCTGAATCAGAAAAGTGCTATAAACCAAAACAACCAATGACTCTTGCCTCAGAGTCTTCCCTTGAAGCCTTTCCGGAAATGAGGAGTAAGTATCATAAAGTGTTTCAATCAGACTAAATTGTTCTTAGTCACAGAGCCACTGTTGTATCCGCAGAACAAGTGGTTACAGGGAACCACCGATACAACTCTGAAATGCAGTTGGAGTGCTTGAAACGAGTCACTGTCTCATAGACACGAAAGAAATCACTCCCAAGTCAGGATACACGAAAAAAGATGGCGCTATTAATCCATAGCGTCGTACCAAAGCCAAGATGAAGCACAGAAGCAGGGTAAGCGTAAGAACGGTCTTACCGGACACCTGGAACCGCCGTCTGAGTTACACGAATTATCGGCAGCGAGATTGTGCAGCCCGGCTCCATTTGCTTCCTGGTTTGCGTCATTCCGTACGTGACGTTCTGCTCGCCGTCTCTCCCTTGTTGGACTGCCGGGAGTTGTAGTTCAGCCTCCCATCGTCACTTTACTATGGAAATAAAAGAGATTCGTGGCGGACCGGGTTACCAGACAGCGGCCGCCACGAGTCAACACTGTAGAAACATGACAGTACATCCCCCTTTACAAGGGTCTCCGACCAACTCCTGGTCGATTCGGATGCAATCTATGGAAGTCTTTTACCAATCGTGGAGCATGCACATCAGTAGCTGCTTCCCAGGAATTTTCCTCAGGACCAAATCCCTTCCACGCCAATAGATACTGCAGTTTTCCCCGCACCACTCTAGAATCCAACACCTTTTGTACTTCGTATTCTTGTTCCTGTTGCACCCATACAGGGAGCGGTGTTCTTTTCACCGGACTATATGATGGCTTAAGCAGTGACACATGAAATACAGGATGGATTTTCATATGAGCAGGCAAACGTACTTTTACTGCTACAGGGTTGACATGTTTGATAACTTCATAAGGCCCTATGAACTTAGGATTAAAGACGCTATGTTTTCTGAACCGAATGTTTCTAGTTGAAACCCAAACCCTATCCCGGGGTTTGTACATTGGTCCAACCCGTCGATGTCTATCAGCCTGCATCTTGTATTTAGCCTTGGCAGCGACCAGATTGTTCCGTGTGGCACGAAGAATTTGGCGAACACGCAACAATCTTTCCTGTGCTAGAGGTGACTTAGTGACAGCCCCAGGAAGCAACAACGGGGTGAATCTAGGGTGATGTCCGTAAGAACAGAAGAAAGGAGTGTGTTTGGTGGAAGAATGCTGTGTGCTGTTATAAGCTATCTCCGCCACCCACAACCAATCCACCCACGATCCTTTGTTACTTTGAACATAACACCTAAGATATTGTTTAAGTGTTTGATTCACTCTCTCGGTTTGGCCATCAGTTTGTGGATGAAAGCTAGTGGACAGCGAGGAGTTAATCTTTAGATCGGAGCACCAAGCCTTCCAGAAATTAGCAGTGAACTGGGCCCCCCTGTCTGACACAATAACCTTGGGTAGGCCATGCAAACGTACTACATTGATCATCAGTAGGTGAGCCAATTGACCTGCCGTGGGAACCTGAGTACATGCTATGAAATGTCCCATTTTAGTAAGGTAATCTACTACAACAATGATAGCTGTCATCCCCTTGTCTTTAGGAAGGCCCACAATGAAGTCAACTGAAAAACTGTCCCAGGGATTTTCTGGAGTAGGGAGAGGCTGCAACAATCCTTGTGGTTTCTGTCTGTCTGATTTCATTTGAGCGCACACGGAACATTCTTTTATCCATTGCTTCAAATCTGGTCTGACCGAAGGCCACCAGAATTGTCTCAGAGTTTTTTCCACGGTTTTGGCATATCCCATATGTCCTGCACTGGGTGCTTCATGACACCATTGGAACACGAGTTTTCTGAGAGGCAGTGTGGGCACCAATATTTGTTTTCCTTTCATGGGTATTCCTTGGATTACTTTCCACTCTCTGTGATGTCGCAACCAGGTTCTCCAAACACATGTCTTTGCCCCTTTGCTTACTCCCAACACAAAGTCCTCTGTTTGGATCGCTCCTACCACTCGCGAAGGTTCTATTGTGGCTCGAAGCGGGGTCGTGTTGTGTAACACAGGATGTTCTTGTCTGGTGAGAGCATCAGCTTTCTTGTTCTGGGATCCTGGACGGTATGTTACCACAAATTGATATTCTTCGAAGAACAACATCCATCTTAATTGCCTGGGGGTAAGATGTCGGGCATCTCGCATGAATTGAAGGTTGCGATGATCTGAATAGACCACCACTTGGTGTTTGGCACCCAGTAACCAATGTCTCCATTCTCGGAAGGCATCCCGGATGGCGAGCAGTTCCTTCTCCGCTATGGTATAATTTACTTCGGCTGGAGTAAGTTTCCGTGACATGAAGGCGATAGGATGTAAACACCCGGTTTGGTTATTCTTTTGTGAAATGACTGCTCCAATAGCCACTTCTGAGGCATCGGCTTCCACGATAAAAGGGTTTTCCGGATTTGGATGGACCAACACTGGAGCAGTAGAGAAGGCCACTTTCAATCCCTCGAAAGCTGTTTGTGCCTTGACGTCCCATATGAAAGGGGTGTTTTTCCTTGTGAGTTTCGTTAAAGGCGTAACCAAATTGGAGAAGTTACTGATGAATCTGCGGTAAAAGTTGGCAAAACCCAACAGACATTGGATGTCTTTAATAGTATGGGGTATGGGCCACTCTTTGATAGCTTTCACTTTCCTCTCCGCCATCTCTTGACCATTTGGCGTGAGCATGACGCCCAAAAACTCCACTGTGGTAACGTGGAATTCACATTTCGTGATTTTGCAGTACAAGTGGTTGTCACGTAATGCTTGTAGTATTCTCTTTACATGAATGACATGTTCTTCTGTGTTGGCAGAATAAATCAAAATATCGTCTATGTAGACCACGACATAACGATCTAGATGTTCTCGTAAGACTTCGTTAAAAAAAAACTGAAAAGCTGCCGGGGCATTGCATAGCCCAAACGGCATTACGAGATATTCATACAGACCATACCTGGTCTTAAAGGCCGTCTTCCACTCGTCGCCTTTCTTAATCCGTACCAAATGGTAAGCACCTCTGAGATCCAACTTGGTGTAGATCTGTGCATCCCTTACTTGTTCCAACAGCACCGGGATTAGAGGTAATGGATATTGATTTTTTTATAGTGATGGTATTCAACGCTCTATAGTCTATGCAACAGCGCTTCTCACCATTGGCCTTAGGAATAAAAAACAAAGGGGAGGCAGCCGGTGATCGGGAGGGCCGGATGAATCCTAAGGCGAGGTACTTGTCCAGATATTCTCGGAGGACTTCGTTCTCAGGCAGAGTTAAAGCGTAGACTCTTCCTTTCGGAATAGTAGCTCCAGGGACCAAGTCGGTTCGGCAATCAAAATCACGATGAGGTGGAAGTGTTTCTGCCTTACTATCGCTAAACACTTCCTCATATTCTTTATATTCTGTTGGTAGGTCTACTTCTTTTTCGGCAGCAGTTGCCACATGGTGTCTCAATGACAAGGTTTGTGCAGGTCCTATTGTCTCAGGGGTACAATGTTCTTGACAATAAACAGAATTAAACACCACGGTGTCGGATGACCAGTGAATCCATGGGTCATGTTTCTTTAACCAAGGAAGACCCAGGATGGTTCCGAAATGAGGAGCATCTATGAGACCAAAGGACAGACTTTCCTGATGTTTATTCTCATATATCAGAACATACTCTGCAGTTTGGTGTTGAATCGTTCCTGTTGATAGCTCCCTACCATCCACTGCATATACGGGTTCAGGGTGTAGCTTGGCGATAAGCTGAACTCCCAATCTTTCTGCCTCTTTGTGATCCATGAAACACCCCGTGGCTCCTGAATCGACCATTACACGAATGTTCTTCTCTTCTCCTTGTATCACAATTGTCATATCCAAAAACAAATGACTCTTTTCGAAACGACAGGGTTGGGTTGAAGGGATAGTCATGACGCTTGAGGGTTTCCCTTCTTCCACCTTCAAGCTTTGGAGTTTTCCGGCTTGGTCTCTGAGATGCCTGCTGCTGCCTGGTTTGCACGATATCTCCCGGTTTTGGGTCTCACAGGGCAATCACGTAAATAGTGTCCCTTTTTACCACAGTAAAGACATAATCCTTGTTTTCTGCGATGATCCTTTTCGCTGAGGGTTAGGGAGGCCCTGACTGCACCCACTTCCATAGCTTCTACTGGCGTAGAGGTCTTATCCCCTGTACGTTCATATACAGTTAAAGGCCTGTCTTTTTTCTTTAAATCCCCTTTCCGATCCTTCATTCTGTGATCCAACCGTAGTGTGAGTTCGATAAGGGCAGCGCTGGTTCTGGGTTGAGGATCAATGGTAGCCAAAGCATCCTTGAGATCATCCGAAAGTCCATGATAAAAGACAGCGGACATTTTCGCTTCGGGCCAGTCCGTTTCCGCCACGAGTCTTCTGAAATTGTTCAGATATGTTACTAGATCGGAGTTCCCTTGTTTAAGGTCTAATAAGTCCTTATCCGCCGAAAAGGTCTCTGCCCTTCGATCAAAAGTTTTCTCGAATTCACATCGAAATTCAGCCCAATCATATAACAAGGGATCGTCTCTTCGGACCATTGGGACAGCCCATTGCGCAGCCTCTCCCCCCAAATAAGATATCAGAAAAGCCACTCTAGCTTGATTGGTGGCAAACATTTTTGGTTTACACATGAAGTGCAAAAGGATTTGGGACATGAATACCTGTACCTTTCTGTTATCTCCCATGAACCTTTCAGGAGGGGCCAGAGGTATCTGAGAGGGCATTTCTACCACTACAGATGTGGAGGGACCAGGGGCACCCCCCGCATCGGGTGACTGCAAAGTATCTACACGTGCCTGTAACTGGGCTGTGACTGCACGGGCAGCAAGAGCTTCTTGTCTAGACGTAACTAACTCTGCCTGTACAGCTGCCAACGCTGCCATAACATCATCCATGGTGGCCATGCTGTTGATGCAACCAGGAAGAGTAATAACCGTGGGCCGATAATTCTGTCAGGCTTCACGTCCAGGACTCTTCAGGATTACACCGATGATGTTATGGGTTCCATCTCATGACGTTCCCAGAGTCTGAAGTAATATAACACAGACTACCAGGAGAATCACACGAGGGAATAATAAGAAAAGAAGGAGATAGAAAGCCAGGAAGGAAAGGAAGGGAACAGCGGGGAGGGAGATCTGTAACGACAAGTAACAGATATTCAAATACATGTATCAAAACCAATGTTCTCTTCCCCTATTGTATGACTACTCTCTTCCTTCTGCCTACCTGTAAAGAAAAATACACTGGCCTATAACTAGGAGAGCTCAAGGGATGGAACTTGGACTTTGGATGACTGCAAAGGAGAAAACAGAACATTAAACATATGTTTGACATGTGAAACTCCCACTAACCATATTAACTTGGGAACACACCTGAGAACATGGTTCTTTTGGCCAAACCAAACCCACTGACAGTTCCTCCCGAATCAATCTCTCCTATAAGGAATAAACAAAGACAGCTTCTAGCGTTAATTATCCTTAACGTTGATCACTGTAGGTGAGGTTGTGAGGGAATGGGTTATTTGTCACAGCCGTAACAAACACACAAGGTGCCGCATAACGCATAAGTATGTCCTTGCACCGAACCCAAACATTTTATGCCACAACAATATGATCTCCAATATTTCCACAGGCCTGGTAAGTCACATTAATGTTCCTGAATCAGAAAAGTGCTATAAACCAAAACAACCAATGACTCTTGCCTCAGAGTCTTCCCTTGAAGCCTTTCCGGAAATGAGGAGTAAGTATCATAAAGTGTTTCAATCAGACTAAATTGTTCTTAGTCACAGAGCCACTGTTGTATCCGCAGAACAAGTGGTTACAGGGAACCACCGATACAACTCTGAAATGCAGTTGGAGTGCTTGAAACGAGTCACTGTCTCATAGACACGAAAGAAATCACTCCCAAGTCAGGATACACGAAAAAAGATGGCGCTATTAATCCATAGCGTCGTACCAAAGCCAAGATGAAGCACAGAAGCAGGGTAAGCGTAAGAACGGTCTTACCGGACACCTGGAACCGCCGTCTGAGTTACACGAATTATCGGCAGCGAGATTGTGCAGCCCGGCTCCATTTGCTTCCTGGTTTGCGTCATTCCGTACGTGACGTTCTGCTCGCCGTCTCTCCCTTGTTGGACTGCCGGGAGTTGTAGTTCAGCCTCCCATCGTCACTTTACTATGGAAATAAAAGAGATTCGTGGCGGACCGGGTTACCAGACAGCGGCCGCCACGAGTCAACACTGTAGAAACATGACAAGAGATCTCGGTCGGGGTCTTCCTCTAGATCTCTAGTGAGTCTCTCCTCATCTTCCTCATCATCTCGGAGTGGCAGATTCTCGGAGGAACAAAGCAGCGCATCGGATAGGGAGAGGTCCAAATCCCCTGCACAATCGCAACAGGATCAAACGGATCAACCTCCACAGTCACGTTCACCAGTGAAGGATCCCTTCCACAAATCTCCTACTATTCATCTTTCCCCAAGGTGGAATAGACCTCTTCACCACTGGGCCAAGGACAAGGAGACAGCAGATCGGCTAAGACGGTATCGAGACCAACCTCTCCCCCGCAAGGAACGGTCTCGTTCTAGGCACTCAAGTAAGAGAAAATCTCGTCACAGAGAGCGATCTCGTTCTAGAACCCGTTCAAGTAGAAGATCTAGGTCCAGGAGGACCCGTAGCTCTTCAAGTTCTTCGGGCGTACTCTCCGACCCTAACAAGCAGTCCACGCTCGAGGATATCTCCAACTGAAGATATTTTCTCGTTCCAAGACATCTTAGGCAGGGGAGCCCTGAAGCTGGGAGTGCCTATGACAGCTCCTCAGATCAAGACGACTGTCATTTTTGAAACCCTACAACACAGAACGGCACCCAAACCTTTGTTGCTGTTGGTCCCGGGTATAATGGAACCAGTGAATGAAGTCTTCCTCACTCCGGCAACGGTGAAGTCCGTTCCAGTGAGGATTCTCAAGAAGTATCGTCCTCCGGAGGAGGATCCTCTGTTCCTCAAAGCTGATCCCTCGCCAGATTCAGTAATCATTGCGGCGGCTAGAAAATCCAATGCGGTAGCTTTCTCATCCACGGTACCTCCGGATAAGGATAGCAAGGTGCAAGACTCATGGGGAAGAAGAGTTTGTAACACCTCAGCTTCTTTCCTCAAAGTCTCCAATGCGGAAGCGCTGCTCGGCAGGTATGATAGAGCTCTGTGGGACTCACTTCAGAGGTTTTCTGCAAAACTTCCTCAGGAAGATAGAAAGGACTTTGAGGAGGTTCTGATGGAGGGCGGTCAAGTCTCCAATCAGATTATAGGAGCGGCGGCAGATGGGGCAATGCTGGCTGCGCATGGCTATGTGCATGGAATCGCAGCGAGGAGATCCTCATGGTTACGCCTCACAGCATTGAAACCAGAGGCTCAAGCCAGAATCCTAAACCTTCCTTTTTCAGGCACGTCCCTTTTTGGAGCGAGTGCTGATGAGGAGATGCAACGGATGAAGACCGAGTTAGACACCCTCAAAGCCGTGGGGCTTGAAAAGAAAAAGGAATTCCGGAAGAAGTTCCGTTCGAACAACAAGGGTTCTTCGAAGCAGAGGGTTCAAACCCCTCACTGGCAGAAAGGCCAGAACGAGCAAGGCCAACAAAAGTCACAATACAAAGGCAAGGGCAATTCCAAAGGAAATGGAAATCAGCGCCAAGGCAACAACTTCAATAAATCTCAGCAGAAGCAATGAGTCTGCACTTCCGCCAGCGCCGTTACCCACTCCAGTGGGGGGAAGCATTGCGCATCACAGGACAGAGTGGCAGGCCATTACAAAAGATCAATGGGTGTTGTCTACGCTGCAGAATGGGTACTGTCTTCGTTTCCATCGTCTACCTCCACCCGTTCCCCCGATGTCAACGTCAAGCCACCAGCTACAAAGGTTAAAGAAGGAAGTAGCGGCACTCCTCGAAAAAGAAGCCATCGAGAGAGTTCCGGTGGCCCAAAGGGGGAAAGGAGTGTACTCGAGGTATTTTCTGGTCAGAAAAAAGGGCCAAAAGGAGGAATACAGGCCCATTCTGGACTTGAGAACACTCAATCTGCATGTACGAAAAGAAAAGTTTTGCATGTTGGCGCTTCACCAAATATATCCACATCTCAGGAAGGGGGATTGGATGTGTTCGATGGACCTTCAAGATGCGTACTTTCATATACCAATACGGCCCGATCACAGGAGATTCCTTCGATTCCGGGTGGGGACCTCCCACTACCAGTTCAAAGTCCTTCCGTTTGGGTTGAAGTCGGCCCCCAGGGTGTTCACGAAGTGTGTCGCAGTGGTGGCGGCAGCTCTACGCTGCAGGGGAGTCTTCGTATACCCATACTTAGATGATTGGCTGTTGAAAGGTCCAACTCCAGGCAATGTAAGGAATCAATTCCAGACATGCAAAGAACTTTGTCAGCGTCTAGGCCTGCATGTCAACTACAGTAAGTCTGTCTCTCAACCCACTCAGAAGATCCACTTCCTAGGAGCTCTGCTAGACTCCGAAGTAGGAAAAGTGTTTCCTTCGGAGGAGAGACAGTTTTCGATAGCGCTCAAGTGCCAGCAAATTCTTCACCACAGGTCTCAGAAAGTGCGGAAGATAGCCTCACTCTTAGGGTCGATGGCTTCCTGCATCTTCCTAGTACCGAACGCCAGACTTCGGATGCGTCCTCTTCAGCAGGATCTGGAGGACAAATGGGACCAACACTCAGATCGATGGGACGATCAGATCACTTTGTCGGAGGTAGCTCAATCTTCCCTCCAGTGGTGGACGAAGAGACAGAACATGCAGGTGGGAGTTCTCTTCCATCAACCTCCTCCTACTCAAACGATCATCACAGACGCATCGTTGCAAGGATGGGGGGCGCACATGGGTCCTCTACAAGTGCAGGGTCTGTGGTCTTCCAAAGAAAGCACTTATCACATCAACTTGCTGGAATTGAGAGCGGTCCACCTGGCTCTCAAAGCGTTCCTTCCCTCGCTTCAGGAGGAAATGGTTCTGGTACAGACGGACAACACCACCACGATGTACTATTTGAACAAGCAGGGAGGAACCCGCTCAAGGACGCTGTCTCTGGAAGCTCAGCGCATCTGGCATTGGCTTCTGGCTCGCAAGTTGTCTGTTCAGGCAGTCCACCTCCCAGGAGAGCAGAACGTGAGGGCGGACGCACTAAGTCGGCACTTCGAAGACAAAGAAGACTGGGTTCTCAACGACGAAGTGCTAGAAGACATTTTCCAGTCATGGGGTCGTCCTTCCATAGATCTCTTCGCGGACGACGTAAACAGCAAATGCCCAAGCTTCGCCTCCAGGTTCTATCGACCAGGAACAAGAGGGAATGCTCTTTTGATCGACTGGTCAGGGCAATTTGTGTATGCCTTTCCACCCCTTCCGCTGATCCCGAAGGTGGTGAGCAAGCTGAACCACTCATGCACAACAATGATCCTGATTGCCCCCGACTGGCCGAGGCAATGGTGGTACACGGACCTACTTCACCTGTCAGTGTCTCTTCACAAGAGGCTTCCATGCAGGCAGGACCTGTTATCGAAGATGAACGGGAGGATTCACCATCCCAACCTTCCGTCACTGAACTTGGCAGCATGGCTCCTGAGGTCATTCAGTACGGCCATCTAGGGCTGTCACAGGACTGCATGTCCATTCTGAGAGAAGCACGACGTCCTTCCACAAGACATTCTTATGCATGCAAGTGGAAGAGGTTCTATATGTGGTGCATGCAGAATGGTCACAATCCGGTGAAGAGTCAGGAAGAAGCAGTTCTTCCATACTTGTTGTACCTGACTAAAGCAGGTTTGAAGTTTAACTCCATTAAGGTGCATTTAGCCGCTATAACAGCTTATAGGCGATCACCTTCACAGACTTCTTTTTTTCAGCTTCCAGCAGTAAAAGATTTCCTGCAAGGTCTGAAAAAGGTGTACCCTCCTGTACGGCCTCCTTCTCCGCCCTGGGAGCTGAACCTAGTACTATCAAAATTGATGGGCCCACCTTTTGAGCCCATTCATAAAGCTACTTTACAGCATATTTCCTGGAAAGCGGCTTTTATGGTAGCGATTACGTCGGCCCGTAGGGTGAGCGAAATTCAGGCCCTCTGTACTAAAGAACCATATACAGTGTTTCATTTAAACAGAGTGGTGCTCAGAACGCACCCTTCTTTCCTGCCGAAAGTGGTATCAGATTTTCATGTCAATCAGTTTATCTCTTTACCCACTTTCTTTCCTAATCCCTCTACTCCAGCTGAGAGGGCGTTACACTCTTTGGACCTGAAAAGGGCTTTAAAGTTCTATCTGGACAGGTCCAAGTCTATTCGACATTCTGATCAATTGTTTGTTAACTACGGATCGATCAGAACTGGTCATGCAGCGTCGAAATGTTCCATTTCCAGGTGGATCGTTTTGTGTATCAAGCTTGCTTACCAATTGGCACAGAAACCTCTGGGGGGGTACTCCTAAAGCGCATTCCACTAGAGGTAGAGCAGCCACGGCGGCTTACCTGCATGATGTGCCCATGTCTGAGATTTGTAAAGCGGCGACCTGGAGGTCTGTCCATACATTTACCAGACATTACTGTCTAGATTCTGACACGAGAGCAGATACCCAGGTGGGCCAGGCCTCCCTGAGGAATCTGTTTAACAGCTGAGGATTTGGCTGTTATGATTTGGTTGGGTCATGTACTTCTCATTTACCTGCAGGTGGTTGATGGGCTTGCTATTCTATTCAGTGCTTATGACTATTGATGAGGATCCCCTGGAAGAGAAGGATAAGTTACTTACTTGTAATCCTAGTTCTCTTCCAGGGGTATCCTCATCAAAGTCATAAGCAACCCACCCGCCTCCCCAGGTAAATGAGATTTGGTACTATTTCAATCTTGTGGTTGAGCCCTACCTTCAGGGTTATGCAAAGAACAACTGACCTAACTGTCACCCCTGAGGCATGATGGGAAGCCTGGGGTCATGGCTGCCTTAAAGGCACGGTGCCAGTTTTTGTTGAAAATGGTTTCATTTTCTATGCTATTGTTTTTACAATGCAGCCTGAGGGCTAACAATGTCTATTTACAAGCAATTTTCAGGATTTATGAGTGGTCTACTCATTAAAACACAAAGTTCAAAGGTTATTTGACCTAATGTGTTTTCTTTCCTTTTGTTTCCTAAATAATTGCAGTGCATGTATATGTGTTTACATTGTTTTAGCCTCCGTTATGGAGCTGCATTGGTGTGAGAAAAATAATATATGTACATACATATATGTGGAGCGAGATATATGTGTTTTTTACATATATATTTTTATATTGTTTCCGGGGTCCCTCACATGGGCGGGAATATTCAGTGCTTATGACTTTGATGAGGATACCCCTGGAAGAGAACTAGGATTACAGGTAAGTAACTTATCCATTCCCCTCAACTGGTCTACCTGTAAGGTCACCTCCCCCCCCCCGCAAGATGAGAAACTGGTCGAGACTCCTGCTAGAGCAGTGGTCGAACCTCCTTTCCACCTCCAAACCCACCCTTTCCAAAAACCCTGCATCCGACAGCAAGACATTCAACAAGTGGATCAAGGACTCCATCGACACCATCCTCCCTTCCAGGAAAACCAGGCTAAAAAGAGCTCGAGAAACTGCCCCCTGGTATTCGGAGAAACTCAGGGAACTGAAGCGACAGTGTAGAAAACAGGAAAGGAAGTGGCGCCTGGGATATGCCGTCACCGAGAAAGACAGATATAGAGAAGCCATCAGGGCATACAAAACCGAAATAAACTTAGCTCAAACCAACTACTACAAAGAGAAAATTATGGCAGCTTGATCTAAGCCAAGAGAAATATATCAAGTAGTCAAAAGCCTCGCTAAGATCTCCCCTCCCCCCCCACACACAGCCCCAACCTACGATCCTATCTCTCGCTGCAACAAACTGGCTGAATTTTTCTTTCAAAAAATCAACAAAATATATTCTTCCTTCGCAGCCACCAGCCCGGAAACTATTACTGTCATTTCACCTCCCCCAAGCGCTACAGAACATCCTCCGCGAGTTCACCTGAATGAATTTCCACCACTAGATCTGGAATCACTCAAATCCCCTGCACTTCATGTAAAATCAGGTTCCCCCCTCGACCCGGCTCCCCCTCAGATGATGAACATGGCCAACCATGTCATCCTCCCCATCCTCATGGACCTACTCAACAGTTCCATGCAAAGAGGAGTGGTCCCCCCTCCTGGAAACAAGCAATGGTGAGAGCATTGCTTAAGAAACCCAATCTCAATCCCACAGACCCTAACAACTACCGTCCAATCTCCTTGCTGCCATGGGCAAGCAAAATTCTGGAGAAGTACATCAATCTCCACCTCATCAACTACCTTGAGGAGAACCTTCTACTGGACTCCACCCAAACAGGATTCTGTCCCAAACACGGCACAGAAACTGCTCTTCTAGCAGTCACGGAAGAATCCAGGAGGATCTTGGATCGAGGGGGGTCAGTGGCAGTGGTCCTCCTCGATCTAAGCGCCGCGTTCGACACGGTGTGCCATAGAACCCTGTTGTCCCGACTATTCGACCTTGGAGTCTCACGAAACGCCCTCGAATGGCTGAGTTCCTTTCTCAGTGGAAGAACCTTTCAGGTCTTCGACGGCGACTCCTGCTTCAGGAGCAGACCCCTAAACTGCGGTGTACCCCAAGGCTCCTCCCTGAGCCCCACGCTGTTTAATGTGTACATGAGGCCACTGGCTGGGGTCGTCCAAAAATACGGTATCAAGATCATCTTGTATGCGGACGACACCCAGCTGGTGGTTTCCCTGGCACAGAAAAACAGCGGGCTCCCCCAATCCAACCTGGCAGCCTGCATGGAGGATGTTAGAAGATGGATGACAACATCATCCTTAAAACTCAACGACGACAAGACCGAGATAATGATCCTCGGTCCCCCTACTCTCATCGCCTACGACCAGCTATGGCCCGTAAGCTTAGGCCCACCTCCAACCCCGAAGGAGGACATCAAAAGCTTAGGAGTATGGCTGGACAAAACGCTCACCTTCAATACCCAGGCAACCAAAACAGCAGCAACCTGCTTCGGGATTATCCGAATGCTGAGAAAGATCCTGCCGATTTTGCCCTTTGAAGCTAAGAAGGTTGATATTCAGGGCCTCATCCAGTCCAGGCTAGACTTCAACAACGCCCTATACTTGGGAGCCCCTGAATACGTGCTGGAGAAACTTCAGCGCACGCAGAACTGTGCAGCTCGCACCCTTCTCCAGATCCCTCGCAGAGAGTCAGCTAAGGCAGGGATCAGGTCACTTCACTGGCTCCCCGTCAGGGACAGAATAAAGTTCAAAACCCTGTGCATATCGCACCAAGCCTTCCATAGAGCTAGCCCTGAGATCAACCACTCACTTCTCTCCCCCTACTGTCCCGGTAAATCTCTTCGATCCACAAACTCATTTCTTGCCGCAGTCCCCAGAATTAAAAGGTCCAGAGCAGGAGGCAGGTCCTTCACGCTCAACGCTGCTAGACTATGGAACTCTCTTCCCCTCTCACTAAGGTCCAGCCCTACTCTCTCGTCCTTTCGCAAAGAGCTGAAAACATTCCTATTTAGAAATTAGCTCCCCTCCTGGTCTTTCTCCACCGTCCCTCAGAGTTTCATTTCCTCTAATTAGCGCTTGGACGCCCTCGGGCAGCAGTCGCGCTCTACAAAACCCCTTCACTTCACTTCACTCACACATCAGGCATATTTAAAGATCCTGTGAGGGCTAGGGTGTTAAACCAAGAATTGACAAAAAGAATAAGGCAGCCCCAAAAGACCCAGTATTTATTAAGGGCCAAATACCTCTGAACTCGTTAGTAGTCTCAAATGCTCGTAAGAGGGCGAACTCACTAACAGGAGAAGCTCCTCCTCCTGACAAGGAGTCCAAGTTAATAGATGCCTCTGGCAAGAGAGTAGCATCCCAAGCAGCAAACAGCTGGCGCATAGCAAATACTCAAGCGCTACTTGCACGCTAATATAGAGCTCATTGTGATGAGTTAGAGAAGCTCATTACACATCTCCCTAAGGAACATCAACAAAGGGCAGATCAGCTGATACAAGAAGGGAAGATAATAACCAACACTTCCATTAAGTGTGCTTTAGACGCAGCAGACACTGCGGCAAGATCTATAAACACCAGTATCATGTTAAGAGGACATGCATGGCTCAGGGTCCCAGGGTTCAAACAGGAGGTACAAACTTCTTTATTGAACCAGCCTTTTGATGGGAAAACACTCTTCGGCTCAAGCACAGATGAGGCGTTGGAGAAAATGAAAAAGGACTCAGAAACGGGTAAGTCAATGGGAGCATTGCAACAGCCATCTCAGAGAGGTTCCTTTTGTAGGTCCACCTATAGAGGCAGATCAAAGAATACAGGCACAAGCCAGCAATCAACCTCTTTTACACCAACATCACCTAAAGGTAATTCTAGAGGCAGTTACAGAGGTAACAACAACAAGGTTAGAGGTCGCGGAAACAACAACAACCGCAACTCTCCTACCCCAAAACAGTGACTTCAAACCGCTCCCCCCAGACTATGCAACACCGGTCGGGGGATGCCTATCACAGTTCCTACCTGTCTGGGAAAACATCACATCAGACAGGTGGGTGAGACAAATTATCCAACATGGTTATTGCCTAGAACTCACTGCCACCCCACCAAACAACCCCCCAGACAGCGTCCAATGAGTCAAGGTCATCTGACATTATTAAAACAGGAAGTACTATCACTGCTACAAAAGCATGCGATAGAGGAGGTTCCACAACATGAACAAGGAACAGGAGTATACTCTCTATACTTTCTAATTCCCAAAAAAGACGGATCTCTAAGACCTATACTAGACCTCATACCTCTCAATGCATACATAAATTCGGAACACTCCCACATGGTCACACTCCAACAGGTACTTCCTTTATTGAAGAAAGGGGACTTTTTTATTTCTACACCGGACCTAAAAGGCGCCTACTTTCATATATCAATTCACAAAGCTCACAGAAAATACCTCAGGTTTGTAATAGAAGGACTGCATTATCAGTTCAAGGTCCTTCCGTTTGGAGTCACAACAGCACCAAGGGTGTTCACAAAATGCCTAGCAGTGGTTGCAGCACACCTAAGACGACAGCAAATACATGTCTTCCCTTACTTGGACGACTGGCTAATAAAGGCCATGTCACAAGAGGAATGTCTTCAAAACACACAAAAGACAATTCAGCTGCTGCACCAGCTAGGGTTTACGGTGAACTACACAAAATCCCACCTGCAACCAAACAAGGTTCAACAATATCTAGGGCCTACTATAAAAACAGAAAAAGCCATAGTATACCCCAATCCAGTCAGGATTCAGACAATGCTCACCCTAATTCAAAGATTTCAACCGCAACACTCATTAACAGCTCGAGTGTTCATGCAGTTATTATGGATGATGTCCACTTGCATATTGTTAATCCCATATGCCAGACTACAAATCTGTCCGCTTCAAGAATGTTTAGCAACACAGTGGAATCAGGCTCAAGGTCAGATTACTGATCTGGTGTTGGTAGACGACCGCACGCATCGCTCTCTGAAGTGGTGGAATACAACAAACATTTCCAAAGGGCGGCTGTTCCTGGAACCAATTCCGCAAATGGTACTAACAGCGGATGCATCGCTCACCGGATGGAGAGCTCATATGGAGAGATACACAGTGCAAGGGAGATGGAGTGTACAGCACCAACGACTGCACATAAACCATCTAGAACTACTAGCAGTGTTTCTAGCATTAAAAGCTTTTCAAATGCATATTCTCAACAAAGCAGTTCTGGTCAGAACAGACAACATGACAGCGATGTATTATATTCAAAAACAGGGGGGGGGACACTCTTCAACTATCCAGACTAGCGCAGGAAATTTGGAGATGGGCCATTCCTCAAAACATCTATCTGTTAGCCGTACACCTCCCAGGAGTTCAAAATCAGATAGCAGACATCTTAAGTAGAGAGTCAGAACAAATACACAAATGGGAACTGCACAACCAAATACTGCAGCCATTCTTTCAAAGATGGGGACAATCGGAGATAGATCTCTTTGCCACTCATCAGAACGCAAAATGCCAAAGCTTCGCATCCAGGTACCTACACCACCTGTCGCAGGGCAATGCATTATGGATAAATTGGTCCAACAAATTTGCAAACGCTTTTCCCCCTCTCCCACTAATGCCATTAGTGGTTCGAAAACTGCAACGGCATTCAATGACCATGATACTGGTAGCACCCACGTGGGCACGGCAGCCGTGGTTCACCACGCTCCTACAACTCTCACAGGTGCCACACCAAAAACTAAGAATCTCACCCATGCACCTTACACAGAACCACGGAGAAATAACGCACCCAGATCCCAAACAACTGAACCTAGCAATCTGGATCCTGAGGTCTTAGAATTTGGATACTTAAATTTACCTCCAAACTGTATGGAAATTATTAAGCAAGCAAGACGTCCCACCACCAGAGTCTTCTATGCAGCAAAGTGGAAAAGGTTTGCTGTATACTGTAACAGTAACAACATCCACCTCTGGACGCATCTACACAAAATATTATTTGCTACTTACTACACTTACACAAATGTAACCTTGCTTACACCTCCATTAGAGTACATCATGCAGCTATAGCTGCATACCTGCAAAACGGGCAACATCTATCCCTGTTTAGGGTACCCGCAATTAAGGCTTTCATGGAAGGCCTCAAAAGAGTTATTCCACCAAGACTACCACCTTCTCCAGTCTGGAACCTCAACATAGTACTCCCCAGACTAATGGGGCCACCTTTTGAACCTATGCATAGGTGTGAAATTCAATTTCTTACATGGAAGGTGGCCTTCCTTATAGCCATTACCTCCCTCAGGAGAGTGAGTGAGTTACAGGCATTAACAAAGCGACTTTGAAAATCTCCATCTCCTGAGGCGGAAGCCGGGAGACCATTCGCCACTACTTTTTTTAAAATTGTAAAACTTACAGTGTTTTTATTGGCACGTTCTCCCCCTGAGCATATTACTTTGGAACTCAGACTCACTCGAGCTCCCCAAATAGCGGATTCTAGCGCTGTCACGGGCTCCGTGAATAGATTGCCGCCATTGATGAGCATACTGGGACACGCCCACTACCGTGAGGCCACGCCCCCCGCCAGCAGTATAAATAAAGGGCGCTGAATACAAGCGCGACTTTGAAAATCTCCATCTCCTGAGGCGGAAGCCGGGAGACCACTCGCCACTACTTTTTTAAAATTGCAAAACTTACTGTGTTTTTGTTGGCACGTTCTCCCCCTGAGCATATTACTTTGGAACTCAGACTCACTCGAGCTCCCCAAACAGCGGATTCTAGCGCTGTCACGGGCTCCGTGAATAGATTGCCGCCATTGCCGAGCCTACTGGGACACTCCCACTACCGTGAGGCCACGCCCCCGCCAGCAGTATAAATAAAGGGCGCTGAATACAAGCGCGACTTTAAAAATCTCCATCTCCTGAGGCGGAAGCCGGGAGACCACTCGCCACTACTTTTTTAAAATTGTAAAACTTACTGTGTTTTTATTGGCACGTTCTCCCCCTGAGCATATTACTTTGGAACTCAGACTCACTCGAGCTCCCCAAACAGCGGATTCTAGCGCTGTCATGGGCTCCGTGAATAGATTGCCGCCATTGCCGAGCATACTGGGACACGCCCACTACCGTGACGCCACGCCCCCCGCCAGCAGCTCTCTCCTACAAGACATGTGCATTCCCAGGACGTGCAGCGGACGAGCGCAGCGGGCGCGACGATGGCGCGCCTAAGGCAAGCCCGTCTGCGCCCGTCCGCGCCAGAACAAGCCAGGAGCCAGGCACAAGGGCTGGAATGAGGATTTCATACTCTAGGGATGCCTTATTCCACCTCAACCGACCTGTTCTACCGCCAGGTTCCCATGCATTGAGAGGAGATTTATGCTTCACCCATTGCCCCCATTGCTCTTTTAAACGCACTCCCTCTATAAACAAGGACCCTACTCAGACGATTATTAATATGGCCCTGATCAATTGCAGGTCTCTGCCCAAACATGCCCTTGAAATACATTTACTTATTGAGGAACATCATCTAGAGATCCTGTTTCTCACAGAAACATGGCTTGCGCCTGACTCAGACGCCGATATAGTACAGGCACTACCCCACGGATTCCTTATTCAACATCTGAACCGTCCCAAGGGCAGGGGAGGAGGAATTGCTGTCATATTTAAAGAATCTTTTTTGTGTAGATTCCTTGACAGCCCCCTGTTGGACTGTGAGAATACACATTTCACTATCCAAATCTCCCCTTGCATCTCCTTTTCAGGAGTCCTTAGCTACCGCCCACCAGGAGCCATGGGGCAATTCCACAACTCACTACTGGAATGCTCCTTGGCCATGGCCAGTACACGACCCAATTTCCTTATTTTAGGGGACCTCAATGTCCATTTGGACAATAGTAAAGACAAACCATCCACAGAACTGATTGTAGACCTGGCAGCTCATCAACTTCACTTACAGAACAACCTTCCCACACATAATCGTGGACACCTGCTTGATCCCATTTTTTGCAACTTTCTGGACCTTGTGGTGGGAACTCCTATCCCAGTCCCAAGGTCCGACCATCTGCTCATTCCTTTTAGTTGGCGAATTCAGTCCACTTTTCCTCCCACCCAAGCATCTGGTAGACCACCTCGTCCTTGGGCGAAACTAGACTATGACAAATGGAAACAAGCTTTAGAGGACACCAGACCACATCCCATTTCGAATCCTTATTTAGCAGACGTGGAGTTTACTTCCTGGATTACTAAATCCTTAGATACAGTCCTTTTCAAAAAACCTCATCGGAAACCTAAGAAAAAAGCCACATCCCCATGGTTCACCCATGAGGTGCGCCTCTTAAAGAAAATCTGTAAGAGAGCGGAAAGAGTATGGAGGAAAGATTTCGATTTAAATAGCAAAAATGAGTACAAGCGGACTATCCTCAATTATAAAAAGGCTCTAAAAAACGCTCAAATAACCTTTTTCAATGAAAAAATCAGTGAGGCAGCCTGTTCGTCCAGAGAAACGTTTTTAATTGCGAAAAAACTTTTAAAGACCCCAGTACCCTCAGTTACGTACAACCTCTCGGACAATCATTGTAATGAGTTAGCCACATTCTTCGACTTGAAAATAAAAAACATTCTTCAACACCTCCCCCCTCTTCTCCCAGTGGACCCCCCTCCCCCTCATTTGCTGCAGCGCCAGAATAGGGATATAGAACTAATCAGGTTTTCCTCAATCAGTGAGGCAACTTTAGGGCCCATTCTTCAATCCCTCAAAAGCGGATCTCCGCATGACCCAGCACCAGTCAGACATCTAAAACAGGTCGCCCCTACTATCCTAGCACCTATGGTGAACCTTATAAACTCTTCTATAGAAAGTGGAACGGTTCCCGCAAGCTGGAAGAAGGTGGTGGTGAAAGCCCTAATCAAAAAACCCAACCTCTACCCTGGCAACCTGGCCAACTTCAGGCCGATTTCCCTCCTCCCTGGCATCAGCAAGATGGCTGAAAAATACATCAATTGTCAGCTATCAAACTATTTGGAAACCAATGATTTGCTTAAAACATCACAGACTGGCTTCCGCCCGGGCCAGGGCACGGAAACAGCGATGGTGGCGGTTGTCGTAGAGGCTAGGAAGATCATTGATGCAGGAGGATCAGTGGCAGTGATCCTCCTGGATCTTAGCGCGGCATTCGACACCGTCAACCACAACATCCTGGCGCAGCGGCTTGAAAACCTTGGTGTTTCAGGGCCGGCCCTTTCTTGGCTCAAATCCTATCCCCACAATCGCTCTTTCCAGGTGGCGGAAGGTGATTTCATCTCCAGAGAGACCCCTATATGTTGCGGAGTGCCTCAGGGCTCGTCACTGAGCCCGACGCTCTTCAACGTGTATATGTTGCCCCTGGAAAAAATTGTCATCCCGTATGGTATTAAACTTCTGACCTACGCGGACGACACTCAGCTGGTTGTTTCCCTCAGTCGGCCAGATAATCCCGCTATTGACCTGCATTCCTGCCTGGGGGACATAGTCAGCTGGATGAACGCCTCCCATTTAAAATTCAATGGGGATAAAATGGAGATAATGGTGATGGGCAATCAGTCCCACTACCGACCGGAGTCTCTATGGCCCCCGAGCATGGGTCCTCCCCCAACCCCCAAAACGGACATCAAAAGCTTAGGGATTTGGTTGGATCATAACCTGACCCTAAACACCCAGGCAAGAAAAACGTCTGGAATATGCTTCGGCCTACTACGTACCACCCGTAAGATCCTCCCCCTGCTTCCTTTCCAGTCAAAAAAACTTCTCCTACAGGGTCTCATCCTGTCCAGACTGGATTACGGCAATGCCCTATATCTCGGTGCACCTAAAATAGTCACAGCCAGGCTGCAGGTGGTGCAAAATGCGGCTGCTCGGATTCTCACGGGCACAAACAATCGTTGCTCTGCCAAACCGGCGATCAGAGCACTCCACTGGCTGCCCGTGGAGCAAAGGGTGTAGTTCAAGGCCATGTGCTTAACTCATAAAATCCTTCATGGAAATGCCCCGCCTATCTTTAAAGACCTCGTGATTCCTCATATCACGACTAGAACCCTCCGATCCTCTAATGCCCACCTCACCCAAATACCTAGGATAAAGAAAGCACGCTCTGGAGGCCGGCGGTTTTCCTATCAGGCTTCCAAGATGTGGAATGTCCTCCCACTGGGCCTCCGTGCCCAACCCAACCTTCTGTCCTTTCGTAAATCCGTGAAGACGTGGCTGTTCCCTTGATCATCTTCTCGCTTCCTCCTGACCTGACTTACCCAGATTTTCTGTCAGCGCTGGGACTTTTTCGGGCAGCCATGTGCTTTAAAAATCTCATTCCATTCCATTCCATTCCAACAATACAAGAACCATTTCTACAGTTACACCAGAATAAAGTGGTACTTAGAACAAACCCAAAGTTCTTGCCTAAAGTAATTTCAGCATTCCACATCAATCAGCCAGTGGAACTACCAGTCTTTTTTCCAAAGCCACAGATGGTAGCAGAGAGGGCCCTACATACACTAGATGTCAAAAGGGCAATATTATATTACATAGAAAGAACACAAACTTTCAGAAAAACCAAACAACTATTTGTAGCGTTTTCCCCAACACATAAAGGCAAACCTATCTCTAAAGCAGGTATTGCCAGGTGGATTGTAAAATGTATACAGATATGTTACATAAAGACAAAAAGAACACTAACTGTTCCCCCTAGAGCTCATTCTACACGCAAACTAGGGGCATCTATGTCATTCTTAGGGAACATTCCCCTAGATGACATATGCAAAGCAGCAACTTGGTCTACACCGCATATCTTCACGAAACACTACTGTGTTGACGTGCAGGCAAGACAACAAGCAAATGTGGGCCAGGCTGTATTAAAAGTTTTATTTCAAACTGTTGCAACAGACACTGGTGACCACTGCTAGGGAGGTAACTGCTGTGTAATCTATTCATAATGTACCATCTGCAGCCCATATGCCTCGGAACGGAATATGCTACTTACCAGTATGCATCTGTTCTTGGCATAGAGGGCTGCAGAGTGGTACATGCCCTCCCTTCCTCCCCGGAAACCTGTGTCTGTTCCAACATTATCTTATTTAGATTCACTTACATGGGCATCTCTTTCTGTATTCTATCATACTACATCTAACCCTACTATGGCAAAACAATCTAAGGATGGAGCCGATGCCCGTGCGCACTATCACCCAAGGGAGGAGTTATATCGACTAACATCGTTTCGACTCCATCAGCTCTATTCCGGTCGTCGACGCGGGTCGTTGGGCCTATCCACGCCGTGAGGCCTACACCTCATGGAAAGGACGCCATTCAAGAGATGCTCAGAGTGTAGAGCAAGGTTTCCACACAGTGACCACCACGAGGTCTGCAACCTGTGCTTATCGCCAGAACACGACGAATCCAGCTGTACAGCCTGCGCGTCTTTTCGATCCAAGAAACTATCCGAGATCGGAGGGCCCGGTCCGTCAACACGACATGCAGAGATCAGCTCCGGAACCGGTGGATATCTTCGAGGAGGTTCTGCTCGTTCCCGAAGAAGATTCCGATGATCTTCAAATCGTATCAGAGGCAGACGACTCAGACGACTCCATACCATTGGGTCAGCGCGTGAGTACTACTGCCCCTGCACCACACACAGAACCCAGATCGAAAGGCAAAGGTGAACACTCCTCCGGGGCCAAGTCGCGACCGAAAAACCACTTTGACAGCCCCGCCATCGAGCCCGGCTCCAAAGAAAGTCATTAAGCCTTCCGGTAGCTCGGTACCGAGCAACCCGCTCATGCCGATCCCACAAGCTCCCTCAGCACTGAAACCGAAAGAAGTCTCAGCTCCGAAAGTATTGACTTCTAAAGACAAGAGTATGAAGCCAGCGTCCGACGCCTCGAAGCCGACGAGACCAGCTTCCATTCCGAAGACACAGTCTTCGGTGCTGAAACGGACAAGGCCTGATTCCGACACATCTAAGCCCTCGAAACAGCCTACGACACAGAAAACAACACCTTCGGTGTCGAAAACTACGCCAAAGGACATTGTAACAACTCCTAAGGCTACAGACAAGCAGCAACCTCGTCCGGTACCGAAAAAATCAGCGCCGACAAAGATTCTACAAGGAGAAGAACTTTTCCAGCCAGATCTTCTGCAAAAGAAGATCTACATTGACCTAAAGACAGGTCATGTATCCACTGCACCACACAAGTAGAGGAAGGCAGATGTAACATCCACACCTGTAGTTCCTGCCAAGAAGGACTCTGCCACATCTCCTATGCACCCTTCTTCACCTATACTTCCTTCTCCTTCATCTCCTGTTTCTCTTAACACTTCACCACAGATCTCTCCTTCACACTCACCTCAAAATGATGATTAGTATAGTTTAGGGAGAGGGATAGACCCATATGAGCCTTTCCCATACCCTGTTGATGATATAGACTGGGAGTACCCAAACCCACAGGATGTGCCAGATATTCCTGACCCACAGTCATACCCATCAAAACCTTCTCCCCCAGAAGATAACATTGGCTTTGGTCCCTGTTAAACAGAGATTTTATTTGCCATGGGGTCACTATGCATTCTGAGGAAGCAGAGGAAGATTTTCAATTAGACACATTTTGAGCAATCTCAACGATCTGTTCAAATTCTTCCAATGATTAAAGGGGTCATCAAACATGCTCCAGAGATTTTTAAAGACCCTGTACGAACTAGGATCTTAAACCCTAGAATTGAGAAACAATATAGGCCTGCACCTGCAGATCCAACCTACATTAAAGGACAACTACCATTAGATTCACTAGCTGTCTCAATTGCTAGGAAAAGGGCAAACTCACAAACTTCAGGTGAGGCACCCCCACCTGACAAAGAATCCAAGGTAATAGATGCTTCAGGCAAAAGGATAGCTGCACAAGCTACCCACATATGGCGCATAGCTAGGACACAAGCCCTCCTTTTCCGATATGATAGGGCTTACTATGATCAGTTGGAGAAACTTCTAGAACATCTACCTGACCAATATAAGGCACAGGCAAATGACCTTTTGCAGCGTGAATCTTTCTGGATTCACTATGCTGTGCATTATTCTGCGGTCTAGTGGTTGGGTCCGGAATCGTAGTCTGTTTTTTTGTTTTTCGTTGCCCAGGTGGGCGTCGACGTCCCACCTTTTGGTGTCCTTCCTGTGACGTCGGCATGCTTCTTGCGGAAGCTCCCACCCTTGGGCGCGATCTTCAGATTCTTTTTTCCGCCATTGGGTCTGGTTCGTTCCAGGGAGGGCTCCAGAGATTTAGAGAAAAGAGAAGCCAAAAGCAACGTTTTTGGGAAGAAAAGAGTTCAGAAGACGAAGTGAGACTACATCGAAGGGGACGACGAAGGAAGTGGATCTTCGAGGAACTTCGACATCCAGAAGAGAATGCGCAATCAGGGGGCCCCCTGAACGCAAGCGATGGACAACACACTGTTGGACAGGCCCCATGAAGGGCCGCTCTCCCCCGGCCCAACCAGGCCCGAGTCCGGGCCCGCAAGTACCACACACCACCATTGCACGTCCTCTATCCCCTCAGAGACCCCTGCCCTCGAGCATGTCAACCTCGTGGGCCCGATCCACTGCCGGCACTCGCGCCCATCCTGGGGCGCCATCTTGGACACTCCACCACGAGGCCGCCTGGCCCCCGATCGACCTCAACCCTGGGCCTGGCCAGGCCTCAGACATCCCGGCACCACCCTCCACCCAGGAGGTGAGCGGGCTACTTGGCAAGTCAATGGGAGAAAGAGGTGTCGATGGCTCTCCCCCGCCAAGTGCCGCTCGCCCATCGCCTCCCTGGGCGCCGGCTCCACCCCCCTGCTGGGTGTCTGGACTCACTCATCCCGGACCTCCCGACCTCCAAGTGCGAGGGTCCGGACATCAAAGCACACCAGCCCTATAACTGGGGCAGCTCCAGAGCAGGAAGGCAGTTGTATCTTGGAGTCGAGAGACGTAAAGAGGAACTCATCCTTGACGGACTACTGGCGCTGCCGTAGCTCTGTCTTGTGCACCATCGTCCTGCCTGTTGGCGCTGCCACAGCCTTCGCAACCTTCATATCCTTCGTCGTCGTCGGGACCTGCTGGCGTGGCCGCGGACCGTTGTAACCGTCATCTTCACCGGGACCTGCAGGCTCCGCCGCGGACCGTCGTTTTCCTTCATCCATCTCGGGACCTGCCTGGCTCCGCCGCGGCCCGATCATCTAGAACGCCGAGCTCGAGGATTGAGAGCTATTTTCCACTCATTGGTAACAAAGACTGTCCCGCTACCCCTTTCCTAAGCCAGAGACTAGAACCGAGGGGACCCCTGAGTCCAGACCTCCTTGTATCCTATCATCGTAACCTAAGAATTGCATATAAAGTCTCGTTAACCTTCAACCTTGTGTGGTGTCCGTCTGTGGGGGGGAAGTTACTTGTCTGTACAGTCGTTGGAGACGGCTCTCCCTGGAGACCTCTCCCCGTAATCTCGGCCGACCCTCCCGGTCCGTCTAACATTGGTGGCCAGCGGCGCGATCCGAATCACCGCATAACGTACAGAGAGTAGCTCACCCCACGACGAAATCACAATGACAACCAAAGAAAGCGGATCAACCGAGAAGTTCCAAATGGAGAAACTGGAGGAATACAGCCATCGTGAACTAAAACAATTCTGCATCGAACTGGGTATCGCTACCACCGGACTAAGCACCAAAGACGATTTTAAGCATGCCCTAGAATCTTGGGCAGAGACCGGGGCTGCCGGAACCCCCGATCAAAGCACCGCAGAAAAAACCACCACGGCCCCTGAAGGGCAAAGAACGGGTCTCTCGCAAGACGAGATCCAAGAAAGAGAAAGAACCCGACTACACGAGCTAGAAATGGCCCGACTCAAGATGGACGTTGAACTCAAGTTGGCCGAACAAAAAATCAACTTAGAGCACCTGCGTCTCCGAGAAGAAAGAGAGGAGAAACAGAGACAAAGGGAGCTCGAGGAAAAGAAACTGGCGTACGAACACGAACGGAACCTAGCCGAGATCAACCTGCGCAAGCAGAATAAAGAAGCAGGGGTGCCCGAGCGACCCCACACCTCAGGGACCACAGACAAAAAGGTACACATCCCCAAGGATGTTGTCCGAGAATATTTCCGAGAGGACGACATCCAGCAATGGTTTAAGGCCTATGAAATCGCTATGACTGCACACCGGATCGATAGAAGCGATTGGGGAGCCGGTCTATGGGGGAAATTCCTCAATGAGGGCCGCGATACCCTGCTACAGCTCCCGGACCACCAGATGACCTCCTATGACCATATGAAAGCGGCACTCCTCACCCGCTATGGCCTCACACCCGAGATGTACCGTCAGAGGTTCCGAGACTGCACCCGCATCCCGGGTACAACCTGGGTGGACTATGTAACGTACTTTAGCCGAGCTTTCGAGGGCTGGATCAGAGGAAGCAACGTCACGACCTACGAACAACTGTTCAATCTGATGGTATGGGAGCATCTGTCGAACAATTGCTTCATTGAGCTCCGCCAGCACCTCCTCGACAGTAAGTTAACGGATCCCCGGCAGCTCGCGGCCGAAGCTGACCGGTGGGAGATCACCAGAGTGGGCCGGAATGGGTCCTACGAACAGAACCGGAACAACAATGGTCAGCACCGACCAAGAGGAGGAGGAGGGGGCCAAGGGCGAGGAAGAGACAACGCTCCGGTCGCCCCCGCTACCAGCACCACCCCCCCGGCCAACCGGGGCGGCACCCCGGCGCGACCGGGGTACAGAGCCAATGTCACGTGTCACCGATGCCAACGAGTAGGCCACTATGCAAACGACCCAAACTGCCCGCAGTACCAGAGCCCAAGACCCCGCCAAGTGGCCGCTGCGGCCCTAGGGGAAGAACAGATCTCCGAGGAGCAGGAAGAATACGAACAAGAGCATCAAGAGTGGGAGCCAGCCGCCATGGCTCTAGCATGCTTAGGGGGGAAAGACATGGTCCCGCGGGTCCCCCTACCCGCTAACACCCAGAAGTACAGCCAATGGGTGAGCATCAATGGACGCCGGGCCGAAGCCCTTCGTGACACCGGGGCCAGTGTAACAGCCGTCCGCTGTCACCTGGTGACCCCAGAACAGTATCTACCGAACATTCTCTGCCCTGTACGATCAGCCGATAACTCGGAAAGTCTGTGTCGGATGGCCTGCGTCCCTTTCGAATGGGGAGGGGTCTCCGGCATGTTGAAAGTAACGGTCCGAGACGATGCCCCCGTAGACTGCCTCCTTGGAAATGACCTTGAAAGCTCTCCGTGGGCAGCCGTGGAGCGAAGAGAACACCTGGGGATGTTAGGCGTCCCGGACTGGGCGTGCGTCACCACCCGGTCCATGGCCGCCCGTGCCAACCACCGCCCAGAAGAACCAGAATGGCCGGCGCCACCGCCTCCGGTCGCCCCAGCCGAAACCACCGACCATGACATCCCCCCCGAACCAGCTCAACCTTCCGACCTCGCTAACCTCGACCAGTGGCCTCAAGAGGGGGGGCCCACGCAAGAACAATTTCGCCAAGAACAGAAGACCTGTCCCTCCCTCGAGGGACTCCGCCAGCAAGCGCTTGCCCAAAGCGCAGGGGATACCTCCGGAACTCATTGGGTCTACTGGGACAATGATCTGCTGTACAGCGAGCAAAGAATCGCCGAGCTGGGGGCCAACCGAGTATTAGTGGTACCCCTCCGTTTTAGAGACTTTCTGCTAAACCTGGCCCACGATGTCCCCCTAGCAGGACACCTGGGACAAGATAAAACCTACAGTCGCCTAGTGACCCACTTCTTCTGGCCCAAAATGAGGAACGATGTGCACCAGCATTGCCGATCTTGCCCCACGTGCCAAGCCAGTGGGAAGAGCGGCCGCAAACTAAAGGCCCCCCTGCAACCTTTTCCTGTGGTCACTACCCCATTTGAGAGGGTCGGAATAGACATTGTGGGGCCCTTGGACCCGCGCACAAAACAAGGCCATCGATTCATCTTGGTGCTAGTGGACCACGCCACCCGCTACCCTGAGGCTGTTCCTCTGCGGACTGTGACAGCCCCGGTAGTCGGCCGGGCTCTGATGGGGATCTTCTCCCGTGTGGGCTTCCCCCGAGAAGTCGTCAGCGACAGAGGCACGAACTCTATTTCTAAATACATGAAATCCCTCTGGCAACAGTGCGGGGTCGCCTACCGATTCACGACCCCCTATCACCCTCAAGGGAACGGACTTGTTGAGCGGTTCAACCGCACGCTAAAGGGGATGATCGGGGGGTTGGAAGAGCCCCTCCGTCGCCAGTGGGATGTGCTGCTGCCGTGCCTCCTCTTCGCCTACCGAGAGGTCCCTCAGAAATCCCTGGGCTTCAGCCCATTTGAACTGCTATATGGGCACCCAGTGCGAGGGCCACTCAGCCTAGTCAAAGAAGGCTGGGAGATGCCTCCGTTAAAGAACCCTCCAGATGTCTTCCGGTACCTCCTAACCCTCCGCAACCAGACCCGGCGGTTCAGGGAACTGGCAAAAACCAACCTAGAGGCCAGTCAAGAGGACATGAAAAAATGGTATGACCAGAATGCCTCATCCATTGAATTCGAACCTGGCCAACAGGTATGGGTGATGTCCCCCACTGAGCCATGCGCCCTGCAAGACAAATGGACGGGGCCCTTCAAAGTAGTCGAGCGCAAGGGCCCTGCCACCTATCTCATCGGCATGGAATCCTCCCGGAACCCTCTCCGGGTCCTCCACGCTAACAGACTAAAGCCCCACTTTATGCGAACAGAGCTCAGCCTCCTGATGGCCACAGACAATGGGGCTGAAGAAGACTCCGAGCCTCTCCCTGACCTCCTACGGACTCAGGAGCAAGACGGCTCCGTGGATGGGGTCCGACTCTCGGAGGCCCTCACCAGAGAACAACGCCAAGAGTGTCAAGCCCTTCTATCACAGTTCGCCAGCCTGTTCTCCCTCACCCCCGGTGTCACTCCCTGGTGTGTGCACGATGTGGACACGGGGGACAGTCCCCCTATCCGCCACCGGGCCTACCGCGTGCCAGATCGGGTACGGGCCTGCATCCAGGAAGAGGTGGCCAAGATGCTCACACTCGGGGTCATCGAGCCCTCAGACAGTCCCTGGGCCAGCCCTGTAGTACTGGTCCCCAAAGCAGCTGCACCCGGCACCACACCAGAACTCCGGTTCTGCGTCGACTACCGGGGCTTGAATGCGGTCACCAGAACAGACGCGCATCCCATACCCCGGGCAGATGAACTAATCGACCGCATGGGAGCTGCCCGCTATCTCAGTATCTTCGATCTGACGGCGGGCTACTGGCAAATCGGCCTCACACCCCGGGCGCAGGAACGTTCTGCCTTTTCCACCCCCGATGGCCATTACCATTTCACCGTCATGCCCTTCGGCATGAAGAATGCCCCGGCAACATTCCAACGGCTCGTCAATCAGGTCCTGGCGGGGCTCGAAGGATTCAGCGCCGCCTACCTAGACGACATCGCTGTATACAGCCACCACTGGCCCGAGCACCTCCACCACCTCCGAGCAGTGCTGCAAGCCCTTCAGCGAGCTGGCCTCACGATCAAGGCCAGCAAGTGTCAAATTGGGCAAGGGTCTGTAACCTACCTCGGGCACCAGGTGGGAAGCGGCCTGGTGGCCCCTCTGCAGCTAAAAATTGCCGCCATCCAGTCTTGGCAGCCCCCCATCACTCAGACCGAGGTACGAGCCTTCCTGGGCCTCACAGGATATTATCGAAGGTTCGTGAAGGACTACGGTACCATAGTAGGGCCCCTCACAGAACTCACGTCAAAAAACCAGCCCAAGAACGTCAACTGGACCCCAGAGTGCCAAACTGCATTTGAACAACTAAAAGCCGCCATGTGTTCTGCCCCTGTGCTCCAGGCCCCCGACTACAGCCGGGAGTTCGTTGTCCAGACGGATGCCTCCGACCATGGCATTGGGGCAGTCCTGTCCCAAGTAAACACCGAAGGCCTTGATCAACCGGTGGCCTTTATCAGCCGGCGACTCCTACCACGGGAACAACGCTGGAGCACCATAGAGAGGGAGGCCTTCGCGGTGGTATGGGCCCTCAAGAAACTCCGGCCCTACCTTTTTGGCACCCACTTTCGGGTGCAGACTGACCACCGACCCCTGCAGTGGCTGATGCAGATGCGGGGGGAAAACCCGAAGTTATTACGCTGGTCCATCTCCCTGCAGGGTATGGACTTCACAGTTGAACACCGTCCTGGGCCAGATCACGCCAACGCGGATGGCCTGTCCCGCTTCTTCCGCCTCGACGAGGAGAGTCCCCAAGAGGATGGGTGACTCTCCCCGCCTTCAGCTGGGGGGGACGCATGTTGGACAGGCCCCATGAAGGGCCGCTCTCCCCCGGCCCAACCAGGCCCGAGTCCGGGCCCGCAAGTACCACACACCACCATTGCACGTCCTCTATCCCCTCAGAGACCCCTGCCCTCGAGCATGTCAACCTCGTGGGCCCGATCCACTGCCGGCACTCGCGCCCATCCTGGGGCGCCATCTTGGACACTCCACCACGAGGCCGCCTGGCCCCCGATCGACCTCAACCCTGGGCCTGGCCAGGCCTCAGACATCCCGGCACCACCCTCCACCCAGGAGGTGAGCGGGCTACTTGGCAAGTCAATGGGAGAAAGAGGTGTCGATGGCTCTCCCCCGCCAAGTGCCGCTCGCCCATCGCCTCCCTGGGCGCCGGCTCCACCCCCCTGCTGGGTGTCTGGACTCACTCATCCCGGACCTCCCGACCTCCAAGTGCGAGGGTCCGGACATCAAAGCACACCAGCCCTATAACTGGGGCAGCTCCAGAGCAGGAAGGCAGTTGTATCTTGGAGTCGAGAGACGTAAAGAGGAACTCATCCTTGACGGACTACTGGCGCTGCCGTAGCTCTGTCTTGTGCACCATCGTCCTGCCTGTTGGCGCTGCCACAGCCTTCGCAACCTTCATATCCTTCGTCGTCGTCGGGACCTGCTGGCGTGGCCGCGGACCGTTGTAACCGTCATCTTCACCGGGACCTGCAGGCTCCGCCGCGGACCGTCGTTTTCCTTCATCCATCTCGGGACCTGCCTGGCTCCGCCGCGGCCCGATCATCTAGAACGCCGAGCTCGAGGATTGAGAGCTATTTTCCACTCATTGGTAACAAAGACTGTCCCGCTACCCCTTTCCTAAGCCAGAGACTAGAACCGAGGGGACCCCTGAGTCCAGACCTCCTTGTATCCTATCATCGTAACCTAAGAATTGCATATAAAGTCTCGTTAACCTTCAACCTTGTGTGGTGTCCGTCTGTGGGGGGGAAGTTACTTGTCTGTACAGTCGTTGGAGACGGCTCTCCCTGGAGACCTCTCCCCGTAATCTCGGCCGACCCTCCCGGTCCGTCTAACACACACCATTCAAATTCTGCCGGAACTGCCACCACAAGTACGCGCAGAAAGACCAACACCCAGTTTGCAACCACTGCCTGCCGGTCGACCACGAAAGCAGGGACTGCAGTGCCTGCTCTACCTTTACGCAGAAGACCCTTCAAGTGAGAGAGAGGCAAAGAAGAGCTAACTTTGCCATGCAGGGCAATGGCCAACCACCGTCCCTTCGAGACCTTGGACTATCGACCGACGAGGAGGATTACGTCGCCGAAGAAGACGACTGCTACACGGTCGTAGAGACCGATAATACAAAGACACCAGAAAAGGTAGGAGACTCGACGCCTCAAAAAGGCCCAAAAGACTCTCGACAGTCTGCCCAAGACTCTTGAAAAACCGAGCCAACGCCGAAAGCTCCGGTGTCCGCAGCAACATCCAGGGCCAGTGTATCCTCACAGAAGGAATCCCAGGCGCCGAAGGAGAGCAACCAGCCAAGGTCGTCGAAAAGCATCCACAAAAAGGAACGCTCTACGCCGAAGACCTCTTTGACGTCAACGAAGGACACAAGACCAGTCTCGACGCCAAAACCAGTCTCGACGCCATCTTGCCAGACAAACAGACCAGCACAACTACTCGACGCCGAACAGGCTGCCGAGATGGAAAGAATAGAAGACTCGAGGCAGAGATGGAGAACATCCTGCAGGGAAAGAAAGATTTCGACGAAAGGATGAAAGCGTATACAATTACGTGGAAGCCAAAGCCACCGGTGGTCGAGTTCGTCGAGAAAGGAGAAGAGGTCGAAGGACCGTCGGAAAGCCAAGAAGTTCTGGAATATCGGGAAGATACCCCCTACTACGAAGAGGAGGAAGATGACGACCAGAGGACATTTCAGGGCTAGACATACTCGGACACACAGGACCCAGAGTGGCAGGACGTCGAAGCCGAGAGTCCAGAAGAGGGAGTGGACACATATCCTGCGAGGCCCTCGCCGCCTGACGAATCTGGACTTTACAATGAAGTCATCAAGAACGCAGCATCAGCGTTCAGAGTAAAACTCGAGGAGGAACAGCCGAAGGTGGATTTCCTTGTGGAACCACCGCTCCCAATACAAACTAGGAGCCAGTACCTGTCTATGCTCGAAAGCATCAAAGGACAAGGGAGAGAGGCCTTCAAAGAGCCTGCGACTTGTAAACCCGTCACACCTAGGACGGAGAAGAAGTACAAGCACTCCCCCAAGGACCCACCCTACATCCAGGGAATGGTCACTGCAGACTCCATCATTGCGGCAACAGCAAGGAAAAGGGCTAATGTCCTGACAACATCAGGACCACCTCCAGACAAGGAGAGCAGAAGGATGGACCTGACAGGGAGAAAGATCGAGAGGAATGCCGCAACGCACTGGCGCATGGCTAGTTCCAACGCCCTGCTGAACAGGCACCGATACCAGATCCTGGACGAACTGGGCCAGTTAGTCAAAACCTCCCACAAGAATACCAGCAAAGAGCTACGCACCTGGTAGAGGAGGGGAAGAACATGGCAAATTTTTGCCTAAAAACAGCACTGGACAGTGCAGACACATCCAGCAGACTTATGATACTGGCCATCACGGAAAGGAGACAAACCTGGCTCAGAATATCAGGCTTTAAACCGGAGGTGCAACACAACATCCTGAACACCCCGCTCAACGGTGAGACACTGTTCGGAGCATCGGTGGACGAAAAGCTCACCCAGCTGAAAAAAGACAATGACACTACAAGATCCATGGGGGCCTTGCAATTCAGAGGAACAAAGAGAGGAACCCCGTCACGGAGACCAAACGGGAGAGGGGGAAACCAGCCGGGAACCTCGCACCAGACTTTCCACCAGTCCCACCAGGGCGACACACAGACGCAACAAGGCCAGCAAAAACAACACTGGCAATACCAACAGTGGGGCCAGTCCTTTTGCTGGAGGGGGAATGGACGTGGAAACAACAGAAGAGGTGGACAACAACCCACCTCCAAGTGACTCTGCCACGCTATCAGTGCACACCATTTCATAAACTCCAGGGGTGGAGCACAGATACAACAAAGAGGAGTGGCTCAGACTAAACATCCAAGAGCACGTAGCACCGGTGGGAGGAAGACTGAACCTTTTCTTCCAGGAGTGGAAGAAAATAACTACAGACAGATGCATTCTCAACACCATACAGTACGGACACTGCATAGAGTTGGAAAGAACACCACCAAACAAAAAACCAAAAAGAAGAGCACTAGGAAAGAAGGAACTAGAGCTACTTCAAAGGGAAGCACAAGAACTCCTGCAGAAGGAGGCTATCGAGCCTGTACCTCCCATAGAGAGGAACAAGGGGGTGTAATCTACGTACTTCCTGGTACCAAAGGTAGACGAAACAATGAGACCCATCCTGGACCGAAGGTTCCTCAACAAATACATAAAAACCCAAAAATTCAAAATGACGTCCATGCAAGAGGTCCTTCCACAGATACAAGGCAGGGAATTCATGGCCACCATAGACCTCAAAGATGCTTACCTGCATATCCCAATGAACAGGCGGCTCAAACATCTGCTAAGATTTGTCATCAACACAGATCACTATCAGTTTACGGCACTGGCATTCGGACTGAAATCAGCACCAAGGGTATTCACAAAGTGCCTTGCAGCAGTCGCAGCACACTTAAGGAGGGAAGGGATCCATGTATACCCTTACCTGGACGACTGGCTAATAAAGGCAAGGTCATACAAGACATGCAAACAGCAAGCACAGCAAGTGACAGACACACTGATGGCCCTGGGTTTCTCCATCCACTGGGGAAAATCCTCAATGAACCCAGAACAAGCAAAACTTTTCCTGGGTGCGCAGATCAACACTGTACAGGAGAAGGTGTTTCCCAGCGAGAAGAGAACGCTGGCACTGTTGAAGGAGCCGCACCTCTACCAGAAGGGGCGTGCTCTGACAGTGAGGACGGTGAGCAAGATGATGGGCATGATGGCCTCATGCAGGCACCTAGTGCCGAATGTACGACTCCACATGAGACCACTCCAGGAGGGCTACAGGACCAATGGTCACAAGCTACAGGTTGTTGGGAAGACATAGTGGTTGTAACGCACGCTGTGCACGAGGAGATATCATGGTGGAACAAAGGAAACAACAAAAGGAAGCCTCTAACATCACCACCACCAACTGTGACCATCACCACAGACGCATCCCAGAAGGGATGGGGAGCACACATGAAAAAACTCAGAGTGAGGGGTCTGTGGACACCAGCGGATGCGGTCAAACACATAAATTACCTGGAACTAAAGACCGTTTTCCTCACACTAAAGGCATTCCATACGAAGCTGTACAACCAAACAGTGTTGATCCAGACAGACAACACAACAGCAATGTTCTACATAAACAAGCAGGGAGGAACACAATCAGCCCCGCTGTCAGAACTAGCACAGGAAATATGGAGATGGGCATTCCCACTAAAAATAGATCTACTGGTGATTCATCTGCCAGGGAAGGACAGCGTGGAAGCGGACTGGTTCAGCAGACAGACATCGGCTTCCCACTAATGGGAGTTCAATGCCCAAGAGACAGAGACTGTTCGACAGGTGGGGGACACCATCGATAGTCCTGTTTGCAACACGCCAGAATGCAAAATGCCAGCACTTCGCATCCAGGCAACCAGGGGAAGGGTCACGGGGGAATGCCCTATGGATAAGCTGGTCAAAGACATTTGCTTACGCTTTTCCGCCGATCCCCCTGATGCACAAGTTACTCAGCAAGTGCAGAACGAGCAACATGACCCTGATACTGGTCGCACCACAGTGGGCCAGACAGACCTGGTACTCGCAGATAATGGAGATGACACAGAGTGCACCACATAGATTTGGGAGAAGGAAAGACCTACTCTCCATGCAAAACGGAGAGGTGTTGCATCCAGAGCCGGAAAGCCTCAGCCTGGCTCCTGAGGACATAGAGTTCGCACACCTTTAATTACCTGAGAGCACCCTGAGGGTACTTCGAGAGGCAAGGAGACCTAGCATGCGGAAGTGCTACATGGCCAAATGGAAGAGGTTCACACTATGGTGCAGAAAGGAAAAACTGCACAACAAGATGACAAGAGACTCAGCAGTGCTTAAATACTTTGCGCACCTGCTCGAGGCTAATCTGAGCTCATCCTCGCTAAGGGTACACCTGGCAGCCATAGTCGCTTACACTAGAGGAGAGACAGGGAAAAGCTTCTTTACTTCACAAATTGTAAAAAGATTCTTGGAAGGTGCAAAGAGGATCGCACCACCAAAGAGGTTACCATCACCAGCGTAGAACCTCAACATAATACTGTCTGAACTCATGAAAGCGCCATGTAAACCGATCCATAAGGCCTCCCTACAAATGCTAACTTTGAAAACAGATTTCCTGGTGGCAATCACCTCGCTGCGCAGGGTGAGCGAGCTACAGGAGTTAACGCTACAAGAACCCTACATACAATTTCACAACGATAGGGTGGTGATAAGAACGGACCCATACTTTATGCCAAAGGTGGTGTCAAAGTTCCACATTAACCAAACTATTCAAATACCTAGTTTCTTCCAGAAACCAATGACAAACGCAGAAAGGGCACTGCACACTCTGGATGCCAGAGGTCCAGTCATGCACTACATAGAGAGAACTAAGGATCACAGAAAAACAAAACCATTTTTTGTCATTCGCAGACAGTTTCATGGGAAAAGCAGTTACTAAGGGGACAATTACACAATGGATCGCACAAGCAATACAATTCTGCCACAAACAAGCTGGGCAAGAACTAGCAAAGGGGCAGCGGGCCCATTCAACCAGGAAAAAGGGAGCAACAATAACTCCCATTCAGGACATATGCCTGGCGGCAACATGGGCTTCAGTGCACACATTCACAAAACACTTCTGTGTGGACATACAAATGAACAAAGAAGCACAAGTAGGACAGGAGGTGCTTCAACACATATTCAAAAATCAAGGCTCATCTTCCACCCAGCCGCCACAATGATAACAAACCGCTACAAAGTCAATGTACAGCATAGTGAATCCAGAAAGATTCACGCTGCAAAACAAATAGTTTCTTACCTGTCGGTGTAGTTTTGCAGCTTGAAGATCTTTCTGGATTCACTAGCGAACCCACCCACCTCCACCAGAAAGATGAGACTGGATAAAGAGGTGGTAAAAACGGGGAAAAGACTTAAACAGACTTTTGAAGGAAAAAGCGGTAAAAAGAAAATAGTGGAACATTGCCATACTATTCGGAAACAGAACACAAACGGGGAAAAAAGAATCCGAAGATGGCGCCCAAGGGTGGGAGCTTCTGCAGGAAGCATGCCGACGTCACAAGAAGGACCCCAAAAGGTGGGACATCGACGCCCACCTGGGCCACGAAAAAAACCCAAAAAAACTAAAAGACTATGATTCCGGACCCAACCACTAGACCGCGGAATAATGCACAGCATAGTGAATCCAGAAAGATCTTCAAGCTGCAAAACTACACCGACAGGTAAGAAACTATTCGTTATACAAGAAGGCAAGCTAATTTCTAATGCCTCAATCAAGTGCACACTAGATGTAGCAGATACTGCATCTAAAGCTGTAAATACTAGTGTCGTACTAAGGAGACATGCGTGGCTACGCATTTCAGGTTTTAAACAGGAAGTATAAAATACCATTTTAAACTAACCATTTAATCAAAACCAATTGTTTGGACCAGAAGTAGACACCGCACTTGAAAAAATGAAGGAGGATACAGATACTGCCAAATCTATGGGAGCTTTACAGTCCACACAAACTAGAGGTTCCTTTTGTCGCTCCTTCTATAGAGGGGGCTCCAAACAAACTGGTGCAGACAATACAACATCCTTCAAATCTAACACACAAACATCCTTTAACAAAGGACATTTTAGAGGAGGATATAGAGGGAATAACAACAAATGAAGAGGTCGGAGTAACAACAACGATAATCAAACCTCCTCCGCCACAAAACAGTGACTTCCCTCCGCTCCCCCAACAGCATTCCACTCCTCTGAGGGGCAGATTAACACAATTCCTGCCTGTCTGGAACTCCATCACAACAGACAAGTGGGTAAAACAGATTATCCAGTTTGGCTACTGCCTAGAACTTACAGAAACCCCTCCACACATACCACCCAGGCAGCGTCCAATGTCTACAAAATACCTAGCTCTACTCAAACAAGACGTTCTGTCCCTTCTACAAAAGGACGCAATACAAATAGTTCCTTTACAAGAACAAGGAACGGGGTTTATTCACTGTATTTTCTCATTACCAAAAAGGACGGGACACTAAGACCAATTCTTGACCTCAGGCCCCTCAATCGTTACAGACAATCAGATCATTTTCATATGATCACTTTACAACAAGTGCTCCCACTGCTGCAACAAGGCGATTTCCTTACAACACTAGACCTAAAGAATGCCTACTTTCACATTCCTATACATCCTGCTCACAGAAAGTATCTAAGGTTTGTACTCGAAGGACAACATTACCAGTTCAAAGTCCTTCCATTCGGAGTGACGACGGCACCACAAGTATTAACAAAGTGCCTAGCAGAAGTAGTAGCACAACTGAGGAGACAGCACATACATGTCTTCCCTTATCTAGACGATTGGCTCATAAAAGCCAAGTCATTCAATCAGTGTGTCCAACACACACATCAGACAATTCAAACATTGCATGACTTAGGATTCACAATCAACTACACCAAGTCACACCTGCAACCCTCTCATATGCATCAGTATCTAGGGGCTACAATAAACACGTCTACAGCTCTAGCGTATCCCAGTCCAGCAAGGATACAGAGCATTCAAGCCTTAGTCACAGCTTTTTAACACCAACAATCTCTGTAAGCCAGAGTGTTCATGAGCCTAATAGGCATGATGGCATCCTGCATCTTCATAGTACCATATGCAAGACTGCAGATGCGTCCGTTACAAGAATGTCTAGCACAACAGTGGAACCAGGCTCAGGGTCAACTAACAGACCTGGTGTTGGTAGACAGCTGCACACATCGCTCTCTGCAGTGGTGGAACACCAAAAATTTGACAAAGGGGCGGCCGTTCCTCGAGTCTGTTCCACAACTAGTGCTCACAGCAGATGCATACCTCACAGGATGGGGAGCTCATCTCCTACATTATACAACTCAAGGACAATGGAACAGTCAACAAAAAACGTTCCATATCAACCATCTAGAGCTGCTAGAAATATTCTTAGCACTCAAAACATTCCAAGTACAGAACAAAGCTGTCTTAATCCGGACGGACAACATGACAGCCATGTATTATATACAAAAACAGGGGGGGACACACTCTACAACTGTCCCAGCGCGCACAGAACATTTGGAGATGGGCCATTACACAGAACATATATCTGTTGGCAGAGTACCTTCCAGGAGTTCACAATCAGATAGCAGATCTCTTTAGTCGGCAGACACAACAAATTCACAAATGGGAACTACATCCGCAGGTTCTTCAACCATTCTTTCACAAGTGGGGTCATCCAGACATAGATCTGTTCGCCACACACAAACGCAAAATTCCCAACCTTCGCGGCCAGGTTTCCACACTCTCTGTCCAAGGGCAATGTGATATAGATGAACTGGTCCGGCAAATTTGCGTACGCTTTTCTGCCACTACCACTAATACCATTAGTAATACGCAAGCTCAGACAACAGTCTCTCAAACTGGTTCTAGTAGCTCCCACATGGGCACGCCAACCGTGGTTCACCACACTGCTATAACGATCTCTAGTTCCATACCAAAAGTTACGACTGACTCCATCCCTGCTAACACAGAACCATGGAGACATCCTACATGCAGACCCAAATCAACTGAATTTGGCGATCTGGCTCCTGAAGTCAGTTTGGTCATCTTAACCTGCCATCAGACTGTATGAACATCATTAAAGAGGCCAGGAGACCCACTACCAGAGCTTGTTATGCTGCTAAATGGAAGAGATTTGCCATTTATTGCAACAATAACCACATTGATCCCCTAGATGCTTCCATCCAAAATATCATTTGCTACCATTTACATTTACAAAGGTGTAACTTGGCATACTCATCCATACGCCTGAACCTTGCAGCAATTGCAGCATATTTACAAAACAGACAACATCTGTCTCTTTTCTGAGTGCCAGCAATTAAAGCATTTATGGAAGGATTGGAAAGAATCATCCCCCCCAGGTTGCCACCTTCTCCAGTGTGGAACCTAAACGATGTTCCTACAAGTTTCGTGGGACCACCTTTTGAGCCTTTACATAAATGTGAACTGCAATTCCTTACATGGAAAACAGCCTTCCTTATTGCTATTACCTCTCTTAGAAGAGTAAGTGAGATACAACCATTCACAATACAAGAACCATTTTTACAATTACATCGTAACAAAGTGGTTTTAAGAACGAATCCAAAATTCTTCCCAAAAGTCATAAGTCCGTTTCATTTAAACCAATCTGTAGAGTTACTTGTGTTTTTCCAAAACCTAGACTCTGTAGCAGAAAGGGCTCTGCACACAATAGATGTTAAAAGAGCTCTTCTATACTATATAGATAGAACTAAATCTTTTCAAAAAACAAAACTGGTTGTGTCTTTCTCTCCACCTCGTAAAGGCAACCCCATCTCCAAAGGTGAGATTACAAGGTGGATTGTAAAATGTATACAAATATGCTACCAAAAAGCAAAATGTACATTAACAGTTCCTTCTAGAGCGCACTCCACATGCAAACTAGGAGCCTCTATGGCTTTCTTAGGAAACATCCCCTGGAGGACATATGCAAGGCAGCAACATGGTCTACAACACACCACACATTCACTAAACACTACTGTGTTGATGTGCAAGCCAAGCAGCAAGCTGTCCTTAAAACTCTCTCAAACTACTGCAACAGATACAGGTGACCACCGTTAGGGGAGACACTACTGCACAATCGATGCTAAGTGTACAATTTGCAGCTCATATGCCTCGAACAGAAAATGCTACTTACCAGTATGCATCTGTTCTTGGCATGTAGAGTTGCAGAGTTGTACACGCCCTCCCGCCTCCCTGGGACCTGTATCTGTTCTAGGTTTATCTTACTTAGATGCACAGGCATGGACATCTTTTTCTTTACTTCTACTAACTCCATCATTTCCCATCATGGCAAAAAACAATCTAAGGATGGAGCTGATGCCCATGCGCACTATCGTCCAAGGGAGGAGTCACCTAGCTTGTAACTACAAAGACTTCTTCCAAGACGACAACAACATGCAATCTTTTGAGCTCAACACCAGGTGGCGACCTAATGCTAAGTGTACAACTCTGCAGCTCTACATGCCAAGAACAGATGCATACTGGTAAGTAGCATTTTCCTTACCATCTTAACCCAATCCTCGTCGCTTACTTTGGAGGCTAAGCCGGCGATATAATTTAGAAAAAAGGGGGACCCCTACTTCTAATGCATTCACTACCGGTAGGGAGTAAAATAGACAATTTTTTAGAAGAACATGTAGTAGTGAGCTTAGTAATTAAGCCAAAAAACCCAAGGAGACCAAGAAGCTAATTAAATAATTAAAGTGACATGTAAACAAAATTGATAGAACAAAACCCAATAATTATATTCAAAAATAGTTTGTGGTTTATTTAAATATTTTCTTCATTTTTTTTATAAGAATCTCATTTATAAAAGATACATATAAGTATTTAAAACATCACTGACATACATTTTGTGATTTCAAAGAATTATTAACACATATTCAAAAATACGTGAAGAAAGAAAATAAGAAATAGGGAATTTAACACACAAAAAAACAAAGTACAAATGACTATGATGATAAATAGGGCTAGTGGAGTAAGCAAAGCGGTGGGTGGAAACTCTACGCACGTTTCGGAATTTGCCTTCTTCTGGAGTCCGTCATTTGCTTTAGGACAGAAACATAACAAAAGACAGAGGGTATACTCTTATTTTTAGAAAAATCTCTTGCTGGTCAGTCATTTAGGTAATACAATAATGTTGGTGGTAGCGTTTCTCAGTGAGAGAAAACGTCCGCACCTTCTGTCGGAGACTATTTCCTCTGGGCAGGTTGTGTGTAAAGTATCAAGGGAAGAGGTGCACTGCGAATCTGGTAAGACACCCACCACCCGGGGTGTTGCACAGAGTAACTTAATGCTCGTATCAATACTCAAAGGAAAACCAGGTTACACTAAGCACCCTCTATGAAGTCCAAAGTCAAGAACATTCTTTTTTTGTTTCCAAATACAAAATTGATATTATAGTTATTTTTCACCAGTTTCAAAAGTCAGTTCATAAGTAATAGGGAAGCTTCAAAGCATGGATCCAAAACCGTGTGTAGTTCTTTCAAGATCTTTATTTCAAACACATTAAAAAGTTTTTTCCAGCTTGGCTCGGCCGACACGTGTTTCGCCCTCTGGGGGCTTTTTCAAGGCAATCTAGATGTTGATGAACAGGTCTTATATTCGAGCGGCTCTTGTAAATAGGGCGAAGCAGGTACGGTGTGGCTATATTAAGAATCCTATTAGTTGAGATGCTGACAGTTAAGATGATACAGGTATATGTTCCAGTTAAATTGTCAAGATAGTCACGTAAGTCACTTTGTGGAGATCAGTTCTTTATGTTCATGCAGTTAGGAGTATTCTTAATATAGCCACACCGTACCTGCTTCGCCCTATTTACAAGAGCCGCTCGAATATAAGACCTGTTCATCAACATCTAGATTGCCTTGAAAAAGCCCCCAGAGGGCGAAACACGTGTCAGCCGAGCCAAGCTGGAAAAAACTTTTTAATGTGTTTGAAATAAAGATCTTGAAAGAACTACACACGGTTTTGGATCCATGCTTTGAAGCTTCCCTATTACTTATGAACTGACTTTTGAAACTGGTGAAAAATAACTATAATATCAATTTTGTATTTGGAAACAAAAAAAGAATGTTTGTTCCTTGACTTTGGACTTCATAGAGGGTGCTTAGTGTAACCTGGTTTTCCTTTGAGTCATTTAGGTAAGGTCGTTCTCTGTACCTCGCTTACTAATCTTCTTGGTATTATTGTTATTATTAAGATGATAGTTCCACTTATAGAGGTATTGGAGACATGTCCATAGGTGTACGACACTTATTGGTTTTTCTTATTGCCTTCGTAAATAATTGGCTCAGCCCCACCCTTTTCAACGTATACATGAGCCCCCTCGCGGCCATCGCCCGCCAACACAACCTCAACATCATCTCCTACGCCGATGACACTCAACTGATCCTATCACTCACCAATGACCCTAGCACCGCCAAAACTAACCTACACGAAGGAATGAAAGAAGTTGCCGAATGGATGAAACACAGCCGTCTGAAACTGAACTCAGATAAAACAGAAGTCCTCATCTTAGGTACCTCCCCCTCTGCATGGGACGACTCTTGGTGGCCAGAAGCCCTTGGAAAAGCACCCATCCCGACAGACCACGCACGGAACCTGGGCATCATCCTGGATTCCTCACTTTCGATGAACAGACAAGTCAACGCCGTCTCTTCATCCTGCTTTAACATTCTTCGCATGCTCAAAAAAACATTTCGTTGGATCCCCACCGAAACTAGGAAAACGGTCACCCACGCTCTGGTCACGAGCCGACTGGACTATGGAAACACTCTCTACGCCGGTACTACCGCTAAACTCCAGAAAAAACTCCAACGAATACAAAACGCTTCAGCCAGGCTCATACTAGACATCCCGCGTAAAGAACACATCTCTGGGCACCTGAAAAACCTCCACTGGCTACCCGTCAATAAGAGGATCACTTTCCGGCTCCTAACCCACGCACACAAAGCACTCTACGAAATCGGACCAGAATGCCTCAACACACGACTGTCCTTCTACACCCCCTCCCGCCAGCTACGATCATCCAACCAAGCCCTTGCCACTGTACCTCGCATCAACAAAACCACCATGGGAGGTAGATCCTTCTCCTACCTGGCAGCTAAAACCTGGAACTCGCTTCCCACTTACCTTCGCCTTACCCAGAACCACCTAGCATTCAGAAAGCAACTTAAAACGTGGATATTTGACAAGTAATTCCCCACCCCTCCTCAAGCGCCTTGAGACCCTCTGGGTATGTAGCGCGCTATATAAATTCTCTGACTTGACTTGACTTGACTTCCAGGGGTGAAGTTGTTCTGAGCGTCAACCTTGTTTATTGAAAGAGTCTTGGGCGGTATCTGACTGATAAATGTTAGACGCTTTACCAATATTGTGGATATTCATTTATATATAGCTTCCTCTGTTCGAAGTGTCAATAGCCACATCTTAACCCAAGTCAAAGTCAGGCGTTTTGATACATCGGGAATCTGGACACGCCTCAAGCCAAGTAACTGTCGAAGAGAGGTCGGGCGTTTGGCTTCACTGGGGTTCTGGATGTCCTGCGTCGTCACGTCGGCGATATTCCAGCTTAACACCTGCAGATATCGTTCTTGTGACTCCGGGGCGTCGTTTACCGGTGAGCAGGCATTGTTATCGTGGGGCCAGTTCAGTGAGCATTGGTAAGGGCAACAGTCAATCTAAAGTATCTAAACCAGAGAGGGCAGAAAACCTATTGTGTGTCGGGAATGGGGAAATAACAGGTATATTTTGTCCAACTTTAGGTTTATAAAAATATCCGAGAGGCAGTTACCAAATGAGAGTGGGTGGGGAGCTGTTATTCTCTCGACACTAATATTAATTTTACATGTGCCGGTCGGCGAAAATTAATAACCGCAATCTACCTCAATGGTCTTATCTGAGGGTCCGACCCTGGGCACCTTTAAAATGTCATTAATATTAGACACCCTGAACCCTTTTGGTTTGGCCAGATATAAGTACACTTGTTGCGTAATTGGTCCTATTTCTCTGACTGATTTTTTTCCTATGGGGGGGAACCCCTGCTGAAACCAAAACATAGGGACAGGCCTCTGGTGGTAGGCTTGGAACATCTTTTCTTGCCTCTGCAGGCCCGCAAACATTGTTCTTCATGGCAGGGGGTCATACTCTGGGGATTACGTGCTATGCTGGCATTGTTTACGAGGGCTGTGTAGGGAGCATAATCAGCTGTTTGGCTAGATGGATATAATATGTAAAGGTTGTCTGGCTTTAAAGGTTTTTCGTGATGAGTAAAGTGTTTGGGGAAAAGGCATTCTGTAACTTTATGACAAGTATCTTAGGAATCAATTGAAAGACTGTGCTAAAGTCAGTTTGCTGTGGCATGTTAGAGAGTTTGTTCTGCTCAGGGGCTGCGGTTTGTGAGACCCTTCCTGTTGTGATGGCGTCTTGGATACGTTTCTATGCAAACTAGATTTATTAATCGATGATTCTAAACGATCCAAGCGTTTCCAGTGTGTAGCAAAATTCTTATCAACAAGTTCCCTAACACGCTCCTACATGGTATCTACAATGATATTGATTGCTGTGTCCACAAGCTTAAAATTATTAGAAAGTGCTGGTATGAACTCAGTTTAAGTGTGAATTCAATAATTCGATGTGTCAGTGGGTGTTAAAACAACGGGGTCACTATCAGTTAACTAAAGCTGGGTGAAGAGTCCTCAGGCGCTCATATAAATTTACACCAATAAATCTAATAGAAAACAGTTACACATCCTGCGGTGCATCCAAAGAGGGAGAACATTCACCAAAATTCCCCAAGTTTTCAATCATAGATTGAATAAAACGTTTTACAAGTTCTGAAGCACACAGGGGTACTATCAGTTACTGTATCAATTGAGATTGCAGGTCCTTGAATCCATGTGCTTAAAGCGGTGTGTTGTGATTTTGAGCGTGAGGGTTGTTTCCTTTGGCCCAACAGGCTTAGTTGGTTTCCTTTTTGCCCCTGTGATTTCTGGGTTTGGGGAAACATTCAAAGTTGCAGTAGTATCCTTGCTGCAGGTCGCTGACGAAAAAATGCACAACCTCCCTAGGGCCCACAGTATCCTTCTTACCCCCGGCCCACTTCCCAAAGCTGGCAAAAACATATTGTGTTCAATTGGAGAATTCAGCATCAGGGAGTGGGGGGAGGTGGGGGGGGGGGGGGGGATTATATTACCGTTCGTGTTTGAGGGAGTGAATTGATGAATTTTTAGTCCCAGAGACCTGCACCGCTCAGTTAGCTCTAGTTTAGTGCTAACGATATTAACTGCTTTCTTCTCCAGCATGCTGTCTATAGAGGTGGAGGTGCGGGAACTTGGCATAGCAGTACGTTTAGGCATAACAACTGATACCCACAAAAGAAGTCTTGCTTCACTAACCAACTATGGTCAGAGATGGAAAGGGGTATCAGAGGGGTTGCTCGGTCTCCTTCGGTCTCTGACGGGTGTTGCGAGAGCCTTGTTGAGATTTTCAAGTGCCTCCGGGCGCGTAGTGCAGGCGGCCGCGAGGGAGCCTGGGACGTGTGGTCCTGTCCTGCTCCTTCTTTCCCCCTCCTGCAGCTACAAACAGCAAAGTTGCAGGGCTTCCACATATACTAGATCAACATGTTTATGCCATTAGGCTTTCATCAGGATCGGTTAGTGAACAGCTACTGCAACTCATGTGAAAGTGCACAACAAAAGAATGTGTGTGAAAGTGCCTCGGTATCCTGTACTGAACCAGGATGGTTGTGTCCAGTAGACCTCACTGATGGAACCAAACTAGGGTAAAATTGTTACCTCTGCTTTCCGGGGCTAATTTAGCCATAGATACAGGCTGCAACCAATGTTGGTTGGAGATCGTTGTCTCCCAAGGCGGTGTCTTGACCGGCAGGTGCTGGCTTATTATGTGGCTGGTCTTCCCCCTGTTGTCCCGCCACTGAACCAAAGCCTCTTACCATCCTTTTGATTGGATGGCTCTGTTCTTCCAGTACTTACATTTAGGGGACTTCTCTTTTTTAAGCTTAGTTTTTTCCAGTACTCGAGTGTGCAAACACCGGCCACCCTCCTACATGCTCAGTGATGTTTTCTCTCATGTGCTCAGTGTTGTGCTCTTCCTTGTGTTACTTTGCCCTACTCTCCCACTGCTACATCCTGCAAAAAAAGTTGCATTCGCCATCTTAGAATGTTCATTAACAGAAAAAGGGAAATGACGCCTGCATCATTCTCTAGGCATCTTCAGGGACTAGTGCACGCTTCTACAGACTTATGTACCTTGCAACCTTAACTGAATCATTGTTTTTATTAGGTCTCGTCTCTCAAAGTGCATGCGCATTGAGCGAGACTATAGGGGCTTAAACAAGGTTTACCTAGACTGGCGATTGACTGGCGATTTGGTGCTGTGCCCGTGCGCTTTTAGGTCAATGCGCAAGCGCATTGACCTAAAATGCGCGTGCACATCATCAAATCGCCATCTGTTCCCCAGCAGCACCCCTCCCACACCTTTGAAGTGAAGCTTAGCTTCACTTCAAAGGCCCCTGCTGCTTCACACCCTCATCGCCGCTCTCCCCGCTCCGCCCCCGCCCGCCGTGTCGCATTTCTCCTCCCCCCTCCCCTTCTCTGCCTTCTGTCGTAGTTTGGTCTCCTTTATTTTATTGTTTTACTAAAAAAAAAAAAAAAAAAAGGGAAAGCTATGGCTACACTTGTAATGGGTGTGCTTCTATAAGCAGTGCTCCCTGCTGTATTTCATCCCTCATTCGCCGTTAATTGTCTCTCCTGTATTCCCTCTGATGAGCAGCGGCTCTTTCCAAGCACTGCTCGGATTACAGCTCTCCCAGGTCTCGCGCTCACGCACCCCAAAGTTTACACATGACACCAAAAAGGCAAGGAAGCTGCGCGTTTAATAGCTGCTCTCGAGCGCTCGTCGAGCAGAAATACCTACCGGCAAGAGGGCATCACAACTTACAGCGACTCCCCCTCTGCCCCCTTCCTAGGTAAACACTGTGTGTCAGGGCGACGCGTTCTTGCCTGTTGTCCGAGTGAATATCGAGCTAGACAAGTGTGTATCCTTCACGGACAGAACCCTCTTCAGCTGTCCCCCAGCCCCCACATTTGTGGACTCCTTTAAAGAAACACACTCCAGTTGTCATGTTGTGAGCTCCGTGCCACCACTGTGTCTTTACAGTGGACCTGAGCTCGAGGCAACACACGAGCTTCACTGATATTATAAATGCACTCAAGGGTTCCTGTTAGTTTACAGCAAGATTCTTCAATTTAAAAACAACTTTTTACCAGTATAGATTTATATAACCTTATGTTGTAGTTATTGGTGTTATCATATTATTCTTGTATAAAATGCCACAGACGCTGTTGTTCAATTGTACAATGAACTAATACCCATTGGTGAAAAGCGCTTGATAAAGATGATAAATACATACAATGCTCGTGCATTTAATAGATAATTTCCCAGTATTCTCCATGTGCGTCCGTGCCAGGCGGTGCCTGTGTGTGTGTGTGTGTGTGTGAACGGTGTACCGCGTGTGAACACGCCTAGCCCGTGTTGCTAGGCATACATGTCTTCTAACAATGTTCACCAAGCCTCCATCTCTTCATAACCATCTGCACGGGGAGATTTGAACTTCTGACCTCCTGCCCAGGGCTTTAAGTGGGATGAAAAACTGGGGGGTCTCTCAAGGGGGCGTGGCCAATGTAATTAGGGGCGTGGCTTAACACATAAGCATAAAAGTCTGTGATTAGCATAGTGTGCCGCCCGACTTGTATTTTGCTGTTTCTGTCATTACATCTAGATATAAGATACAAGTAACAAAATACCTACAACAAGTCAGGACTATCGGCTTTGTCAATGGTTGTTAGTTGCATAAGACAAATAAGCAGCAACTAGGTTTGCATAGAAAGTGAAAAAGCTTCCACTTAGAGCCCTGGTGACACCACAACAATGTTGCTATTCCTGACCTTCAAAATGGTACGTGGCAATTTGCAGTATGCGCTGTCCAATAGGGCTCCCTCACTCGTACCAGCGCTCTGAGTCCTGTGTTTAAAAAAGCAGACAAGAGAGATGTAAAAAGCAAGGATTTCTCTTCCCTTTAGGTCGTGCCGTAACTTCTCCACTAGTGAGAAGTGAGCACTGAGCAGTGTGAGCAGCGCACATCGATGTGCCTGCTGTCACTGAAGTCTGGAAAACAACAGACCGCCTCTGCCAGGGCACAAAACAGAGCCCGATAGAGACCCGTTTCGAGGCCCCTTTTAAAAAACTGCCGGTGCTCAGACCCCTTGAGACCCGGCCCACTTAAAGCCCTGCTCCTGCCAAAGGATGTCTCGTGTAAAACGAGACCTCGGGTGAATGTTAACTGGTGACCACGCACCCGAACGCTGCAATAAACGTTCTAATACATTCAGTGGGCACGATTAAAGGGGCATAAACATTATAGGGGCGCAACCGTTACTTAAGTGAATCACGGCGCAGCCATAAAACGCTGCAATCTGGAGCAGTGGAGAGCGGGGTGGGGGTGGGGGGGGTCGTCTAGTCTGAGCACAGAGGCGCATGTCACTAAAAACAACAGATATCCCAGAGGCGTAGCACTCATGAGTGCAGCAGGAGCCGCGGGTCTCAGGGGTCCACTGCACCTCGGCGATGGCTGTTTCAATCACCACCAGGTGAGGTGTGAGGGGCTTCAACCTCCGAAGTTAGTGTTATATGAACCATGGCATCTTTGCTCGGCCAATGGACACTCGGGCGAAGAGCCCGGGGCACTCTGGAAGTGCACATGTGCTACCTGAAGTCAGGGCTTTAAGTGGGCCGGGTCTTGCCAGCGCTCAGCTCCGGCAGTTCTAAACAGCAGGAGCTGAGACGGGTCCCTATCGGGCTCTCCATTTTTGACGTCACCCTCTGGGTGAAAAACAAATCCTATCTCTGCAGCAGTGCCACCCTTCACTGCTGTGAGGTAACTTCGAAGAGACTCCTTATAGTACTTTCGGTCTCATCATTTAAAAACTGAAGCATTTTCAATGTTCTATACAAGAAAGCCATAGTTGTTGCTTTGCTATCTTGGGCACTAACAACCATTGACAAAATTAATAGTTTGTAGTGTTACTTTTATTTTATATCTGGATGCAATGGCAGACGCAGCAAAAAACCAGTCTGGGACACACTATGCCAGACACAGATTTTTAGTTTACGTGTTTTAAACCACACCCTTAATTGCATCTGCGCGCCCCTTGGAGAGAACCACAGTTTTTAGGTTTTGCCTGCAAATGCTCACGTAGTGAGCATTCGCTAAAAAACCTATTGAGTTCTATATATGATCGATGACCCGCCTCTGCCTCTCATTGGCTAGCTCCATAAATGGAGACTAGCCATTGGGAGTCAGAGGCTGTCAATCGCGCTTTCTCCAGAAAACGCGATTCGGGGGCGTTTCTGGTGCTTTTTTTAAGCCCCGCCCCTTTGTCCCGGGCCGCGCTGCGATTGGCTGCCGGCCCGGGACACCCCCGTGACGTCATTCCCGGGCCGCGCTGTGATTGGCTGCCGGCCCGGGACACCCCCGTGACGTCAGCCAATCACAGCGCGGCCCGGGACCTGACTTGTTAGAGATGTGGTGGGAAGTAATATTTAGCTTCACTTACGTGGAATCAAAATATAATGTGTTCATCAAAATATTACCTTCCCCGCCTTTTTATTAAAAAACTAGTGTTTTTAATTTTCCGATAGGTATTGGGTCGGCTCGTGCTCGAAGCTGTGCCTACACGACACTTGGCGGGACGTACCACAGGTCGGATCCAGCTCAGGGGAGTCTTGCCTCATCAACACAGCACATCCAGTGGCCGGACACATCTCACCTGTTTATCTCTAAACAAAGCTGTGTGACCTAGGGCACTGGAGTGAGATCATGAGAGGCAAGATATAAACACAGAGCATGGAGACGAGACGAGGGCAAAGGCATGGACGGTGTCCAATGAGAGAAACGCTGAGCACCCAAGACGTCTGTACTGCAGGAGGACGTGCACCGCCTCAGTGCGTCCCAATGCTGTGGTGTAACGAAACTTGAGCCACTCCCTCGCCCCTGCAAGGTACATGGAGGGGTCCCCTCCAGGTTTAATCAAGAGCTCACAGGCTGCTTAGTACTGTGCCGAGGGGGCCATCTGTAGCTTGTGGTGGGCGGGGAGATCAGCAGCCTTTGTTACTTCACTGTCCCCATCGCATACGAGGACGTCACAAACAGACAAGTATCTGCTACCCGAGGCCCAGATCACCACCAGCGTACAGAGTCGACGCACATACCATACGCATCTATAGCATGCGGACGTCACAGTCACCTGTGGACTGGGAGGGAGTCCCCGTGACGTCAATACCCGGGCCGCGCTGTGATTGGCTGCCGGCCCGGGACACCCCCGTGACGTCAGCCAATCACAGCGCGGCCCGGGACCTGACTTGTTAGAGATGTGGTGGGAAGTAATATTTAGCTTCACTTACGTACTTTTATTACTATTGGCTGCAATGCTTGGCTTCACTATTCCTGGCTGAACAGTCTTGTCTGTTATCACAATGGCAGCAGTGTCTGGTTTCATAATTAATGGCGCAGTGTCTGGTTTATTTATCTGTCTATCTGCTGTGTCTGGGTTTGTTAACAGTGGCTGGCTGTTTTCATTATCAGTATCTGCTGTGACGTCTGTTATTAGTGGCTGCAATGTCTTGTCTGTTATCAGTGGCTGTAATGTGTGATCTCATTATAAATGGCTGTGTTGCCTTGTTTTGTTTTCGAACGTTACAGTATCTAGTTTCAGCATTAGGGGCTGCAGTGTCTGGTTTCTTTATCAGTTGCTGCAGTATCTGATTTCATTATCAGTGGATGCAGTTTGTATTCTGTGGTTTCTTCGGCTGATCTTGCTTTAAACTCGATGCAGTTACTAGTTTCATTATCAATGGCTGTAGTGCCTTATCGACTCATCAGTGGCTGCAGTATTTAGTCCTGGTGTCCAGGTCAACAGTAATTGTAATCTAGATCGTCAGTGTCTGTTATCATTCGCAGTGGCAGCACTGTCTCACCTCCATAACATCCGGTGGCTTGTTTTCAAAGTCCTCAGTGCCTATCTCATTATCGGGGGCTGGCAGTGACTGGTGTTGTTATCGATGTCCTCAGTGCCTATCCCATTATCGGTGGCTAGCAGTGATTGGTTTTGTTTTCAATGTCCTCCCGGGCCGCGCTGTGATTGGCTGCCGGCCCGGGACACCCCCGTGACGTCAGCCAATCACAGCGCGGCCCGGGACCTGACTTGTTAGAGATGTGGTGGGAAGTAATATTTAGCTTCACTTACGTGGAATCAAAATGTAATGTGTTCATCAAAATATTACCTTCCCCGCCTTTTTATTAAAAAAATAGTGTTTTTAATTTTCCGATAGGTATTGGGTCGGCTCGTGCTCGAAGCTGTGCCTACACGACACTTGGCGGGACGTACCACAGGTCGGATCCAGCTCAGGGGAGTCTTGCCTCATCAACACAGCACATCCAGTGGCCGGACACATCTCACCTGTTTATCTCTAAACAAAGCTGTGTGACCTAGGGCACTGGAGTGAGATCATGAGAGGCAAGATATAAACACAGAGCATGGAGACGAGACGAGGGCAAAGGCATGGACGGTGTCCAATGAGAGAAACGCTGAGCACCCAAGACGTCTGTACTGCAGGAGGACGTGCACCGCCTCAGTGCGTCCCAATGCAGTGGTGTAACGAAACTTGAGCCACTCCCTCACCCCTGCAAGGTACATGGAGGGGTCCCCTCCAGGTTTAATCAAGAGCTCACAGGCTGCTCAGTACTGTGCCGAGGGGGCCATCTGTAGCTTGTGGTGGGCGGGGAGATCAGCAGCCTTTGTTACTTCACTGTCCTGTCCCCATCGCATACGAGGACGTCACAAACAGACAAGTATCTGCTACCCGAGGCCCAGATCACCACCAGCGTACAGAGTCGACGCACATACCATACGCATTTATAGCATGCGGACGTCACAGTCACCTGTGGACTGGGAGGGAGTCAGGAGGCACCACTGCACCAGGATATCTACAGATGTGAGGAACGTTCATCACACCTGGATTTCTACCCGTCTAAGGCGCCGCTGCCCAAGGTAGGTCATACATTACAAATTGTACTGGAGCAATTGTGATTGACGACACTGGAGAAGTCACTCGTTTTATTCACTTACTGAGGTGATGGAGGTTTGTGTCCGAGTACAGGGATTCCAGACATTGAGGGTCTCAAGCGCCATCCGATCCTTACACGTTCATGCCAAGAAAGGCTGCAAGTCGGGATGTTTGTGCTTGGAGTGTTGCAGTCAGGAGAGTCTAAGACCCCCAGGTCACGCAGGAGTGTGCATGATCTGGTGGTCAAGAATCGGGGCCTGTGAAGTTACGGAAGCATGGTCCAGGCATCAGACCCTAGGTCCAATAATGTTTGACCAAGGGAATTCGAAGGCCTCTGCTGGAGACCCCAGGGTGAAAATGGGCGGATCTGAAATTAAGACCGTGCGTTTCGGGAATGTTGCTGGTTAATATTTCCGGGTCAGGAAGGTTGGTTTGTGTGACCCAGTTGTCAAGGCTTTCTAGTCATGAGCTCGTGAGGGTGGCAAGATCTGTACCCGATACACTGATGTTAGTAAGATCTCAGACGCTGAAGATGATAGATCGGTGCCTTAGAGCATGGGATCCCACAGACAGGAATGCCGGAGGAGGCCAGCGTGCAGGATTGCCCACTGTTAGATTCTGCCGTAAGGTCTGTGTCTGAGGAACTGAACCCTCCAAGATCCTTCGTATGTGAGACTCTGAGGCCTGTAATGAAAAAGCCAAATCCTTGGGATAAGGGGGTCTGGGAAAGACACTAAGATCTGTAGCCAGTGCGCAGAAGTCACTTCATTGCAAAGCTACTTCCCTACAGGATGTCCATGTTAAATGTCTATACCTATACACTTACTATATATAGATCGGTTACATTGTATTTGGTTATTCTGAAAATCTGTCACCGACTTGGGCTTTGTGGTGCACTATATCTCCTGATGAGAGGAGTCGATCACAAAACACTTAGCTAGGTATACGGTTTTCTTTCTCCATTTTCCTCTAAAGCTTTCTCTCGTTCTTTTTCAATCCTGTAAATAGCCCTTATTTCCATCTTTATTTTTGCTATATATCTTTGCTTCTATTGCTGTCATGGTCCCCTGCCCTTTTAATTCTCTTTCTTTCAAGCGCAGCCCCTTCTGCCTTCTGAAGCCGAGGTTCGCCTCTTCTGAAGTGGGCGGGGCCGCTATGGGACCGTCTGAGACGCCCAATAGGCAAGACCTCTGGATTCTGCCCAATGGGATACCAAATATTACATCCCCGGCCCTGAACATCTCTTTCACCTGCTTTATTATGTATTCTCGAGCATGCTGGTAACATTAACTGCCCCTAGATATCACTAGAAGGCAAGAGACGGACCACGCATCACGTGTGCCACGTAATTCATAAACAACGCTATTTATAAGCCTTGGAATCTGTGCAGCATCAAAGATTTGTTTTACAATGCTCTATTCCTCGGAGGAAAACTATGATTAGCGTGGGAATTCCAATTAAACGTGGTAATGCCCAATCCTAGTAAATGCAGAGCTACCGATGTGTATTTCGGATAGTAAATGTGATAGAGGTATTATATGCAAATATTATTCAACGCACGCATCCCTCTCGGCGAATAGATCTGTGCTTGGTTTAGCGCGAGATCAAGGCTTTAAGTGGGATGACAAAACTGGGGGGTTTGGGGGGGGGGGGGGCCGGGTCTCTCAAAGAGGCGTGGCCAATGTAATTGAGGGTGTGGCTTAAAACACGTTAGCTAAAATTCTGTGCAAAGCATAGTGTGCCCTTCGACTTGTATTTTGCTGTTTCTGTCACTGCATCCAGATATTTGATACAACAAGTAACATCATAACCACAAGTCAGGACTATTGGCTTTGTTCAATGGTTGTTAGTTACAGAAGATAAATAAGCAGCAACTATGGCTTGTATGTAATATTAAAAAAGCTTTCACCTAAAGCCCTGGTAACACCGCGACAATGTTGCTGCTCCGGAATTTCAAAAAGAGATGAGGAAATCCAGAGAGAAAATGGCTCTCTACAAAGGATTTCCTTTCCCCTACAAAACTTTATAAAGAAAAGAAAGAAACACTCAACTGCCATCCCTCGCCTGGCATTACGTCGTGCCATAACTTCATTAGTGAGAAGTGAGCAGTGTGAGCCCGTGCACATCGATGTGCCTGCTGTCACTGCAGTCCGCCTGTGCCAGGGCACAAAACAGAGCCCGATAGAGACCCGTTTCGAGGCCCGCTTTTGTGCTCAGCACCGGTGAGACCCGGCCCACTTAAAGCCCTACGCGAGATGATCGCACACCGACCCCTTCCGACCGTCTGACATGATCATCTGATAGGCCCCGGCGTCAGTTTAAGGACATTGCCCACGTTTCGCTCTTGTTTGTGGTTTGCTCCTTTTTAGGTTTGGCCTGGCGAAAGCTGCGCTCTGCGCAGCTTTTTCGCGCAGGCGAAAACCTAATGAGTATAGTAGGGGAGACAGGAACGGCCCCCGTCTTCCATTGGCTAGCTCCATAAATGGAGGCTAGCCATTGGAAGACGGGCCTGTCCGTCAATGCCGGACCAGTTTCGGGGGCGTTCCCGAGAATTTTTGGCTTTTGGCTACATCACGCTACATCAGCCAAAAGCCGGGAACGCCCCCGAATCTGGTCCGGCATTGCCGGCACCCGCCTTCCTGCTCGGGTGCGTGAGAAGGAGCCTCGCTTAGAGCGCGTGGAGCGCTTTTGCTGACCTCTAAAGCCGGTGCCCACCCGGCAGTGTCCCTTTGTTTCCCCGCCGCGGCCCCCGAAGCCGAGTTCCCCAGAAGGAAGCAGCCGTCCGCCTCCAGCCAGGGCCGCGCTGGGATTGGCCCTGTCGGCCGAGCCTCCGCCGCGTCATCGGGAAGAGGAGTGGAGAGCGGGAAGCAAGAGATCTGCGGGAAGCTGTCCAGGTGAGTGTTTTTTTTTTTTTGTTTCTTACGCCTGCCCTGACTTACTGTGTATATATCCGCCCCATCCCTGAAATGCCCTACAGTGGATTCCAGACTTCTATACAAATAAATGTCCTGCCTTCAATGACGTGAAATTATATTTTATGAAGTTAACACTAGGCATTTTCTACTATAAACCGGGTTAAGGCCCGCCCCTGCATAGCGTGTTGCTGCCTCAGCTTTGTATTTAGATGTATGAACACTGTTGGATTTAATTAAAGTGCGATTAAAAACAAAGATCGTGTGTGTCAGTGAAGCGAGTTTGCCCCTCTTTTGGCCCATATAAAAGCGCAGGTTTTGTCCTCGCTGGTGGGTTTTGTTTTCCGAGTGTATTTTTATCTTCTGGTTGACCCCTGACCTTTCTCCGGGTACAAGATGCTGGCGTTTGTTTTAGTCGCTGTGCCTCGACGGTGAGGTGGCCTTGTGTTATTGATTTCTCCGGGAGCAGCGAGGTGTCAGGGTGCCGCCTCTCCCCCAGCCCTAGATAGGGGGCTGGGGCGACAATGGTCTGGGCAGGGGGCTGCCTCCCTGGTGAATGCCCTGCAGATAAAGGTGTGTCTGCAGATAGATGCCTTGGAGCAGCCGCAAATCTTCTACAAAATGTCTCTTTACAAAGCTGATTCCCACTCTGTTATCAGCCTTGGGAGAAAAGGGTACCTTCCACCCCCATCCCCTCACACACATCTCTTTCACCCTCCAACATCGAGGCCTCAACCCCACATTGCTCTGAGAGGTTGTATAAAAAAACAAGTTTTAGCCCCAAAAAATGAATGTAGCCCTAAGTCAGCCTTCCCCCCCTTTCCCCTCCACTCGCTTTCTTCTGTCCCGTGGCAGTTCAGCACACGCCTCAGTAAAGAGAACGTGTTCAGCGATTCTGCAGCAGCAAAAACAGCTTATCACATTTTTACATTTCCGGTGCCTGCCTGAATTGAGGCTCACCCCTTCCAGGACTTTGACGTTTCGTGTCCACCCTCTTTACCTTCACCTCTGCATTCCTCCCATGCTGCGCTTATAGGGAAGGTGCTGAACTCAGTCCTTCGCATTATGTGGCTGTCTCAGCTGCTGGCATTGCCACGGTCCCCCATAAAGGCTTTTTAACCAGCTAAAACCTCTGGAGAGCGATGTGGACCACTCCAGTGTCGCACTGTATTTGAGAATGTGAAAACGTCTGTCTTTGGCTACTACATCTTGCCTTGGCTTTCTAGCAGGGTATGTATATAAATGCCCAGTATTGACATTTGAAAGTATACTTCAGGGGTGCGTATATGCATGTGCAGCAGGGTATGTGTGTGCTCTGAAATCTGGGTATCTTTGTCTTCAAGGTGAGTGTGTGTGTGTGTGTGTCAGCCTACTGGGAGTATGTACTTCTGTCTAAAGGGGATCTGTGTGTCTGTACATGCGAACGTCTGTGCATGATAGAGTTTCGCCATTAGTGTGTCTGCACTGTGGTGTGCCTCTGTAGGGAGGGCTGTGTGGTACTGTGCAGGGGTGAGTGCATCTGTGTAGTGTGGTTGTCTCTGTGTAATTTGGTTGTCTGTATTTCCAGTGGTTAAGCAATAGGCGAAGACAAAATGTAAATACCCATTGGTAAATAATTAGGAAGACAGCATAGAGAATTTCCAGGTTTGAGCTAATAAGACAGAATCAACAATATTTTGGCGTATAGACTCAGTAACAACTGGGGAAAGAGGTAATGAATGTCAGTGCTGGAAGCAAAATTAGTGCACACCCATAAGGCCTAGTACCACATTCAAAATAAAAGCAGTTTTTTTAATGGACTCTGCTTGTGCCTCCGTGTGCCCCTGTTGCCTGCTTGTGCCTCTGTGTGCCCCTGTTGCCTGCTTGTGCCTCTGTGTGCCCCTGTTGCCTGCTTGTGCCTCTGTGTGCCCCTGTTGCCTGCTTGTGCCTCCGTGTGCCCCTGTTGCCTGCTTGTGCCTCCGTGTGCCCCTGTTGCCTGCTTGTGCTGTGTGGGTGTGCGTGGAGGGCTCTGTGTGGCTGTGTGTGTGGGAAGCTTTGTGTGGCTGTGTGTGTAGGAAGCTTTGTGTGGCTGTGTGTGTGGGGGGCTTTGTGTGGCTGTGTGTGTGGGGGGCTCTGTGTGGCTGTGTGTGTGGGGGGCTCTGTGTGGCTGTGTGTGTGGGGGGCTCTGTGTGGGTGTGTGTGTGGGGGAGCTCTGTGTGTGTCATTTGCGGGAGATAAAGCTAGTGGCATTGTAAATGACAATGCCATTTATTTATGTTAAAAAAAACATTAATAAAAATAATGTCAAGAGCAATGCCAATAGCTCTAACTTTAACAAAGGCAAAACCATTGCATTGTAAATGCTTGTTTTAAATTCCATTAACACCCTGCCTTTAGTACCTAAGTATCTATATTTACCCCCACTTCAATTTTCCCTACAGACTCCTAAAAAAGGAGATTATTATTTTTTTTTTTGCGCCCAAGATTTTACTAGCAAAATTTATAGTTTTTAATGTAAGCCAGCGTCGGATTGGTAACGCGGGCATTCGGGCAATGCCCGAGGGGCCGGTGTCCGAGTTCTGCTGTGGGCTGCTCTTTTGAGCAGTCTGGGGGGCTATTTGGGCCGTGTCTCTATTGTTCGAATACAGCAAGCGGCCCAGTGGGAGTCTGGGTGGCCTCTCTAGATGCTATACCTCCGTTTAGCTGAGGTATCACTGCCTTTGTCTCGCGGGCCGGCCCATTAATGTGTGCACATACTGGACGGGTGGGGGGGGGGGAAGGGGGAGGGCAGGGGACCTGAGTAGAAGTGGCCTCATTAGTTTCACCACTGTAAACTAACACGTGCAATGTTTTAGCCCCCCCCCCCCCTAAAGTTTTTTTTTATAAGATTACACCAACGCAGTGATACGAGGAGTGTTAATGCAAATGTGGGACGATTTTTTTTTTTTGCGTGCCCGGGCCGATTTTCATTCCCAATTTCCCAATCCAACCCTGATGTAAGCACATTGTTACTTTGTAAAAATGGTTACACAAAACAGAAGGCGGCTGATTAATGTTACTGCACAGGTCGGCAAAGAAGGACTCCGTAGGCCTATGGGTCAAAGGGGAGGCATCCCATCTCTGTAGTCATGCACCATAATTTATGCTGCCAGGACACATTTTCAGTTGCGTGTGGCATGAAATGAAATACGTTCCAGAAAAGCCTCAAAGCTGACCCGTTCCGGTCCGTTTAATCTCTCAGTCTGCGGTGCGCATGCGCACTGGCGGCACGTATTTTCACTCTCTCCAATTGTACAGCAGAGCTCACAAACACTTTTCCTAAATAGTCAACGCCTGAAGTTAGAATCGTAAATCATCCTCTGCCAGTATATTTGGGGATATTTTTAGGCCTTCTCTTCTAGTTTCAGGGAAGCATGGTCATTCAGGCTAGTCCCAGGGGGCACAATCAGGTGGGAAGCTTGAATATTTGGAACATGGGATCGCCTACAACTGGTGGTCAGGAAACGAGAGCACGCGATCTAAGGGCATCAGGAGAGGCTCGCGTGTCACCCTTAGGACGTTAAACTCCTCATTAGTGTTCAAGGAACTGAACGGCAATGCAGGGCTCAAGTGTGTGTAGCTGACTCAGTGTGGTATGTGCATTGCTACACTCAGTCCTATTTTTCTTATAATAATAAAAATAATTGCAACAATCTTATAGCGCTTATCACCCAAAGGGCTTTTTCAGAGGGCTTTTAAGTTCAATAAACCCAATTGAACTTAAAAAAATGAATTTCACTTGCCCAGGATGGTTCATAAAGATCTGTATCATCCGAGTGTAAATAAATGGGCGGGACTATTTCAAAATGGAATAAGCTTCCTTTTACCATCATATTAGAAAAGCAGATTTCTGGATGTAGAAACGTGAGACAAGAATGTTTGTGAATATCTGTTGCGTGTCACTTATTGTGGTGGACATATGCTTTTACTTTAGAGATGTTCACAATTGCTTTTATTTCAGTCTTAATTATTTAAAAAAAATTAAAAACCATTTGTATTTGGTAAATGAATACATCTAAGTCACGTACATACAAAACATTTAGCATTACAAATGCTATAGGTGTCACATTTAAAAAAGCTTAAAGTATTGGCATTGTAAATCACAAAGCTATTATTTTTCGCAAAGACTCCTGAGGCGGAAGCCGGGAGGATAGAATCTAGTCTAAAAAAATTATAATTTTAGCACTGTATTTTGAAAATTATTTGCGCTTTTTAATCATTGGCAATATCGAATTTTACTGTGTCATACTGTAATTTTACTTGTAAATTGCCCCCGACGACCGCAGTGAGCATCTTCTCCCTGCAGACTTAATTGCATGAAACGAAGCCGTTTTCAGGGCTCCCGGTCACTTATAGCAATCCCCCTCGAGGCGCAGAACTTCGGGCACCATCTTGGAACGGGTTCTGGACAGCGCTCTAGTGGCTGGGCGATTTGGGCCAACTCACTATAAAAGAGCCAGTACTCTGTCCACCTCCCATATCGAATGCAAAGACTCCTGAGGCGGAAGCCGGAAGGATAGAATCTAGTCTCAAAAAATTATAATTTTAGCACTATTTTGAAAATCATTTGCGCTTTTTAATCATTGGCAATATCGAATTTTATTGTGTCATACTGTAATTTTACTTGTAAATTGCCCCCGACGACCGCAGTGAGCAGCTTCTCCCTGCAGACTTAATTGCATGAAACAAAGCCGTTTTCAGGGCTCCCGGTCACTTATAGCAATCCCCCTCGAGGCGCAGAACTTCGGGCGCCATCTTGGAACGGGTTCTGGACAGCGCTCTAGTGGCTGGGCGATTTGGGCCAACTCACTATAAAAGAGCCAGTACTCTGTCCACCTCCCATATCGAATGCAAAGACTCCTGAGGCGGAAGCCGGAAGGATAGAATCTAGTCTCAAAAAATTATAATTTTAGCACTGTATTTTGAAAATCATTTGCGCTTTTTAATCATTGGCAATATCGAATTTTACTGTGTCATACTGTAATTTTACTTGTAAATTGCCCCCGACGACCGCAGTGAGCAGCTTCTCCCTGCAGACTTAATTGCATGAAACGAAGCCGTTTTCAGGGCTCCCGGTCACTTATAGTAATCCCCCTCGAGGCGCAGAACTTCGGGCGCCATCTTGGAACGGGTTCTGGACAGCGCTCTAGTGGCTGGGCGATTTGGGCCCACTCACTATAAAATGAAGACCCCCTTCCCGTACGCGCAGCGGGCGGGCGCGCCGATGGCGCGCCAGAGGCGCGCCAGAGGCAAGCCCGTCTGGGCCCGTCCGGGCCGAGCCGGGCTCACGGCCATACACTATGCCCATTTCACCTGAACATCGGATCAAATACTCACGAGATGACCTTCTACAATACAGTACCACAAATATCCCCCCGTACTTCCACCACCTCCTCCCGGTGAGCCTATTTGGAAAGTTAATCGCCAGACACCAAAGAATGTAAGCCTTGCTTTGCTTAACTGAAGATCTGTACCTAAACACTCTACAGAAATTAACTTGCTGATCCAAGATACTAACCTGGACATACTATTCCTCACGGAAACATGGTTGACTTCGAACTCCGAGGCAGATATTGTCAACATGTTACCCCATGGCTATTTAATACAGTTCCATAATAGAACTCAGGTAAAAGGAGGCGGTTTAGCGATAGTTTACATGCCGGACACAAGAGGGAGGAATTGCGGACTGCGAAAGCGTCCATTTTTTCCTTCAAATTACGCCAAATAAATCCCTCTCTGGTATTCTTATATACCGCCCGCCCGGAAGCCTAGGAGATTTCGTAGGCTCATTGCTAGAGACCACAATTATTTCCTGTACCGAGACATCCAATTTTATTTTACTAGGAGATCTAAATCTCCATTTTGATGATTGCGCTGATAAAATTGCAAGCGACCTTATATCAGAACTGAAGGCATTCGACCTCTATTTAAAAAACTCTGAGGCGACGCACGCTAAAGGACATCTTTTAGATCCAGTTTTCGCTAACATCTCTAGAATAGAAATTTCACCCTCGCTCCCACTTCGATGGACTGATCACTCTCTCATCCCATTCACATGGCAAACCAATTTAGACACTCCCCAAGTTCAAGTATTTAGATCCCAGGAGAGAATATGGTCCAAACTCTAATTCGAGAACTGGACTCGGGAATTAATACAATCTGCCCCTCTCGCTGACCCTGACCCCGTGAAAGCAGACGCTAATTTTACTAGGTGGCTAAGCACCACTCTTGATTCAGTAGCACCCAAGAAAAATTTGAAGAAAAAAAGCAAAATCTTCAAATCCCCATGGTACTCCCAAGAATTGAGGAACTTAAGAAAAATCTGCAAAACTCTGGAGCGGAAATGGAGGAAGGATTGGGACCCCCTCAACAAAGAGAAATACAAAATAGCCATGAGGACCTATAAGTCAGCCCGGAAAACAGCCCAAGCCTCTTTCTTTGAAGACAAAATCAAATCTGCCTCCAACTCGTCCCAGGAGACCTATAAAATAGTAAAAGAGCTACTTAAAATACCTAACCCCCCCTCAATACAGAAATCCACGGTCACCAGATGCAACCAAGTAGCAGCTTTCTTTGAGAGCAAAATGACAAATATTTTACAATCCCTCTGCCAAAATCTGACAGCAATGCCCCTGCGGCCTCTACTGCCGCAACTTCAGGCCCCACTCTGGATAGTTTTAACCAGATATCCAATGAAGAATTCCTGAAGGCCCTATCAGGCATGAAAAGTGGTTCCCCGAATGACCCAGCCCCCATTCACATCATTCAACAGGTGGGACCTACCATCTCGCATCTGGCCACTGACCTTATCAATGCCTCATTTAACCAAGGAGTGGTTCCCCCTAATTGGAAACACGCAATAGTCAAAGCTCTGCAGAAGAAACCAGGACTTGACCCTCAAGATTTTTCTAACCTTCGACCAATCTCTCTTCTGCCAGGTTTGAGTAAGATTGCAGAGAAGGCCGTCAATCAACAACTCTCGGCCTTCCTAGAAACTAACAATCTTCTTCGCCCCTCACAAACAGGATTTCGCCCGGGTCAGGGGACTGAGACCGCTCTTCTGACAGTAGTCGAAGAAGCTAGGTGCATCTTGGATTCAGGAGGATCGGCTTTACTGATCTCCTGGATCTAAGCGCTGCATTTGACACTGTAGACCACAGGATCCTGATCCAGCGACTCCTTAATTTAGGGGTGAGAGATACCGCATTATGCTGGCTCACATCCTTCCTAAAGGACAGAACCTTCCAGGTTTGTGAAGGGAATGTGCAATCCAAGTCTTTCCCCCTCCAGTGCGGGGTTCCTCAGGGCTCCTCATTGAGCCCTACATTATTTAACATGTATATGGCCCCCCTGGAGGATGTGGTCATTCCCTTTGGGATCAAAGCCGTCACGTACGCTGACGACACCCAAATGGTTGTCTCATTCTCACTAGAAAGAGATAAACTTAGAAACCTGCATGACTGTCTTGCAGGAATCCATAACTGGATGTGTGACTCGAGACTTAAATTAAATGGCCCAAAAACTGAGCTCATGCTTCTGGGTCATCAAATAACATCCCTCCCCATCGCTATGTGGCCATCGTGTCTAGGAGCCCTTCCACAACCCAAGACAGAACTCAAAAGCTTGGGATTCTGGTTGGAGCAAGACCTCTCTTTGAAAACTCAGGCCAAAAAGACGGCTGGTACCTGTGTGGGCCTACTTCGCTCAGCTAGGAAGATTCTCCCTCTACTCCCCACACAGTCCCAAAAACTGCTCATTCAAGGTCTCATCTTATCCAGATTAGACTACAGCAACGCCCTTTTCTTGGCTGCCCCAGAATCCACTACTAACATCCTTCAGCGAACCCAAAACGCAGCAGCGAGGCTATTGACAGGCACCGCTCGGAGAGCATCAGCAAAACCAGCGCTTAGAGCTCTCCATTGGTTGCCGATCCGTGAAAGGATCAAATTCAAGGCTCTGTGTATAACTCACAGATCTCTGCAGGGTAAAGGGCCCCCTATGCTGAGGACCATGCTCTATCCCTACAAACCTACCAGGTCCCTGCGTTCATCCCAAGGCAACTTGGCCACTGTTCACAGAGTCAAGAAGGCCCGCACTGGAGGGCGACGTTTTTCGGTCACAGCCGCAGCCCTGTGGAATTCTCTGCCAACCCGGATGCGTTCTGGACCGAACTATATGAAATTTCGTAAATTGCTGAAGACTTACCTTTTCCCACAATAACTTTAAAATTCACTCCTTCCACCCTTCCGTCTCTCCTCAGTTGTCCATTGCACTCTCAGCGCTGGGACGCTCCCGGGCAGCCATGCGCTCTATAAATCCTTTTTCAATTCATTTCATTTCATTTCATTTTGCAATTTTAAAGACCCACACATTAAAAATAAATTGCCAATTACAAAACCAACAGCTCCAACTTTTCTATTCCGAGACCTATTGCATTTCCAATGCAATAGGTCTCCCCTTCCTCTACATGTTGATTCTGGGTTGTCACCATTATAATTTACCTCCACAATTTCCATCACATTTAACAAGTTATGTTTGTACAAGTGGTCACGTAATTCAATACCCTTATAGCATTGATATGTCTTGTTATTAATCCCAATGGGTGTCATAAAATCAATAGGTATTTTAGCATTAAAATCACCTCCCAGGCAAATGCCCATAGTGTTACCGAGCTGTAAGGATGCAATAACATTAAATAAATTAATCACATTCATATTGGGTACTGAATAATTATCATTATTATGAAAGTTGATGAAACATATGGAGTTACCCCTTTTATATATTATCGCTTGGAACTTATCTTTGGTATCTAACACTTTAACGGTGCCTCCAGCCGCAGTGCTCACCCAGATTGAGAGGCCTCCCGATGGACGGCCAAGCCTTGGAGTGAGGGCAAGTATGTTATGACATTCAAACATGTCAATATATAGATCTTTGGTGGCCCATGTCTCCTGAAACATAAGAATGTCGTTTTCATGTACAAAATGTATCCACTCAGGTGAAAGCACTCTGGATTCTAGGCCTGCAACATTCCAACTTAGTACCTTTAAGTTTTGCAGCGTGAATCTTTCTGGATTCACTATGCTGTGCATTATTCCGCGGTCTAGTGGTTGGGTCCAGAATCATAGTATTTTTTTCATTTTTTCTTCTTTTTTTTCGTAGCCCAGGTGGGCGTCTACGTCTCACCTTTTTGAAGTCCTTCCTGTGATGTCTGCACGCTTACTGCGGACGCTCCCACCTTTGTGTGCCATCTTCAGATTCTTTGTTTTCCTGCTGTTGGGTCTGGATCGCCACCAAGAGGTTCCAGAGTTTTGGGAGAAAAGGAGAAGATGAAGACAGAAAACCACTGAAAATATTGGAGAATACATCTCACAATCAAGACAACTAAACCGGGAAAATGACGAAGGAGAGTATCGAAAACTTTGACGTCCAGCAAAGCATGCGCATACAGGGGGCCCCCTGAGCGCAGGAATGGACAAAACACCTTTTAAATTCTGCCGTAATTGCCACCACAAATACATGCAGAAGGACCAGCACCCGGTTTGCAACCTTAGCCTGCCAACCATGAGAGCAAGGATTGCAAGGCCTGCTCTACTTTTACCCTGAAGACGCTCCTGGTCAGAGAAAGACAGAGAAGAGCCAACTACAACATGCAAGGCCATGGTCCACCTCAGTCGCTCTGGGACTTGGGCCTCTCCAGTGGGGAAGAGGACAACCTCGCCGAGGGACCAGATGACTACACGGTCGTAGAGACTGATACGAAAAGGAGGTAAGAGATGTCGACCCCAAGGCCCGACAGACTCTCGAATCAGTCAGACTCTTGAAAAACAGAGTCTTAGTCCTCGAAAGGAGCACTTGCGCCAAAACATTCAACGGACGTAGCTGCATTCAGGGACAAACAACCCAGCGGATCCTTCTAAAAGGACTCCCAGTCGGTGAAAACACACAAGCCTAGGTCGTCAAAGCACGTCTCCAAAAAGGGGCGCTCGACACCGAAGGAAAAAGACCCGAAGGCAACTTTGACATCAAAGAGATCGTCCGAAACCCTCGACGCCGAACAGGCCGCCGAGATGTAGCGAAAAAAAGAGAAGGCTTGAGGCCGAAATGGACAGCATCCTGCAAAGGAAAAAGGAATTAGTCAAACGGATGAAAAGGTTCACCATCCCGCCAAAGCCGACGACGATCGTCGAGGTCGAGGAGAAAGAGGAGTTCGACAACGAAGACCCGCCGAAAACTCCGGAGCCCCAGGAACACCAAGAGGAAGAGGGCCTATACTATTATGAGGGTGAAGGCGAGGAAGAACAGCAAACAACTTTGGGCTCGGCAACCTCTGTGGCGCAGGACCTGGATTGGCAGAACCTTGACGCTGAAAGCCCATAAGAGGCTGTAGAAGTTTCCTTCGAGGCCTTCGCCGCCAGATGACATTGGCATCTACAATATGGTCATCAGAAATGCGGCAGCAGCCTATGGGGTGAAACTGGAGGAAGAGAAACCAAACGCCTTCTTCCTCTTAGAGACCCTGCTTCCCACTGAAACTAGGAGTCAATTCCTCCCCATGCTCCCAAGTGTCCTGGACCAGGGAAGGGAAGCATTCAAGGAACTTTCAAGCTACAGGTCTGTCACACCTAGGACAGTATAAACATTCCTCTAAGGATCCACCATACATACAGGGATCCGTAACGGCTGACTCCATCATTGCAGCACCATCCAGAAAGAGGGCCATCTTTCCCACAAACTCAGGCCCACCTCTGGACAAGGAAAGTAAGAGGATAGACCTCACTGGAAGGAAAATAGAGATGAATGCAGCAATCCACTGGTGCATTGCCAACTCTAATGCCCTACTCAACAGGCATACGTACCAGCATTCAGAGGAAGTCGGACAGCTACTCAAACACCACCCTGAACAATATCAACAGAGAGCAACACACCTGGTGGAGGAAGGCAAGAACATGGCATACTCATGCCTAAAATCAGCCCTGGATGCGGCAGACACATCCAGCAGGCTCATGATGATTGGGATTGTAGAAAGAAGGCATGCCTGGCTGAGGATCTCTGGTTTCAAGCCGGAATTCCAGAATAACATTCTGAACACGCCCTTCAATGGAGAAACACTGTTCGGAGCACCAGAAGATGAGAAAATGACGCAACTCAAGAAGGAAACTGAAACTGCAAGGTCCATGGGGGCGTTGCAGTTCAGAGGAATGAGAAGGGGCACCCCGACACAGACCAAACGGAAGAGGGAGAAACCAGCCGGGAACGTCACATCTGACATTCCAGCAGAACTACCAGGTCAACAACCAAGTGCAGCAGGACCATCAACAGCAAACCTGGCAATACCAGGCTAGGGGCCATTCCTTTCGTGGGAGGGCGAATGGATGAGGACAAACAAGAAGAGGGGGCCAGCAAACCACCTCAAAGTGACTCTGCTCTACCAAACGTGTCCACCCACACACCTCTAGGGGAGGGGCACAACAAAATAAGCAAAAAAGTTTTACACACACTCAAATCGGGGATCAACGAACATTTAACACCAGTAGGAGGCAGACTAAAACACTTCTTCCAGGAGTGGAAGAAAATAACAGACAAATGGATACTGAACATCATACAGTTTGGATACTGTACAGAACTGGAAAAGTAGCCTCCAGACAGGAAACCAAAAAGAAAGGCGCGCTCAGCAAAATAACTTGTGCTACTCCTAAATCAAGCAGAACTCCTCCACAAGGAGGCAATAAAAACAGTACCATTCAAAGAAAGAAACAAGGACGTGTACTCAAACTACTTCCTCGTACCAAAGGTGCACGAATCGTTAAGACCCATCCTGGATCTACGGTTCCTAAACCAATACATAAAGACTCCAATTCAAAATGACATCCCTACAAGAAGTCATTCCTCAGATAAGGGACGGAGACTTTATGTCCACCATTGACCTCAAGGATGCCTACCTACACATTCCCATGAACAGACAACACAAACATCTATTGAGATTTGCCATCGATAAAGCGCACTACCAGTTGACCGCCCTGGCATTCGGACTAAAATCCGCCTCATGGATATTCACCAAATGCCTCGCAGCGGTAGCAGCGCACCTACGGAGAGAAGGGATTCATGTATACCCTACCTTGACGACTGGCTAATAAAAGCAAGTTCCTACAAACAATGCCAAATACATGCACAGCGGGTCACACAGATGCCGACAGAACTGGGATTCTCAATACAGTGGGGGAAATCCTCAATGGAACCAGAACAAGTGAAGATCTTCCTAGACACATACATCAACACCATACAGAGAAAGCTGTTCCCCAGCGACAAGAGAACACTTTCCCTGCTGAAGGAGACACGTCAATACCAGAAGGGGCGAGCTCAGACCGTGAGGACAGCGAGCAAGATCATGAGGATGATGGCGTGCTGCATACACCTAGTCCCCAATATACGACTCCACATGAGACCATTCCAAGAATGGCTCCAGCAACAATGGTCACAAACTACAGGGAGTTGGGAAGATCTAGTGGTTGTAACACACGCAGTGCAAGAGGAAATAGCATGGTAGAAGAAGGAGAAAATAACAAGAGGGAAGCCTTTAACATCCCCAAACCCAACAGTGACCATCACCACAGACGCATCCCAGAGGGGATGGGGAGCACACATGAACCAGCTCAAGGTGTGGGGTCTGTGGACTCCAACAGATGCGATCAAGCACATCAACTACCTGGAACTAAAGACTGTGTTCCTTGTCCTAAAAGCCTTCCAGAAACGCCTTTATAACCAGAGATGGTTGTTACAAACCGACAACACAACAACAATGATCTACATCAACAAACAGGGAGAAACACAATCAGTTGCACTATCCAACCTGGCACAGGAGATATGGAGATGGGCCATCTCACTAGAAATAGACCTCCCTGCAAGACACCTACCAGGAAAGGACAACGTGGAGGTAGACAGGCTCAGCAGACAGACATCAGCATCCCACGAGTGGGAGCTCGATGCACAGGAAACGCAAAAGCTATTCAAGAAGTGGGGGACACCAAAAATAGACTTGTTTGCAACATGCCAGAATGCAAAATGCCAATACTTTTCATCCAGGCAACCGGGGGAACAATCACAGGGGAATGCCCTATGGATAAGCTGGTCAAAAACATTTGCCTACGCTTTCCCCCCCCGATACCACTGATACACAGGGTACTCAGCAAAAGCAGAACCAACAACATGACACTGATTCTGATGGCACCACAGTGGGCCAGGCAGTCCTGGTTCTCACAAATAGTGGAGATGGCGCAGGGACCAACCCACAAGTTCGCAAAAAGAAGAGACTTGCTCTCCATACAAAACGGGGAGGTACTTCGCCCAGAGCCAGAGAACCTCTGCCTAGCTGCATGGCTCCTGAAGACGTAGAGTTTGCACACCTAAAACTCCCAGAGTACACTGCGGGTGCTAAGGGAGGCAAGGAGACCTACCACACCGAGGTGCTATATGGCGAAATGGAAAAGATTCACACAATGGTGCAACAGGGAAAAACTACACAAGAAAATGACCAAGGAATCAACTGTGCTAAAATATTTAACACACCTACTAAAAACAAACCTAAGCTCTACCTCGCTGAGAGTACACCTAGCAGCGATAGTAGCCTACACAAGAGGGGAGACGGGAAAGAGCTTCTTTACATCCCAATTATTAAAGAGATTCCTGGAAGGGGCTAAAAGGATCGCCCCTTCAAAAAGGATGCCGCCACCGGCATGGAACCTTAATTTAGTTCTAACAGAGCTTGTGAAAGCGCCTTTTGAACCCATCCATAAGGCCTTACTACAAATGCTCACAGTGAAGACCGTCTTTCTAGTAGCAATCACCTCGCTACGCAGGGTAAGTGAGCTACAAGCGCTGACTCTACAGGAACCCTACATTCAAATACACAATGACAGGGTGGAAATGAGAACGGACCCACACTTTATGCCAAAGGTGGTGTCAAGGTTTCACATGAACTAAACAATACAGATATCAAGCTTCTTTCAGAAACCATCCACAAGCGCAGAAAGAGCACTGCACACTCTGGACGCTAGAAGGACAGTAATGCATTACATGGAAAGCACTAAAGAGCACAGGAAAACAAAGCAGTTCTTTGTGTCCTTTGCAAGCAGTTTCCTGGGAAGACCAGTAACCAAGGGCACCATCGCACAATGGAATGCACAAACTATACAATTCTGCCACAAGCAGGCAGGTCAAGAACTACTTGGAGGGGCACAAGCCCACTCTACCAGGAAAAAGGGATAAACAGTAGCCTTCCTGGCTAACCCACCCATTCAAGACGTATGCCTGGCGGCAACATGGGCTTCAGTACACACGTTCACTAAGCCCTACTGTGTGGATATACAAATGAACAAGGAAGCACAAGTAGGACAGAAAGTGCTTCAACATATATTCAACAACCAACGCTCATCTTTCCACCCAGCCGCCACAAACATAACAAACCGCTACAAAGTCTATGCACAGCGAAACAAGATGTTTAGGTAAAATCAAGAGAGCATTTGATGGCCAGGCAACAAACGATGCAACACAGGCTTTATGAGCTAGGGGACAGGACAGGTAGGACGCTGGCGTGGCTGAAAAGGAGAGAAAAAGGCTCCAGATGGGTTCATAAGTTGCGGAAGCAGGATGGTGACACGGTAACACCCTAAAGACATAGCGGAGTGCTTTGCCGATTACTTTGAAAGGGTGTATTCTCCATCTACTAAATTCACTGCAGAGGACAGCTTCTTGCAGAAAGTAAGGTACCATGCCTCTCCGAGACAGACAGGGAGGCCCTGGAGGCTGATCTGTCCACAGAGGAAATAGGCAAGGCTCTTGGATAACTTAAATAGGGAAAGGCTATGGGACCTAATGGGGTTCCGGTCGAGTTTCTGAAGGCGACGGCCTCTTTCACCATACAGCATCTGAAAAACATGTACGAAGAGAGCTTAGAAGGGGGGAAGCTGCCCGTTGACCAGCGCCTGGCTACCATAGTGGTTATCTATAAGCAGGGAAAACCGAACTGTAGTTCATATAGGCCGATTTCTGTAATAAATATTGAGACAAAGGTGTTAGCAAAAGTCCCAGAAAATAGATTAGCGGCAGTCATCACTTCTTTAGTCCATCCGGACCTTTCTGGCTTTATGCCGGGGCGTAACACGGCTCTCAATGTACAAAGAGTACATAATGTTATGGCTAGACGGCCATACATAGAGGAAGATGCGGCGATACTATCCCTTGATGCCTTTATGGCATTTGACTCCATAGAATGGCCATATCTATTCAAGGTGTTGCGAAGGGCTGCACTAGGCCCCAATTTGTGGCCTGGATACACCTTCTGTATACGGGGGTGTTAGGACAGGTGAGAGTAAACGGTTTTACTTCCCGGACATTCGAGCTCCGAAGAGGTACAAGACCGGGATGTCTGCTATCCCTGCTGATTTTTGTACTGGAGCCGCTCGCGGATTGGATACGTAGGGACGTGATAGTACATGGCCTGCGTTGGGCGGATGACGTGGAAGACCGTATTTCGCTCTATGCGGAAGATATTCTTTTGTACTTGGCATACCCATACAGATGGATCAGCCTTGTCCTTGATATATTAACAAACTTCGGTAAATACTCAGGGTTTGCTATAAATTGGCGAAAGTCAGTCCTTTTTATGCTGAGAGGGAGTGTGCCATGTTTCCCAACAGAATGTGCGATAACGATAGCTACTGACGGTTTTCAATATTTGGGGATCTCTGTAACCTCAGATCCCACCTATTTTTATGATTCAAATTTGGCTCCATTTCTGGCCAGATTACGTGCAGATGTTAAACACTGGAGGACTCTACCTTTTACGTTTGTAGGGAGAGCAGCACTTTTTAAGATGTTGGCTCTTCCTCGCTTCCTCTAAGTTCTACAAAACTGCCCCTATAAAGTTCCAGACTCCTTTTTTAAGACGGTCGAAAGTGAGATCACCATGCTGCTATGGGATGGGAAGGCCCCTAGGATTGCTAGACACAAACTGACAAAAAGTTGGTATAGTGGGGGCATAGCCCTCCCAGACCTACGTTATTATTGGGCGGCGCATCTGGTGACTGTCAATCATTGGATATACTAGCCACCGGATGACCCGGGGTATGCTCTAGATAGGTACCAGACCGACCGCTCCGGATTTTTGGGCGCCCTATATTCCACAGATAAGAAAAGTAAGGGGAAGTTCTTCGGGCCGATTAAGCATACGCTTGACATATGGCGCATAGTCTTGTCAAGACTGGGATGGGCGGACACCTTATCGTTGGCCACGCCACTCTGGTTCGCTCAGAAATTGCGGAGACTAGGATATTAGCCCGGATTTGATAAATGGGAACTCATTGGACTGTCCACAGTAGGAGATTTGGTTAAAAGGGGTGCAATCTTAACTTTTGCTGAGCTCCAAGATAAATACCAGCTGGCACACGGAGAGATTTTTCGATATCTCCAGATTACACATGCGTTACAGACAGCCTTTCCGTCATTTAATGATATTTCGGAATCCTCCCCACTTGAGGATTGCCTGCTTAACGGACCTCTTAGTTCAAAAGCGATTTCCTTAACCTATAAAATATTGAGTAACAACCTTCCAGACACCTTCTTAAAGCTCAGGGAGCGCTGGCAGGAAGATGTAGTCCCTTTAGAGGATGAAGACTGGCAGTCGGCTCTGATATCCCCCGTGAGGCAGCTATCACCCAGAGATTCCGCTGGATCCAACTGAGAATACTACTGGGAAAATATTGGCAAAAATAGGCTCTAAACCAGACGACCGGTGTGGGAGGGGATGTGGCCAACAAGCCACATTTTACCACTCACTATGGACGTGCCCAACATTCCGCCCCATATGGGAGGGAGCCACAACACATATGTCCACTGCACTTGGGAAGGAAATAACTCTTACCCCACGACTAGGAATACTAAATATTTGGGAGGCCACGACCTTACGGAAATTGAACAACAGTTCACAACATTGGGATATACATTAGTGAAGAGAGAGGTGGCTAGGAGGTGGAGAGATAAAACCCCGCCTGGTGTTAGCATGTGGGGCAGAGAAATGGACAGATGCATGCTGGCGGAGACGGAGGTCTTAAGGCAAGGGGATGCCCCAAGAAATGGGACAGGAAGTGGTCGAATTGGAACAGACATAGGGGAGATATTTGTGTGTCACCCATGGTAGAAATGGAAATGCGCAGGCGGGAAAGCATGGTGAGAGATATACCCTGAAAAATACTGACTGATGGTAACTTGTGATTTTCTGATGTTATCTGCAAAGTGTCGAACAATCATGTATTGTACTAGTGTGATTTTCTTAAAAACCAATAAAAACTTTATGAAAAAAAAGTCTATGCACAGCATAGTGAATCTATAAAGATTCACGCTGCAAATGAATGGTTTCTTACCTGTCGGTGTAGTTTTGCAGCTTGAAGATCTTTCTGCATTCACTAGTGAACCCACCCACCTCTGCCAGAAGATGACGCAGGAGTAGAAAATACAAAGACTATATACAATCAGCCACTTTAAAGAGACAAATCTGGAATTCCTTTACATTAAAGAAGAACTTAAAAAGATTGGAAAAGGATGAACAAACATGACACGAAAAAAAGAATCCGAAGATGGCACCCAAAGGTGGGAGCTTCCGCAGGAAGCTTGCCGACGTCGCAGGAAGGACACCAAAAGGTGGGACGCCGATGCCCACCTGGGCTACGGAAAAAAAACCAGAATAAATCCGGACCCAACCACTAGTCCGCGGAATAATGTACAGCATAGTGAATCCAGAAAGATCTTCATGCTGCAAAAATACATCGACAGGTAATAAACTATTTGTTACTGTCATTAATTAACTAATTAGGTAACTCAGAACTGTTCCCCACTACCTCCTATGGGGGGTAGGGGGGTGGGAGGGGCAGCTACATTGGACATTACATAATAAAAAATTTCCAAAGGGCACACTTCAATGTTTATCTGTGGGTCACCTTTATGAGATAAAACATGGCTCATTGGCTCAGAGAGATTCACATATGCACTCATTGGAGGGTCTTTTTCCATAGTTGACCATTGCACCGTTAGTCAATCCTGACTATCCAGGTCAGATAATGGGGAAAACCTCTTATGTAAAATTGGAATGGCCGTATTATTTATCAGATGACCAGGGACTGGCCTATAAAAGTAGCCAAATGGCAATGTGCAGATATGTGTGCGATTAAGGGTCAGAACCCGACCTGGTGCAAGCACTTCCACTGGGCTATCAAATACTCCGCCTCGATCAAAAAAAGGGCATCGGCGGCGGTCTAGCTATAATCTACAAATCAGATTATATTGTCACCAGCACCCATGTAGACTTCCCTGACTGCGAATGCCTTCCTTTTTTCATAAAATTAAGTGCTACACATACCTTCTCGGGTATGCTCATATATCGTCCTCTTGGACCACAAAGGCAGTTTCTAACAGACCTCACCTCGATCGCGGCAAGTCTTGCAGTTAGCGCTGCCAGTTTCACAATTCTGGGTGACCTTTACATCCAATTGGATGACCCAAATGACTCCATAGCAAGGGAACTATCCTTAGGCTTAAGCGCCCTCGAACTACACCAGCATGTCTCTGGGCCCACCCATCTAAAGGGTCATCTCCTGGACCCTGTCTTCAGCAACTGTAACAACCTTCACATCGGAAATTCTTCTCCCCTTCCCTGGTCCGACCACCTCCTCATCCCGCTCACCTGGACCCTGCCCTCTCACCCTCCCCCCAAACCCCCGATGATACAACGATCTCGCAACTGGTCTCAACTCCACCTACCCGAGTGGGAGGATCTTCTACAAAGTACTAAACCCACCAATACATCTACTCCCACCCAATACAATGATACCTACAACCTATGGATCACCAGCTCCCTTGATACAGTTTTACCACTAAAAAACTCCCACCCCAAGCGGGGCAATCCTACAGCCCCGTGGTACACAAATGAACTACGAGAGGCCAAACGTGTATGTAAACGTCTGGAGAGGAAATGGCGCCATCAGACAAAACTAGTTACAGAACAGCAATTAAAAATTACAAAACGGAAATTCATCTAGCGCAATCTAAATACTTCGAACTCAAGATTGAGAACGCAGCTTCCGAACCCAAAGAGATCTATCGAATAGCCAAAACCCTCCTGCAACTTCCAGAACCTGCAAAGCACCATAATAACACTCAGATCCACTGTGAGGAAATAGCTGACTTCTTTCACCAAAAAATAGAAACCATCAATTCTTCTTTTCCCCACCCCGTCACTCTACCCACAGATTTCGTCAACACAGGGTGTACGATAGTCCCTTCTCACGATCTCAACAGCTTTCCTCCTTTAGATCTCACCAAGCTGGAGAAACTTATGGGACAGGTTAAATCTGGATCACCTACCGACCCAGCACCTCCCAGTACCCTCACCCAGATTACTCATCTGATCTCACCCACCATCCTAGACCTGCTCAATTCCTCACGCCATACTGGTATTGTCCCTCCTCTATGGAAGAGAGCAATGGTCAGAGCTCTATTAAAAAACCTAATCTTGACCAATCTAACCCCGCCAATTACCGTCCCATCTCCCTCTTACCATGGCTCAGTAAACTCCTCGAGAAGCATGTCAACTCCGTTCTCACCGACTTCTTAGAAGCCAATAACATCCTAGATCTCTCCCAGATCGGCTTCAGGCCCCGTCACGGAACGGAGACTGCACTTATTGCAGTTACGGAGGAGGCACGAAGGATCTTGGACGATGGTGGATCCACGGCCATCGTCCTACTTGACCTAAGTGCCGCCTTCGACACTGTCAATCATAATATCCTACTCCAGCGTCTTGAGGGAATAGGACTGTCGGGGACCGCTCTCAGCTGGATGAGATCTTTCCTGACTGACAGATCCTTCAGGGTTTTTGAGAAGGACTTCTCCTCTGCCAGTAGACCTCTTAATTGTGGAGTTCCTCAGGGCTCCTCCCTGAGCCCCACCCTTTTTAATGTCTATCTGCGCCCCCTAGCTGATGTCATCCGCCCATTTGGTGTGAAAATCGTCTCTTACGCGGACGACACGCAGCTAGTGGTATCATTGTACCCCCCCCTAAACTCTCATCACAGCCTACACAAATGCCTGGAAGCAGTCGCCACCTGGATGTCCGGCTCTTGTCTCACACTTAACGGGGACAAAACAGAGATAATGCTCCTTGGAAATAACATCGCAAAAACCATTGATTCCATCTGGCCTCTCTGTTTGGTAATCCCCCGCAACCCAAGGAGCAAATCAAGAGCCTGGGCATCTGGCTGGATAACACCCTCTCTTTCACCCATCAGGCTACCAAGCTAGCTGCCACTTGCTTTGGGTTGATGAGACTGCTTCGCAAAATTCTCCCTCTCCTTCCATTCCATTCGTGACGAATTATGGTTCAAGGACTGATCCTCTCCTGCCTCGATTGTGGAAATGCCCTATACCTCGGAGCACCCCAATCCACACTCAACCGCCTCCAGGTTATTCAAAACTGTGCGACAAGAATCCTCCTGAACGTTCCTCGCCGAACCTCAGTAAGAGCCAGACTGAGAGACCTTCACTGGTTCCCGGTATCCAGAATCGAATTTAAGAGCATGTGCATTGCACATCGCTCTTACTGGGGAACAGGCCCCCTCATCAATTCCCCCCTGGTGAAAGCCTATCAGCCCACCCGTTCTCTCAGATCTGCAACCTCCCACCTCGCCTCAGTACCACGCATCAGGAAGGCCAGATGTGGTGGTCGAGCGCTCTCCTACAATCTAGCCAGGATCTGGAACTCCCTCCCTCTCCACATCAGATCCGAACCTAACTTCCTCACTTTCCGGAAAACTCTCAAAACCTGGCTATTCAGCAAAACTTCGGCTTAAAACCTCACTCCGCCTCTCCCCTCCCACCTCTCTGAACCAGTTCAAGCTCTCTACAGCGCTGGGACGCCCTTGGGTAGCCAACACGCTCTACAAATCCTCATTCCATTCCATTCCAGATCTTCCTGAGCCCTCAACCTTGATCTAACCATGGCAGGACTGTGAAAATTAATCACTACACAGTCCCCTTCAATGTTCTTTGATGTCACTCCCACCCACCCAACTCTTCGAACCACAATGATATACATATCTGACCCCTTAAACCTCCTGTGTTTGGACAACCAATCCACTCATTTGTTTCGCAAAATCCTGGAAAAATACATTAATTCACATCTGGTAAATTTCCTAGAAAACCAACAACTGTTAGACACCACTCAGACGGGTTTCAGACCTAAACATGGAACCGAGTCCGCCCTCCTTATGGTCACTGAGGAATCCAGAAAGATCCTGGATCAGGGAGGATCAGTGGCAGTGATCCTCCTTGACCTCAGCGTAGCATTCGACACGGTCAGCCATGACACCCTGCTGAACCGTTTAACAAATGTCAGAATCAAGGACAAAGCCTGGCTCTGGTTCAAATCCTTCCTGGAGGACAGATCCTTTTGAGTATTCGATGGTGAGTCTGTGTACACCAGCAGACCATTAAGGTGCGGAGTCCCTCAAGGCTCCTCTCTAAGCCCTGCCCTTTTCAACATCTATATGAGGCCACTTGCTGAGGTTGTCCGTCCGTTTGGGGTCAAGATCATCTCTTACGCGGACGACACCCAGCTGGTGGTCTCATTGGCGTAGGAGGCCAGCACGCCAAAGTCGGGCGTACTTGGAGAGTGCCTACAGGAAGGAAAGAGCTGGATGTCTTCATCATCCCTCAAATTAAATGGTGACAAAACGGAGCTGATGCTCCTGGGCCCCTCCGATCCCAGCTTCTTCAACTCTTTGTGGCCCCCTTGTTTAGGCAGCCCCCCCAACACCCAAGGACAACATCAAGAGTCTGGGAGTGTGGTTGGATAGTTCCCTCTCCTTCAATACCCAGGCCACAAAACTCTCGGCTACATGCTTTGGCCTCCTTAGGATGCTAAAGTAAATTCTCCCCCTTCTACCTATGGAGGCTAAGCAGGTAGCCATTCAGGGCTTAATACATTCCGCCTAGATTTTAATAACGTGCTATACCTTGGCACCCCTGATTATACTTTACGCAGACTTCAGACAGTTCAGAACTGCGCGGCCGCACACTGCTTGAGCTCCCTCGCAGGCAATCAGTGAGAGCCGGTCTGTTCAGCTTTCACTGGTTACCAGTGCGCCAGAGAATTCTCTTCAAGGCCTTATGCTTTGCCCATCAGGCCTTTTGGGACACAGGCTCTATGATCACCCGCGTTTTGGTCTCCCACTACCAACCTAGCAGGAACCTTCGCTCAAGCCAGACCTTTATGGCCACGATCCCAAGAATAAAAAAGTCTAGGTCTGGTGGCAGGACGTTTGCCTACAATGCCTCCAAGACCTGGAACACCATTCCCCTTCAACTCAGGAGCAACTCCAACCTTTCCTCATTCCACAAGCAGTTAAAAACGTTTCTATTCAACCTTCCTCAGTGATCCTCCGCTAGCTACTCCACAAGGTCTCCTCTGTTATTACCAGCGCTTGGACGCCCCTGGGCAGCAATACGCGCTCTATAAATTCACTTCCATTTCCATTTCCAACTGTAGCCAGGTTTCCCCCTGTTCTTTCTTAAGAGCTGGTACTCCTGCCAACACTAAGACATACGGGCAAGCTTCTGGCGTTAATCCCAAAACCTCTATATTAGTAACATTGTGGCCCTTTCTCATAGTATCCATAGAACCATTGCCTGAGTTGATATTCTCTCTCGGTAGGCTGATAGCTGGGTCAGGCAGACTAGTAAAGGGCAGGATCTTAGAGGTCCTGGATATATTGCATGTGTTAATAACATGGAGCAGGTTTTGCGATGCTTCATTAGGCTTGAATACAAAGAGATCCTTAACTTTGCTGCACGTTGGGCATGTTAAACATCCTACGCTAAAATTACCAGATGGAACACTTGTGAACATTACTAGAGCTGAAGTCAGAGAATCAGACCCTGTGCCAACACTTGAACCAATATGTTGCACCCCCCAGTAGTTACAACGTTCTGTAGAGAGTCCCTTTGTCCTCTCGTGTTATTCATTGCAGTTTCCAGGTGGTCTAAGCGATCCCAGAGGAAGGTAAAGTTCCTATCTAATAGTTCCTTGAGCTGTACGAAAGCAGTATCCAGGGCAGTATCTTTAATAATGTTAGGAGTTACCTCTCCAGGGGATCTCAATGTCAATAGCAGGGGCTCAATATCAGTGTGAGTGCTTCTAGAGTATGTTTGAATCTCTGTCATCACTACTTATGGCTGTTTATGGTATATTTATTTCTGGGTCCCCACGCCCCTCTTGCTCTTTTCCGAAGTTGCTTTCTTCTTTCCTCCCATATGGGTTTTAGATGTCCTGGCCCTAGAAGCTGCTCTAGGGCTGCCTAAGGTAGCTACAGTGGGCATGTCCGAGCTAGGTGCATGGGGGTGCTGAGGTGAACTTTGTTGCACGCTTTGTGTGCTCGCAGTTTGACAGATTTGTAAAGCCCCATCTGCAATAGAAGTGCCTAATGATAAACGCTTATGCAGGGTATTGGGGTTTAATGACAGTTGCCGCTCCCATCAGTTCAATCTCATGACTGAGCACTGATTCCACCCTGATGATAAAGGCATCCAGAGTCCCCACTACTCCCTTCCTTGCAATCATGGTAAAAGCCAAGACCCAGGAACTAAAAGCCTAAACATCAGGAAATACAATAATCAATCCGGGCATAAAGTTATTGACACACAGTACCTGCTTTCTGCTAACTGAGGGGCCTCTATCCGCTGTCTTGCTGATCAGTTGTAAGGGGGGGCCAGCCCAGTCTCTTCTGCGCTCCGATGGGCGTGGCCAGGCCCACCCTTGGCCCGGTCGCGGCCGGTGCACACCCGCTCCGCGATGCGGGAGCCCTAGATTGTATTTATGCGCCTCCGGGCCCGTCCCCTTCCTGCTTCCTGCTTCCTGCTTCCTGCTTCCTGCTTCCTGCTAGCGCCTCCTGGCGCAGAGCCTTGTGGGGAATGTAGTCCCCTGGAACAAAGTGCAGTGTGCCTGGCTGAGGGTCAGAGCCTCAGAACAAAGTGCAGCAGGCCTGGTTAGGGGTCAGAGCCCCAGGGACAAAGTGCGATGTGCGGCGGCATCAGGTCAGAGCTCCCGTGCTGCGGGAGCCCTCGACTGTCTTTATGCGACTCCGGGCGCATCCCCTTCCTGCGAGCGCCTCCTGGTGCAGAGCCTTGTGGGGAATGTAGTCCCCTGGAACAAAGTGCAGCGTGCCTGGTTGGAGGTCAGAGCCCCAGAACAAAGTGCAGCATGCCTGGTTAGGGGTCAGAGCCCCAGGGACAAAGTGCGATGTGCGGCGGCGTCAGGTCAGAGCTCCCGCGCTGCGGAGCCCCTCAACTGTCTCTATGCACCTCCGGGCACGTCCCCTTCCTGCTAGCATCTCCAGGCGCTGAGCCTTGTGGGTAATGTAGTCCCCTGGAACAAAATTCAGCGTGCCCAGCCCAGTCTCTTCTGGGCGCCAACGGGCGTGGACAGGCCCGCCCATGGCCCGGGGGGCGGCCCAGGCACGCCTGCTCCATGATGCGGGAGCCCTAGACTATCTTTATGCGCCTCTGGGAGCGTCCCCTTCCTGCTTCCTGCTTGCGCCTCCTGGTGCAGAGCCTTGTGGGGAATGTAGTCCCCTGGAACAAAGTGCAGCATGCCTGGTTGTGTTGTATAGCATTTTAGGACCCTAGTGTAATTTTCGTGATTCATGCCCTTATATAGGTATAAATCACCTTGTCCTTAAATAGGCATAGAAATCATGACCATAATTTAGACATGACCGATCCAGTCCAAATACGACATGGCTACTTCCACTAGTTCCGAAAAGCCACAACAATATCTTGGAAAACTCGGCTTCAGCAGTTAGGGACTTCCCCTTGCTTAAATATTGATTTGTCCAATAACTCATGGAGTTTTCAAAGAACTACGACTCTTTGATGACGTTATTATGTCCAACTGTACGTCAAACTTGGCACCTTCAAGGTATAAATATGCCCACACTTGCCATAGCAAACACACGGTGGTTTGGAGCAGTTCGACTATCTACTTGCCCAACGCATCTCGCTACAGAAAGTACCGAAGGAAGCCGACCCTCCAGCAGACTCACTGAGAGAGACGCTGTCTTTTCTCTTGCTGATAAATCCAGCTCCAGTGTTTCCAATTTCCCCTGGCGGGGTGTTGGGAAATCGAGTCCCGAGACGGAGAGACACCAGACCTCCTTCATTCTAAACCAAGGTACGGAGCTGATTAGACCCTGAGAGAAATCTTGGATAGATTCTTGGCAAAAGAATACTAAACTTATGCTACACCACATTTACTTCTTCCCTCGTACTAGACGTAGGTTAGGTACATCGGGGTAGGCGTATTTTAGAAGCACCAGTTGAGTACTTTTAGTCTTTGTTATTTATGTATGTATTTTATGGCTTAGAAACCATACCATGTTTTCACAGTATTATTTTATAATACTCTTCTTGCTTACGCATTATACTTCACAGCCAGTATTACGATTGTAGCATTTCATTTCTTCTGCATGAGAATGAAGACTGTTCAATAAATACTTTTATTGAAAACGCCCATCTTTCTATTTCTCTGCACCTCTGGTGAAACGAAGCATGCACGAATGACTGAGTAAAATATCTATCTATTGTTTCCACGACTCTGAAAGATCTGTTTTATCTTGGGGAAACAAAGTTGTCATGTTTATGCGGCTGTCAGAAATTAATCCCTTCTTGTTTATTCGTGAAAGTTTCTAGTGAGCTCTGAGCTAGCTGGAACTCACAATTACGTTTAATATATTTGATAGAGACCTAGTAGACATAAGTCCTATGTCACATCTATAGGATATATTATTCCAATGCGCAAAGCCTATTAGGAATGTAGGAACTACTCTACATGGCGCCCAACGTTTGGTAAGGCACTTATTTAACGCTAGATACTCATTCGTGCTTTTCACAGAGACCCCTTTTTCCCCGTAAAAATACTCGAATAGACGTCTGGAGTGGGTTAAAGGATAAAATATCCGCCATAACTGAGTAGGACGTAAATCCTATGTATTAGTTTTTTGTTTGATTCAACGTTGAAGGATACAATGTTCCAAAATATTGTGCACCTTATTGTTTCCTTGAAACTTGCTTTGCAAACTTTCAGTCAACAAAATGTTGAATAGTGACGAAGAAAACGGTGGAGATGCATTAATTGCAAACCAAACCAGGTTAAAACTTTTCAGGTTTCCAAGAAACCCCCAGTTCAGCGACTCCATCGCCGACTTCATCAGCATGCACGCCCTGACCTCTACCCACTACATCCTCCTCGGAGACCTGAACTTTCACTTTGAGAACAACAACGACAACAACTCCACGACCCTGATCGATAACCTCGCCAAATTCTTACTGAGACAACACGTCAAAACGCCCACCCACTCCGCCAGTCACACGCTCGACCCCGTCCTCTCCTCAAGCCCGCATGTCTCCGTCAGCCACACCACCGAACTCCTCTGGACCGACCACTGCTGCATCCACTTCACCTTCCAGAGATCCACCACACACCACCGCACCCAAAAGATCCTCCGCAGCTGCTGGAGCAGAATCACCGAAGAACAACTACATGCAAACCTCGCTCTCAGCCCACCCACCGAACCCTCAAACACCAACACAACCTTGGACGCTGGATCGAGGTCTGCGCCAACACCCTCGCCCGCTGAAGAAAACCCCCACAGAGACACCAGCAATAGTGCCAGCTGGTTCACCGCAGAACTCCTAGATAAGCATGGGCGAACTTTGCGAATCTGGCGTTCGCGAATTTGCGTATTCGCGAATTCGCAATCCGCAAAATCCGTGAACTCTCGCGAATTTGCGGATTTTTTTTTGTGTTCGCAAGGGTTTCTGCCAGTTCGCGAGGGTTTTGTACCAGTTGGCAATTGCGAACTTACTTGTCAGCTCGCAACGGTCGCGACTATGTTGTTTCTACGTCTGGTTCATCATCACAAGTTCACAGCACCCTCTGTTTCACCATTGCTACCCTCTGGTTCACCCATGCCACCCTCTGTACATAACTGCCACCCACTGGTTCATCACTGTAGATTATGGGGGGAAAAGCAAGCACACCTGCCCTGCTTCAACTGACATGAATTAATTTGGGGTTGATTTATTAATGTGTCACTGAATTTAAACTTCCAGTCTGGCACCTGCTTCCTTATCTGTAATTTGCTTTCTGTTGCAGTGCAATTTTTTTTCCCAGGACCTTTGTGGCCTACTTGTAGCTATTCTATGAGCCTGCTGTGAGGGTCAGAGCAGGGTCATAGAATAGTTGCAAGTAGGCAACTGAACTCTGGAGGGGCCCCTCAGGGAGCCCTACAGGGAATGGTTACTAATGATGAGTTTGAACTTTTGCACCTGCTGAGTGCTTTCAGTTTTGCAAAACGCGTTTTTCTGCAATTTCGCGGGATTCGCGGGGCGCGATTTTGCACGAGATCGAATTCGGAAGCCACAAATTCGTGCGAATATGCAATTTGATTTTTTGCGGCGTGTTAGTTCGCATGGTTTGTGCGTATTAGCGAGCCGCTTGTAGCGCAACGGCACGAAGTTACCCTCACGGTCGTTCACGGGCGCGGCCATCTTGTTTGCATGACGTATTTCCGTTTCCGGGCGCGATGTGTAATCTCGCAAAGTGTGCGGCTCGCTAGTACAATTTCGCGTGTGATCGCGAGGAAAATCTCGAGCGAACTTACCCACGCGGTCGTGAACGGGCGCGGCCATCTTGTTTCTCATTCATTGCTATGGTTCTGGGCATGCTTTCTGTATCCTCTCTGATTCTCTGCCATCCTTTGTTTGTTTGAAGTTTTTTTAATCTATTTTACTTATTATCTATCCCTCTATTTTTCTAGCTCTATATTTTTGTGTTTTCTGCTACTTTTGGTTAATTTTAAACTACTTTTTTTAAACTCTTTTCTTTTTTAAACTACTTTTTTAAACTCTTTTCTTTTCTTCTTCCCTATTCTATTTCTTCTTTATTATTTAGCTTCCTTTCTGCCCAGACCATGGTAAAGGGAGCCGGGAAGCATCCTGAGAAGGGGAAGGGTCCCGCACCCCGTGCCCGCCTCCCGTGCGGGCGTTTGAGGAGGGAGACAGTCACAGCCCGGGACATCTTCAGTGCGGAGGAGGTGGCCGCACTACTTTTTTTATGTTCAGCGCCGCCTCCCCAGGACCATCATGACAGGCGGCAAGATCGCTAACGGGTACGGGATCCGTGAGAGCCGGAAGGGATGGGAGAAGGTGTGCTGGGCCATGTACCAACACTCTCGGGTCTGGCGCACCTGCAACTACGCCACTCACCGTTGGACGGATCTCCTGGACCGGGAACGCGATCTGCTCGACCTGCTCGGCCTTGAGATCCCCAGGCTTTGTGAGTAGTAGTAGCTATTTCTTTACTACTCTGTCTTCTCCTGCTCTGTGTGTTATTATCTTGCAAATGTTTGTTTTTTACCAAGAGCAATAATGCTGCTGATTACATTGTAGGTAAATTATATTTCAAAATCTTCTGTGCATTTCAGGTGCACTGCTCTCCTTCTCCGTAGCGCTACTACTATGCTTATTTGTTTTCGATTTTGTGTTCCTTTAATTGGCCTGTGAAATTATGCATGAGTGTAGTTTAAAGAACTGCGTAATGCTAGACACTATGGGTCAGATTTTTAATTACCGGCGCATCCCTGCAAAGTAGCAGGGATGCGCCAGTAATTGTGCACCACGCCACCACCACCCATGGTGCGCCATATTCACAATGCGGTGCACCATGGGCCCAAAACGTCACCGAAGCGTTACGCTTCTGTGCCGTAAAGGCGGCACATTGCTGGAGTTGCGTCGCAACGATGGCGCAGCTCCAGCAATGCTCTGGGGTGCCCTATCTCCCCAATGCTGCGTCAAGCCGTATGTCTGCTTCAAGCAGGCGCAGGGTTTGAGTCACGCATCATTGTCCTCAAAGTGACTGATTGAAATCTTGTAGATTTCCCTCAGCCACTTTTAGGATGCGTTCCTGCGCAGAAACGCCCTCCCTTGCGCCGGAACGCCCCTTGATGGCGCAGGGATTTACAACGTGATGCATCTCCCATATGCGTCTCGTTGTTAATATACGCCGCACCATGGCGCCTCTTTTGTTCTGCCGCTGCGTCACAAAAGTCACGCAACAATTCAGCAAAAGAGCCGCAAGGGGCTTTTAAATCAGCCCCTACAGACTCAAGTCCAGTCCTTCCTTTGTACACCTGGCAATAAGAAGAAATAGTGGTGGTGGATTGATAATTTGAGTATTTTAATGACTGGTTAATGTAGTAGGAAACTTTTTAGTGTTGTCGCTGATCTGCAATCACGATGGACTTTGTCTGTCACTTCGCGTGCTGCGGACTGCTGCCTGCCAGTCCTAGGCGAACCTTTTTAGTAGTTTGTTTAGTGAGTTACATAACTTTCCAAGTCGACGGTCCGCAAATCAAGCAATACTAATATCGTAGTAGACCACATGAGATAGGTCAATAAATCCCGTGGAATACTTGTCCATTTGCTATTTCGCCAAAATATTTTGTTATTGTTCTTTTGAAATGTTTGATTTGGTTGACAAATATCATCCATGTTTTCTGGTCTTGCTTTCTTTCATGTTGTACATCAGCTCCCCCCAGGGGCAAGAGGGCATTGGAGGAGGCTGCTGCTGAACAAGGCCAGGATAGGTCAGGTCCTTTGCCGCCCCCGGTAAGTTTTAATTTTAATATAGAGTACCTATTTTTTCCTAGCGTTCCTCATTCGAGTTTTTCTAAATCGTCTTTGATCTTCTTGTAGACTGTATCTAAATTCTTATCCTGCCTCGACTATGACTCCCTGTGGTATTACTAGATTATTCTTATGAGTCTGTCTGTGTAGCTAAGTAAGATTGTACATTTGGCAATTCCATTGGACTCCCATTCTAGTCAGCAATAGCTCTATGCACTGAGTGCAGTCCTCTGGGATTGTCCATAATGTCTTTTCAACTCTTCTAAATGTTTATGCTTTGACAATTGCCAACAATAAAAAGGTGAATGACCACCAAGAAAGAATAAGATACTACTTTACTTTTGGTTTGGATAGGAGGACAATCCATTCAACTACTGTTGCAGGGACAAATCTGCACAAACAGAACTATGGACACTAAACAGGGCGCAGGTAGACTTTCCACATACCTCAGTGATATCAGACTTTGAAGAACCCCCGATCTCCTTACTGACTAGATAGTGTGGCAGAGTCATTTAGCTCCCGAATTCATTGATGATTGATCCCCAATGATGAATATCCAACGCAGGACAAGAGTATGGAGTCAGAGTCCAGAAGTGTCAGAGGCACGGACTCATGCTTGCAAATTGCAAAACCTTTTGCTCATTCACTCATGACCAAAAACCACAGAGTCTATTTAAGTTTTAAAGCTTTATTAAAAGTTAAATTATTTATTAAAATCAAGCTTGTCATAAAACATAAACGGTTGATTAAAAATGGAAAAGTGCTTATACTCATTTTTTATTTTACACATTTATTGTGGGCGAGCCGAGCCCTCACCTGGTTTGAACTTTCATTTTTCTTTTTGGTGCGGAATCATTGGTCCCTTCGTCCTAATGATTTGTTCTTAGAAGTGAAGCTTCTGTCTGTTATGAGGAAAATGGTGCATGTTAAAAAGCAAGCATTCATCAGTTGTGCCAAATAATGCTGCAAGACAACACCCTTCCCTGGAAAAAGGGACATTTTTACTTTAGAGTAGACAGTCACAATTTATTAAATTGGTTTCTGTATTCACATTTCTTCATTCCTAGGCAAAATACTAGTGAGTGGTGTATGTCTATGACATCTAACATTCTTAAGTGTACTTTGTAGGTGGAACATCTGGTGCTGGGCTCAGCGCGGAGGTGGAGGGAAGCTCTGGGGAGGAGGCGGAGCAAGTGCCGGACCGAACTGCTGTGCGGGTTGCCACGGTAGTGGCGGGCAGTGGTAAGCTCTTATATTCCTTACTTATTGAGATTGCAGACTGCATAGTGTGCTGCTCCCCGTGAGAAAACGTAAGGTTTGTCCAGATGAGAGACATGAAGAAGAATGATTAACATTAAGGGGCCTAATATGATGGCGGACGGACCTGAGTCCGTCCGCCACCATAGAGTAGGAGGGACCATCCGCAGGGGCAGCGGCGGTCCCTCCGTGGTAATTAGGATGTGACCGCCACCCTGGCGGTCACATCCTGTATTTTTATCATTGCGGTGGGTGCTGCTTGAAGCAGCACCCGCCGCAATGATAAAAATGTAAGTTGTGCATTTGCATGCACAAAGCGGCAGGCACCGCGCGGTGCCTGCCGCTTTGTGCAGGCAAATGAAAGGGGGTACCATAGGTACCCCCCATGTGTACCCCCCACGCCCCCTTCACCTCTGGGGGCCCGCAACGGGCCCCCAAACAAAAATCCCTATGCCTTTGCACGTCGGAAATGCCGCCGTGTAAAGGCATGTTCCTCCAGACATCCTATTATGGCTGGCGGTGTCTGATAGACACCGCCAGTCATGTTAGTGCTTTTCCGCCGCGGACGGGAGGCGACCGCGGCGGAAAAGCTGCGGACTGAAAAACGATCCCCCAGCTATCCTAATCTGGCGGGGGGTCTTTTTCAGTCCGTTGCGGATTTCCCGCATCCTCCGGGCCGGCGGTGGATTCCGCCGGCCCGGAGGATGCGGGAAATCCGCAATCCTAATCTGCCCCATAGTTTGAATGGATGGATGCCTGGATCATGGTACTATCTGACTCTTAGATAGCATATGTGTATCTAGAGAGAGTAGACGGTCACTGGATGAACTAAGTGTTACTTTGAAGAGCATGTAACACCGCACCCGCACGTCCGTCCCAGTGTAGGAAAGGCAAGGAAAAGAAGTTGTAATTTTGTCCGAATACTACCATGAATAGTAGCAGTAGTTTGTATTGCAAGCACAGCATATATCCGGCTATTACGATGGCCACTCACTACCTCTGTTAATAAGTTTAGTAGAACTCGGTCATTCATGTGTGGATGTATCACTGTTCACTCAATAAAAAGCAAAGCACCTAAAGTCATCCCATATGTAAGTAAATACATACCATGTGCAGTGATAGATAATTAGATTATTTATCTTCTTCATTTTCCTTTTCTAGTATTCATTGGCACTGTAGGGTGAAAGTTAAATTAATTAAGCAGTAGCCCTTGTAACAGAGTATTCTCAGTGCCACCCGTAATAGAAAAGTAAGAGCATCACCACCTGCATGTACTGGACTGGTACAGTAACGCAAGTCTGTCTCACTCATCATGGCGGGCGTCTGTTTTCCTCGGGTGCAAGTTGACTGCGCTGGCATTATGCCGGCTTGCAGAAGTTAACGTACCAATTTTGCTAAACAAGAGAGAAGAAGAAGAGTAAGACTGGTGTACTATCATAGTCGACTCTAATGAAGTGAGTCCATAGTGCTCGTAGAATTGATTCCTTAAACTCCCACTAATGTTAGAGCAAGGGTGAAGAAGTGGGAGGTTAGATAGATACTGGCCACAATAGTTATGCACTGCACTTGCAAGTTGCTAGTTCTACTGTGACACAACTTTCTGCTGAATAATTTTTTGTTAATCTTAAAGAGCATTGGTTACAGACTATGGGCCAGATGTAGGTAAAATAGATTTACCGGTTTTTAATTACCGAATTTTACCGATTCGGTAATTAAAAATCGGTAAATCTAAGGGGTGGATATGTAGGTATTCCAGATGTGCTGGAATACCGATTCGGAAGAAATCGGTATTTACGGATTCGGTAAATACCGAATCGGTAACGCCCATTCATTCCTATGGGCTTTGAAGCCCGTAGGAATGAATGGGCATTACCGATTCGGTATTTACCGAATCGGTAAATACCGATTTTCACAAGGGTGCAGGGGTTGTCACTTTGACACCCTCTGGCACCCCCAAAACAGGCTCGGGTGCCATGTGGCAAGCATACATGCCCTAAGGGCAGGTCTGCCTGTCACATGACATAGGTGTGCATGCACACATGTGCATGCACACCGGAATCGGTATTTTACCATCAAATTGGATTTGATGGTACAATACCGATTCGGTAAGGCCTCTGGGACTCTGAAGAGTCCCACCTACATCTGGGTGCCTCAGAATCGGTAAAATGACCACATTTTTATTTTGCCGAATCGGTAAAATTACCGAATCGGTATTTTTACTGATTCGGTAAAATAATGCCCCCTACATACCTGTCACCCATTTACCGATCGGTAACGGCCAAAATCGGCCGTTACCGCTCGGTAAATGGCGTCAAACTGCCACCTACATCTGGTCCTATGTCTTTCTTTCTTCATATAGATGCTCCTTCCAAACCAACCCAGAAGGAGCTAGCTAGACGGGCCCGGCAATGGAGGCTGGAGGCCTCTGTCGCTGAATTTCGCCGGCTGGTGGCCCAGGAGGAGGGGGACACGCAGCCTACCACAACATCTACCGGGACAGCTGCATCCTCCTCTGCGCTCCCTGGGTCACCCAGACGGCGCAGGTCTCCAGCCGGAACGGAGCCGGGGTACTGCAGCCACCGCCGAGCAAAGAAATCAGTTGCCCCCCACAGCAGTTGCAAGAAACGCATGCACCCCCTTTCCCTGAGGGTTTCCTACCTCGAGCAGGAGCTGCTCAACACGAAAACCCTGCTCGAGACCCTCCGCAAGGAGCATTCCGACCTGGCCCGGAAATTCAACAGCAAAAGCCAGTAGTAGGAGGAGACTGTCCATTGCCCCTTTTTTAAAGACTTCTGGGGGGTGGGAATTGGGAGTTGTTTTTTTTTCACTTTTTTGGACTTTTCACGGACATTCGTTGGGGTTAGGGAGTGGGGGTGGGTTGGGTCTTGAGGGAGATTATTTTTGTCAGGGATATAAATATACTTTAAACGTTATCTTAGCATACATGTTTTTTTTACTGCTTGTGAGGCTGGTGGGTGGGGGTTTAACAGTAACTTTGTTTTGGTGACACTTAAGTGGCATCTTGATTCAAGTTGTGTAATTAATTGCCCAAATGTTTTCAAAACTAAGTGCCTCTCACAGAGTAAGTGAATTCAATAGTCCTAGGACTTTACTAGTACTAACGTCAGTCTCTCGTCTCTCCTAATACTGCATTATACTTCCTCCCCCCAAACGCTTATCTTACCTGTAATTTGTGTTTGGAAATAGGGCTAGGCACAGGGCTGGCTGCACGGCAAATGGCGATTAAGGTTGGCAATCCTGGACGGATGAAATGTCATCATTGCGTTGGTACTAGTGGTGTTATATAGTGGCAGTTGCAGCATCTGAAAAAAAGAAAATGAAACCTTGTTTGTCCTTACCGTAGCATTAGAACGGTTCGATAGAGAATATAGCAGGTGACAGTACACTAGAACAGTGCCACAATGTAGCCTAACAAATGGTAAAGTATTGAAAGTATAACTAGTACTTGCGTTGAATTTCTTTGACATTGGCTACTACTCTAAGAAATAGTACTGAAGGTGAAGGACACAGCAGCGTAATGATTTGCCACTTCTAGGAGGAGGATGTTCTTGATGACCTATCAAGTTGATGGCGGCATGGCGCACATGAAAATCTGCTTTCATTTGCCAATAGTGACTGAGTATGAAGCTGAGTAAGTATAGAATATATCCTCGGATTCCTTCACCAGCCTGTTGCTATGACCTTATCCTCCCCAGCAAGTGTGTGGAATTATTGCTGTCATTTAGTCACACATCAATCAAAACCACACAGCCCGGGGGAAGAGGGTTAGGGTTTGTAAAATGGTTGGGAATGGGGGATTTTGGGAAAGTTTTTTTGAGAGAAGAAAAAAAAAGCACAGCATGGACAAACAATAATTGAAGATAAAGAAATCTTTGGGTACAAAGCTAACCATAAATCTTTTAAGTGACATAAAGGAAGTGCATGCACTACTGCATGCCTGGTTACTGAAAAGTAAGTAGTACTTTCGACAACCGTGAATGACAAAATGCGACAGTACACGGCTGCAGCGTTTTCACTTGCCTATCTCTGCACTCAGAGAAACACTTCTTACATTAAATTAGGTTTAAAAAATAGCCGAAGTAAAACCTATAGAATGGCTGTAGGGATCAATTTAGAAGCAGAGAGAGATCCAAGAAATGCAGAGTCACACTCATAGAATTTCACAGCAATAACATTACTTAAAAGATAATTAGAAAAGCACGGATACTGTATCTGTATGTTGTTGTAGTTGTCCTGTTGAATTTGGTAAGTTGCATGCATCAAACCATTCCACTTATTAGCGGCACTCCTCCATTCCAGCTGACGCTCCGCCCATCAATGTTGGTGACCAGAAGACACCCTGTCCACTGCCTGCCTGGCTGATGCTGAATTGCGGCTCGCTAATGTGAAGCCTGACTTCATCCTTTTTTTCCCATTGCACAGACTGAAACCCGGCCTGTAATTATTGATGGAAAAACAGGAAGTGATATTAGAACACCACTGACAAATAAATATAAGGTATGTACGCTGTGTAGTGCTAAAAGTCACACTTTGAGTTTCCTAATAGACAGTACAATATTTTTGATAGTGCGTACTCTGTCTGAGTCTCCTTTTGAAGGATAAATAAGTATGGGCAAATTAATTTAGCGGATCTTTCCCCTCAAGCTAGGTGTACTGTAAACTGTGTTTTAGAACAAAATTAGACCTTCCCAGCAGAGCTCCCACCCAGACCCTTACTAAAGCCAGTCGCAAAAATGTAGAAGACCCCCAATCAGATCTCAAAAAACGAGACCTAGTAGAAAACTGGTGACAAAACGTACTTTGAAAGTAAAAGTAGGCCCAAATCCCCCCTTACCCACCGTGGATTGTATTCAAACCACTTGCAAGCAAGCAAAAGTATCCATACCCAGCATCGCTCCAAGACTCGCAAACCTCCCCACAAACAGCCCCCCACCAAAACACATGCAATACAAATACTGCTAACCCTAATGAGCCCTAAGTTAAGAATAGTGGCAAGCGCTTTCTTTAACTATGCCAAATCCCCCCTTTCCCACCATGGATTTTCTTCAAATCACTTGCAACCAAAATTACACATTCCCATGAGTGCTCTAAGACCACAGAACTCAGTTGCAAAAATCTAGAACACCCCAAAACACATGCACTCCTGCTGCTAGGGCTAACCCTAACGAACCCTAAGTTACAAAAAGTGCCAAAAGGCTTTTCCGCATGGATTTTCTCCAAACCAGTTTTATCCGGTATTAGACCTTCCCAGCAATCCCCCAAGACCCGCCAACCCACCCGCAAAAAAGCACAACACCCCCAAACAGCCAAAAAGCCAAAATTGAAAATCTCATACTTACAATATTTTTCGGCCTTCTGTCCAAACGCGCTGTGCAGCTAGGTCATAACTCCCGTTTTCCACCATGGATTTCCTGAAAAGCAAATGCAATCAAAATTAGACTGTGCCGGCAGTGCTCCCAGACCCCAAAACCCACCCACAAACACCCGGAACCCCACCAAAGAGCACCTCAAAGACAAGCAAGTCAGCAAAAACGCAAAAAGAATTTCGCCTCCGATTTGGTCCAAACCACTTTTATCCGGTATTAGAGCTTCCGAGCAATGGCCCTAGAGCCGTCAACCCAGGCGAAAACAAGTAGAAGACCTCCAAACAGCACAAAAGCAAAAGTACAAAAATGGGGACAGTCATTTTCATGGCAATTTCCAAAATCACTCTGCGCGCTCTCTGCAGCTAGGCCCTAACTCCCCTCTGCCATCATGGATTTGCTTCAAACCTCTTGCAATCAAAAGTATCCATACCCAGCAGTGCTACCAGACCCCGAAACCCACCCACAAACACGAGGAAGCCCCCAAACATACCCCTGAGAACGCTACATTGAGCGAAGTGTCAGACACAGCAAAAACTTTTTCCTTATGGATTTTGTCCAAACCACTTCTATCCGGTATTAGACCTTCCCAGCAATGCCCCAAGACCCGCCAACCCACCCGCAAAAAAGCACAACACCCCCAAACAGCCAAAAAGGAAAATCTCATACTTACAATATTTTTCGGCCTTCTGTGCAAACGCGCTGTGCAGCTAGGTCATAACTCCCGTTTTCCACCATGGATTTCCTGAAAAGCAAATGCAATCAAAATTAGACTGTGCCAGCAGTACTCCCAGACCCCAAAACCCACCCACAAATACCCGGAACCCCCCCAAAGAGCACCTCAAAGACAAGCAAGTCAGCAAAAACGTAAAAAGAATTTCGCGTCCGATTTGGTCCAAACCACATTTATCCGGTATTAGAGCTTCCCAGCAATGGTGCCAGAGCCGTCAACCCAGGCGAAAACAAGTAGAAGACCCCCAAACAGCCAAAAAGCAAAAGTACAAAAATGGGGACTTAGTCATTTTCATGGCAATTTCCAAAATCACTCCGCGCGCGCTCTGCAGCTAGGCCCTAACTCCCCTCTGCCACCATGGATTTGCTTCAAACCTCTTGCAATCAAAAGTATCCATACCCAGCAGTGCTCCCAGACCCCGAAACCCACCCACAAACACCAGGAAGCCCCCAAACAGGCCCCTGAAAACATGATAGTGAGCAAAAAGTCAAAAACGTTTTCAAGTCTCATTTGGTCAAAACCAGTTTTATCCGGTATTAGACCTTCCCAGCAATGCCCCAAGACCCGCCACCTCTCCCACAAAGAAGTAGAACAGACCCACAAGTGCTGAGTCTTTCTTCATTGGGCGTAATCCAGCCCTCTGCTTTGAGGGAAATAGGAGTCTGGAGGAGGAGGATAGAGGAGCATGTTCTTGTGAACTTGTGAACCTGAGGAATGCCGACTGCGGCACCTTCAAATCAATAAGCAAATAAGTGAAGACAGTTCTGCTGATGGGCTTGTTTTTGTGATTAGGTGATTAAAGTTTTAATTATATTAACTGTGCAAAACAAAGAGACAGACACACAGGAATAAAAGGGAATAAGGACGAAAAAGAGAAGCTATTGATTCATTGGCTCATTTTCAGGGCTCGGTGTCAGGGAATAAGAGTTCGTCCTCATACTCTGCGAATTCAGGCAGGAGTAGGTCAGTGTCACCTAACAGAGAAGAAATTCCCTCATCTAAGTTGCTGTCCTCCTCGTCTTCTTCCGGCGTGTATTCTCGTACTTTGTAAACTGGTGGTATGAGGTGCTGATTCATCTTGATCCTTTGCCTTTGCACGTCGGAAATGCCGCCGTGTAAAGGCATGTTCCTCCAGACATCCTAATATGGCTGGCGGTGTCTGATAGACACCGCCAGTCATGTTAGTGCTTTTCCGCCGCGGACGGGAGGCGACCGCGGCGGAAAAGCTGCGGACTGAAAAACGATCCCCCAGCTATCCTAATCTGGCGGGGGGTCTTTTTCAGTCCGTTGCGGATTTCCCGCATCCTCCGGGCCGGCGGTGGATTCCGCCGGCCCGGAGGATGCGGGAAATCCGCAATCCTAATCTGCCCCATAGTTTGAATGGATGGATGCCTGGATCATGGTACTATCTGACTCTTAGATAGCATATGTGTATCTAGAGAGAGTAGACGGTCACTGGATGAACTAAGTGTTACTTTGAAGAGCATGTAACACCGCACCCGCACGTCCGTCCCAGTGTAGGAAAGGCAAGGAAAAGAAGTTGTAATTTTGTCCGAATACTACCATGAATAGTAGCAGTAGTTTGTATTGCAAGCACAGCATATATCCGGCTATTACGATGGCCACTCACTACCTCTGTTAATAAGTTTAGTAGAACTCGGTCATTCATGTGTGGATGTATCACTGTTCACTCAATAAAAAGCAAAGCACCTAAAGTCATCCCATATGTAAGTAAATACATACCATGTGCAGTGATAGATAATTAGATTATTTATCTTCTTCATTTTCCTTTTCTAGTATTCATTGGCACTGTAGGGTGAAAGTTAAATTAATTAAGCAGTAGCCCTTGTAACAGAGTATTCTCAGTGCCACCCGTAATAGAAAAGTAAGAGCATCACCACCTGCATGTACTGGACTGGTACAGTAACGCAAGTCTGTCTCACTCATCATGGCGGGCGTCTGTTTTCCTCGGGTGCAAGTTGACTGCGCTGGCATTATGCCGGCTTGCAGAAGTTAACGTACCAATTTTGCTAAACTAGAGAGAAGAAGAAGAGTAAGACTGGTGTACTGTCATAGTCGACTCTAATGAAGTGAGTCCATAGTGCTCGTAGAATTGATTCCTTAAACTCCCACTAATGTTAGAGCAAGGGTGAAGAAGTGGGAGGTTAGATAGATACTGGCCACAATAGTTATGCACTGCACTTGCAAGTTGCTAGTTCTACTGTGACACAACTTTCTGCTGAATAATTTTTTGTTAATCTTAAAGAGCATTGGTTACAGACTATGGGCCAGATGTAGGTAAAATAGATTTACCGGTTTTTAATTACCGAATTTTACCGATTCGGTAATTAAAAATCGGTAAATCTAAGGGGTGGATATGTAGGTATTCCAGATGTGCTGGAATACCGATTCGGAAGAAATCGGTATTTACGGATTCGGTAAATACCGAATCGGTAATGCCCATTCATTCCTATGGGCTTTGAAGCCCGTAGGAATGAATGGGCATTACCGATTCGGTATTTACCGAATCGGTAAATACCGATTTTCACAAGGGTGCAGGGGTTGTCACTTTGACACCCTCTGGCACCCCCAAAACAGGCTCGGGTGCCATGTGGCAAGCATACATGCCCTAAGGGCAGGTCTGCCTGTCACATGACATAGGTGTGCACCGGAATCGGTATTTTACCATCAAATTGGATTTGATGGTAAAATACCGATTCGGTAAGGCCTCTGGGACTCTGAAGAGTCCCACCTACATCTGGGTGCCTCAGAATCGGTAAAATGACCAAATTTTTATTTTGCCGAATCGGTAAAATTACCGAATCGGTATTTTTACTGATTCGGTAAAATAATGCCCCCTACATACCTGTCACCCATTTACCGATCGGTAACGGCCAAAATCGGCCGTTACCGCTCGGTAAATGGCGTCAAACTGCCACCTACATCTGGTCCTATGTCTTTCTTTCTTCATATAGATGCTCCTTCCAAACCAACCCGGAAGGAGCTGGCTAGACGGGCCCGGCAATGGAGGCTGGAGGCCTCTGTGGCTGAATTTCGCCGGCTGGTGGCCCAGGAGGAGGGGGACACGCAGCCTACCACAACATCTACCGGGACAGCTGCATCCTCCTCAGCGCTCCCTGGGTCACCCAGACGGCGCAGGTCTCCAGCCGGAACGGAGCCGGGGTTCCGCAGCCACCGCCGAGCAAAGAAATCAGTTGCCCCCCACAGCAGTTGCAAGAAACGCATGCACCGCCTTTCCCTGAGGGTTTCCTACCTCGAGCAGGAGCTGCTCAACACGAAAACCCTGCTCGAGACCCTCCGCAAGGAGCATTCCGACCTGGCCCGGAAATTCAACAGCAAAAGCCAGTAGTAGTAGGAGACTGTCCATTGCCCCTTTTTTAAAGACTTCTGGGGGGTGGGAATTGGGAGTTGGGTTTTTTCACTTTTTTGGACTTTTCACGGACATTCGTTGGGGTTAGGGAGTGGGGGTGGGTTGGGTCTTGAGGGAGATTATTTTTGTCAGGGATATAAATATACTTTAAACGTTATCTTGGCATACATGTTTTTTTTACTGCTTGTGAGGCTGGTGGGTGGGGGTTTAACAGTAACTTTGTTTTGGTGACACTTAAGTGGCATCTTGATTCAAGTTGTGTAATTAATTGCCCAAATGTTTTCAAAACTAAGTGCCTCTCACAGAGTAAGTGAATTCAATAGTCCTAGGACTTTACTAGTACTAACGTCAGTCTCTCGTCTCTCCTAATACTGCATTATACTTCCTCCCCCCAAACGCTTATCTTACCTGTAATTTGTGTTTGGAAATAGGGCTAGGCTTAGGGCTGGCTGCACGGCAAATGGCGATTAATGTTGGCAATCCTGGACGGATGAAATGTCATCATTGCGTTGGTACTAGTGGTGTTATATAGTGGCAGTTGCAGCATCTGAAAAAAAGAAAATGAAACCTTGTTTGTCCTTACCGTAGCATTAGAACGGTTCGATAGAGAATATAGCAGGTGACAGTACACTAGAACAGTGCCACAATGTAGCCTAACAAATGGTAAAGTATTGAAAGTATAACTAGTACTTGCGTTGAATTTCTTTGACATTGGCTACTACTCTAAGAAATAGTACTGAAGGTGAAGGACACAGCAGCGTAATGATTTGCCACTTCTAGGAGGAGGATGTTCTTGATGACCTATCAAGTTGATGGCGGCATGGCGCACATGAAAATCTGCTTTCATTTGCCAATAGTGACTGAGTATGAAGCTGAGTAAGTATAGAATATATCCTCGGATTCCTTCACCAGCCTGTTGCTATGACCTTATCCTCCCCAGCAAGTGTGTGGAATTATTGCTGTCATTTAGTCACACATCAATCAAAACCACACAGCCCGGGGGAAGAGGGTTAGGGTTTGTAAAATGGATGGGAATGGGGGATTTCGGGAAAGTTTTTTTGAGAGAAGAAAAAAAAGCACAGCATGGACAAACAATAATTGAAGATAAAGAAATCTTTGGGTACAAAGCTAACCATAAATCTTTTAAGTGACATAAAGGAAGTGCATGCACTACTGCATGCCTGGTTACTGAAAAGTAAGTAGTACTTTCGACAACCGTGAATGACAGAATGCGACAGTACACGGCTGCAGCGTTTTCACTTGCCTATCTCTGCACTCAGAGAAACACTTCTTACATTAAATTAGGTTTAAAAAATAGCCGAAGTAAAACCTATAGAATGGCTGTAGGGATCAATTTAGAAGCAGAGAGAGATCCAAGAAATGCAGAGTCACACTCATAGAATTTCACAGCAATAACATTACTTAAAAGATAATTAGAAAAGCACGGATACAGTATCTGTTTGTTGTTGTAGTTGTCCTGTTGAATTTGGTAAGTTGCATGCATCAAACCATTCCTCTTATTAGCGGCACTCCTCCATTCCAGCTGACGCTCCGCCCATCAATGTTGGTGACCAGAAGACACCCTGTCCACTGCCTGCCTGGCTGATGCTGAATTGCGGCTCGCTAATGTGAAGCCTGACTTCATCCTTTTTTTCCCATTGCACAGACTGAAACCCGGCCTGTAATTATTGATGGAAAAACAGGAAGTGATATTAGAACACCACTGACAAATAAATATAAGGTATGTACGCTGTGTAGTGCAAAAAGTCACACTTTGAGTTTCCTAATAGACAGTACAATATTTTTGAAAGTGCGTACTCTGTCTGAGTCTCCTTTTGAAGGATAAATAAGTATGGGCAAATTAATTTAGCGGATCTTTCCCCTCAAGCTAGGTGTACTGTAAACTGTGTTTTAGAACAAAATTAGACCTTCCCAGCAGAGCTCCCACCCAGACCCTTACTAAAGCCAGTCGCAAAAATGTAGAAGACCCCCAATCAGATCTCAAAAAACGAGACCTAGTAGAAAACTGGTGACAAAACGTACTTTGAAAGTAAAAGTAGGCCCAAATCCCCCCTTACCCACCGTGGATTGTATTCAAACCACTTGCAAGCAAGCAAAAGTATCCATACCCAGCATCGCTCCAAGACTCGCAAACCTCCCCACAAACAGCCCCCCACCAAAACACATGCAATACAAATACTGCTAACCCTAATGAGCCCTAAGTTAAGAATAGTGGCAAGCACTTTCTTTAACTATGCCAAATCCCCCCTTTCCCACCATGGATTTTCTTCAAATCACTTGCAACCAAAATTACACATTCCCACGAGTGCTCTAAGACCACAGAACCCAGTTGCAAAAATCTAGAACACCCCAAAACACATGCACTCCTGCTGCTAGGGCTAACCCTAACGAACCCTAAGTTACAAAAAGTGCCAAAAGGCTTTTCCGCATGGATTTTCTCCAAACCAGTTTTATCCGGTATTAGACCTTCCCAGCAATCCCCCAAGACCCGCAAACCCACCCGCAAAAAAGCACAACACCCCCAAACAGCCAAAAAGCCAAAATTGAAAATCTCATACTTACAATATTTTTCGGCCTTCTGTCCAAACGCGCTGTGCAGCTAGGTCATAACTCCCGTTTTCCACCATGGATTTCCTGAAAAGCAAATGCAATCAAAATTAGACTGTGCCGGCAGTGCTCCCAGACCCCAAAACCCACCCACAAACACCCGGAACCCCCCCAAAGAGCACCTCAAAGACAAGCAAGTCAGCAAAAACGCAAAAAGAATTTCGCCTCCGATTTGGTCCAAACCACTTTTATCCGGTATTAGAGCTTCCGAGCAATGGCCCTAGAGCCGTCAACCCAGGCGAAAACAAGTAGAAGACCTCCAAACAGCCAAAAAGCAAAAGTACAAAAATGGGGACAGTCATTTTCATGGCAATTTCCAAAATCACTCTGCGCGCGCTCTGCAGCTAGGCCCTAACTCCCCTCTGCCATCATGGATTTGCTTCAAACCTCTTGCAATCAAAAGTATCCATACCCAGCAGTGCTACCAGACCCCGAAACCCACCCACAAACACGAGGAAGCCCCCCAAACATACCCCTGAAAACGCTACATTGAGCGAAGTGTCAGAAACAGCAAAAACTTTTTCCTTATGGATTTTGTCCAAACCACTTCTATCCGGTATTAGACCTTCCCAGCAATGCCCCAAGACCCGCCAACCCACCCGCAAAAAAGCACAACACCCCCAAACAGCCAAAAAGGAAAATCTCATACTTACAATATTTTTCGGCCTTCTGTGCAAACGCGCTGTGCAGCTAGGTCATAACTCCCGTTTTCCACCATGGATTTCCTGAAAAGCAAATGCAATCAAAATTAGACTGTGCCAGCAGTACTCCCAGACCCCAAAACCCACCCACAAATACCCGGAACCCCCCCAAAGAGCACCTCAAAGACAAGCAAGTCAGCAAAAACGTAAAAAGAATTTCGCGTCCGATTTGGTCCAAACCACATTTATCCGGTATTAGAGCTTCCCAGCAATGGCGCCAGAGCCGTCAACCCAGGCGAAAACAAGTAGAAGACCCCCAAACAGCCAAAAAGCAAAAGTACAAAAATGGGGACTTAGTCATTTTCATGGCAATTTCCAAAATCACTCCGCGCGCGCTCTGCAGCTAGGCCCTAACTCCCCTCTGCCACCATGGATTTGCTTCAAACCTCTTGCAATCAAAAGTATCCATACCCAGCAGTGCTCCCAGACCCCGAAACCCACCCACAAACACCAGGAAGCCCCCAAACAGGCCCCTGAAAACATGATAGTGAGCAAAAAGTCAAAAACGTTTTCAAGTCTCATTTGGTCAAAACCAGTTTTATCCGGTATTAGACCTTCCCAGCAATGCCCCAAGACCCGCCACCTCTCCCACAAAGAAGTAGAACAGACCCACAAGTGCTGAGTCTTTCTTCATTGGGCGTAATCCAGCCCTCTGCTTTGAGGGAAATAGGAGTCTGGAGGAGGAGGATAGAGGAGCATGTTCTTGTGAACTTGTGAACCTGAGGAATGCCGACTGCGGCACCTTCAAATCAATAAGCAAATAAGTGAAGACAGTTCTGCTGATGGGCTTGTTTTTGTGATTAGGTGATTAAAGTTTTAATTATATTAACTGTGCAAAACAAAGAGACAGACACACAGGAATAAAAGGGAATAAGGACGAAAAAGAGAAGCTATTGATTCATTGGCTCATTTTCAGGGCTCGGTGTCAGGGAATAAGAGTTCGTCCTCATACTCTGCGAATTCAGGCAGGAGTAGGTCAGTGTCACCTAACAGAGAAGAAATTCCCTCATCTAAGTTGCTGTCCTCCTCGTCTTCTTCCGGCGTGTATTCTCGTACTTTGTAAACTGGTGGTATGAGGTGCTGATTCATCTTGATCCTTTGCCTTTGCACGTCAGAAATGCCGCCGTGTAAAGGCATGTTCCTCCAGACATCCTAATATGGCTGGCGGTGTCTGATAGACACCGCCAGTCATGTTAGTGCTTTTCCGCCGCGGACGGGAGGCGACCGCGGCGGAAAAGCTGCGGACTGAAAAACGATCCCCCAGCTATCCTAATCTGGCGGGGGGTCTTTTTCAGTCCGTTGCGGATTTCCCGCATCCTCCGGGCCGGCGGTGGATTCCGCCGGCCCGGAGGATGCGGGAAATCCGCAATCCTAATCTGCCCCATAGTTTGAATGGATGGATGCCTGGATCATGGTACTATCTGACTCTTAGATAGCATATGTGTATCTAGAGAGAGTAGACGGTCACTGGATGAACTAAGTGTTACTTTGAAGAGCATGTAACACCGCACCCGCACGTCCGTCCCAGTGTAGGAAAGGCAAGGAAAAGAAGTTGTAATTTTGTCCGAATACTACCATGAATAGTAGCAGTAGTTTGTATTGCAAGCACAGCATATATCCGGCTATTACGATGGCCACTCACTACCTCTGTTAATAAGTTTAGTAGAACTCGGTCATTCATGTGTGGATGTATCACTGTTCACTCAATAAAAAGCAAAGCACCTAAAGTCATCCCATATGTAAGTAAATACATACCATGTGCAGTGATAGATAATTAGATTATTTATCTTCTTCATTTTCCTTTTCTAGTATTCATTGGCACTGTAGGGTGAAAGTTAAATTAATTAAGCAGTAGCCCTTGTAACAGAGTATTCTCAGTGCCACCCGTAATAGAAAAGTAAGAGCATCACCACCTGCATGTACTGGACTGGTACAGTAACGCAAGTCTGTCTCACTCATCATGGCGGGCGTCTGTTTTCCTCGGGTGCAAGTTGACTGCGCTGGCATTATGCCGGCTTGCAGAAGTTAACGTACCAATTTTGCTAAACTAGAGAGAAGAAGAAGAGTAAGACTGGTGTACTGTCATAGTCGACTCTAATGAAGTGAGTCCATAGTGCTCGTAGAATTGATTCCTTAAACTCCCACTAATGTTAGAGCAAGGGTGAAGAAGTGGGAGGTTAGATAGATACTGGCCACAATAGTTATGCACTGCACTTGCAAGTTGCTAGTTCTACTGTGACACAACTTTCTGCTGAATAATTTTTTGTTAATCTTAAAGAGCATTGGTTACAGACTATGGGCCAGATGTAGGTAAAATAGATTTACCGGTTTTTAATTACCGAATTTTACCGATTCGGTAATTAAAAATCGGTAAATCTAAGGGGTGGATATGTAGGTATTCCAGATGTGCTGGAATACCGATTCGGAAGAAATCGGTATTTACGGATTCGGTAAATACCGAATCGGTAACGCCCATTCATTCCTATGGGCTTTGAAGCCCGTAGGAATGAATGGGCATTACCGATTCGGTATTTACCGAATCGGTAAATACCGATTTTCACAAGGGTGCAGGGGTTGTCACTTTGACACCCTCTGGCACCCCCAAAACAGGCTCGGGTGCCATGTGGCAAGCATACATGCCCTAAGGGCAGGTCTGCCTGTCACATGACATAGGTGTGCACCGGAATCGGTATTTTACCATCAAATTGGATTTGATGGTAAAATACCGATTCGGTAAGGCCTCTGGGACTCTGAAGAGTCCCACCTACATCTGGGTGCCTCAGAATCGGTAAAATGACCAAATTTTTATTTTGCCGAATCGGTAAAATTACCGAATCGGTATTTTTACTGATTCGGTAAAATAATGCCCCCTACATACCTGTCACCCATTTACCGATCGGTAACGGCCAAAATCGGCCGTTACCGCTCGGTAAATGGCGTCAAACTGCCACCTACATCTGGTCCTATGTCTTTCTTTCTTCATATAGATGCTCCTTCCAAACCAACCCGGAAGGAGCTGGCTAGACGGGCCCGGCAATGGAGGCTGGAGGCCTCTGTCGCTGAATTTCGCCGGCTGGTGGCCCAGGAGGAGGGGGACACGCAGCCTACCACAACATCTACCGGGACAGCTGCATCCTCCTCAGCGCTCCCTGGGTCACCCAGACGACGCAGGTCTCCAGCCGGAACGGAGCCGGGGTTCTGCAGCCACCGCCGAGCAAAGAAATCAGTTGCCCCCCACAGCAGTTGCAAGAAACGCATGCACCGCCTTTCCCTGAGGGTTTCCTACCTCGAGCAGGAGCTGCTCAACACGAAAACCCTGCTCGAGACCCTCCGCAAGGAGCATTCCGACCTGGCCCGGAAATTCAACAGCAAAAGCCAGTAGTAGTAGGAGACTGTCCATTGCCCCTTTTTTAAAGACTTCTGGGGGGTGGGAATTGGGAGTTGGGTTTTTTCACTTTTTTGGACTTTTCACGGACATTCGTTGGGGTTAGGGAGTGGGGGTGGGTTGGGTCTTGAGGGAGATTATTTTTGTCAGGGATATAAATATACTTTAAACGTTATCTTAGCATACATGTTTTTTTTACTGCTTGTGAGGCTGGTGGGTGGGGGTTTAACAGTAACTTTGTTTTGGTGACACTTAAGTGGCATCTTGATTCAAGTTGTGTAATTAATTGCCCAAATGTTTTCAAAACTAAGTGCCTCTCACAGAGTAAGTGAATTCAATAGTCCTAGGACTTTACTAGTACTAACGTCAGTCTCTCGTCTCTCCTAATACTGCATTATACTTCCTCCCCCCAAACGCTTATCTTACCTGTAATTTGTGTTTGGAAATAGGGCTAGGCTTAGGGCTGGCTGCACGGCAAATGGCGATTAATGTTGGCAATCCTGGACGGATGAAATGTCATCATTGCGTTGGTACTAGTGGTGTTATATAGTGGCAGTTGCAGCATCTGAAAAAAAGAAAATGAAACCTTGTTTGTCCTTACCGTAGCATTAGAACGGTTCGATAGAGAATATAGCAGGTGACAGTACACTAGAACAGTGCCACAATGTAGCCTAACAAATGGTAAAGTATTGAAAGTATAACTAGTACTTGCGTTGAATTTCTTTGACATTGGCTACTACTCTAAGAAATAGTACTGAAGGTGAAGGACACAGCAGCGTAATGATTTGCCACTTCTAGGAGGAGGATGTTCTTGATGACCTATCAAGTTGATGGCGGCATGGCGCACATGAAAATCTGCTTTCATTTGCCAATAGTGACTGAGTATGAAGCTGAGTAAGTATAGAATATATCCTCGGATTCCTTCACCAGCCTGTTGCTATGACCTTATCCTCCCCAGCAAGTGTGTGGAATTATTGCTGTCATTTAGTCACACATCAATCAAAACCACACAGCCCGGGGGAAGAGGGTTAGGGTTTGTAAAATGGATGGGAATGGGGGATTTCGGGAAAGTTTTTTTGAGAGAAGAAAAAAAAAGCACAGCATGGACAAACAATAATTGAAGATAAAGAAATCTTTGGGTACAAAGCTAACCATAAATCTTTTAAGTGACATAAAGGAAGTGCATGCACTACTGCATGCCTGGTTACTGAAAAGTAAGTAGTACTTTCGACAACCGTGAATGACAGAATGCGACAGTACACGGCTGCAGCGTTTTCACTTGCCTATCTCTGCACTCAGAGAAACACTTCTTACATTAAATTAGGTTTAAAAAATAGCCGAAGTAAAACCTATAGAATGGCTGTAGGGATCAATTTAGAAGCAGAGAGAGATCCAAGAAATGCAGAGTCACACTCATAGAATTTCACAGCAATAACATTACTTAAAAGATAATTAGAAAAGCACGGATACAGTATCTGTTTGTTGTTGTAGTTGTCCTGTTGAATTTGGTAAGTTGCATGCATCAAACCATTCCTCTTATTAGCGGCACTCCTCCATTCCAGCTGACGCTCCGCCCATCAATGTTGGTGACCAGAAGACACCCTGTCCACTGCCTGCCTGGCTGATGCTGAATTGCGGCTCGCTAATGTGAAGCCTGACTTCATCCTTTTTTTCCCATTGCACAGACTGAAACCCGGCCTGTAATTATTGATGGAAAAACAGGAAGTGATATTAGAACACCACTGACAAATAAATATAAGGTATGTACGCTGTGTAGTGCAAAAAGTCACACTTTGAGTTTCCTAATAGACAGTACAATATTTTTGAAAGTGCGTACTCTGTCTGAGTCTCCTTTTGAAGGATAAATAAGTATGGGCAAATTAATTTAGCGGATCTTTCCCCTCAAGCTAGGTGTACTGTAAACTGTGTTTTAGAACAAAATTAGACCTTCCCAGCAGAGCTCCCACCCAGACCCTTACTAAAGCCAGTCGCAAAAATGTAGAAGACCCCCAATCAGATCTCAAAAAACGAGACCTAGTAGAAAACTGGTGACAAAACGTACTTTGAAAGTAAAAGTAGGCCCAAATCCCCCCTTACCCACCGTGGATTGTATTCAAACCACTTGCAAGCAAGCAAAAGTATCCATACCCAGCATCGCTCCAAGACTCGCAAACCTCCCCACAAACAGCCCCCCACCAAAACACATGCAATACAAATACTGCTAACCCTAATGAGCCCTAAGTTAAGAATAGTGGCAAGCACTTTCTTTAACTATGCCAAATCCCCCCTTTCCCACCATGGATTTTCTACAAATCACTTGCAACCAAAATTACACATTCCCACGAGTGCTCTAAGACCACAGAACTCAGTTGCAAAAATCTAGAACACCCCAAAACACATGCACTCCTGCTGCTAGGGCTAACCCTAACGAACCCTAAGTTACAAAAAGTGCCAAAAGGCTTTTCCGCATGGATTTTCTCCAAACCAGTTTTATCCGGTATTAGACCTTCCCAGCAATCCCCCAAGACCCGCAAACCCACCCGCAAAAAAGCACAACACCCCCAAACAGCCAAAAAGCCAAAATTGAAAATCTCATACTTACAATATTTTTCGGCCTTCTGTCCAAACGCGCTGTGCAGCTAGGTCATAACTCCCGTTTTCCACCATGGATTTCCTGAAAAGCAAATGCAATCAAAATTAGACTGTGCCGGCAGTGCTCCCAGACCCCAAAACCCACCCACAAACACCCGGAACCCCCCCAAAGAGCACCTCAAAGACAAGCAAGTCAGCAAAAACGCAAAAAGAATTTCGCCTCCGATTTGGTCCAAACCACTTTTATCCGGTATTAGAGCTTCCGAGCAATGGCCCTAGAGCCGTCAACCCAGGCGAAAACAAGTAGAAGACCTCCAAACAGCCAAAAAGCAAAAGTACAAAAATGGGGACAGTCATTTTCATGGCAATTTCCAAAATCACTCTGCGCGCGCTCTGCAGCTAGGCCCTAACTCCCCTCTGCCATCATGGATTTGCTTCAAACCTCTTGCAATCAAAAGTATCCATACCCAGCAGTGCTACCAGACCCCGAAACCCACCCACAAACACGAGGAAGCCCCCCAAACATACCCCTGAAAACGCTACATTGAGCGAAGTGTCAGAAACAGCAAAAACTTTTTCCTTATGGATTTTGTCCAAACCACTTCTATCCGGTATTAGACCTTCCCAGCAATGCCCCAAGACCCGCCAACCCACCCGCAAAAAAGCACAACACCCCCAAACAGCCAAAAAGGAAAATCTCATACTTACAATATTTTTCGGCCTTCTGTGCAAACGCGCTGTGCAGCTAGGTCATAACTCCCGTTTTCCACCATGGATTTCCTGAAAAGCAAATGCAATCAAAATTAGACTGTGCCAGCAGTACTCCCAGACCCCAAAACCCACCCACAAATACCCGGAACCCCCCCAAAGAGCACCTCAAAGACAAGCATGTCAGCAAAAACGTAAAAAGAATTTCGCGTCCGATTTGGTCCAAACCACATTTATCCGGTATTAGAGCTTCCCAGCAATGGCGCCAGAGCCGTCAACCCAGGCGAAAACAAGTAGAAGACCCCCAAACAGCCAAAAAGCAAAAGTACAAAAATGGGGACTTAGTCATTTTCATGGCAATTTCCAAAATCACTCCGCGCGCGCTCTGCAGCTAGGCCCTAACTCCCCTCTGCCACCATGGATTTGCTTCAAACCTCTTGCAATCAAAAGTATCCATACCCAGCAGTGCTCCCAGACCCCGAAACCCACCCACAAACACCAGGAAGCCCCCAAACAGGCCCCTGAAAACATGATAGTGAGCAAAAAGTCAAAAACGTTTTCAAGTCTCATTTGGTCAAAACCAGTTTTATCCGGTATTAGACCTTCCCAGCAATGCCCCAAGACCCGCCACCTCTCCCACAAAGAAGTAGAACAGACCCACAAGTGCTGAGTCTTTCTTCATTGGGCGTAATCCAGCCCTCTGCTTTGAGGGAAATAGGAGTCTGGAGGAGGAGGATAGAGGAGCATGTTCTTGTGAACTTGTGAACCTGAGGAATGCCGACTGCGGCACCTTCAAATCAATAAGCAAATAAGTGAAGACAGTTCTGCTGATGGGCTTGTTTTTGTGATTAGGTGATTAAAGTTTTAATTATATTAACTGTGCAAAACAAAGAGACAGACACACAGGAATAAAAGGGAATAAGGACGAAAAAGAGAAGCTATTGATTCATTGGCTCATTTTCAGGGCTCGGTGTCAGGGAATAAGAGTTCGTCCTCATACTCTGCGAATTCAGGCAGGAGTAGGTCAGTGTCACCTAACAGAGAAGAAATTCCCTCATCTAAGTTGCTGTCCTCCTCGTCTTCTTCCGGCGTGTATTCTCGTACTTTGTAAACTGGTGGTATGAGGTGCTGATTCATCTTGATCCTTTGCCTTTGCACGTCGGAAATGCCGCCGTGTAAAGGCATGTTCCTCCAGACATCCTAATATGGCTGGCGGTGTCTGATAGACACCGCCAGTCATGTTAGTGCTTTTCCGCCGCGGACGGGAGGCGACCGCGGCGGAAAAGCTGCGGACTGAAAAACGATCCCCCAGCTATCCTAATCTGGCGGGGGGTCTTTTTCAGTCTGTTGCGGATTTCCCGCATCCTCCGGGCCGGCGGTGGATTCCGCCGGCCCGGAGGATGCGGGAAATCCGCAATCCTAATCTGCCCCATAGTTTGAATGGATGGATGCCTGGATCATGGTACTATCTGACTCTTAGATAGCATATGTGTATCTAGAGAGAGTAGACGGTCACTGGATGAACTAAGTGTTACTTTGAAGAGCATGTAACACTGCACCCGCACGTCCGTCCCAGTGTAGGAAAGGCAAGGAAAAGAAGTTGTAATTTTGTCCGAATACTACCATGAATAGTAGCAGTAGTTTGTATTGCAAGCACAGCATATATCCGGCTATTACGATGGCCACTCACTACCTCTGTTAATAAGTTTAGTAGAACTCGGTCATTCATGTGTGGATGTATCACTGTTCACTCAATAAAAAGCAAAGCACCTAAAGTCATCCCATATGTAAGTAAATACATACCATGTGCAGTGATAGATAATTAGATTATTTATCTTCTTCATTTTCCTTTTCTAGTATTCATTGGCACTGTAGGGTGAAAGTTAAATTAATTAAGCAGTAGCCCTTGTAACAGAGTATTCTCAGTGCCACCCGTAATAGAAAAGTAAGAGCATCACCACCTGCATGTACTGGACTGGTACAGTAACGCAAGTCTGTCTCACTCATCATGGCGGGCGTCTGTTTTCCTCGGGTGCAAGTTGACTGCGCTGGCATTATGCCGGCTTGCAGAAGTTAACGTACCAATTTTGCTAAACTAGAGAGAAGAAGAAGAGTAAGACTGGTGTACTGTCATAGTCGACTCTAATGAAGTGAGTCCATAGTGCTCGTAGAATTGATTCCTTAAACTCCCACTAATGTTAGAGCAAGGGTGAAGAAGTGGGAGGTTAGATAGATACTGGCCACAATAGTTATTCACTGCACTTGCAAGTTGCTAGTTCTACTGTGACACAACTTTCTGCTGAATAATTTTTTGTTAATCTTAAAGAGCATTGGTTACAGACTATGGGCCAGATGTAGGTAAAATAGATTTACCGGTTTTTAATTACCGAATTTTACCGATTCGGTAATTAAAAATCGGTAAATCTAAGGGGTGGATATGTAGGTATTCCAGATGTGCTGGAATACCGATTCGGAAGAAATCGGTATTTACGGATTCGGTAAATACCGAATCGGTAACGCCCATTCATTCCTATGGGCTTTGAAGCCCGTAGGAATGAATGGGCATTACCGATTCGGTATTTACCGAATCGGTAAATACCGATTTTCACAAGGGTGCAGGGGTTGTCACTTTGACACCCTCTGGCACCCCCAAAACAGGCTCGGGTGCCATGTGGCAAGCATACATGCCCTAAGGGCAGGTCTGCCTGTCACATGACATAGGTGTGCACCGGAATCGGTATTTTACCATCAAATTGGATTTGATGGTAAAATACCGATTCGGTAAGGCCTCTGGGACTCTGAAGAGTCCCACCTACATCTGGGTGCCTCAGAATCGGTAAAATGACCAAATTTTTATTTTGCCGAATCGGTAAAATTACCGAATCGGTATTTTTACTGATTCGGTAAAATAATGCCCCCTACATACCTGTCACCCATTTACCGATCGGTAACGGCCAAAATCGGCCGTTACCGCTCGGTAAATGGCGTCAAACTGCCACCTACATCTGGTCCTATGTCTTTCTTTCTTCATATAGATGCTCCTTCCAAACCAACCCGGAAGGAGCTGGCTAGACGGGCCCGGCAATGGAGGCTGGAGGCCTCTGTCGCTGAATTTCGCCGGCTGGTGGCCCAGGAGGAGGGGGACACGCAGCCTACCACAACATCTACCGGGACAGCTGCATCCTCCTCAGCGCTCCCTGGGTCACCCAGACGACGCAGGTCTCCAGCCGGAACGGAGCCGGGGTTCTGCAGCCACCGCCGAGCAAAGAAATCAGTTGCCCCCCACAGCAGTTGCAAGAAACGCATGCACCGCCTTTCCCTGAGGGTTTCCTACCTCGAGCAGGAGCTGCTCAACACGAAAACCCTGCTCGAGACCCTCCGCAAGGAGCATTCCGACCTGGCCCGGAAATTCAACAGCAAAAGCCAGTAGTAGTAGGAGACTGTCCATTGCCCCTTTTTTAAAGACTTCTGGGGGGTGGGAATTGGGAGTTGGGTTTTTTCACTTTTTTGGACTTTTCACGGACATTCGTTGGGGTTAGGGAGTGGGGGTGGGTTGGGTCTTGAGGGAGATTATTTTTGTCAGGGATATAAATATACTTTAAACGTTATCTTAGCATACATGTTTTTTTTACTGCTTGTGAGGCTGGTGGGTGGGGGTTTAACAGTAACTTTGTTTTGGTGACACTTAAGTGGCATCTTGATTCAAGTTGTGTAATTAATTGCCCAAATGTTTTCAAAACTAAGTGCCTCTCACAGAGTAAGTGAATTCAATAGTCCTAGGACTTTACTAGTACTAACGTCAGTCTCTCGTCTCTCCTAATACTGCATTATACTTCCTCCCCCCAAACGCTTATCTTACCTGTAATTTGTGTTTGGAAATAGGGCTAGGCTTAGGGCTGGCTGCACGGCAAATGGCGATTAATGTTGGCAATCCTGGACGGATGAAATGTCATCATTGCGTTGGTACTAGTGGTGTTATATAGTGGCAGTTGCAGCATCTGAAAAAAAGAAAATGAAACCTTGTTTGTCCTTACCGTAGCATTAGAACGGTTCGATAGAGAATATAGCAGGTGACAGTACACTAGAACAGTGCCACAATGTAGCCTAACAAATGGTAAAGTATTGAAAGTATAACTAGTACTTGCGTTGAATTTCTTTGACATTGGCTACTACTCTAAGAAATAGTACTGAAGGTGAAGGACACAGCAGCGTAATGATTTGCCACTTCTAGGAGGAGGATGTTCTTGATGACCTATCAAGTTGATGGCGGCATGGCGCACATGAAAATCTGCTTTCATTTGCCAATAGTGACTGAGTATGAAGCTGAGTAAGTATAGAATATATCCTCGGATTCCTTCACCAGCCTGTTGCTATGACCTTATCCTCCCCAGCAAGTGTGTGGAATTATTGCTGTCATTTAGTCACACATCAATCAAAACCACACAGCCCGGGGGAAGAGGGTTAGGGTTTGTAAAATGGATGGGAATGGGGGATTTCGGGAAAGTTTTTTTGAGAGAAGAAAAAAAAAGCACAGCATGGACAAACAATAATTGAAGATAAAGAAATCTTTGGGTACAAAGCTAACCATAAATCTTTTAAGTGACATAAAGGAAGTGCATGCACTACTGCATGCCTGGTTACTGAAAAGTAAGTAGTACTTTCGACAACCGTGAATGACAGAATGCGACAGAACACGGCTGCAGCGTTTTCACTTGCCTATCTCTGCACTCAGAGAAACACTTCTTACATTAAATTAGGTTTAAAAAATAGCCGAAGTAAAACCTATAGAATGGCTGTAGGGATCAATTTAGAAGCAGAGAGAGATCCAAGAAATGCAGAGTCACACTCATAGAATTTCACAGCAATAACATTACTTAAAAGATAATTAGAAAAGCACGGATACTGTATCTGTATGTTTTTGTAGTTGTCCTGTTGAATTTGGTAAGTTGCATGCATCAAACCATTCCTCTTATTAGCGGCACTCCTCCATTCCAGCTGACGCTCCGCCCATCAATGTTGGTGACCAGAAGACACCCTGTCCACTGCCTGCCTGGCTGATGCTGAATTGCGGCTCGCTAATGTGAAGCCTGACTTCATCCTTTTTTTCCCATTGCACAGACTGAAACCCGGCCTGTAATTATTGATGGAAAAACAGGAAGTGATATTAGAACACCACTGACAAATAAATATAAGGTATGTACGCTGTGTAGTGCAAAAAGTCACACTTTGAGTTTCCTAATAGACAGTACAATATTTTTGAAAGTGCGTACTCTGTCTGAGTCTCCTTTTGAAGGATAAATAAGTATGGGCAAATTAATTTAGCGGATCTTTCCCCTCAAGCTAGGTGTACTGTAAACTGTGTTTTAGAACAAAATTAGACCTTCCCAGCAGAGCTCCCACCCAGACCCTTACTAAAGCCAGTCGCAAAAATGTAGAAGACCCCCAATCAGATCTCAAAAAACAAGACCTAGTAGAAAACTGGTGACAAAACGTACTTTGAAAGTAAAAGTAGGCCCAAATCCCCCCTTACCCACCGTGGATTGTATTCAAACCACTTGCAAGCAAGCAAAAGTATCCATACCCAGCATCGCTCCAAGACTCGCAAACCTCCCCACAAACAGCCCCCCACCAAAACACATGCAATACAAATACTGCTAACCCTAATGAGCCCTAAGTTAAGAATAGTGGCAAGCGCTTTCTTTAACTATGCCAAATCCCCCCTTTCCCACCATGGATTTTCTTCAAATCACTTGCAACCAAAATTACACATTCTCACGAGTGCTCTAAGACCACAGAACTCAGTTGCAAAAATCTAGAACACCCCAAAACACATGCACTCCTGCTGCTAGGGCTAACCCTAACGAACCCTAAGTTACAAAAAGTGCCAAAAGGCTTTTCCGCATGGATTTTCTCCAAACCAGTTTTATCCGGTATTAGACCTTCCCAGCAATCCCCCAAGACCCGCCAACCCACCCGCAAAAAAGCACAACACCCCCAAACAGCCAAAAAGCCAAAATTGAAAATCTCATACTTACAATATTTTTCGGCCTTCTGTCCAAACGCGCTGTGCAGCTAGGTCATAACTCCCGTTTTCCACCATGGATTTCCTGAAAAGCAAATGCAATCAAAATTAGACTGTGCCGGCAGTGCTCCCAGACCCCAAAACCCACCCACAAACACCCGGAACCCCCCCAAAGAGCACCTCAAAGACAAGCAAGTCAGCAAAAACGCAAAAAGAATTTCGCCTCCGATTTGGTCCAAACCACTTTTATCCGGTATTAGAGCTTCCGAGCAATGGCCCTAGAGCCGTCAACCCAGGCGAAAACAAGTAGAAGACCTCCAAACAGCCAAAAAGCAAAAGTACAAAAATGGGGACAGTCATTTTCATGGCAATTTCCATAATCACTCTGCGCGCGCTCTGCAGCTAGGCCCTAACTCCCCTCTGCCATCATGGATTTGCTTCAAACCTCTTGCAATCAAAAGTATCCATACCCAGCAGTGCTACCAGACCCCGAAACCCACCCACAAACACGAGGAAGCCCCCCAAACAGACCCCTGAAAACGCTACATTGATCGAAGTGTCAGAAATAGCAAAAACTTTTTCCTTATGGATTTTGTCCAAACCACTTCTATCCGGTATTAGACCTTCCCAGCAATGCCCCAAGACCCGCCAACCCACCCGCAAAAAAGCACAACACCCCCAAACAGCCAAAAAGGAAAATCTCATACTTACAATATTTTTCGGCCTTCTGTGCAAACGCGCTGTGCAGCTAGGTCATAACTCCCGTTTTCCACCATGGATTTCCTGAAAAGCAAATGCAATCAAAATTAGACTGTGCCAGCAGTACTCCCAGACCCCAAAACCCACCCACAAACACCCGGAACCCCCCCAAAGAGCACCTCAAAGACAAGCAAGTCAGCAAAAACGTAAAAAGAATTTCGCGTCCGATTTGGTCCAAACCACATTTATCCGGTATTAGAGCTTCCCAGCAATGGCGCCAGAGCCGTCAACCCAGGCGAAAACAAGTAGAAGACCCCCAAACAGCCAAAAAGCAAAAGTACAAAAATGGGGACTTAGTCATTTTCATGGCAATTTCCAAAATCACTCTGCACGCGCTCTGCAGCTAGGCCCTAACTCCCCTCTGCCACCATGGATTTGCTTCAAACCTCTTGCAATCAAAAGTATCCATACCCAGCAGTGCTCCCAGACCCCGAAACCCACCCACAAACACCAGGAAGCCCCCAAACAGGCCCCTGAAAACATGATAGTGAGCAAAAAGTCAAAAACGTTTTCAAGTCTCATTTGGTCAAAACCAGTTTTATCCGGTATTAGACCTTCCCAGCAATGCCCCAAGACCCGCCACCTCTCCCACAAAGAAGTAGAACACACCCACAAGTGCTGAGTCTTTCTTCATTGGGCGTAATCCGGCCCTCTGCTTTGAGGGAAATAGGAATCTGGAGGAGGAGGATAGAGGAGCATGTTCTTGTGAACTTGTGAACCTGAGGAATGCCGACTGCGGCACCTTCAAATCAATAAGCAAATAAGTGAAGACAGTTCTGCTGATGGGCTTGTTTTTGTGATTAGGTGATTAAAGTTTTAATTATATTAACTGTGCAAAACAAAGAAAGACAGACACACAGGAATAAAAGGGAATAAGGACGAAAAAGAGAAGCTATTGATTCATTGGCTCATTTTCAGGGCTCGGTGTCAGGGAATAAGAGTTTGTCCTCATACTCTGCGAATTCAGGCAGGAGTAGGTCAGTGTCACCTAACAGAGAAGAAATTCCCTCATCTAAGTTGCTGTCCTCCTCGTCTTCTTCCGGCGTGTATTCTCGTACTTTTTAATCTGGTGGTATGAGGTGCTGATTCATCTTGATCATTGTTAACCTCTCCACATTTTTGGGCGAGAGGCGGTCCGTTTGCAAGTTACAATGCCACCAGCAGCACTGAAAACACGTTCAGAAGACACGCTTGTGAGTGGGCAAGACAAGTAGTTTATAGCCAGGTTGGAGATCTGTGCCCACAATTCTTTTTTCCCATGCCAATACACCAATGGGTCAGCATTAACATAGACCTCTGTTGAGTCATTCAGATAGTCCTGTACCATCGACAGAAGGTTCTCCACGGTTCCTCCACTTTGCTTACTTTTTGCTGGGACCTTTTGAGAACCAAACCCAAGCAGAGTTAGCCAATCCTCTTCTTCACCCAATGTTACTGTTGTGTCTGGTGCAGATGATCCGGTTGCCAGTGTCTTTAACGGCTGAGAGGTCACTTCTGCCACAGCCACAGGTGCAGAAGTGGATTCTTTTGATTGGGGATGGCCTGCTGATGCTGATGTACTGCCTTTTCCTTCAATTTTCTGCCGTTCTCTTTCAAACCTCATGGCTGACAAGGCTAGCCAATGTTTGTACTTTGTGACATTTTCATCACCAAAAGGAAAGAATGGTCTGCCTGCCAGCGCCTTTTTGTAGCGTGGATCCAGAATAGTAGCAAAAATGTAATGCTGTTCTGAGTGGATCATTTGAAGACGTTCATCGCCAAGTAGGCGCTCTAATAATTTCTCAGCCAAAACAAAAGCTTCTTGCTTTTCTTCATCTTTTTGAAACATAGAAGACACCGCCTTCAGTTGGTGCTCCAGCATGCGCAACAATGGGATAGCTTTTCCCAAATTACAGTCCTCCCTGCTGACTGCACGCGTGAAGACCTCAAAAGGACGAAGCATGTCTGTCAGGCTTTTAACTAGCTTCCATTGCGCCGCATCTAGCCTCAGGTCCTTCTGAGCTGTACCCAGTGTTAAAACAACTTGTTAATACCCCCACTCACTACGCAGGTCACACACTCGACCCTATCTTCACCTCCATCAAACATATCTCCTTCAGTCACACCACAGCTCTCCATTGGACGGACCACAGCTGCGTTCACTTTATCTACAAAAAGACCACAATCCACAACCACCCTCAACCTACGCTGCGAAGAAACTGGAACAAAATCACCATCGACCAGATCTCCTCATTGATTCTTCAAAACCCCCCTGCCCTCTCTTCGAACGCCAACCAAGCAGCCATTAACCTCACTCAATGGCTAACCAACAGCGCCAACAACCTAGCCCCCCTGAAAAAACATCAAATCAAACTAGGCAACAAAAACGCCCCCTGGTTCAACGTTGATCTTAAGAAATCCAAGAAACTCTGTCGCTCCCTTGAGAAGGCATGGAAAAAAGACCCAAACACCAGCACCAGGGACGCCTTCAAAAACACCACCCGCATACACCACCAACTGATCCGGACTGTCGAAAAAGCCGCATTCAAAAACCGTCTAGACAACAACGCCCACAACAGCAAGGAACTATTCAACATCGTCAAAGAGTTTACCAACCCCACTGCCAACTCCAACGACATCACTCCCTCTCAAGCCCTCTGCGACTCCCTAGCTTTGTTCTTCCACGACAAAATCGCAGACATCCACAACAGCTTCGTCAACCAACCCGGAGACCAACCCACCCAACCCTCTGCTGTACCTTCACTCCCCCTGAACATCCTCAATGACTGGAACCCAATCTCCACTGAGGACACCATCCGCCTGATGAACTCCATCTACTCAGGATCCCCCACAGACCCATGCCCTCACCACATCTTCAACAAAGCAGATTCCATCATAGCACCACATCTCCGAGACGTCATCAACTGCTCCCTCAACTCCGCCACCTTCCCGGAAAGCTGGAAACACGCCGAACTCAGCGCCCTTCTGAAAAAACCCACAGCTGACCCCACCGAACTCAAAAACTACTGCCCCATCTCGCTCCTTCCATTCCCGGCCAAGGTCATTGAGAAAGCTGTCAACAACCAGCTCGCCGCCTTCCTCGAAACCAACAAATCCCTCGACTCCTCACAGTCCGGCTTCCGAGCCAAACACAGCACTGAGACCGCACTCATCGCAGCAACAGACGACATTCAAACTCTACTGGACAATGGAGACACAGTCGCCCTCATCCTCCTCGACCTCTCCGCAGCCTTTGACACAGTCTGTCATAGCACCCAGTTACAACGCCTCAGAAACATCGGAATCCAAGGAAAAGCACTGGATTGGATCACCTCGTTCCTTGCCGGAAGAACCCAGAGAGTCCGCCTCCCACCATTCAAGTCAGAGGACTCTGAAGTCATTTGCGGAGTACCACAAGGATCCTCACTCAGTCCTACCCTCTTCAACATTTACATGAGCCCCCTCGCGGCCATCGCACGCCAACACAACCTCAACATCATCTCCTACGCTGATGACACTCAACTGATCCTCTCACTCACCAAAGACCCAAACACCGCCAAAACCAACCTGCATGAAGGAATGAAAGAAGTAGCCGAGTGGATGAAGCTCAGCCGTCTGAAACTGAATTCCGACAAAACAGAAGTCCTTATCTTAGGTACCTCCCCCTCTGCCTGGGACAACTCTTGGTGGCCAGAGTCCCTTGGTAAAGCACCCATCCCGACTGGCTACGCACGGAACCTTGGCGTCATTCTGGACTCCTCACTCTCGATGACCAGACAAGTCAACGCCGTTTCTTCATCATGCTTCAACATTCTTCGCATGCTCAAAAAAACATTTCGCTGGATCCCCACCGAAACTAGAAAAACGGTCACCCACGCACTGGTTACAAGCCGACTGGACTACGGAAACACCCTATACGCCGGTACCACCGCAAAACTTCAGAAAAAACTCCAACGCATCCAGAACGCTTCAGCCAGACTCATACTAGACATCCCGCGTAATGACCACATTTCTGGTCACCTGAAAAACCTCCACTGGCTCCCCGTCAATAAGAGGATAACATTCTGCCTCCTAACCCACGCACACAAAGCACTTTACGAACTTGGCCCTGACTGCCTCAACACACGACTCTCCTTCTACACCCCCTCCCGCCAGCTACGTTCCTCCAACCAAGCCCTTGCTGCTGTACCTCGCATCAACAAAACCACCATGGGAGGAAGATCCTTCTCCTACCTGGCGGCTAAAACATGGAACTTACTTCCCATTCACCTTCGCCTCACTCAGAACCACCTAGCATTCAGAAAGCAACTTAAAACCTGGATATTCGACAAGTAATTCACCACCCTTCTCCAAGCGCCTTGAGACCCTCTGGGTATGTAGCGCGCTATATAAATAAATTGAATTGAATTGAATTGAATCGAGTACCGTAAACTGCTCATACAGACGCTCAAGCATGTAGAAGGTTGAGTTCCAACGTGTTGCCACCTCCTGGATGAGTGCTTTCACTGGCATTCGACGTTCATGTAGCAGGCCCCTCAGATGCTCCCGGGCTTTAAAAGAATGGCTGAAATGGTTGCACATTCTTCGGCAGGTGGCCACTAACTCGCACACTGGACTGTCTTCACTCAAGAATTTTTTAACAACCAGGTTTATACAGTGCGCCAAACACGGCACTCTGAAATAGTTACCCAGATCCATGGCCTTAACTACATTGGCGCCATTATCCGTGGAGACATAACCAATCTTGCGTTTTTTTGGGGACAGCCAGTGAAAGACCTTCGTGTTAAACTCATTCAAAATGGTTTCTGCTGTATGATGTTTCTCCAAGGCAAACATGGCTAGTGTTGCATATTTCCGAGCAGCTTTAAAAACTTGGTCCGGGTCAACACCTGCGTTTAGCTTTGCTTTAACCCCTGAAAAAGAGACCCAGTGTGCAGTGATGCACATGTAATCAGTGCCTGCGCCACTGGTCCACATGTCTGTTGTCAGATGTATTGTGTGTATTGTGTGAACAGCACTCTTCTGCAAAGCTGCCCCAATCATCTCCAGCACATCTTCATGTAGCTTCTGGCAAAATAGAACCGGCTAGGAACCTTCCATTTAGGGCTGAGCGCTGCCACTAATTCTAGAAAACCAACCCCTTCTACAAAAGAAAAAGGGAGAAGGTCCAGAGCTAGCATTATAGCCAGCTTAGTGTTATACAGACGCGTCAGTGGGTGATTGCGTTCATATGGGGCTTTTGAAAACAACATGGTTCTAATGTTGGCCTGGACTTCTTTGACCCAGTTATGCTCGCTGATGAACTTTTTCGCATTGGTGTCTCACTCTCTCCCACACTCTTAGTGTGGCTCACAGGGGGTGTGCTGACAGGGGTACTGGGTGTAAGTGAAGTGTTTGACGCTTCTTCCTCCTCGTCATCATCAGATGAAACATCAACGTTTTGTTGGCTTGCAATTCGGGCTTCCTTGATCTCCTTTAGGTGCGCAAACCATTGGACAGCGTGCTGTCTCTTAAGATGACCTCTCTGGCCTCCGGTACCATAGGTGGTACCAAACTTACCACGACTAACTGCAAACTTACAAATGCTACAAATGGCTATGTTTTCCTTTTTTGGGCAAACACTAAAGAAGTCCCAAAGTGTGGACTTGAAATGTCTGTGGGGGCCGGAGGAGGCGATACTGGTGGTGGTCATGCTGCTAATGCCAGATGAAGTGGAGGATGTGTATTGTCGAACTTTGCTACGTTGTGCACTTTCACCACCACTAATTGAGGTCAAGGTGGATGGAGGTCCCTTCTGGCGAGGAAGAAATATGGAAGCGGTAGGTGAAGTGTACTAGTTAACTCCAATGATGGTGTTCCCATTGCCTCCTCGTCGACAACATCATCACGCTCAGCAGCATTTCGGGCTAGGGTCAAAATGTCTGTTTGCTGCATGCCCGCTGAGGCTGGAGTGAAGCCTATGATGACTGGGTCGTCGTCGTGAGAGTCTTCATCAGCAGGAGTATACGCCACTTCTTGTTGAGCGTCATCACACTCCATAACTATGAGAGTTTCGGGGACCTTCCTTTTTTACGCTCAGCTACCTTTGTCAGATCATGGTGTGCCTCACTCTCAGACAGCAGTGGTGGTTCCCAAGTTAGATCCATATCATCAGAAGGAGGTGGGCTTGAAGAAGATGTAGACACCACCCTTGATCTTTTCCTTGCTAGGGATGTGGAAGACAATGAATGATCATCAGGAGGAGTGACTTCCTCAAATGATACCTCGGCTTGAATGTCTTTTTCCTGATGTGCCCCTACTTCGGGAGGAACCAATATTGTGGGCACTTGTGCCCCTCCATGCACCTCTGCTTGCGCATCTCCTTACGCTGCCTCTCCTTCCACATGTACTTGGGTTTGTACTTGCACATGTGGTTGTTGTTGCGGCTGTGGTTGTTCAACACTCGTCAGATGAGTTACAACAACCTGTGTTGATTGAGGGACATTGCTGCTACTTTCTTGCGATGAGCCAACATCACTGGTCGATGGTGATTGAACAAGTAGACTGGCTGCCTCTGCAGCACTCAAGAGCTTGGACTTAAGTTGGCGTGGTGGTGGTGGCACTGAGCCCAATGGAGCGGGGGTGCTGTTCCCAGCTTGGTCCCCAGCAGATCCCGCTGCTATTCCCAAAAAATGTGGCGGGCGGCACACCAGTCTCCTTGGTAACTTGATTCTTCTGCTCCTTACTGGCAACTTTCTTGCTAGAGGAGCTACGGGGAACTTTTTTTGGGGCCATCTTCAGAGGTCAGAACAGCAGGCCGGAGTTGCACGAGTTGCAGAGTTGTCTGTGGCCAGACGTGACGTCGCGTGACGTTATGCTGCACATACACACCGCTGCAGGACTTCTTCCTGGCACTGGTGGTTCTCTTGAGTCTTGTGCACCTAAAAGCAATGGAAGACAGAGGAACATCAGTTCAGTTATACACCCCAAAACTCGAAAACCACATACAAATCAGCACAATCCCATGCCACCCAAGCCCTCAATGATGTTTAAATTCAACCCCACAGAAAGACTAGGCCCATGCACCACTCACTACCCCTGGGCATAATGGATGAAAGCTAGGCAAAATGGGTGCAGGCCTGAGAACACTGCCTGCATTCAAAATGGCCCCTTGCCTCCCAGCACATGGCCAGGGCCTGCCTGTACCAGCACTCAAAATGGCCCCCACCCACATGGCCTGTCTTCATGAACACCCCAAAAAATCGAAAAACACAGAAAAAGCAGCACAATCCCATGCCATCCATGCCCTCCATGATGTTTAAATTCAAGACACCCCACAGAAAGACTAGGCCCATGCACCACTCACTAGCCCTGGGCAAAAGGCCACAACAACAGCCCAAAAATCGAAAAACACACAAAAATCACCACAATCCCATGCCATCCATGCCCTCAATCATGTTCAAATTCAAGACACCCTACAGAAAGACTAGGCCCATGCACCCCTGAGTACCCCTGGGCATAATGGATGAAAGCATGGCAGACTGGGTGCAGGCCTATGGCACAACAAAGCACACTGCCTGGCTTCAAAATGGCCCCTAGACTCCCACCACGAGGACAGGCCCGGCCTGCACCAGTCCTCAAAATGGCCCCCACCCACATGGACAGGCCCATGAACACCCCAGAAAATCGAAAAAACACACAAAAATCACCACAATCCCATGCCATCCATGCCCTCAATGATGTTTAAATTCAAGACACCCCACAGAAAGATTAGGCCCATGCACCACTCACTAGCCATGGTCAAAAGGCCGCAACATCAGCCCAAAAATCGAAAAACACACAAAAATCACCACAATCCCATGCCATCCATGCCCTCAATCATGTTCAAATTCAAGACACCCCACAGAAAGACTAGGCCCATGCACCCCTGAGTACCCCAGGGCATTATGGATGAAAGCATGGCAGACTGGGTGCAGGCCTACGGCACAACAAAGCACACTGCTTGGCTTCAAAATGGCCCCTAGACCCCCACCACATGGACAGGCCCGGCCTGCACCAGTCCTCAAAATGGCCCCCACCCACATGGACAGTCTTATGAACACCCCAAAAAATTGAAAAAACACACAGAAATCACCACAATCCCATGCCATCCATGCCCTCAATGATGTTTAAATTCAAGACACCCCACAGAAAGACTAGGCCCATGCACCACTCACTAGCCCTGGGCAAAAGGCCCCAACAACAGCCCAAAAATCGAAAAACACACAAGAATCACCACAATCCCATGCCAGCCATGCCCGCAATCATGTTCAAATTCAAGACACCCCACAGAAAGCCTAGGCCCATGCACCCCTGAGTACCCCTGGGCATAATGGATGAAAGCATGGCAGACTGGGTGCAGGCCTATGGCACAACAAAGCACACTGCCTGGCTTCAAAATGGCCCCTAGACCCCCACCACATGGACAGGCCCGGCCTGCACCAGTCCTCAAAATGGCCCCCACCTACATGGACAGGCCCATGAACACCCCAGAAAATCGAAAAAACACACAAAAATCACCACAATCCCATGCCATCCATGCCCTCAATGATGTTTAAATTCAAGACACCCCACAGAAAGACTAGGCCCATGCACCACTCACTAGCCCTGGTCAAAAGGCCCCAACAACAGCCCAAAAATCGAAAAACACACAAAAATCACCACAATCCCATGCCATCCATGCCCTCAATCATGTTCAAATTCAAGACACCCCACAGAAAGACTAGGCCCATGCACCCCTGAGTACCCCTGGGCATAATGGATAAAAGCATGGCAGACTGGGTGCAGTCCTATGGCACAACAAAGCACACTGCCTGGCTTCAAAATGGCCCCTAGACCCCCACCACATGGACAGGCCCTGCCTGCACCAGTCCTCAAAATGGCTCCCACCCACATGGACAGGCCCGTGAACACCCCAAAAAATAGAAAAAACACACAAAAATCACCACAATCCCATGCCATCCATGCCCTCAATGATGTGTAAATTCAAGACACCCCACAGAGAGACTAGGCCCATGCACCACTCACTAGCCCTGGGCAAAAGGCCCCAACAACAGCCCAAAAATCGAAAAACACACAAAAATCACCACAATCCCATGCCATCTATGCCCTCAATCATGTTCAAATTCAAGACACCCCACAGAAAGACTAGGCCCATGCACCCCTGAGTACCCCTGGGCATAATGGATGAAAGCATGGCAGACTGGGTGCAGTCCTATGGCACAACAAAGCACACTGCCTGGCTTCAAAATGGCCCCTAGACCCCCACCACATGGACAGGCCCTGCCTGCACCAGTCCTCAAAATGGCCCCCACCCACATGGACAGGCCCATGAACACCCCAAAAAATAGAAAAAACACACAAAAATCACCACAATCCCATGCCATCCATGCCCTCAATGATGTGTAAATTCAAGACACCCCACAGAGAGACTAGGCCCATGCACCATTCACTAGCCCTGGGCAAAAGGCCCCAACAACAGCCCAAAAATCGAAAAACACACAAAAATCACCACAATCCCATGCCATCCATGCCCTCAATCATGTTCAAATTCAAGACACCCCACAGAAAGACTAGGCCCATGCACCCCAGGGTACCCCTGGGCTTAATGGATGAAAGCATGGCAGACTGGGTGCAGGCCTATGGCACAACAAAGCACACTGCGTGGCTTCAAAATGGCCCCTAAACCCCCACCACATGTACAGGCCCGGCCTGCACCAGTCCTCAAAATGGCCCCCACCCACATGGACAGGCCCATGAACACCCCAAAAAATCAAAAAAACACACAAAGATCACCACAATCCCGTGCCATCCATGCCCTCAATGATGTTTAAATTCAAGACACCCCACAGAAAGACTAGGCCCATGCACCACTCACTAGCCCTGGGCAAAAGGCCCCAACAACAGCCCAAAAATCGAAAAACACACAAAAATCACCACAATCCCATGCCCTCAATGATGTTTAAATTCAAGACACCCCACAGAAATACTAGGCACATGCACCACTCACTAGCCCTGGGCAAAAGGCCCCAACAGCAGCCAAAAGAATCAAAAAACACACAAAAATCAGCACAATCCCATGCCATCCATGCCCTCCATGATGTTTACATTAAAGAGACCCCACAGAAAGACTCAGTCCATGCACCACTCACTACTCCTGGGCAAAAGGCCCCAACAACAGCCCAAAAATCGAAAATTCCAAAATTGTAGTTGCAGCAACTGTAATGCCCCAGCAAACTTACTTGTGAAATTTCTAATCCAAAAGTGATCCAAAGAAAGTCAAAAAGGCCTCAAATCCAAATATCCAGCAGCATCCACAAAAAGTAATCCTTCCAGGTCAAGATCCGAATGAAAGTGACCAGCACATGAAGAAAGCACTGGGAGAAGCCTGCTGGACAGGAACAGGAAGTTGGAGACTGTGGGGCACTTCCTTCCTCCCACCCCCCCCCCCAAATGGACTCCTTGCAAAAAAAAAGTGCAGGCAAATATCAACCTGAGGAGTTATTCTGATAAAAATCATCATTTTCAGAAGGTTTATGCTGCTTGCTGGTGGATTTCTTGTGCAGAATTGCAAATTCTGTATTTGGCGAGTGCGAGATTGTTGCTGCCCGCCGCATCTAGGTGTTCGCGATGCGTGCTGTGCAAGGTGGCAAGCCGCGATTATGTAATCGCGGTCGCCAAACTCCCGCGGGATCCCGCAGCAAGATCCAAAATGGCGCAGCACTCGCAAAATATCAAGAAAAACAACTCGGTAAACGCTGAATGACGGTAAGAGAACGCCGCGCGCCGCAATATTGTATCACCAAGCAAAAAAATCCGGCGCGTGCGAATTTGCGGATTTTCGGCAAATTCGCGAGAGTTCGCGGATTGCGAATTTACTGAAAATCCGCGAGCGGAACGGATTTTACGCCCATGCTCACTCCTAGATTCCAAGCAAGCTAGAGAAGAAATGGCACAGTGAACAAACTCCATACAGCCTCGCAGCATACAAGGACGCCATCCGAAACCACCACCACCACCTCATCAGGGCTGCCAAGAAGACCTCCTTAAAAGACCGCCTCGACAACAATGCACACGACAGCAAGGAGCTCTTCAACATCGTGAAGGAACTCTCTAACCCCAGATCTAACACCAACGACATCCTGCCGACGCAAGCCCTGTGCGACTCCCTCTCCACCTTCTTCCACCGCAAGATAGCAGACATCCACGGCAGCTTCAGCACCCAGACAGCCCCAACAGACAGCAACACAACAGACCCTCCGCACACCATCGACCACATCCCCTTACTAGCCTGGACCAGAGTGAGCGTCAATGACACCATCAAGACCATGAGCACAATCCACTCCGGCTCTCTGTCAGACCCATTTCCCGCACCACGTCTTCAACAAAGCACGCAGATCCATCGCACCCCACCTACGCAACGTCATCAATCTCTCCCTTGAGACCGCGACCTTCCCAGAGAGCTGGAAACACTCCGAGATCAACGCCCTACTCAAAAAACCCAAGGCAGTCCCAAGAGACCTCAAGAACTTCCGACCCATCTCTCTGCTCCCCTTCCTGGCCAAGGTCATCGAGAAAATCATTAACAGACAGCTAACCCGATACCCCAGAGAGAACAGAATCCTGGACCCTTCCCAGTCAGGGTTCCGCAGCAACCACAGCACAGAGACCGCCCTATTTGCCGCCACTGATGTCATCAGCACCCTGCTAGACAACGGGGAGACTGCAGCACTCATCCTCCTAGACCTCTCCGCCGCCTTCGACACCGTCTGCCACCGCACACTACGCGCACGCCTCCAAGCCGCAGGGATCCAAGACAAGGTTCTAGGAATGGACCACCTCCTTCCTCTCCAGCAGAACCCAGACCATCCGCCTCCCCCGTTCCCTTCCAAAGCCTCCGAGATCATCTGCGGCGTACCCCAAGGATCCTCCCTCAGCCCGACACTGTTCAACATTTACATGGCCCCGCTTGCACACGTCGCCCTACAGCACGATCTCAACAAAATCCTACACCGACGACACTTCACTGATCCTCTCCCGCACCAAGGACCCCATCACCGCCAAAGCCAACCTCCATGAAGGAATGAAGGGCGTCGCCGACTGGATGAAGATCAGCCGTCTGAAGCTGAACTCGGACAAGACGGAGGTCCTCATCCTCGGCTCCAAACCGTCAGCCTGGGACAACTCCTGGTGGCCAACAGCACTGGGGGCAGCCCCGACCCCCACCGACCAGGCACGCAACCTGGGAATCATCCTTGACTCAACACTCTCAATGACCAAGCAAGTCAACACCGTCTCCTCCCCCTGCTTCAACACCCTCCACATGCTCCACAATATCTACAGATGGATCCCAACAGATACAAGAAAGACAGCCACCCAGGCCCTCGTCAGCAGCACACTCAACTACGGAAACGCCCTCTACGCGGGAGCCCCGACCAGACTACAATGCATCCAAACCGCCTCGACACAACTCATCCTCGATGTACCACGACACGGCCACATCACCCCCCACCTGAAAAACCTGCACTGGCTCCCTGTCAACAAGAGGATATCCTTCAAGCTCCTCATCCACTAACACAAGGCACTCCACAAGACTGGCCCAGCCTACCTCAACAGACGGTTATCCTTCTACACCCCCAACCGCCAGCTACGCCGACCTCTCACTTGCCACCGTCCCACGCATCCGAAGAACAACCACCTGCGGGAGATCCTTCTCCCACCTCACCGCCAAGACACGGAACACCCTCCCACTGAGCCTACAACAGACCCAAGACCTGCTGAACTTCAGGAGGATACTAAAGACCTGGCTGTTCGATCAGGAGTGGCCCCCACACCCACCCGCGCCTTGAGACCCTCACGGGTATGTAGTGCGCTTAACAAATGACTGACTGATTGATTGATTGATTGATGCTATAGATAATCCAGGAAATCTACGGAAAACAATTGCTATAAAGCTTATACAAAATGGCCTATCATCGAGAGGTGGTAGGGTAATATTTGCCATAGAGGCACACAAATAACGGCAGACAGAGGTATTCTATTCATGGATTATCTTCCCTGAAGAAAATCCAAGAACACATGTGTTCCACTTCTACAAGATACAGGAACCTCCAGCAGAAGATGTTCCTTTTGAGGACATTGAAATTCCATTAACTTACCAAGAGCATCAGCTCTGGTTTAAAGGTGCCCTACAACATCAAAATCACATTACCAGGCTCGGTCCACTAGGTAGACCAGGAGCAACATGGCTGGTACTTGCAAGCTATACACCACATCCTGACATTGAAAGAATGACAGATGTAGAACTGTTAGCTCAGCTAAAACAATTTATTAAATACATAGACAATTGGTTCAATATGTCATGTGGACTCTAACAGTCCAACCTGCTATAAGAATTCCACAGCACACCCCTCTCAGAGGAACAGGAACAAAATTACACCACAGACTATGCAATCATTCTATTATGGTTAGGTCAAAAATAACTCAAATCAAGGCAGTATTTCCAGATAGTACACCTCAAGAGAAACACAGGATTCTAACAAACTGTTTACCAATGGGGATCGCACCACACCTGGAGGACTGTGACACTTGGGGTACAGTCTTTGCTGCAATCTACACAAAAACACTTTGTGTTCCATCCGTGGCGGTAATACCAGATGTCCTGAAACAGATTCAAAATGAATACGAAGCAGAGCCTGCTTTAAATCTCGGTATGAAGTTACTGAAGGATTTCAAACAGGTCTCAGAGCTATAATATTAGCTAATATTAAAAGTGAAGCAGCATCAATGGCAATCTGCCAAAAACTAAAAAAACTTGATGTAATTGAGCAACCATATGAACTGGCCAGAATAATAGAAAATTCCTATGAGGAGCTAGGTGAGATAGTTTGGGTGGAGAACCAGTAAAGCCCAAACTAACAGAAAATCCTGAAAATGTTTTTAATAAAAACTATCTCACTACTAAAAAGAAGTGGGAAAATACTAGACTGACACTTCCTAAGGAGAAGCGTTCTCAATCCAGAGGTAGGTCTCCTCAAAAGGAGCCCTCTGAAAAGAGGTATAACCTCAGAAACAGGGTTAATTTGAGAAAACCTGATAGATATCAAGATACTGATACACGTTCCTCTCGTACCTTTCAGACTTCCTCACAGAAATCTGAAAGAAGAAGACGATCAGAACACAAGGAAGAACGCGTGAAGTCCAAAGACGATCAACACGTTCCAAAAAATAATAAAACTCAATTCACCAAGAAGAAGGTAGCAAGTTTAAGAATCAGACATGCCGAGGATCTTGAGGACGCAACTCAAGAACGGGGAGTGGGCCCAGACAATGCTGGACAGTGCAGCAAAAGTTTAGCTCGCAAGATCCTGAAGGATCATCTGGAGACAGTGGACCTAAATGAATACATTCAAGTTGAAACTGCCTGTACCAGAGTTTGTGTACCCCATAAGTTATATGAAGTAACACTTCGGATAGAGGGGGACATAACTAGGAAAATAAGAGCATTCTTTTGGGAAAAACTAAGGTTTATGACATCCTTCTGGCTGAAAAAAGGCTGGCCACCTGAATTTGTCAGGGAGTGCCCACCTGGCGAAGAGATCATTATGCCAGCCTTCTCAAATCATATTCCTATTCATAAAAAAATACACCTATGCCAGAAAATGGGCTGTGGCCCAGGCTCCAGCATTATATAAAAATCATGGGGATGGGATGAGGACTCTCCTCACCATAAGATCCAGCTAAAAAATCAACCAGCTGCTCAGATGCAGTATCCAGTTAAGCAAGAAGCTAAAAAACAGGTCAGGGAGATCTTAGATTAACTTGAATACCAAGGGGTGATTGAAACATGCACCTCGTCCATGAACAATCCTTTGTTTCCTGTCTCCAAACCAGACAATACATATCGTCTAGTTTTGGACTACAGACATTTAAATTCTTGTTGCAAAACCTTTGCAGTACAAAATGCACACAGTGCAACACTGATGAATAACATTGTGCACAAAAAATATAAAAACAAATTAGATATTTTAAACAGTTTCTTCTGTCAAAATATCGCACCTGAAAGCAGGTACTTGACCGCTTTCTCAATTATGGGGACACAACACTTCTGTCTTCTTCCCCATGGATTCAAGAATAGTCCAGGGTTATTTTCAGCCAGAGTAACAGATTTACTGCAAACGTATGAGGATGAGGCATTATCTTATGTCGATGATATCTATCTTACAGATGATGATTTGGGCAGGCACTTGACCAGGGTGAATACCATAATACTTGGATTCGCCTCTGAAGGGTACAAATTCAACTTTAAAAAATCAAAAATTGCCCATCTCAGTGTCCTATTTTTAGGATACAAACTTTCAAGTGAAGGCAAAAGCCTAGCAGCAAACTTTTTAGAAAAATGTGCGCTGCTCCAACCTCCAAAGACGCAGAAAAACTTAGTCAATTCTAGGATTCCTGAATTTCGGAAGAACTTACATTCTAAACTACGCAGAAAGGGTTAAACCTCTCTACGAATTAATCAAACCTGATTTCAAACCTACTAATTGGACTCAAAAACACACAGAAATGTTGCCTTCAGTGCAAACAGACATGTTAGCAACAACCCATTTACAGACTTGCGTAAACCTACGCAACCTTGTAATCGTAATCATCCCAGGGAGATGCAGATTCACATACCTAACCTTTAATGAAAGTGAAAAGGTAGCAATAGCATATAAATCACACTTGTACACACAAGCTGAAATGAAATTCACTTCAACAGAAAAAATTCTGACAGCAGTTCAAACTGCAGTAGCAAAAGAGAGAGCTCTCACACAGGGAAAACGCATAAAAGTTGTTACTCCTGTACCTGCCTTAGAGGCAGTGACAAAAGCAAGCATTCCAAATGCAAAAGCTTTACACCCGAAATGGATACAATGGGTTAACTCTCTTGCTGCAACAGACGTTGACTACGTTTTTGACCCCTACTTGAAAACTCAAGAATTTCTACAATACGAACAAGAATGTCCTTTGCCCACTGAGTTTCTGCCTCTAGAACATTACGGATGTATAATTTATACTGACTGATCAGCACAACTCGCAATTGGGGGAAAACAAGCTTATAATGCAGTGTGCGCGATTGTTAAAGGCTTTCAAGTTGGCGCTTGAAAATACCGATCGCAAATTCCCCACACTCATAGTGTGTGATTCGTATTACTGCGTCCAATCTTATAATGAATACTTGCAGAACTGGGTTCAAAACGGTTTCAAAGATGCAAAAGGTGGCACAATCAAGCATAAAATGCTTTGGGAACAAGTAGCTCAGTTACAGGAAGAACTACAAAAGACTCACGTGATCCATACACTGAGTCATCAACGTGATGGCATTCACGTTGAAGGGAATTCATTGCCTTATGAAGCCGCAAAGGCAGCTCTGCAAACGGCTTCCGTAGCTGCAATCACTCGTTCAAAAACAAAAATAGACAGCGAAATCATGCCGGCTGTTGCCGCTTCCAATAAAGACAGCGGTAAAACACAACCAAAAGGCTTTCCACTCAAGTACTCCTATATAACTGATGCAAATAATGTTCCTTTTGCTCGAATCCCTGGAGTGGGGGGATAGAGTAATTCCAAACATGGAACACAGATTGGGACTAATCTTAGCAGCACATGAAGGACTTGCTTCAGCACACGTAGGCATTTCAGCCACAGTGTCATTATTAAAACAACGATACTGGTGGTTGCGCATGAGGAAACAGACCCGAAACTATGTTTTAGAATGTGAAATCTGCCAGAAAATGAAAGTTTCAACAGTAAAACGCCCGGAGCAGACCTCCCTTTTAATTTCAGATAAACCTCTAGCATGTATTTACCTGGACCACTGTGGTCCATTACAAAGGGATGGCAACTATAAATATATCATGGTTGCAGTGGATTCATGCTCAAGATTCATTTGGATGTGGCCTCAGCGCTCGGCTGACGCCAGAACTGTTATAAAAGTTTTTCAAGTCTTTATCGGCACATACCCAATCAGCTCGCCACATTCTGACCAGGGTCCTGCGTTTAGCTCCAAAGCTTACAAAGAGGCCATGGCCAGCTTGGGCGTTGCATTGCGGTACTCAAGTCCATTCTATGCTAAGGGAAATTCGGTTGTGGAAAGAAAAAAAGGTGACATAAAGCAATCTATAACAGCTAGGGTATTAAGCTCGGGTGACGGGTGGGTCAAACTTCTAATAAGTGTCCAACGGAGTCTTAACAATCTGCCAAGAAATTCTCTGGGTGGAATCACTCCGTATGAAATCCTTTTTGGTACTAGAATAATTGTCGAAGATCTCAATCGTCATACTTCAGTGGAAGAATAAAAACCCTTGGATATCAAAGACCGTTTGGCTGTTTTGCAGGACTTAAATGAAACAAGAAGAAGTCTAAGCAACACATTACAGAAGCCAATGGCCACTGAAGAGAAACCACCTGTCCCAGCAAGACCTGTCTGGATTCCAAAGATTGGGGATCTGGTCAGAGAAAAAATAGCGGATAAGAAGGAATTTGGGCCTTCTTACAGAAAACCAGTACCTGTCTTAGCAATCCATGGATCAAGAACAGTGTTACTGCCGCCCCTTGCTGGAAGAAAGGAGAACCGGTTCGTATCAATTGACCTGGTAAAACCACACCATGTGGCTTATAATAAGTAGTAGGCCCAGTGGACTCCAAAGGTGTAGCAGATGACCAAATCTCGCTATTATCTAAGAGGTTCAAACTGAGAGACTCATCACCTTTGAAGAATCTGCAGTAAGAAAAGAAGGACTATGCAACAAAGCCATGGAACTTGTGCCTCTTGAAACCCAAATAACAGTTCATCAAGAAACTCCAGTCTACAATGATGTAGCATCTGACTATACTAATATGTCAAGGGACCAAACAGCTCCAGTGATTTCAAATAATCCGGATGCAATACCAACAATTGACAGAACTGCCTCTGGCTATTTCAATTCTGAGGATCCCAGTGAGCCCGAAACAATGCCAGCAAATAAAACTTTCAAGGAACAAGTAACAGCACTTTTTCAGCAGCTTGCAAATACTTATCTTGTTTTATCATGGGTTGAATTTTGGATTGTGTTAGGTATACTTTTTCTGTTACTATGGCTCATTCTTGTTTTAAGTTTGGGAAAGCTGATTTATGGATAATATAGTAAAATGGACACAGCAAGTAAGAACATCAACTTGCTCCTGAAGCCACACAAATCATCTCATTGTGAACAAAGAGACCTGTCATCACTGAACATCACAGCCGTTCCTCTATCTGGTGGTATAGCATGGGACAGAACTGATTATGACATTTATGGTCCGGTAGAGCTGTTGAAGATCCTACACCAATTTAAGGTTTCCTTGAGTGACTTTGTTTCACCCAGCACATTTTCGGATGATTGGGACTTTAAGACTGTTAATAACATGATGGCAGATTTAGAAATGTGAGCACAATTTACAAAACATGAATACTTAGAAGGTTCATCGGATTATGAACAATTGTATCGTTTTAATCATTATGGTCATCATCATAATGTGCACAAATCTGCAAACCCTAGAAATGTTTTTACTTATAATCAATGGGAACATTGTCTAACGCCACGAAAGGGTAGCTCAAAAACATGAAAAATGTCCATACTTCTCAGGGTTTAATGTCACAAATCCAGAAACATTTTACTTTAAAAATGTTAATAAGACAGGAATGAAAAGTATGTTGACTAATACTAAGCACGTTTGTCCTGCGGCCTTTTATGCTCAATTGTCCACATTAGGTTTTGACATTTGGAACGACAACATTGAGACAAAAACTGTCTGGGGCACAAAAGACTGGCAGGTGCACGGTTTAGAAGCCTTATTCAGAGCCTGCATCATTCCGGAACAAATAATGGGGCATATTATCAAGGGGGTTTATCTCCGCTTTTTTGGCTTTAAAAGCCAAGAAAGCGGAGATAAAATTATCTCCCTATTACCAAGCTGTCGCTAACACCAGTTAGTGACAGCTAATAGGAGATAGCGACCAACTTGGGCCCCGCTTTGCATGTCAGTGATATTTATCACTAATGACATGCAAAGTGGGCGTGCCAAGATGTTAGCGACTGGAAACAGTCCCTAACATCGCTATCTCCTATTACCAACTTTTGGAGATATTCGCGCTAAGCGCGAATATCTCCAAAAGCTAACACCTGCCCTGAGCAGTTCTTAGCCATGTTATCTAATGGGAGGTGGATAACATGGCTAAGAGCATTTGCTCGATAATGCATGAATATCACTGACTTTTCAGCGATATTCATGCATTTCGGCCGTTTTTTCTCGCATTTGCGTTAAACCTTGCTAATAGCAAGGTTTATCTGCGATAAAAATCGCCGATGTGCGGCGATAATTTTTGTCTCTAAACAAGTTAGAGACAAAAATTATCGCTAGTTGTTGGTAATATGCCCCAATGTTCTTAAATGAAACTGTTAAACAGACATCTTGTCTTGGCCTAGCCAAGATAAAACACTTAAACAAACCGTCCATACCTAAACCCACACCAAATAGTAATGGAACTACAGATGAGGAGGTAGACGTAAAATATATTTTACATCAGAACAGAACTAATCCTGATTGGAAAAAGTGGCTCATCTGGCCCACAGACACAAATAACTGTTAAGATAGATTCCTGAATAAGACACAAGGGTTTACAATAACTTGGTCAGATCCAAGATATGTCCAGAGACAACATCCAGGGAAAGTAACAAATTGCAGTGTAGGAAAACTGTGCCTTGAGTGGCTACAAAAATCCACACTCCCAGATATAAAACAACACTTAACGTTACTTAAAGATGGCGTTGATTTGAGAGATTTCTTACAAGGACCTCGTAAACCATGTCATAAACGTTTCATATACGCCGGTATTTATGCTGCTTATAATGAAGAATGGAAAGTCACGCAAATGGAAACTGCAGAACGAATACGAGAAATTGATCATATTAATTTAGAGAAAGCTCTCTCTGTAGTTGACAATGGGTTAACGACTCAGTCATCCAGAATTTATTCTTTGGACAGCATTGTATCCTCTGCCATAGACATATTGTAACAGGACTTGCTCATGTTACAACATGGACAGTCGCAATTACGTTCTATAATGCTGCTAGGCTGGATGTTACAAAACATTCGTTCAGGCTATGTGCCTTGGCGTCTAATCAACACCACTTCATTGTTTACTGGGTTTAACCTTACAGATAAACAAATCTCTTTGGCACTGAGGGGAGCAGACTATACAGTGCTGGGCATAGAAAAACTGGAAAGATTACCATTAACCGTTTCTGAGAAACCAGCCATGGAATGGATAATACATGGCACCATCACAATACCAGTGACGATTTTCCAGTTTCAGTATTGCTTAAAACACATACCAGCATGCCTGTGTGAAAGGTTGGGTAAAGAATACATAAAGTTGACCTGGGATTTACCATACACACACAAATGTTTGAGTGGGGAAAAGGAGGTATTTCTTAGTGGTAAAAATTGCAAAAGCACACTGAGCGGTACACTTTTATGTCAGGGTTTTAATTAACATGGAGCCTGCGATGGTCTTTCTACCAACTTATCCTGCCACCTGCAGGGTTCCCCGGCAGCAGTGATGGATCCAATTTTTAGGCAGCTTTCCAATGGGAGCTACATAATATTGAATGATCACAGCTGTTGTGAAATGATGCCAGGATTAGCCTATCTCGTTAGTGTGTCAGCCAGGGTCACTTGCTGTATGCAAGTATTGTTTCCTAAAACTAAGACAGACAGTGAGTCACCACTATGGCCTTCACTGAACATCTCTTCTATAGGAATTGATACTTTAAGCAGAATGAAAGCCATTCTTTTACAAAAACTGTGCCACTGACCTCGTCCAGAGAGACGTAAGATCTGCAAGTTGCAAGGTCCTCAGCAGAGATACATGCCCTATTATCAACAAACTGCCCCATACATTTTGTAGAAATGTTAGGTCGTATCTTAAACATGTCTGATACCAGTGGTGTTGTACATGTATTTAAGGCGATTTTTTCGGGACTGTTGGCACCCTTTGAAGCAGTCCTAGGCATTGTTCCAAACTTCGTGCACTCTGTGTTCGGTGGCCTGCCTCTCCTTTTGGGACCCGTAGCAGGGATACTATTTTTGTTCCTTCTGCTCAGATATGACAAGTCCAGTCACCAGCGATACCCAGATTACCTTGCAGAACACTCTTCTGGCAATGCAGTATCGTGAGCGCATAATACAGATTCTTGGCTTGGCTCGTTTGAGAGATCTGAATACCACGTCGTTCCTATCATTCAGACAAATCGAGCAAGATGCATCTTACCTGTTCTACGATGCCTGCTTTGTGGAGAGGAATGCGTGTTGGATATATGTCTGAGCCTTCCATCAGCACTGTCAACGAATGCTGACGCTTTGCTTGGTTCGGTAACGGCTCATGCATTGTGTTTTCCCCAGCGGCTACCAATCCTGATGACGGCATTCATTGAGGTCGCACCAGCAATTCCAGCTGAAGGTGAGATAGGTGGACCAACAGGCACACAGGTACCATCTACTGCAAACATTGCTAATGCGACTGACGCCGACGGCGATGCTTCTCATCTGTGTACGATTGATCTACTTAATGAAGTGCTTCAACTTTCACCTACTCTGGTAGACGATTTCTTTGCCAGTTTAGAAGAATTAATGTTTCTCCTGACACCAAGAATAACTTTTGAAATTAGCACACAGCGTTCTATCAACTTTGAATTCGACCTTCGCTTTTCAAAAACAAACAACTTCTAGCTTCGGAACTCTATTTTTCTGCGATTTGATTTGACTTTTTTCCAAAATTTAACTATGGCACTAAGTAATCTGCTTAAAGTAGAACTATTCTTAGAGAACAAGAGTTCTTTGAATACTTCCTAGAAACAATATTGACCTTATCCAGAAACTAAAACAGTTTATATATTCTGCTATGGGAAGGTCTCGACCTTTTTCTTCTGTATTTAAGAGCCATTTCATAAATGTAATTTTCATGATTCATTCGGTTAGCATTGCCAATATCATACTATATGCTTGAAATTAAATCATTGCTTACAAATGCGTACAGTACAAATGCTCATTTTTCGTGTGCAACCATTTCAAATCCATTTTTATGTATTTTTGGGTGGGATTGTAAACACATGCTTTAGATATGTTTTTTAGTGCTTAAATTTAGTAATGTCGAACATAATAAAGTGGAGTGGGTGTTGTATAGCATTTTAGGACCCTAGTGTAATTTTCCCGATTCATGCCCTTATATAGGTATAAATCACCTTGTCCCTATATAGGCATAGAAATCATAACCATATTTAGACATGACCGATCCAGTCCAAATACGGCATGGCTACTTCCACTAGTCTGAAAAGCCACAACGATTTCTTGGAAAACTCTGCTTCAGCAGTTAGGGACTTCCCCTTGCTTGAATATTGATTTGTCCAAGAACTCATGGAGGTTTCAAAGAACTACGACTCTTTGATGAAGTTATTATGTCCAACTGTACGTCTAACTCTGCACCTTCAAGGTATAAATATGCCCACACTTGCCATAGTAAACACACAGTGGTTTGGTGCAGTTCGACTATCTACTTGCCCGATGCATCTCGCTACAGCAAGTGGCGAAGGAAGCCTCCAGCAGACGCACTGAGAGAGACGTTGTCTTTTCTCTTGCCAAGAAATCCAGCTCCAGTGTTCCCAAGCTCCCCTTGCGGGGTGTTGGGAAATCGAGTCCCAAGACAGAGAGATACCAGACCTCCTTTATTCTAAACCAAGATACGGAGCTGAAGAAATCTTGGATAGATTCTTGGCAAAAGAATACTAAACTTATGCTACACCATACCTACTTCTTCCCTCGTACTAGACTTAGGTTAGGTATATCGGGGTAGGCGTATTTTAGTAGCACCAGTTGAGTACTTTTAGTCTTTATTCATTTATGTAAGTATTTTATGGCTTAGAAACCATACCATGCTTTTACAGTATTATTTTATAATACTCTTGCTTTACCTATTATACTTTACAGCCAGTATTACGATTGTTGCAGTTCATTTCTTCTGCATGAGAAAGAAGAATGTTCAATAAATACTTTTATTGAAAACGCCTGTCTCTATTTCTCTTCACCTCTGGTGAAACGAAGCATGCACAAATGACTGAGTAAAATATCTATCTATTGTTTTCACGACTGTGAAAGATCAGTTTTATCTTGCAGAAACAAAGTTTTCATGTTTATGTGGTTGTCAGAAACTAATCCCTTCTTGTTTATTCAAGAAAGTTTCTAGTGACCTCTGAGCTAGCTGGCACTCACAATTAAGTTTAATATATTCGATAGAGACCTAGTAGACATAAGTCCTACGTCACATCTATATGATATATTATTCCAATGCGCAGGGCCTATTGGGAATATAGGAACTACACTACAGTTGGGGGTCAGAGCCCCAGAACAAAGTGCGATGTGCAGCGGCGTCAGGTCAGCTCCCGCACTGCGGGAGCCCTCGACTGTCTTTATGCGCCTCCGGGCGCATCCCCTTCCTCCTTCCGCCTCCTGGCGCAGAGCCTTGTGGGTAATGTAGTCCCCTGGAACAAAGTGCAGCGTGCCTGGTTGGGGGTCGGAGCTCTAGAACAAAGTGCAGCGTGCCTGGTTGGGGGTCAGAGCCCCAGGGACAAAGTGCGATGTGTGGCAGCGGTAGGTCAGGGCTCCCATATATATACAGTTTTTGCTAATTTCTACATGCTAGTCCAGGTTTCCCTATTTTGCAGGTGATAACTACAGTTTATAGGGGGAAAGTTGTAGAAAACCCATTACTCAATTGGAGAACCCAGAAATAAGTAAGCCGCAAAAGAAGACCATTCTAAAATCAGCAACATGTCATTTGTACTGCTCGCTAATGGTTTTAACTAAAGAAACTAATTATTGCTATGAAAAAGCACTTGAAGTGGAAAAAAAAGATGGGTAAAAATATTTGCGTATTCCACCACCCACTTCCCTTTCTCGGATGGTCGATTTACCAAATTAATATACAGTTACAACTTTCTACAGACTATTCCAGTTGCAGGTATGTATATAGTGTTGGTTGCCCAAAACACAATACCTAGACCCATCGTTAAAGTTCTAATTATTTTTCATTGTGTACCAACCATACATCAATTTAAATAGTTTAATGAATGGAAAATCGGTATGAAGAATATCTATGTACTTTAGAAGTGTGCCAAAGAATCTAAATTTAGTAATAAGTGATTTGTGATTTGTGTGACTTGAATATGTATTCAGAGGGTGCCTTGTAGAACTTGTTCGTCTTCCACAATAACTGACACTTGGAAGCAAAAAATTGATTGAAGTCAAATAGAAAACAAAAATGTTACATTATCCTGGTTCCCACACTTCACCTGATTCAGTTTGTGCCCCAGGTGTGAGTGGGCTAACCACATGTGGCATTAAAGCCCCATCCACCCAAGTGCAATGTGGAGATATCTAGGTTTTTCATCTAATTTCGATCTTATACCCAATCCCCTCTCGGCCCAATGGACATACAGCGATCTTGTCTGAGGCTGAGGTGACGCCGCTACAACGCCGGCGGCTGCTGGACCTGGCAGCGCTACAGGGGTCGGTGGACCTCCTCGTCCCATCATAGTGTCAAGGCTGGCGGGGGACCCTGCTTCCCTCCCCGGGCCCCTGTCGTCCCTCCACACAGGTGGCTGCCTCATCAGAGGTCGAGTCGGCCTTGGCCCCGCTGGGAGCGGCGGGCACCTCTCGCCCCCTCATGGGTCGAGGCTTGCGGGGGACCCTGCATCCCTCCCCGGGTCCCTCTCATCCCTCCACGCAGGCGGCTGCCTTGGCGGTCTAGTCGGCGCCATTCTGGCGCCATCCCTTAGCTGCTTCGGGTCCGGCCCAGCCCCGGTCTCCGGCACCGTGTGGTGTGGAGGAGGCCTATCTGGCATCTTCTTTGGCGCTGGATAACTATGAAGTCCTGCCTCAGGTAGCAGTCTCTATGGCGCCGGACAGGCGTTGGGTCGTGGACTTGTCCTTGGACACCCCCTCTTCCCTGGAGTTTGGGTGCCTGCTGGTGTCATCCTCGCCAAAGACGGGCCGCCCCGCCGTGGCTTTTCCCCCGACGTCATCAAAGGACGGCTACTCGCCGTTGCAGCGGTTTTCGCCTAGGTGCCACAGGACCCCAGTCCTCCGTCCCTCTTTCACCTTTCCGGACCTGGCCTTTGCCCACTCAGATTGGTTTAGGGGACGGCCACCTTAGTTTGCAGCCGTCGCCTACGGAGGAGCTACTTTCCCCCCGCTGGGCCCTACGGAGGCGGGTGCGGCCTTCGCTCATGCTGTTTCCGCCGCTGTGGGTATTTTGCGCATGGGTGATCCGGCTGCACATTTTCCAGCGGATCATCATCTGGAAGTTCTCCACCAGGGCTCTGGAGGGAGGGAGCTTCTGCTTCATTCTTCTCTGACGGGAACTTGTGGGCGCCCCGCCACAGGGAATCCGGTGCCCCAACACCTTCTGCACCGGCACCTTCCAGCACCACGTGACCCGGTGTGTCTGAACCTCCAGCCCCATTTTACGGACTGCTTATCCATCCTTGCCCCCGCTTTTGTCTCCCCTATCACAGGAGGCCCGCTGACTGGACTCTTGGGGGTACAATATGTTTGGGTCGACCTTAACACTTTATAAGTGTTGGCTAGGGCCATCTCTTGCTTGTGGGAATTGGCGGCGTCCCTTGGATCTGCCGCCTCTCAGGCTCATTCCCCACGTAAAGAGGGAGTCACTAAGGCTTTTCTAGGAAATATTCTAATACAGGATATTTGTAAAGCAGCTACTTAGAATACCTAACATACATTGACTAAACATTATTGTGTTGACTTTCTCACCAATCAGCAAGCAAGAGTGGCTCCAGATGCACTTAAAACATCACTTAAAACAAGTAATTTTACAAATCCCTAGATATATCAAAGGAAGCACTGCTTTACATTTGATGCTAAGCATATGTATCTACAGCCAACACATGCTACATATGAAATATGTTACATACCCTGTAAGCATCTATTTGTAGCATGGTCAGGGACCTGCTCCCTCCCGCAGCTCTTCTGTTAAGTGCCACCGCTGCAGGCACTGTGACCTACTCGCTCAAGTAGGTGTTTGAGGCCCTCCTCCACCCGCAGGCTCCTGCCTGCGCCTCATACCTGGTGGTCCAGTGGGTAAGCCTTACTCTTCTCCTGGCCGCTGTTGTCTGTGTCTGTCTTTGTCCACCTTTCTGTTTATCTGTCTCTCTTGTGCCCGTAGTCTGTGTTTGTGCCATCTTCTGTTTCCTGACTCCCTTGTGCCCGTTTTCTGCCTCTCTATCTTTTATTTTTATTGTATTCCTCTTTGTCTTTTTTTGCCAGTAATTGTCCCATCTGTTCTACTTAGCTTTTTTTCTGCCCTGTGTCCTTCCCGCCGCTGCTGTCACTGTGGCCCCTCCTCCGCCTGCCGGTTCTCGCTTCCCACCTCCCAGCTGTGCTTCCCTCCCACTCCCCTACTTAATGACGGCTGTGCGAAAGGCAAGCCCGTCTGCAACCATCTACGACTAGTGCCAGAAACCCTGGATCTACTACCCCCCATTGCTACAACTCCGCCGACCTCCTCGAAATCAACCCAGGAAGAAACAACAACTGCCACAGATCGACGCCAAACACCTGCCATGGCAAGTTCTCCTGCCGACAATGCTGACATTCTTTCACCATCAACAGCCCCCCCCCACGACCCACGAAGGACGCCCGCATCACCGAAGCCTGGACTTGCATACTCCCCAACGCGTGCTCCTTCCACAAACATGCCACAGAGATCTGGGGCCTGCTTGACACCCTCTCGCCAGACCAATGACACCTCCTCCCCCAACTATGCCACTGCCACTGCCATCCCGTCGGATACAAGATCCAAGGAAAGGACCGCCCCCACCACCCAGGAGGGGGACTCACCATCGCACACCGGAGCTCCCTCCAACTCTCCACCTCCAGCACGAGCAGCCCCCTGTCCAACACAGAGCACCTCCACATCCAGATCCAAACCAGCCCCAGATCCTCGCTGCCTGGGACACTGGTCTGCAGAGGCCCCCCGGGGCCTCGCGCCCCTTCTGCCACCACCATTGCCGACCTCGTCGCACCCCACGCCATCGCCTCCATGGACTACATTCTCATCGGAGACCTGAACTTCCTCCTCTACAACCGCAGCGACCCCGACTCCACCACCCTACTTGACAACCTCACCAACCTCAGACTGAAGCAGCTCATAACCACTGCCACCCACAGAGCAAGTTCAAGTTCAAGTTCTGGAATTTGTATAGCGCACTACTCACCCAGAGGGTCTCAAGGCGCTTGGGGGAGGGGTACATTATTTATCGAATAACCAGGTTTTAAGTTCCTTTCTGAAGGAAATGTGGTTCTGTGTGAGGCGGAGGTGAGAGGGGAGAAAATTCCAGGTCTTGGCCGCCAGGTAGGAAAAGGATCTTCCTCCCATGGTGGATCTGTGGATGCGTGGAACTGAGGCGAGGGCTTGATTGGAGGATCTTAGTTGGCGGGTGGGTGTGTAGAAGGACAGTCGTGTGTAGAGGCATTCTGGCCCTAGTTTGTAGAGAGCCTTGTGAGCGTGGGTGAGGAGGCGGAATGTTATTCTCTTGTTAACGGGAAGCCAGTGGAGGTCTTTCAGGTGAGCGGTAATGTGATCTTGGCGAGGGATGTCCAATATGAGTCTGGCTGATGCGTTTTGGATGCGTTGGAGTTTTTTCTGTAGTTTGGCTGTGGTTCCGGCGTAGAGGGTGTTTCCATAGTCCAGTCGGCTGGTGACCAGTGCGTGGGTGACAGTCTTTCTTGTTTCGGTGGGTATCCAACGGAAGATTTTTTTGAGCATACGAAGTACGTTGAAACAGGAGGATGAGACGGCGTTGACTTGTCTGGTCATCGAGAGGGAGGAGTCTAGGATGAAACCTAGGTTACGTGCGTGGTCTGTGGGTATGGGTGCTGTGCCCAGGGCCGATGGCCACCATGAGTCGTCCCAGGCAGAGGGGGATGATCCTAGGATGAGGACTTCCGTTTTGTTTGAGTTAAGTTTTAGGCGGCTGTTTTTCATCCATTCTGCAACTTCTTTTATACCTTCGTGAAGATTGGTTTTGGCAGTGTGAGGGTCTTTGGTGAGGGAAAGGATCAGTTGTGTGTCGTCAGCGTAGGAGATGATGTTGAGGTTGTGTTGTCGCGCGATGGAAGCGAGTGGACTCATCTATACGTTGAAGAGGGTTGGATTAAGTGATGATCCTTGTGGTACCCCGCAGATGACTTCGGTACTCTCTGATTTGAATGGGGGGAGTCGGACTCTCTGGGTTCTCCCGGCGAGGAACGAGATGATCCAGTCCAAGGCTTTTCCTTGTATGCCGATGTTGCTGAGGCGTTGTATGAGGGTGCTATGGCAGACTGTGTCGAAGGCGGCGGAGAGGTCGAGTAGGATGAGGGCAACTGTTTCTCCGTTGTCCAGTAGCGTTCGGATGTCGTCTGTCGCTGCGATGAGGGCGGTTTCGGTGCTGTGTTTGGCTCGAAATCCGGACTGTGAAGTGTCGAGGGAGTTGTTGGATTCAAGAAAGGCGGCGAGCTGGCTATTGACGGCTTTCTCAATGACTTTGGCAGGAAATGGGAGGAGGGAGATGGGGCGGTAGTTCTTGAGTTCAGAAGGGTCTGCTGTGGGTTTCTTCAGGAGGGCGCTGAGTTCGGCGTGTTTCCAGCTTTCTGGGAAGGTAGCGGAGTTGAAGGAGCAGTTGATGACATCGCGGAGATGGGGTGCGATGATGGAGTCTGCTTTGTTGAAGATGTGGTGGGGACAGGGGTCGGTTGGTGAACCTGAATGGATGGAGTTCATTAGGCGGATGGTGTCTTCTGTGCTGATTGGGTTCCAGGCGCTAAGGTTGTTAGAGGGCGGTTTAGGTTCAGAGGTGGGTGGATTGGACTGTTCTCTGGAAGTGTTCTCAAAGCTGTTATGTATGTCGGCGATTTTGTCGTAGAAGAAAGAGGATAGCGAATCGCAGAGGTCTTGGGAGGGAGTAATGTCGTTTGAGGCTGCGGTGGGGTTGGTAAATTCTTTGACGATGTTGAATGGTTCCTTGCTGTTGTGGGCATTGTTGTCGAGTCGATCCTTGAATGCTGATTTTTTGGTGGATCGGATCAATTGGTGGTGTTTGCGGGTGGCTGTCTTGAAGGTGGTCAGGTTGTCAGTGGTTGGGTTTTTTCTCCATGTTTTCTCGAGAGTACGGCATAGTTTCTTGGATTTCTTAAGGTCTTCGTTGAACCAGGGGGCATTTTTGCTACCCTGTTTGGTTTGGTGGTTTTTCAAGGGGGCTAACTCGTCAACGCTGTGAGTGATCCATTGTTTGAGTATGGTGGCAGCTTGGTTTGGGTCCGATGAGAGGGCGGGAGGGTTTTGGTTGAGCGATGTGAGGAGTTGGTCGGTGGTGATTTTGTTCCAGTTTCTTCGCGGAATAGGTTGTGGGGGGTTTTTGGTCGTGGTAGTTTTGTAGCTGAAGTGAACACAGCTGTAGTCCATCCAATGGAGGGCTGTGGTGTGATCGAAGGAGATGTGCTTGCTGGAGGTGAAGATTGGGTCGAGCGTATGTCCGACTACATGGGTGGGGGTGTCAACAAGTTGTTTGAGTCCGAGATTGGCTAGGTTGTCTAGAAGGGTGGTGGTATTGCTGTCGATTTTCTTTTCCAGGTAGAAGTTGAGGTCTCCCAGTAAAATGTAGTTTTCGGAGGTGAGGGCATGTGGGCTGATGAAGTCAGTAATGTCTTCGCAGAATTGTTTACGGGTTCCTGGTGGTCTGTAGATGAGGGTGCCTCTAAGTGTGGTCCTGGGGTTGGTGTGGATCTGGAAGTGGAGGTGTTCAGCGGTTGCAAGGTTATTGTCGGAGCTGGTCGTGATTTTGATGGTGTTCTTATGGACGATGGCGATGCCTCCTCCTGTTTGGTTGGTGCGGTCTTTTCGGATGATCTTGTAGGCGTCCGGGATGGCTATGGCGATGCCGGGGGCTGATGAGGCGTTCATCCAGGTTTCTGTAAGGAAGGCGATGTCCGGCGAAGCAGTGTCGAGTAGGTCCCAGATTTCAGTGGCGTGTCTGTGGACTGAGCGGGTGTTCAGCAGGATGCACTTCAGTTGGTTAGAGCCGGAGCTGTGTTTGGAGTGAGTGGGATTGGTGTGGGTCTTGATGCAGGCAAATTTGCAGGAGTGGCAGGCGAAGGGACCGTGGGTACGTCCTGGGGTAGCTTCGTAGCATTGTGGTGTGCGTCCGGGGTTAAGGGCTAGGATGGTGGCCGAGCCGTACATTATGCGCGGGGGGGTGCGGTTTGCGAGGACCAGGTGGTCTGGTGCTGGGCGCGGTCCAGGCGCGGACGGGCGTAGACGGGCTTACCTTTGGCGCACCTTCGGCGTGCATGGGGCGCGTCTGCTGCGCGTGAACGCTGCGTGTAAGTACATCTGACATATGTGGATAGTGGGGGGGCGGGGGCGAGGGAGGGTCAGCTGGGAGGCGGGAGCTGGGTGGAGGGGCGGGCTGGAAGGCACAAACAAACAAGATGGCAGCAAAACAAACTAAACAGGACGAGATTGGGGTGGGCAGAGGCGCAGGCACAGATAAGCACAGGCGCTACAGTATGCAGCAGTACACTTTGATTGACACGATGTGGGCTGTGCAGGAAGTCGCGTAACGCTAAGTTAGGCAATGCGGTAAGATCAGCTCAAGACACTCAATGTAGTGCGAGCGCAATCACCAATGCGATGTTAGCACGAAACCAAACAATGCAGTGCGAGCGCAATTATTAAAATAATATTAGCAGATAATCAAATTCAGAGATAGCACTACGATACCAGTTGCTGGAGGTAGGGAGCTGGGGGAGCGACCGCTTCTGATGAAGTCAGGACGGTCACGACGCTGTGGGGTATGGGATCGGCTATACGTGTCCTGTGGGAGGGAGGGTCAGCTGGGAGGCGGGAGCTGGGTGGAGGGGCGGGCTGGAAGGCACAAACAAACAAGATGGCAGCAAAACAAACTAAACAGGACGAGATTGGGGTGGGCAGAGGCGCAGGCACAGATAAGCACAGGCGCTACAGTATGCAGCAGCACACTTTGATTGGCACGATGTGGGCTGTGCAGGAAATCGCGCAACGCTAAGTTAGGCAATGCGGTAAGATCAGCTCAAGACACTCAATGTAGTGCGAGCGCAATCACCAATGCGATGTTAGCACGAAACCAAACAATGCAGTGCGAGCGCAATTAGTAAAATAATATTAACAGATAATCAAATTCAGAGATAGCGCTACGATACCAGTTGCTGGAGGCAGGGAGCTGGGGGAGCGACCGCTTCTGACGAAGTCAGGACGGTCATGACGCTGTGGGGTATGGGATCGGCTATACGTGTCCTTGACCCCATCTTCACAGGAGGGACAAACATCCGCTTCAGCCACACCAAGCAGCCCCTTTGGACAGACTACCACTGTGTACACTTCACCTTCAACACCACCACCACACTCAAACCCACCGCTCCACCCGCCGTGAAGGAACTGGAGAAAGATCACAGAGGAACACCTAAACTCCACCCTCCTCCACGATCCCTCCGCCACAACCGATGCAAACTCCGCAGCCAAAGAACTACACTGCTGGATCTCCAGCTGCACTGACAACCTCACACCCCTTCACCACCCCATCAAACAACGCCCCTGAAGGCTGCCTGGTTGACCACCGACCTCCAAGAAGCCGGGCGCTCCTGCAGACGCCTTGAAAAAATCCTGCGGAACAGGAAAACCACAGAATACAAGGACAACTACAGGAACGCCATGAATGAATACCACCAGCGCATAAGAGCCATCAAGCGTACCTTTATCAAGAACAAAATCCACACCAACGCAAGCAATGCAAAATAACTCTTCAAAGTCATACAGCAGTTCACCAAACCCCCCAGCGAAGACACAGAGGTCACACCATCCCAGGACCTCTGCAAAAAGCTCAGCTCCTACTTACACCTGAAAATCAAGGCCCTCTATGATAACTTCAGTGAACAGACTCAGGACACCACCCCCCTCTCCACCAACGACAACCAGCCGACCTTCACCACCTGGAAACCTGACACCACCACGACCATGAAGAACACACACTCAGGCGCCTCCACGGACCCTGAGTACCACAGAGCCACTGCCACCATAGCACCCAAACTAGGCCGGACCATTAACGCCTCCCTCGCCTCCCTCGAATCCACCATCTTCCCCAACAACTGGAAGCAGGGAGAGGTCAAGCCCCTCCTCAAGAATCCCTCGGCCGACCCGACGAACCGGAAAAACTACCAGCCCATCTCTCTCCTTCCCTTCGCAGCCAAAGTCACTGAGAGATTCATCAATGTCCAGCTGACCACCTTTATCAAAGAGAACGCCATCCTCGACCCCTCCCAGTTTGGATTTCGCAGCAATCACAGCACCGAGACCACCATCCTCGCCCCCACCAAATGACATCCGTATGCTATTTGACCAGGGCCACACTGCAGCCCTCATCCTACTAGACTTCTCTGCAGCCTTCGACACCATCTCACACCACCCTTTCGCAGCCAGACTCCACGACGCCAATATACGAGGAACTGCCTTTGACAGGATCCACTCCTTTCTCTCCAGCAGAACCCGAAGGTTCAGACTGCCTCCCTCCCTTTCTCTCCTACAGAGATCAACTGCGGACTACCCCAAGGATCCTCGCTCAACCCCACGCTCTTCAACATCTACATGGCCCCTCTCACTGCCATCATCAGACAGCATGGGCTCAGCATAGTATCTTACTCGGACGACACCCAGCTCATCCTCTCTCTCAGGAAGAACCCAGCTGCCTAAAACTGAACTTGTAGAAGACAGAGGGACAGCTCCTGGTAGCCTCCTACCCTTGGAAACCCTACCACCTACCGGACCATGCCCAGAACCTCGGCATCATTCTAGACTCCTCTCTCACCCTGACCTGCCACATCAACGCCATCGCCTCCACCTGCTTCAACTCCCACCGCATCCTCCTCAAGACCTTGAAGTGGATTCTCCCGAATGCGGAAAGACCGTCATCCATGCACTCATAACCAGCAGACTGGACTATGGCCACGCCCTCTACGCCCAAATCAACACAACCATGCTTCACAAGCTTCAAACCATCCAGAACACCGCAGCCAGACTTGTCCTCAGAACCCCACGACACAAGTACATGACCCAGCACCTACGAGACCTTCACTGGCTCTGCATGGAGAAAAGAATAACCTTCGAGCTACTCACCTATGCTTACAAATCCCTCCACACCATCGGCCCCAAGTACCTCAACCAAAGAGTCTCCTTCCACGTACCCAAAAGGAACCTCTGCTCCGTCGACCTCGCTCTGGCAGAGACCCCACGTATCCGCAGAACCAGAGCAGGTGGAAGAGCCTTCTCTTATGTCGCAGCAAAGTCCTGGAACGAGCTCCCAGTCAACATCAGACACTGCCCCACTCTGCACACCTTCAGGAAGAGCCTCAAGACCTGGATCTTCGACTGACCTGGAGCTGCACCCCCCCTCTCCGCCCCCAGTGCCTTGAGACCTTCACGGGTGAGTAGTGAGCTTTATAAACCCCTGATTGATTGATTGATGCACTGTTGTAGATTCATATGCACCCACCTGCCTCCCTGGAAGTTTTTGGTTCTATTGCTTCAAAGTATTTAAAATCTACTTTACACACTCAAATTTATATGCATGTTCTCTTTATTCTGTCACTTTATTGCTTCCTCTTTTAAAAGCTCATCCGATGAGCCAAAAACAGTCTCAGCAAAGGAATCTGAGAACCATGCTCAATACACACAGGAGGAGGAGTCACTCACTATAAGTTGTGACTCAAACGACGACTACTTCGAAGAAAAACAACTTGTAATTGTCCGAGCCCAACACTAGATGGCAGGATAATGCTAAGGATATGACTCTACAGCACTACACACTATGAATAGATGCTTACAGGGTAAGTAACATATTCCTTGCAATATATCACTTGGAAAGCTACTTTGTTGTTGACGATCACTTCCACTTGTAGTGTAAGTGAAATTCAAGCTCTGTTCAGAGTTACCAAATAATGTTTTTTACTCCAAGAGTGGTTATGAGGACCCATCCAATTTTTCTACCCCAGGTAGTTGCACAGTAAGTCAGACTATCTGCCTACTTCCTTCCATAACCCTTTGAATCCCGTTGAAAGGTCACTCCATTCACTTGGTATTAAGAGTGTTGAAATTCTGCTAGCGAAGAAGATAGCATAGAGGCTAAGCACTTGGCTATAGAAAAGGAAGGAGCTGAGATGGGCCTGGGACCCATCTCTGGTGGCATCAAAATTATAAATAGGGTAGAAGGTTTTGACTCTAAAATCCTCAGAAGTATTGTCCCTAAATAAACATAAGGTGATATCAGCAAATGGTTTACAGCCGTTGAGAGAGCTTGTCAGCTGAGAGAGCTCAAGAAAAAGTACTGGCCCTCTTTACTTTGGGGGCTTATCCCAGGAAATTGTAGGGATAGGCTCGTGACACTGAATGAGGGAGATGGTGGGTGGTGAGTCTTATGGCCTCATGAATGCCATTCTGATTAAGGGCTTTGGATTCAGCACTAAAGAATTCAGGATCCGGTTCAGGGAGACTAAATAAAACCAGAGTCAGTCCTGGGTAGATTTTGAAGACTTTTCATTAAAAACACTAAGGGCCCGATGTAGGTAATTCCGATTTACCTACTCTTAAATACCGAATCATACCAATTCGGTATTTAAGAGTAGGTAAATTGGAAGGAGGCAGATGTATGTAATTTTTATTTAACAATTACCAAATCTGTAAAATTCGGTATTTACCGATTCGGTAAATACCGAATTGGTATTTCCTATTGATTCCTATGGGCCTTGAAGCCCATAGGAATCAATGGGAAATACCAATTCGGTATTTATTGAATCGGTAAATACCGATTCCTGCAAGGGGGCACGGGGTGTCACTTTGACACCCTGTAGCACTCCAATTCCAGGCTTGTGTGCCATGTGGCACACATACATGCCCTAAGGGCATGTCTGTGTGTCTCATGGCACAGGTGTACATGCACAGATGTGCATGTACACCTGAATTTGGTATTTTACCACCCAATAGGATTGGGTGGAAAATACCGACTCCTAAAAGGCCTGTGGCACTCTTTGAAGTGGCAGCTACATCTGGAGTTACCAAATCGGTAAATATACCGATTCGGTATTATACCGAATCGGTAAATTTACCGATTCGGTAAATGTACCGAATCGGTAAAAAATAGGCCCCCTACATTGAAAAAGGCATTTACCGGTCGGTAACAACCGAATTCGGCCGTTACCAACCGGTAAATGCCAACCTACATCGGGCCCTAGGTGACTAGTTGAATGGTAACAATGTACATGGTAATGATGGGCTTTACAACATCTCTTAAGTAATTGTTTTCAAGAGGAATGACATCAGTACCTGGTAGACCTAGTTTCTTTTCCTCTTCGGGGATGAAGGCACACCACTGAGTAAAAACAAGGATGACCAAAACTACCACTGGTGTTGGTGACCAAAAGAAAGAGGCCAAAAAGCTTTCAAAGGGAAAGATGGTGATCAAGCAAAATATAAAAACAAAGCGTATTCTAAAGGCCCCCAACACACGTTCAGGAGGGTGAGCCCTGAAACTCTACCCAGTCTAAGGTTGGATACCAGGGTAAGGACTGAAATCACAAAAAGGCTTGGTGTCATGATTGTAGGGCTCTTGGACACACAACAGGATACCTTAGCTGTCCCAACAAAAAGAATGCTTCTAGTGCACCTACAGTAAATGGAAACAGAATAGAGGGGTCGAGGTATATCACTGCTGCACCTAACATCCAAGTCGGTGAGGCAAATTATAAAAATTCATGCAGTGGAACGAACCTGGAGTACAACCCTTCTCTACTCCAATTTGAAAGCAAGTTTTCAAAATAACATAACTCTCTCGTGCGACGGTACGGCCCGCGGGCCATTTGCGGCCCGCCAGACCTTCCCTTGCGGCCCCCCTGGAAAACAACAGCAGTCAGGGACTCTGCGACATTACTGCTGTTGTGATTCCTCGGGGACCGCATTTGCTGAGAAGAGGTCAAAGGGGCATGCGCTGACAAGTAGTGTCTCGCATGCTCACCTGCCCCCGCCCTCATCTGCCCCTGTGAGGTCGTAGGCTTGGGTCACGGTGAGGATTTTTAAAAAAGGCACGCAAATTGCTGCCTTTCTTTATCTGCCCTTATTTATTGCGAGTGGTTTTGCAGATTAATTTACGTGAATGCGACAGTAGATGGCGCTGTTGTGACCAATTGTGAGTTAATCGTCAGCGAAATTTACTTTTTATGCATGTTCGATCTCACTGAGTTAACTAGCAGTGTTTTTTGTGGGCCAGGTGCTTCAAACCAGATGCTTAGACGGGTAGCTATCGGGGCTCCATTTTTGCCTTCAGGGTGTAAAAATAATATATATATATTAACTCGGTAGCAGTGCTGCTAAGAAAGCCTTTGTCAGTTAAAATAGACAAGTTTGCATTCTTTCAGTCTCGTTATTTTACACTTGAAGCATTTTCTATATTATGTACAACAAAGCCATAGTTTTATTTATCTTATGCAACAGGAAGATAGGAATATGGGGTTATGTAGCCTATATTCCTCACCCTGAGCTCCCCTGAATGGTAAAGATCAGCCATGTTACTATATTCCAGGCTGCTAGCATTGGTCGTTTTTTTAACCGAAACACTCAGTGGTACAATCTTCATTGGGGAGTTTTTCATCACTGTGCCTGTCCTGCCTGGTTGTTTATTCCAAAATCCTGCAGGAGTCGTCTTCCCTAAGTCATACACACTGTAAAACCGAATAATCCAGGGTCCTTGTCCCAACATGAAATATTAGTAGCACCAACACACTTTGCCAGTAGCTAACACAGTGCCAAAGGCCATGCATATTTCAGTGTGTCACACTTCAAGAGTACTAAACACAAATGAGATGCGTGACTTGGACTGCTTACAGCACTCTTGCATCTATCGAAGTTCCTATGCTTCTGGGCAGCCCCCTTCTTATTCAACTCCATTGGTCACATTAGATACCCCTCTTACCTAAATTACTACAGAGCACCCTAGAATACAGTACCACGTCCCTAAATAACTTGCATGCTTTGTTGCATTGAGCAGAGGCAACCACTTCCTTTTAAAAATGGAGAAGAATACGCCCTCCTCAAATAGTCTGATTTTACTTCTTTCACAGTCTCATCTTTTCAGAACTGACACATTTTCAATATTATAATTTATATACAAAAAAGCCATAGTTGTTGCTTATTTATCTCATGCAACTAACAACTATTGGCAAAGCCAATAGTCCTGACTTGTTGCAGGTATAATGTTACTGGTTGTATCTGATTATCTGGATCCAATGATAAACAGCAACATACCAGTAGGGTGGCACAATATGCTAAACAAAGATTTTTGTTTACATATTTTTAAGCCAACCCCTTAATTTTATCGGTCATGACCCTTTGAAAGAACCCTCAGGTTTTTCATCCCACTAAAAGCCCTGTAACCAGGCAATCCATGCCAGTTATGTGTTAATATCGCCGTAGTTCGATCTAAAAATCTATTTTTAGGTTCTGTTGCATGTCTGTTAATAGTAGAGAAATACTGCTATTTAAAGAGAGAGAGACTGTCTAACTGACTATGAGAGAGACTGACAGAGAGAGCGACTGACTGACAGAGCGACTTACTGAGAGAGAGAGACTGACTGAGAGAGAGAGACTGACTGAGCGAGAGATTTACTGGTTGAGAGAAAGAGACTGACAGACAGAGAGAGACTGAGAGAGAGAGACTGACTAACGGAGAGACTTACTGGCTGAGAGAGAGAGACACTGACTGAGAGAGAGAGAGACTGATGGAATTGGGGTCAAAGTGTGTATGGAGCTATGCAATGCCTCTTAAGATTGCTATTGTCTGCTGATATGAATATATTGTCAAAATGTGCTCTCTGGGAGGAGGAGCCAAGCAGGCATTCGAAATGGCCGCCTGGTCGCTCGGCTCTGTGAGCCCTTTCGCCCCACACGTATATCCTGGCGTTTATCCTGAGTCACGAAGGCGTACTTTAATAGGAGAAGGAGAACGAGCACTTACCGTCTGCTCCTGAGGCTCCTGCTTGCGTCAGTCCCTGAGAACTGGCCCCCGACTGCTCTGCCGCCCACGTGGTGAGGAGACCGGGGCGTTGACCTGGACGTGCATCCGGCCGCGGCTGCAACAACAACGGCCGTTGGTAGCGGTGAGGAGCCGGCCGGAGGGTGCCGTTGACTTGAAGGGCCGCTGATGACGGTTAAGGCCCGGTCCACTTGGCGGTGACCCTTGAGGGGCATTGTGGCGAGACAGGATCGGAGGGGGCGCATGACTCCTGCCCCCTCCCCAAACTTTTTGCCCGGGCATAACCAAGGATTGCCCCCGATATAGGCGGGCGACTCCCGGGGTGCGGCAGGGATTTTAGCCTTTTGGTGACTCTCCTTCGGGGAGCCCGCCTCACAGTTTTGAGCCCCGGTGGTACATCCCGTGGCGCCCCGCACTGGGGCCTGGTCCCTGAGTGAGGTGAAGAGGGACGGGGCCAAATTGACTATAATGGCGGCTGGTTCCCTCCTCTACGTTCCATGTCCATGTCGGACGGCTGTCGCACGAGTGGGGCCGAGATGCTTGCAACGTACGCAGGAGCCCACATCCAAGAACATATTGGCTGCCCTAACGGTTCTGCACGAGACCCTGATTTGTCATGCCCGGGACCTGGGTAGAAGAATGGCCGCCATTGCTGTCTCGCCATCTCTAGCGGCCACGGTCCGATCCCAAGGGACAGCCGACGAATCTGCAGCTGAGTCCGCGGAGGGAGTCCCGGCCCTGCCTAGGTACCAAGAGCCGCTGAAAGACCCGGCTCCCGTGACCGCTCGGGCCGACATGGTTACACGTGTGGATGTCTCTTCGGGACACATGTTCAACTGGCGGCTGGGGACAAAACGCTATTTTCCTTATTGGACTGCCCCAGCTATGTTGTGGCGCTTGCTGGACTGTGTGACTCTCCTTTCCTGGATGGTACTACTGTGTGTGAACTCTGGGAAGTTTCCGGGGTCAGCGTCGATATTACCGGATCTCCGCTGTCGATACTTGGATGGGTTTGGATGGTTGTACTTTCCTATGGCTGCGCCCCGACATGACCCGCCCAGATTGTTTGGACCCCTTGGGCTGTTCTGTAAACCGGTTGACGAGTGGACTTCTGGCGGTACCATTGCCAGACAGGGACAGGGATGATATGGTTCGCAGTCTATTGGTTTTATTGTTAACAGACGGTGCTGTGGGTATGTTTGACCGGGATTTATCGCTCTTATGGCCGGGACTTGATGTTCTTCTGTACTGTACTACTTCATTTCTGAGATTTCCCCCGGTATAGGGGTGATGGGCGGGGTCGGGCGGCAAGACAGAGGGCCCTCCTCCGCTTATTCTTATTCTTTTTCTCATCTTCTTCTTTCTATATATTGGGTCTCCATTAGGGCGATAGACACGCTGCTGGGGAGGTAGGCCATGGCCTTCTGCGGGTGTGCAGGGTGGGGGTTTGGGGGATGGGCGTTCGTTCGGTATTTGTTTCTATGGCCCTTTAGTCTTTCCTTCTTTTTTAGTGTCGTCGACGTTCATGGTCTCTGCAATATGTTTAGTTTTGAGGGGTGGGGTTTAGACTCGCTACGTGCTGGGGTTGTGCCTGCATTTCTCCTGCTTTGTGTATCTTTCCCCCGATAATTCCTTCGTAGCTGTACTGTTTGTAGATATCCTGATTCGCGCGCAGTATTGTAGGACTGTGTACGACTGGGCGACACCTTTTTAGTTCCTTATTTGAAAATGAACCTCTCAAATCCTGATTTCAAGTTTGTGCACCCGATTACAAGATCTGTTCTGGTATTTTACGGCCCCGGTTTTTCGAAATGCTATGAACTTGCATATTGATTGCTGTACTCTTGCTTAACTTAGCGGCCGGCCGGGATGGTTGTAGGCCCATACTTGTAATTGCTTATACTACTAATAAAGGTTCCAAAAAAAAAATGTGCTCTCTGTAGTTACATCTGCTTTTGAAATATAGCATTGTCACATTGTCTAATGTATTGAAACAGGTTTGATTTTTTTTACTCTAGCCCCGCCCCCACTGACCCTGCCCCCACTAACCCTGCCCCTACTGGTGCGGCGCTCGGCCACAACCCACACTGTAATTTTGGCCCCCGACAGAAAGTTTGTGAGTACCCATGTTCTAGTAGATAGAAGCGTCTCTAATAGTGCAGGAAGGTGGCTGGTAGCAAAGTTAAATATTTTTGGTCAAAATTTTACTTTGATAGGTTATTACGGTCTAAATCAGGACGAAATAGGTCCATTAGATGAGTTGGCAAATGAGATTTTAGTTTTTCCAGATCAGATTATAATGGCAGGAGATTTTAAGACTGTTCTAGACCATGAATTGGACAGATCCCAACATAGTTGAGCGGCCTGCAATCCTAAAATGTCGTCTAGAGTTCGGATGTTGATGGCCCAGTGTGGTCTTTATGATATATGTAAGTGGATGGCAGGCTCGCAACTTGGTTTTACGTATTACAATAAAAAGTATAAACTTAAATCTCGTATAGATTACTTTTTGATTGACAGGGTACTTAAAGATGTGGTAGTTGAAGTTAAACACATTGGAGTACGCCTGTCTAACCATTCAGCCATTCTTCATTTGAGTTTAGGAGAATGGAGTGTAGGTTCTAGGTGGATGCTTGATCGTTCTATTTTACTGGAAGAGAAGGTCATTGAGGGGTTAAAAGCTGTGACTGATGAATTTTTTGAAAGTAATCTAGGTTTGGCCAAGATTGGGACAGTCTGAGATGCTTATAAAGCTTATTTAAGGGGAAGACTGGGCACTCTAGCGGCAAATAAGAGGCGAGTTTACCATGGTAAAGTATCAGTACTATAAGAAAGGATTCAGAAGTCAGAGGGGGCTTTGAATAATCTAGGATGACGAGAGGTTGGTGACCGAAATCTTGAAGCTAAAGGCAGAGCTGTCAGGAGTTATAAGCGAGCGTGTCAGAGGAAGATGCTTGCCAGAGACCGAGCTGGAAGACCAATGGCAAGTATCTATGACTAAATTTTATAAAGTAGTGAAACCTGCATATCTCAGGAGGAATCATTTCTTTACTGTACATAGGGCTTTCTGGACTCCACGAAGACTTTCCAAATTTGGCTCAGGAAGAATGGTGGTATGTCCAAAATGCAGCAGTCAGAGCGCCGATGACTTACATATGTTTTTCTACTGTCCGGAGTTACAGCTTTTCTGGGAGGCAATAAGTAAATGTTTAACTAGCGCCCTACACCTGCAGATCAAGGTAAGCGCTGTTTTGTTGTTTTTGGAGTATTGGAATGCAAAAGTTTTTTTTACTAAAGACAATGCAAAATTGGTTTTTTATGCTATGCTTTTAGCTCGTAGGGAGATATGTAAATTGTGGGTATCTCCGACACCACCAAGTGTGGGTGATTGGTTAAAATCTATGAGCTATACTGCAAATTTTGACATTTCGGATCAGGGTAAAGGAAGATATAAATTCTGGACTCCCTTTGTGTCTAGGTGAGCTACATGTTTAGAGGGAATGGTCCAATGATTAAGCCCTCCACTGCCTCCGCTGTGTATAGTCTTTTCTGTGCGAGCAGAAGGATATGGGGACGGGTCTATGTTGGATAGAAAGAGGAGCTCTCGCTAAAAGATAGCATGGTCGCTATTCTGGGAGCCTAGACCTTTTTTATCCCTGTCATAGCGAATGAGGTCAGAAAACCCAAGGCTGGCATTGATAGAAAGACAAAGGGTGGAAGCAAGGCAAATTGAGGACTAAAAAGTTTTTACATAAAAAAAAACCAGATAATTAAGGTCAGGACTAAAGCAGCATGATCACTAAGAACTGTGCAGCTTGTTCTATAATCTTTGATGAACAGTAAATCCTTACCTGTCACAAGGATATGATCGATAACAGAGGAACGTCTATTACCAACATCAGTTCCAGATTCCATCTTCCTTCAGATTCTGGATAACAATCTCCATGTTAAACTTGTTTTCTTTTCTATTTCATTTAAAATATCCCCATAGGGATCATGTATAAAATGTGATTGACATGCTCCAGAGCAATCCACATAACCACAGTCTGACATTGTTTTATATTAAAATCTCCAATCCAAATATACATGAGATCTATAGGTAACTGATTATAAAAACTCTCCAGGTCGTTTCTTAATTCCATTGCAACCCTAACTTGGGTATTATTAAAAAGATTAATATAATAATTAATCAAAACAATCTCCAAACTGTGAATAAATATGAGATGAACTATCTGATAAAAGGGAGTGTTTGTCATTATTTTCCCAACCTTAATGGGTATATGGTTTGAAATAAGCTAAGTCATAAGCTCATGTACTGATGGGATAGCAGGAGTTGAGATGGATCTACGTATAGATTCTCCTCCAGCCAGATTTCTTGAAGGCAGATTATATTATCATGTTTTAAGTACCTGAGCCAGTCTGGGTCTTTCATTTTCGACCTAACTCCGGCCGTATTCCAGCTCATAATCTTCACTAATTCCTCTATATCTTGAACCTTTTCTCCAATTGTCTTGCTACTTACTGTTTGCGTGTTTCTTTTCGTTCCCGCAAACCAGTATTCACAACACCAGATTTCCTTAAATTATCATGCCAATCTTTTTCTTCCAAGTGTGATAATGGGGAATATCTGTTGGATATGGCAATTGTAGGGAGGGAAATACCACTTAAACCCCTATTGACCACCAGAGTTGGGACTTAATGAGCACTTAGCCCTATAAAAAGTACCACATCAATCAGAATTAGGAGGATACACTCCACCCTGACAAGCTGATTTGCAGAAATAACCCAAAGGAAGGGTTTCTATTCTACTTGGGCTGGGCGGTCTCTGCATTAACCTTCATACGAGATTTCCCATAAGCATGGGTGAATTTTGCGAATTAGGAATTCGCGGATTTGCGAATTCGCGATCTGCAAAATTTGCGAATTTGTGTGAATTTGTGAATTTTTCTTTTTTGCCGTGTTCACGGGGCGCTTTGCGTGTTCGCTGGTTTTTTTTTTGCAAGACAGCTCGTTGTTGTGCCCTCTGCCCTCTGCCCCACGTGTTTTTGTGCCCTTCTGCCCTCTGCCCCTCTCGTGTTTGTGGCATTCTGCCCTCTGCCCCACTCATTTTTGTGCCCTTCTGCCCTCTGCCACACTCGTCTTTGTGCCCTTCTGCCCTCTGCCCCTCTCCTGTTTTATTTTAGAATGGCGCCGGCAAGCTGCCGCGCCATTCTAAAATAGTTACTAAGTTAGCTTCATCAGGAAGCACTAATAGATAAAATAAAGCAGGTGCTCAAATTCAGTTAAACTCGAGCACCTGCTTCTATTAGTGCTTCCTGTTGAAGCTAACTTAGTAACTATTTTAGAATGGCGCTGGCAGCTTGCTGGCGCCATTCTAAAATAGTTACAAGCTTGAACTTTTGCCCCCCGGATCCGTTCCGCTCGCGGATTTTCGGCAAATTTTCGGGAGTTCGCGGATTTCGAATTTGCCGAAAATCCGCGAGCGGAACGGATTTTGCGGCCATGCTTAATTTGCCACAATAGGTGATCTATTTAAATTCAGAATAATACAATCTCCTGGATTTTATTTAGGATGAATTAGTAACCATGAGACTCTTTTTACATGCAAGACCTCGGTTGACAAATCCCCTTCCCATCCAGAATTTTGTTGTAACCAGTGAACTGACCTAATTCCCTGGATTTGAAAGTCCTCCTTGCCCTCCTTTAATAGCCTCGGCACACCCTTAAGTATTATTGTGTAAGGGATACATTCAGAGGGAGCTGAGGATATCCATTGTTGTATACATCATCTTTCCTACTCATATACCCCCCAGAATCTAAACTACTGCAATTTTTATCCCACACTGGTGGCATGGGGGGATTAGAGATTACCTGAGGAATGAGTGTTTTAATCATGTTTTGGTTTTGTTGCCCCTTATCAGCATGTCCCTGCATGGGTACATTGTTTATCACATCCATTCTGGGATCCAGTCAAGGTGGCACTGAGTTCCCTCTCCCTGCCGCTGACTTTTATCTATTAAGTTATTAATATCTGACAGTTGCGAATACATAAAATCTAATCTTAACATAAGCAGAGCAGTTTCTCATTTAATTAAGTCTCTAAAAAGGTCTATACACTTCTCCAACCATAGACTTGTAACCCAATCTAATGAGGGGCAAGAGTATGTGGCTACACTATTAGGATTTGAGTAACCTAATGCTACAGTGCTAGATTCCAGACTTCCTGCTCCCTCCACCAAGTAAGACTGCTTCGGACCTTTTTGTATTTTGATGGATTTATAGTGTTTTTATCTAGGAACCTGAATCAATATTGCTATTGTATGCCCTTGTACGGCTATAATCAATAGTATCCCTATAATGGCATAAGAATCAGATCCATATTTAAGTAAATAGCCCTTGCAGTCCAAGGCACGGCAGAAGCTACTTCCTTGGATTCCTAGAAAGCACAACGAGTTCTTTCGACACACCAAACCTCCAGTAACCTGGGAAATCCCCATTTGCTTTCTTTTGATTTGTAATAGAACTCCTGCGAGCACTGTAAGAACGGCCAGTTCTTAGTGACATCTTTATTGATGTCTTATGTCCAAACCTTACGTCAAACTCGGCACCTTTCAGGTATAAATATACCAACGTTGCCTTAAGCAAACACACAGTGGTGGTTTTGGAGCAGAGCAGCTATCTACTTCCCCGAGAGCCCAGCTGATGCGAAAGCCCACGGACGCTGCCCCTCCTCTTTGATGCGCTGAGAAAGATGCTGTCTTTTTCTCCAGCCGAGAAAATCCAGCTCCGGCGTTTCCAGACTACCCTTGCGGGTTGCTGGGATATCGAGTCCTGAGGAAAGAGATACCAGACCTCCAACATTTTATTCCCAAGGTACGGTGCTGACTAAACCCTTAAAGAGAATTCTTGAATCAGATTCTTGGCAAAACCAACTTAACTTAAACTGCTACTTACTTACTTCTTCCCACGCATTAGGCTTAGGTCAGGTACACCGGGGTAGGCGTATTTTAGAAGCACCAGTTGAGTACGTTAGTCAATGTATATATGTATGTATAGATTTTATCCATTTTAAAATATCCTATGGCTAAGAAACCATATCAATGCTTTTACAGTATTATTTCATAATAATACTTTTAGTGTACGCACTTTACTTTACATTAAGTATTGCAATTGTGGCAATTCATTTCTCTTGCATGAGAAGGAAGACTGCTCAATAAATTATACCTTTTATTGAAAACGCCCGTGTCTCTCTTCTCTGCACTCTGAAACTAAGAACGCACAATTGACTGAGTGAAATAGCTGTCTATTGTTTTCACACGACTCTAGAGATATACTCTTATTCTGAGGGAGCAAAGTTGTCATGTTATATGGTTGTCGGAAGCTAATCCCTTCTTGTCTATCCAGGGAGGTTAAACTCCTCCTCGTTTATTCGAGAAAGTTTCTAGTGACCTCAGAGCTAGCTGGCAAACCTTAAGTCTAATATAGTCAGTAGAAACCTAGTCGACCTCAGTCCTACGTCTACACTGCTGAATATATTATTCCAATGCGCAGAGCCTATTGGTAATATAGGAACTACACTACATTGCGCCCAATGTTTGGTAAGGCGATAAAACTAACGCAAGACGTTAGAGTAACTCAGTCGTGCTTTTTCACACAGACCCTTTTTCCCGTAAATACTCCAAAAGACGTCTGGAGTGGGTAAAAGGTTAAAATCCGCCGGAACTTAGTAGGAAGAGATTCCTATGTAGAGTTTTGGTTTAGTCAACGTTGAAGGATACAGTGTTCCAAAATATTGTGCACCTAATCTTTGTCTCCTTGAAACTAAATCTGCAACCGAAACCTTTCTGCCAGTAAAGTGACAGAAAGTGATGATGAAAGGGAATGAGTAAAACTAGCAGCTCAACTCCTAGAGGAAGACACAAGTCTTCATGAGACAGAACCGAATGCAATACTCATTCCGGTCAATCTAAGAAGAACTATAACTCTAAAACATATAGAAAATGGCCTGACACCGTGAGGTGGTACAGTCATATTTGTGATAGAGGCACACGAATATCGGCAGACAGAGGTATTCTATTCATGGATACAATTTCCAGCAGCACACGCTACAACAAAAGATTTCGACTATTACAAAATAGAGGAACCTCCGGATGAATACATTCCTTTCGAGGAGATTGAGATACCATTAAAATACCAAGAGCACCTGTCTGGTTTAAAGGCGCCCTAAAACATAATAATCACATCACCAGGCTCGGTCCACTAGGTAGACCAGGAGCAACGTGGCCGGTTCAAGCCAGCTACACACCACATCCAGACATCGAAAAAATGTCAGACCGGGAACTTTTAGCCCAGCTAAAAGTACTAATTAAAATTCATAGACAGTTAGTCCAATATGTAATGCGGACTGCTACAGTCCAACCAGCGATTAACATTCCAAAGCTGACCCCTCATCAGGGAAACACAAACAAAATTACACCACAGAACATACAATCATGTCTTGGTAAAACACCCGCAAAACGGGAACAAATTCCATTCTGGTTAGCACAAAAGATAACTCAAATAGAGGCAGTATTCCCGAATACTACCCCTGGTGAAAAACACAGAATTCTGACTATCTGTCTTCCAATGGGGATCGCACCACATGTGGAGGATTGTGACACTTGGGGCACAGTCTTTGCTTCCATTTACACAAAAACACATGGTGTTCCGTCTCTGGCAGTAATACCAGATGTACTAAGACAGATTCAAAATGAATATGGTCAAGAACCTGCTTTAACTCTGGGTATGAAATTACTGAAAGACTTCAAGCAGGTCTCGGCTATATTATTAGCCAACATAAAAGAAGCAGCATCTGTGGCGATCCGCCAAAAATTGAAAGAAACAGATATAGCACACCAACCAATTGAACTTGCCAGAATCATAGAAAAATCCTATGAAGAACTAGGTAGAGATAGTTTGGGTGGGAAACCGGTAAAACCCCAACTAACTGAAAATCCTGAAAAGATATTTATTAAAAATAATCTAAACACTCCAAAGAAGAGCTGGGATGGAAATAAACAATCCACTCCCAAAGAAAAAAGATTCCAGTCCAGAGGAAGGTCTCCTCGGCGGAGAGAAAGATCTCCGGACCAAAGACACAAGTCTCCTCAAAGGGAGCCCTCTGAAAAAAGATACAACCTTATAAATAGGGATAATTTGAAAAAGCCTGATAGATATCAAGATATTGATACACGTCCCTCTCGATCTTTTCAGACTTCCTCGCAGAAATCGGAAAGAAGAGGACGGTCAGAACACAGGGAAGAGAACGTCAAGTCCAAAGACAAGGAATTGTAAAAAATTACAATTTCCAAGAAAGAAGGTAGCAAGTATTAAAATAATCAAACATGCCGAGGATACTGAGGACACAGCTGAAAAACGGAGAGTGGGCACAGGCAATGCTAGACAGCGCAGCAGAAGTGACAATAGCTCGCAAGATCCTGATGAATCATCTGGAGACAGTGGACACGAATGAATACATTCAGGTGGAAACTGCAGATACCAGAGTTAGCGAGCCTCATAAAATATACAAAATAACATTGCGTATAGAGGGAGATAAGACTAGGAAGGTAAGGGGTCTGTTTTGGGATAACCTCTCAAAAGGCTATGACATCCTATTAGCTGAGAAAGACTGGCCACCAGAGTTTGTCAGGGAGTGCCCTCATGGCGAAGAAATGATTATGCCTGCCTTCTCAAATCATATTCCAATTCATAGAAAATACACATATGCAAGAAAATGGGCAGTAGCCCAAGCTCCTGCATTATATATGAATCATGTAGGATGGGATGAGGACTCCCCTCCTCACAAAATCCAGTTAAAATGTCAATTAACTGCACAAAGATAGTACCCAATTAGGCAAGAAGCTAAAAAACAATTCAGGGAGATCCTAGATCAACTTGAATACCAAGGGGTGATCGAAACATGCTGCACCTCTCAAATGAACAATCCTTTGTTTCCCGTCTCCAAACCAGACGACTTATATCGTCTAGTCTTGGACTACAGACACCTTAACTCATGTTGCAAAACGTTTGCAGAACAAAACTCACACAGTGCAGCACTAATGAATAACATCATTCGCAAAAAATACAAAACAACATTAGACATCTCTAATGGATTCTTTTGTCAAAATATTGCACCTGAAAGCAGGTATTTATTTAACCGCTTTCTCAATAATGAGGTCACAGAAAAATTTCTGTTGACTCCCACAGGGATTCAAGAACAGCCCAGGATTATTCTCAGCAAGGTTAACAGAGTTATTACAAATATATGATGATGAGGCATTATCTTATGTCGATGACATCTATCTCATGCATGATGACCTGGATACTCACTTGAAAAGAGTGAACACCATAATACCTGGGTTTGCAGCAGAGGGTTACAAATTCAACTTTAAAAAGTCACGAATTGCCCATTTAACAGACCTATCTTTAGGATATGAAATATCAAGTGAAGGCAAAAGCCTAGCAGACAACTTCTTAGAGAAGTGCGCTGTACTCCAAGCACCAAAAACGCTGAAGAATTTACAATCAATACTAGGTTTCCTGAATTTCGGAAGAACTTACATTCTGAATTATGCAGAGAGGGTTAAACCTCTCTACGAATTAATAAAACCTGATTATAAACCAATCAATTGGACTCAGAAACACACAGAAATTTTGAGATCATTGCAAACAGACATGTTAGCTAAAACGAAATTACAAACTCGCAACAACACACGCAACCTTGTAATCCGAGTCATCCCAGGAAGATGCGGATTCACGTACCTGACCTCTAATGAGGGAGAAACGGTACCAATAGCTTACAAATCACATTTGTACACAGAAGCTGAAAAAACATTCAGTCTGACAGAAAATATTATAAATGCGGTTCAAACTGCTATAGCAAAAGAAAGAGCCCAAACCCAAGGCAAAAGAATAACTGTTTTTACAGCAGAACCAGCCCTTGAGGCGTTATTAAGCCCAGCTAATCTAAAAACGGTGGCATTAGATCCAAAATGGATACAGTGGGAAAATTCTCTTGCGGCAGAAGACGTGAAATACTATTTTGACCCGAACATGAAAAAACTGAAAGATTTGAAATATGAAGAAGAATATCCTCTGCCAATCGTAATTCTGCCTCTTCAACAGTACTCTTGTGTAATCTATACGGACAGATTTATACAACATTACAATGTGGATAATAAATCCTACAATGCAGCATGCGCGATTGTTAAAGGTCACTGGCGCTGTGGTAAATTCAGACCAAAAATAACAAAAACTGAATCACTGAGAAACTGTTCGGCTCAGCGAGCTGAAATCAGATCTTTAAAGATGGCGCTTAAAAATGTTGATCGTGAATTCCCGACACTAATAGTGTGTGATTCGCATTTCTGCGTCAAATCTTACAATAATGACTTGCAGAACTGGGTTCAAAATGATTACAGAGATGACACAGGTGCCACAATAAAGCATAAGAAGCTTTGGGAACAGGTAGTTCTTTTGCAGAAAGAACTACGAAAGACTCACGTGATACATACACTGAGTCATCAAAGTGATGGCGTTCACGTTGCAGGGAATTCATTGGCTAATACAGCCAAAGCGGAAGCAACTCAACCGGCTTCCGTAGCCACAAAAAAGCGTTCAGAAAAATACATAGACGGGGAAACCATGCTGGCGGTAAAAACGTCTTCAAAAGGCGACTGTGCAGCACTACCCGTGAACTATCCACTCAATTATACATACATAATTGATGCAAACTCCGTTCCTTTTGCTCGAATCCTTGGAGTGGGGGATAGAGTAATTTCAAACACGAACAGGAGAGTCTTATTAATAGCAGACACACACATGGGTGAAGGTCCGAGGCACAAACAGATCAAGGAATCTCTGAAAGAATTACAATCAGAATACTGGTGGCCGGGGATGAGCCTGCAGCATTACAAATTTGCAAAGAGCTGTCCAAACTGCAACAGAGATCACAGTAGCGAACCGACCGGAGTATTGCCATGGCCATTTCTGTAGTTAGCAAAAGGCTATCTATACGTAAATTCCAGCGTCGCATTAATTTCCTTTTAAGACTAGATTTCCTTAAAAATACAGACCCCAGCGCTCGGCTGATGCCAGAACTGTTATAAAAGATTTGCAAGTCTTTATCGGCACATACGCAATTGGCATGCTACATTCTGACCAGGGTCCTGCTTTCAGCTCTCGAGCTTATAAGTAGGCCATGACCAGCATGGGCATTGCATTGCGGTACTCTTGTCCCTTCCATCCTGAGGGAAATGGGATTGTGGAAAGAAAAAACCGAGACATAAAGCAATCTATAACGGCAAAGGTATTAGGTTTGGGTGATGGGTGGGTCCAACATTTAACAAGTGTCCAACGTAGTCTTAGTATTCTGCCAAGAAATTAGCTAAAAGGTTTCAGCCCGTACGAACTATTGTTCGTAACTAGAATGTATATTCAGGATTTAGATAGTCAGACTTCAGTGTTAGAAGATAAGAAAAAATGCTTTGACATCAAAGATCGTTTGGCTGTTTTACAGGACTTAAATGAAACAAGAAAATCCCTGAGCAACATAAAGTTAAAACAGCAGCCAACAGCCACTGAAGATAAACCACCTGTCCCAGCAAGGCCTGTCTGGATTCCAAAGATTGGGGATCTGGTCAGAGAGAAGATCGCGGTGAAGAAGGAATTTGGGCCTTCTTACAGAAAAGCAGTACCTGTCTTAGCTGTCAGCGGAACAAGATTAGTTGTACTACCGCCCCTTGCTGGTAAAAAGGAGAACCGAGTTGTATCCATCGACCTGGTAAAACCACAATCATGTGGCCAATAATAAGTAGTAGGCCCAGTGGACTCCCAAGAAATAGCAGAATACCAAAATGTGCTAAATCCAAGAGGTTCAAACTGAGAGACTAATCACATTTGATAAACCTGCAGTGAATAAAAAAGTACTATGCAACAATGCCATGGAACTTGTGCCTCTTGAAACCCAAATTGAAACAGTTCGTCAAGAAACACCAGTCAACAACGATGTAGCCTCAGACTATGCTAATGAAAGAAAAATTGAAAAAGCAAAAGAAAATTTGGAAGAAATTCCAACAATTGACAGAACTGCATCAGGCTACTTCATCAATTTCGATAACTTTTCTGAAGATCCAAGCGAACCTAAAGAAACGCCAACAACAAAAACTTTCAAAGATAAAGTAACGGAAGTCTATCACCAACTCAAAGAAACCTATCTGATTTCTCCATGGATTGAATTTTGGATTGTGTTAGGTGTACTTTTCCTCCTGCTTTGGCTCATCATGGTACTTTGTTTGGGAAAATTCATTGAGGGAAAATACAGTACAATGGACACAGCAAGTCAGAACATCAACTTGGTCCTAAAGCCACACAATTCATCTCACATCGAGAAAAGAGAACTGTCATCAGTGAATGTCACAGCCATTCCAATACCCGGTGGGGCAGCTTGGGACAAAACGGATTACGAAATCTATGGCCCGGTTGAACTCTTGAAATATCCACATCAATTCAAGGTTTCATTAAGTGACTTTGTAAAACCAAGTACATTCTCTGATGATTGGGACTTTGAAAGCATAAATAATATGATGTCAGATTTAGTAATGTCAGCAAAATTTACAGAACATGATTATTTACAGGGTTCATCGAACTATGAACAAATGTACTGCTATAACCACTTCGCACACCACTATTTGCATAAATCTGCTCAACCTAGAAAGGTTTTTAAGTATAATCAATGGGAACATTGCGCAACTCCACCTAAAAGCAGTTCGGAAACATTTTATGAGAAATCCCCATACTTCTCAGTGTTTAACACAAGTGATGCAGAAACATTTTATTATAAACTGTTAGATAAGACAGGGATAAAAACTATGTTGACAAATACTAAATTGATTTATTCTGAAACATTTTATGAAAAATTGATTACATTTGGTTTTGATTTCTGGAAAAACAACATTGAAACAAAAACCATCTAGGGTACAAAAGAATGGCAGGTCCAAGGTTTAGAAGCATTATTTCGAGCCTGCATGATCCCAGAACAAATAATGTTCTTGAATGACACCATTCAACAGACTACTTGTCTTGTGAAGGACCGGGTTTTAAGACCCAGCGGAGTCAGGGAAAACGCCCGATGCCTTTCGAGTTCCCTTGTCTTGGCAAACAGAGACACGGGACACTTCTTGATGACGTCAAAGACCGAATTTTATTGGCTGCAACCAGGAACAGAGATCTACGAAGCATACACGGGTGGTTCGCTAGAGACTGCACAAATTCAATGAGCGGAGCATGGTTTTTTATGCCAAAAATCAAGCCTCAGGCAACATTCAAAATTAGCATTGGGTTCTTACAAATTGACCAATCACAAAGTGACATTTTAAAAGTAGCGTATGACGACAATCCCATTCTCCGTTGTCCAGCCCACCAGAAATGACCAAGCACATTCCATTATCCTGTTCAGTCAGGCCGGACAAACCCATCATAAACCCTCAACCCAAATCAGTGATTATGTTGTAAAGGAAGGAACAGAAGCAGATTGGAAGTGAGATAGAAAGGTGGGAGCAGTGTACCATAAACTCGGGCCTGCCCTACTCTTTGATCTCTATCTAACCAGCTGCTTAACAAGGAACTGGCTGAGCGAGGTCAGCCTCAGGCACCGAGTCAGTTCGGCCAGGTCATTCAAGAGTCAGCTAAGGCATACGTATCTCAAGGACTCGTTCGGCCGTAGTCTTCGGCCTATGTGAGGGCAACCATTCAAAATGGCTGCCGTGCACAAAATGGAACCCGAAGGTTCAAACTAAATCCTTGAATACAGAGTGTTATCATCGATCGATTCATGCGAAAACGCTCATACATGTTACACTCGTCATTTGCAGTCTGCTGCCACCAAAATCGTCTATTTCCGACGACCTTATTCGAACGGGTTCGGAACACCCGAACCAGACCCACAAACTCACGGAACTACAGACCCTCCTTTTGCCCTTACATAGGCAACAGACCCAAACCCATGTTAATCTGAATCTGGATCTATATTCATCAGATCATCGATATGTTGCTGTAGCATCATCCTATTACTTAGTACCTCTCTCTGGACAGCTCTCCTTGGACACAAAGTAGCACAGAGGCCACAAATAGCAGGAGCACCCTGCACACAGAGACAGAACATGAAAAGGATAGCTAAGACCATCCCAATGACCATCAAAATCTTCCAACCCCAAGTGGATATCAATCCCCATAGCCATCCCATCAATGACCAATCTCCTTTGTCCAAATGGACAGAATCGGAGATCTTATGTAGCTTGGAAATGGCCTGGAAAACTGATGGAGCGTTGTCTGGAATGAAAACGCAGCAGCTCGATTGAATCAGTTTACAAACTCCACCTCGATCTGCTAGTATGACATCAAGGGCAACTCTATTTTGGAGTGTCAGAAGTCTATCCGACTGGAGCTCAGCAGTCAAGTTACTAAGGGCACCGGCAGTTTCGACTATGGTGGACTCGACCACTCTCGTCAACCGGCGAATATTCCTGCTATTAGCCATCGGTCCCCAGAACGGCAGAAAACCCTTAAAGAAATCTCCCAACTCTTGCCCTGCAGTGTCTTCTTGACTAAAGACACCTCTAGCAACTCTCGTCTTATGGTAATCTGCCACAGCTGTAAAAGTGGGAGGCAACACGAAATAAACAAAACATGTGCCCGAAAAGTCAGGGGGCAACCATGTATATGCTTTGTCGTAGCAAACAAAGTAGGTACCCTTAGCAGCTAAAAATGCTGGGAAAGACTGAGACGTAAATACGTAAGTATCAGTACAAACGCTCTTCCCTAACTGAGCTCTCGGATTCTTGCCATTACCCTGCAGACAATAGCGACCCTGATGGGGCACTATCCAAATCGATGGAGAACTCTTCGCTCGCTGGTTAACACTCAGACTAACTCCATATCCAGTAACATCCCATCCACTATAGGGTTGCTTCTCATCTATCGGAATAGTTTCAACGGCATTAGTCCCTTTAACCATGTCGACTATGCCTCTTGCAACAGCACTATTCTTCAGGTTGTCTTTCGGTGAACGTAGGGGATAAACACTATGGGCATAAATAAACATCGTTCTGTAAGCCCAAATCGAACCATTTAAACTGAAGGGCAAAACTAAGTACGGAATACCCTTATCGGTCGTATGGGGCATTAGACCACAGATCCAACAGTTTGTCGTATTCATTACTAACTGGTGTTGGTGCAAAAGTTGAATAAAGGAATTATTGGCAAATTCCAATCGTCTAACTACCTCATGTTCAGGCAAAGGGTGAAAAGAATGAGAAGAAATAGTAGGTGGAGGTGTAGGTTGCACAGTGGGATTAAACGCTACTTTTAAAAGAGAATGTCACATAACCAATTATGAATACCATTAAACTCATTAGCAAAAATAAACATGGTATTATAAATCGTTTCGTTGTGATCAATTTGCATAACTTCTTTCTAAAAATCATTGTCCGTGCAGGTCTCTCCAACTCAAAGAAATCCATCCTAAACTAAATATGCTGCTCGCGATGGTAGGGTGTTCTATGCTAAGGAATGCCTCTGTCAACCCAGGGCAACTCCCTTAGGTCAACCAGAAGCCTCGACCTAGTGTCTCAGGCTTGCACTCCAAAGACTTTCGGCAACCGCGACCCTACAGCTGAACCCGGATGGCGGTTCGAAAAACAAAAATGAGTAGATCCTCGGTGGAGAGTTAACCTGCAAACAGAAAAATCATAAAAACTTTATTTGCGCTTTATTTGTCCATGACTCTCGGTCGCAAATTATAGCGGCTTCTTCCAGGCAATTCTTGATCTTTAAACAGCAAATCAGGCTCAGTAATGTTCAAGCGATTCGAAAGAGGCACAGCTTCTTGTAAAAGATCGTCACTTTGTCTCTCAGAGTTCGTACCAATCAGACTAGCATCACTGAATGGCAAAAATCGTGCAACAGTATCAGTTTCAGAGTCTGGAAGTCCCTCCTGGACCCACTTATCGTACGGTAAGGGCAAAGGTGCTCGCTTACAGTGTACACCGTGGATTCAGTTTCTTTTGCCTTGTACTCGTATTGCAGAACGTGTAGACAGGAGTACTTGGAAGGGTCCTGTCTAGCGGGGCTGATCATTCTCATTCCGCTGGAAATTCTTGACGAAGACCCATGAACCAGGTTCAATAGCGTGGCCTGGATTTTCAGAAGGTTGAGGTAAGCTCTCATGTACCTGTTGGTGTAAGACATGCAATTTAGTCATCAGTTCGCGCAAGTAGTCAAGCAACACAGGATGTTCAATCTCACTAAATCTAGTTGGTCTTGGCACACCCCAAATATTTGCTGGGCGACCAAAGACCACTACATACGGACTAAGACCTATTCACGAATGCACAGTCATTCTTGTTGACAGGCGCGCTAAAGGCAAAGCATCTGGCGACTGTAGACCAGTGCTCGCTTCGATTTTGGCCAATTTTAATTTAAGAGTGCCGTTATAGCACTCGACTAAACCAGCTGATTGGGGGTGATTTGCAGTGTGGAATTTCTGCCGGATTCCTAGTCCCTCACACACACTCTTCATGACTTGACCCACAAATTCACTCCCATTGTCACTCCAGATAATTCTCGGCATTCCAAATCTCGGGAAAAACTCTTTTATCAAAACCTTCGCTGTGGACAAGGCAGTATTGTCCTTAAGGGGATAAGCTTCTACCCATCTAGAAAAAGAGCAAACAACCACTAAAACATATTTCAAGTTGTTGCATCTTTCCATGTGGATAAAATCTAGCTGCAAAGCCTCGAACGGATACGTAGGAGGAGCAAAATGACCAGCTGGTGTTGGAGTTCCCTTACCAGGATTGTACATCAAGCACACCATACAGTTCTTAACCAAGTTCTCTTCACATTTTGGAATTCCCGCATTCTGCCAACCTGGAGCCAACAACTTACAAATCCCTTTCACGCTGATATGTGCCATTCCATGAGCCATTGTAACAACCGGAAGCACATACGCCTTAGGCAACAACCATCTTTGATGCTCGGACAAACCAGTCCAACAACCATTCGAATCCAATCTACCCTTGCTTTCTCTCCATTCATTCAACTCTTTCTCTGTAGCCTCAGCTACACTCTCAATCGTATCTTCACACATACTCTTCTCTGGAACCCATCTCGCCGGGCCCGCAACATACATTCTACTCATCACATTTCTCGCAGTTTCTTTCGCAACTTCATCCGCAAACGCATTTCCACGACCAACATCATCCGTAACTTTCTTATGGGCACTGCATTTGACAATCGCTACTTGTAATGGTAAAGTAAGAGATTCAAGAAGTTCATTCACCAACTGTCCATGCTGAATCTTCGTCCCATGCAAAGTCAGGAACCCACGTTCACGCCACAAACGTCCAAAGCTATGAGCCACGCCAAAGGCATATTGACTATCAGTATACACATTCACTCGTTTTCCTTTGGCCAACACACATGCTCTCGTTAATGCAATCAGTTCTGCTGCTTGTGCTAAATTATGTGGAATGCGTGCAGCTTCAACAATCGTATGCAAAGTCGTAACAGCATAAGCCGCAGTCGTATCACCATTCGGCAACTTAAAGCATGAACCATCAACCCACTAAGTACCATCACACTCAGGAAGAGGAGTGTCTTTAAGGTCTATTCTCCCTTTTGTTTCTTCTTCAGTTCTCAGAAAACAGTCATGCTGTTCTTCACTATTATCTATCTCAACTGAAATTGGCAACAACGTAGCTGGATTCAACGTGTTGCATCGTTTAATGTGCACATGACTCGCTAACAACGTCAACTCGTAACCTGACAACTGAGCACTAGTTAAATGCTGTGTCTTCGTATGGTTCAACAAGGTATCCACTGCATGTGGAACCATAACCACTAACGTGTTGTCCATAACTAAACCAGCAGACTGTCGGATTGAAACCGCTGCTGCCGCTGTGGCTCTCAAGCACCTCTGCAACACTCTAGCTACAGGATCTAAAGTCGACGAAAAGTAAGCACATGGGCGTTGCTTATCGCCAAACTGCTGGGTCAAGACTGACAATGCACATCCCTCTCTCTCGTGGACATACAATGTGAAAGGCTTACTGTAGTAGGGGGTTCCCAACACAGGAGCCAAACACAACGCATTGCGTAATTCTGAAAAGCTCTTTTGACATTCATCAGTCCAAGGAATAGGATTTGGAGTATCCTTAACAGTAAGTGCTATCAAAGGCTTCGCTAACAGAAAAAAATTAGGAATCCACTGTCTACAGTACGACGTAATACCCAAAAACGCACGTACTTCTCTCTGTGTCTTAGGAACACTCATTTTTACAATAGCTTGAATTCTCTCTGGGGTCAGTTTCCTTCCCTCCTTCGATAAGAGGTGACCTAAGTAGGTTACATCTTGTCGACAATATTGCAACTTGGAGAGAGAAACTTTATGATGACAATCAGACAAGTGACGTAGTAATGACAAAGTGGCCTCCCTACAAATCTCTTCAGTATCAGCGGCCACTAGCAAATCATCAACGTACTGAATAAGGGCTGCACCATCAGGGAGAATCAACAAATCAAGTTGTGTTTTCAAAGCTTGACTATAGATCGATGGACTCTCGCAATAGCCTTGAGGAGCGCGCTTAAAGCGGAAACTGCGTCCTCCTAAAGAGAATCCAAAGATATCCCTACTCTCCATGGCAATCGGGATACTGAAGAAAGCGTTCTTCAAGTCAATCACCGAAAACCATGTGGCCGTAGCCGGAATCAGAGTCAACAAGGCAGTAATATCAGGCACAACAGGAAATTGTGGAACAACAATCTTGTTCACTTCGCGAAGATCGATAACAAACCTATATACAGGAGGCTGTGAAGAATCAGTTCTCTTCAAAACAGGCAAAACAGGACTATTACACACATTACCTCTTGTTTCCTCAATGACATCCTTTTCGATCAAATCATAAACAATCGCTAAAAGTGCATGCTCACCATCACTCGATATACGATACTGTGGAATGCGCGGTAACTTAGCATTGACTTTCAGTGTCACAACATATGGGGGAATTTCCAGTAGGCCCACATCATTCGGACAAGTAGCCCACAATGAATCCGGTAAAGACAATTCAGGTGGAAGTCTGTCTTTCGATATATACATCGGAGAGATCACTCTCTCACCCAAGGTAAGATGTACTCCTAACGGAGAACAATACAGTGTCGCACACAATCTCTTCAATAAATCCAATCCCTACAAATTCTTATTACAACCGGTAGTCAAAAGAAGGGGTGCTTCGATCTTACACGGTCCAACAGAAAGAGACAATGGAGTAGAAATCGGATTAGTAACGGGGATGCCAGAAAAACCTACAGAAACATTATCAAAGCCAGACGAAGGTGCGCCAGGGAGTTTAGAGTGCATAATAGAACTCTTCGTAGCACCAGTATCTAGCAGAAAAGGTTCTGACACCCCTGATGCAATCACTTCAACATAGGGCCCACTCTGATCTACTGGAACTGAAACAACTCCCTCTCTTTGTCCATGGCTGTCCTAACAGTCATTACCATTTACTTTGTCACCTTCAACATAGTAATCATCCATATAGTACTGTGCTGTCCTATCAGACGAACCTTGCTGGTGATCAAAACTATTCATCGAGTTCTGTGGAGGCAAAGGACGTACGTTCTGTCCGCGACCTCTACCTCTAGGCACTTGTTGAGCACCTCGACCTCTAACACTAGAAGCACCATTTGTGCGCTGTAACAAAACCGGACAACTATTCTTGAAATGACCCTCTTCTTTACAATACGCTCACTGATTAGGCCCATACGGGAAACGCTGTTGAGAAGACTTGTTTCTTTGCAAGTTTCTCGAATATTGCTGAGGTTGCTGATAATCGCGCTGACTATTAGTACGGGGTGGATAAGCTTGTTGTAGAAAAACTTTAGTCTTCAATTCCTTAGTCTTCTTATCTGCTTTCTCATCTTTGCGCCGATTCTCATAGTACTGGGCTGGAGCTAAAATCTGTGCTGACGTGGAAACTGCCCAAGCACTCTCGGAATCCTTTAACTTAGTGCATAACTCGGGAAGCAAATTATGCACAAATTTGTCAACGAACAACCTCTGGCCACCCTCGGTAGCCATATCCTGACCACTATGATCTACAAAAGTGTCTTCAAACCGCGTAAAGAAATCAGACAGTCTCGTCTTTCTTCTATTTACATGCAGACAACTTATCCCAATTCACACGCACTTCAGGCATCAGTCTTCATGAAATTAATAATCCTACCAGGCAGTTGAGCAATTAGTTCTTCAGGTTTAGCACCTCCTACTTGTCTATCATTGGCAGCCACAATATTAACCCAGGTATCACCCAATTCTTGATCATGATCCGTATATCGAATCACATTCTAGATAGGCTGTGGAACAACATTGCCAAACAACATATCTATATCTGCTAAAGTCATGACGCACGAACCCACAGTTTGAGTGAGCTCTTTATAATATTTTTGCGCGGGTCAGGTAAAGTCTGCTTGATCGCTAGAACTTCAACACGCTTCCAAGGAACATGTACCCATACTCGCTGAAATTGCGCAGGTGTAGCTACAATACCCAATCCAGCATCAGCCTGTACTGCTTCCTTCCATACCGGAGGAACCTCCCGCATCGGATAGTGACGCGCTTTTCTCCTAGCCGACGAATCAGGCTCAAACAATCGCTCGGAAGAAGCATTATTACGAAACGACAACAACGTCGACACCGCTCTCTCAATGTCGAGAAGAGTCACAATCGTCCCTTTCGCAAACTCGGAACGCACTCGATATAATTCTTCAGGCGCTTTACCCACTTCGTCCATCCACTGTTCATGGAGGAACACACACATCATCTCAAACGTATCGTTGCTTTGGTGCTTTCCATTGCCGAAAAACATCCATAATACCTTCAAGATCATACTGGGAGGTATACGTCAATCAATCAATCAAAGCATTTATATAGCGCACTACTCTCCCGGAGGGTCTCAAGGCGCTAGGGGAGGGGGGGGTCCGCTACTGCTCGAACAGCCAGGTCTATAGCTGCTTCCTGAAGGCGAGGTGGTCCTGGGTCAGGCGGAGGTGGGTCGGGAGGGAGTTCCAAGTCTTGGCGGCGAGGTAGGAGAAGGACCTTCCCCCTGTGGTGGCTCTTCGGATGCGGGGGACGGTGGCGAGGGCGTGGCCGGTCAATCGGAGCTGGCGTTTGGGAGCGTAGAAGTTGAGGCGGCTGTTGAGGTATCCTGGGCCTTGGTTGTGTAGGGCTTTGTGTGCGTGGGTGAGGAGACGGAAGGTGATTCTCTTGTTGACCGGGAGCCAGTGCAGGTCTCTCAGGTGTCCGGAGATGTGGTTGTGGCGGGGGATGTCCAGGATGAGTCGTGCTGAGGCGTTCTGGATCCGCTGGAGTCTCTTCTGGATTTTGGCGGTGGTTCCGGCATAGAGGGAGTTGCCGTAGTCCAGGCGGCTGGTGAAGAGGGCCTGGGTGACCGTCTTCCTGGTCTCGGTGGGGATCCACCGGAAGATCTTCCGTAGCATGCGCAGGATGTTGAAGCACGACGAGGAGACGGCGTTGACTTGTCTGGTCATGGAGAGGGAGGAGTCCAGGATGAAGCCCAGGTTGCGTGCGTGATCTGTCGGTTTGGGTGCGGTGCCCAGGGCGGGGGGCCACCAGGAGTTGTCCCAGGCGGAGGGCGAGGAGCCCAGGATGAGGACTTCCGTCTTGTCTGAGTTCAGTTTCAGGCGGCTGTTCTTCATCCATTCAGCTACCTCTTTCAATCCCATAGTGTAGGTTGGCTCTGGCGGTGGCGGGGTCGTTGGTGAGAGAGAGGATCAGCTGAGTGTCGTCGGCGTAGGAGATGATGTTGAGGTTGTGCTGGCGTGCGATGGCTGCGAGAGGGCTCATGTAGACTATCATTGGCAGTACGTAACCCATCTATGTGTCATGTGATCCAACACTACACGGTCATCTGTATCAGGCAACTGACTACGTGATTGTCTATCCTCATGCACTGGAGACATACCCAATTTTCCCAACAAAGGAGTCAGAAAACCAGAAAAAGCAGCAGTCATTCGCTGCCTAGTAGAAGGAGAAGATGGAAGAATAAGGGAAGACGGAACAATAGTAGAAGAATCCAAAGTCGGACCAGAAGGAGTATTACAGACAGGCGTAGGAGTAGCAGACAAAGGGGGAGGCAAAGTTGGCGGCCACTTAGGAGGCTGCGCCAAAGGAACAGTAGCCAACGGAAGAGGAGCTGGCTGTGGAGGAATTACGAGTGGCACAACAACTGAATGTTGCACAGCCACAACTGGTGGCGGTGGTGCCGTAGCACTCTGTGCATAAGGGGGTGGCGAACTCAAGAGATGCAACATTAAAGGATCTTTCGCAAAATCTTTCTTGTCTTCCTGTTCTTTAGGCGGTAAAACTGAGTAGCATCTATCTACTGCTAACTTCTTCGCCCTAAGCATCTCTTCGCTCTCTCGCTCTTCCTCATTATCCCTGAACGCAACAGCAGCCTGTACCATTGATATACCTCGTTCTTTTTTATTCTTCTTCGCTAATTTAATTTCTTTCTGTTTGGCTTCTTTGTGCCATATGCGGAAAGAGTCAAACATTGCCGGCCGGGCTTTCTTCTTGAACAGCTTCACTTCAAGATTATCTAAAATCTCAGTTTCAAAACTACTGTAACGGGGCCCCTGTAGGACACCGTCTTTCCTCGTATACTTCACCCAGATCTCATTATAACTAATAGGGCCCACACCATGCTTCACGTATAATTCATATGTAGGAGTTCCAATTGAGGAACCGGACACGAATCCTCTAACCGGGAATCCTTAGAACAACCACAACCAAATATCTTTCCAAGTCTGCTAAGACCAGGCATCTTGCTCACTAGTCTAGCTTCAAACAACAAGGGAAATCTAAAAACGATAGTCTCGCGAATACACGAGTCCCTTGGCTTTGGGGCCTGCAGGTACCAAATCAAAGCGATCCACTAAAGGGATACCAAACACAAACTAAGGACTAGGAGACGCTCCACTCATACTTAACTGAAATGTCGATGGCCTCACCAGAAGACCCGTCAATCGTCTCGCTCTACAAATCGTCTAAGGCTCCAAGACAAGGCGACAGTCAGGGCAGCAGTCCTTCGTAGCCGTCGTAAAACGGGGAACCTCGCAGCAAAGACTTTCGGACCACGCCGACATACAGGGGTCGATGAAGTGGTAGGCCTTCCTCCAGAATTTTCACACAAAGCTCCTCACGATCTTCGGGCTTGGACCGGTACCGCTGAAGTCGCCCCACGTGAGGCGCCAACTGAAGGACCGGGTTTTAAGACCCAGCGGCGTCAGGGAAAATGCCCGATGCCTTCGAATTCCCTTGTCTTGGCAAACAGAGACACGGGACACTTCTTGATGACATCAAAGACCGAAGTTTATTGGCTGCAACCAGGAACAGAGATCTACGAAGCACACACGGGTGGTTCGCTAGAGACTGCACAAATTCAATGAGCGGAGCATGGTCTTTTATGCCAAAAATCAAGCCTCAGGGAAGGTTCAAAATTAGCATTGGGTTCTTACAAATTGACCAATCGCAAAGTGACATTTTGAAAGTAACGTATGACGACAATCCCATTCTCCGTTATCCAGCCCACCAGAAATGACCAAGCACATTCCATTATCCTGTTCAGTCAGGCCGGACAAACCCATCATAAACCCTCAACCCAAATCAGTGATTATGTTGTAAAGGAAGGAACAGAAGCAGATTGGAAGTGAGATAGAAAGGTGGGAGCAGTGTACCATAAACTCGGGCCTGCACTACTCTTTGATCTCCATCTAACCAGCTGCTTAACAAGGATCTGGCTCAGCGAGGTCAGCCTCGGGCAGGTCATTCAAGAGTCAGCTAAGGCATACGTGTCTCAAGGACTCGTTCGGCCGTAGTCTTCGGCCTATGTGAGGGCAACCATTCAAAATGGCTGCCGTGCACAAAATGGAACCCGAAGGTTCAAACTAAATCCTTGAATACAGAGTGTTATCATCGATCGATTCATGCGAAAACGCTCATACACACTACACTCCTCATTTGCGGTCTGCTGATACCAAAATCGTCTATTTCCGACGACCTTATTCGAACGGGTTCGGAACACCCGAACCAGACCCACAAACTCACGGAACTACACTTGGCCTAGCTAAGATTAAAGACTTAAACAAACCGTCTATTCCAAAGCCAATACCTGATAGTAATACCACTACAGATATTGAGTTAGACGTATCCCATATTTTACACCAAAACAGAAAACATCCTGATTGGAAAAAGTGGTTGATCTGGCCAACAGACACAAATAACTGTCAAGATAGATTCCTGAACAAAATACAGGGGTTCAAAATGACCAGACCAGACACTAGATACTCCTAGAGACAACATCCAGGGATAGTAACAACATACAGTGTGGGGAAACTATGCCTTGAATGGCTACAGACATCCACACTGGCTGAAATTAAGCAACACTTGACTTTACTTAAAGACGGTGCTGACTTGCGCGAGTTCATAATGGGACCACGTAAACAGCGTCAAAAACGTTTCATAGCGGCCGGTATATACGTTGCGTACAACGAAGCTTGGAAAGTAACTCAAATTGAGACAGCAGAGAAAATACGAGAAATTGATCGTATTCATTTGGAAAAATCACTTTCTGTTGTGGACAATGGGTTAATGACTCTGTCCTCCAGAATATATTCACTGAACAGTTTTGTATCATCTGCTATCGATATAATAGATCAGGACTTACTAATGTTACAACACGGTCAGTCCCAATTACGTTCTATTGTACAGCTAGGCTGGACGTTGTAAAATCTGCATTCAGGCTACGTGCCATGGCGTTTGATAAACACAACGTCATTATTCTCTATCTTTAACCTTACTGATAAACAAATCAGTTTGGCACAAAAAGGAGCAGACTATACGATTCTGAGCATTGAAAAAAAACTTGAGAGATTACCATTGACAATGTCAGAAAGACCTGTCATTGAATGGATAATACACGGAATAATCACAATTCCGATAACAACTTTCCAATTTAAAAATTGCCAAGAGTATATACCAGCAGGCCAGTATGAAAGGTTGGGTAAAGGGTACATTAAGTCATCATGGAAATTACCTTATGCACACATGTTATAGTGACAAGAAACAGAATGTATTTCTTAGTAGTAACAATTGTAAACGATCACTAAGCGGTATACTTCGGTGCCAAGGTAGTAATTTGCATGGGGCCTGTGAGGGGACTTCAAATAACCTTTCATGCCACCAGCACGGCACACCTGCAACACAGATAGAGCCATTCTTTAGACAACTTTCTAACGGGAGTTGCGTTCTAATAACGGACCACAGCTGTTGTGGCATGGTGCCAGAGAAAGCATATCTCGAAGCGTTAGTTCCATGGTCACTTGTTGTATGCAAGTATTGTATCCAAACGGCCCTCCTGATACAGAGGCGACGATTTGGCATTCTTTGAATATCTCTTCTATACGAATTGATACTTTAAGCAGAATGAAGTCTGTTCTTTTACAGCAACCGTGCCTTTAACGTCATCAAAAGAAACGTATGATCTGCAAGTTGCAAGGACAACAGCAGAGATACATACACTTTTATCAACTAATTCCCCCGTGCATTTCGTAGAAATGCTAAGCCAAATTTTAAATATGTCAGATACCAGTGGCATCGCACATGTATTTAAGACAATTTTTTCGGGACTGTTAACACCCTTTGAAACAGTTCTGGGCATCTTTCCCAATTTTGTCCATTCTGTCTTTGGCGGCCTACCACTACTTTTGGGACTCGTAGCAGGAATTTTATTTTTGGTCCTTCTGCTCCTCTTCGTGAGTTTCATTTGTGTCTTCTATCACTGTGAATGCTCCTGCTTCCACCAGGCACACACACCATCAGTCGTCAGTGCACGCTCTCATCAGGCACACACACCACCAGTAGTCAGTGCAGCAGGCAGGCTCTTCTCAGAGTTTCTTGGTAAATATGTGTTTGTTGCCTGGGAGGGAGTTGGTCGAGTTTCCTTAAACCATGCTGAGTATGCAGGTGCAGTGCATTAATGCTGTGTGAGTGAGTTATTCTGCCTGGGGCTCACTCACTCTACACTTGTAAATTGCGCCTGCACCAGGCTTTGTCTCATTTGCAAAGTTCGGCGCATGCACACAGCTAGGCAGCCCCTACACCCCCGGGAATGACTGCTTCCTACAACCAGAATGGAAACAACATTCAGAGCAATGAAAACAAGTTCATTTGATGCAAAGAACTGTTATCAAAAACCATGTCCAGCTATTGTAGATCAGGCAACTTAAACAAAACAGCAACAAAAAACAAACCAGCATTGGCATAGCCAATAGGTCTCACTTTTTGGACCCTATAAGTATTTGGTTATGCAGCAGAATATCCTTGGTGCAATAACACCAACTGTTGCATGGCTAAACACTTATAAGGTTCCAAATGCGAGACCTATTCGCTATGCCAATGCTTGTTATAACAGTAAACAATTCACAATTGTTACAGGGCAATTAAATCAAACCCACCCAAACAGTTTACACACTACAAAAGATACTAAAAGTCCCAGAGTCGCATTTGTGTCCTTGTACAGGAATCGTAAGCAAATCAAGAGTCTTATAGGTAAAATAGGCTTAATACCTTGTGCCACAGAAGTAAGAAGGGTGGCCCAGCCCAGCCTCTACCAGGCTCGGATGGGCGCACACGGGCCTGCTTTTGGCCCGGGTAACTCCCCTTGCGACCTGAACTGTGGGCCCCCCCCGGTTCAGATATATTTAGAGGGCCTCTGGGTGGTGTCTGCTGGCATCGGCGTTGGCTGGTCCCATACACTTAGCATCTCAGAGCCTGTTGTCTGCCCCTGCTCTGTGGCAATCACTGGCTCCCGGCGCTGCGGGCCCCCTGGTCAAAATATATTGTGCACCTCTGGACACTGCCTGCTGGCGTTGGTGGTTTTCAGCCGCTTTGGATTTCGGGGCTTGTACTCGGCCTCTGCTCTGTGGCAATCATGGGCTCCTGAGACTCAAACCTGCTACCCCTGTTCCATAGTCTGCAGCTTTGGACATAACACCACATTTTCTCCTTGAAGGATGTCCCAAGTTGTGGCCATGCTGACTTTACCATTATCATTAACAGAGCGGTAATAAGTTATAGTTTAGTCTATATTCTTTAACACAATTAGGACTTTCAGTCAGGCATCATTAAAGTATTAGGTGTTCTAGTGCTGTGTCCACTTGTGGCAAACCCAGTATGCAAGTTACAGGACCATGGTCCGATAGTGTATTAGGACCCCAATCTTCCTCTCATACTTTCACCATCCAGCATTTTGTCTAATAATACGTGGTCCAACCTGATGTAACCTGTGTGCATAGAAGTATATGGCACCTATTCCCAATGGTCCTAATGACACCTCCCTTCGACCTGTCACTTGTTATACAGCCATATTTTGCTTTCCTCTAATAATGAATACCGTGCCCTTACATCTATTATGTCTTAGGTCTATTTTTGATTATGTTTAAGAGTCCCTCACAAAGAGAGAGCTATGCATTTGTTCCACTAGGAGTTTCATAGTTTCAGAAAGTATATGGGGCTACAGAAAGTACCGCTGGAGGTACACCCTCTAAGGACCATGTATCGCTAGCCATCCTCTCCTTATTACTTTTGCTGGCAGCAAACACAAAATGTAAGTTCACACATAGCCAGTTCCTTAAGGGCCGAAGAGAAGATTTGTGTCCAATATTGTTCAGAGTTGAGCCACCGCTGATCTACTCCCAGCAAACGGGTCTCTTACAACAATCACACATCAGCTGTCAGCAATGTAAGCTTGTGTAAGATCCCAAGGCACAGATCTACTGTTTGACACAAAGCAAAACAGCAGGACAACTTGCTGCACTGCCTCAAATTGAGAGAGTAGGAATGCCAGATATGGCACATTTCTGCTCCCTCTTTGGTGCACTGTGTGCAGGCTAGCATCAACCCAGGCACCCATGCGCAAGGTGCAAGGGTGCCGCCATTACAGGCAGGATTGTTTTTGTGCAGGAACCTGCCTGGCCCCTTCTCCCTGTTGAAGCACCAAAGCCACTCCTTGGGCTCTGCTGTTAATCTGTGTTCCTCTCTGTGGGCTCAGCTTTTTGTCTGTGTTCCTGGATCGACAGTCAGGATTATTATCAAGCTGAGAAAATCTTTAACAGAAGTTTTCTGTTTGCAGCACTTCTTGAGATTCTTGCTGTCTTTTGAGCCTCTTCATTGTATGCATTACATACAGATTTGGTGTGCGAGGCAATGAAAACAATCTATTCATATCTTCTTTCATTTGCTCCTCTTCTACAGCCTCAATTAGTAAGATTTCAGACAAGTGTGTGTGTGTGTGTGTGTGTGTGTGTGTGTATGTGTATGTGTGTGTATGTGTGGTGTGTGTGAGTCAGTCACTGAATGTTACCAACCCTCAATATGGAGTGGTAACCCATTCGCAAAAGGGAAGGGGCCCCTGGCAAAGTAATAAAAAAGTTTTTGGGCAGTAGGTTGTGATCCACACGACCACTGCAAACTCTAACGCAAACAAAAAGAAGTGAACTTCTTTTTTTTAATGCAGCCCAGTTTCCTTTAAGTGTTTTCTTTTTGCCAGTGGCCTTGGGTTTTTGAAACTTGCCAGTATGGGGAAATACATTAAAAAGGCCAGCCATATTGAGCCCTCTGATTCCTCTGGGTCTCCCTCCAATCTCTACCACCCAGAAAAAAGGGCATATAAGAATGACGAAGGATTTGAGCAGAAAGTAAGTAGAATATTTTGGGAAACATTGGCCTCTATTATAAACAAAGGTTTGTGCAGAAGACAAATTATAATTTTCTGAAATCTCTTCTGCATCTGATGAAGACGATGTCATACAGTTCAATGAGTAGAAGAGGGGAAGTATATCAATATATGACCTGAAATCCTTCCTACAATACACCACTATATGGGCTACATCACTACGGCGGCCCACCAGCTGCGGGATGCCTGGCCTTCACCTTGGGGATGCCCAGTAGGGGTTATCTCACAGGGAAAAGCCCGGACGGGTTCCCAAGGCAAGCGCCTTGATGCCTTCGGTTGATACGTGCGCTATATAAGTCGCAATACATACATACATACATACATGGGCTTCCTTGATGAAGAAACCCCTTCTACATATAATGAGCCTGTTTTGCGAACGTGTTTTGAAGATAATTCACCATCTTTACCCTTACATGTAAATGTCAAATTTTCAGTGAATGGAAAGATCTAGATGAGATCGTAGTCTCACAACTATACCCACTAGATGAAATTGTTAAGACAATACAAGAGACTGTTCCAGTTGATTCTTTGTGGCAATAAGAGGGTTCACTCTGCTCTAAAAAAAGCATATGTGGTATCAGAATAGGTATTTATGAAGCCTATACAAGTCAAAGTGCAATTTCAGGCTTTAAAGAGTCATTTAAAGATGTTTTAAGAAGGAACTGAATCCACCTGGAAAACTTTAAAAGACAATCAACATTTCTTTCAGAGATCTCCTTCGATGTGGCTAGAGCGTCCATTCTATTGGGAGGAGCTATCGAAGTAGCAAGGACAAACATATTTATGAGAGTTTGGCATATTGATTCAGCTCAGGAAAATATAACCCTACGTCCACCATTTGGAGGGGAAAATTTGTTTGGACATGAACTAGAAGAAAGACTTCATAAAACATTAAAGTTCATCCTTACGTCAATCACAGACTTTGCTGTTTCATCCATCAGAATCTGTCTAGTGTCTTCTTTTAGACAACGCCCAAAAAGGCAACCTAACTATAATCAGAAAAACACAGAGAGGAAGAAGATTCAAGATTTCTACAGAGCAGAAAAATGATTCTCCTCTGAAAAATTTTCAGAGCTCCTGACTTCTTACACCAACATGCGAGACTTTTTAAAATTGATAGCTATGAAATATGTAATTCATCCTCTCAACATGAAAGGAGCTTTAGCTCGAGTTCCCAGAACAGGGACATTTCTTTGAGAATATTCCTGGTACCAGAAGTGTCAGGAGACTGCAGAATGATTCTCAACCTGAAATCCCATATCAAGTGGATAAGGAAGATCCCCTTCAAGATGAAGAGCCTCCAGATGATCATTCTTCTAATTCAACCGGAAGCTTTTTTGATAACCACAGACCTGATGGAGGCTTACTGCCACATACCTACAGGGCGTCTCACCAGAATATCTTAGATTTGCCATGTTCCAGGTCTTGCCATTTAACATCAAGTTTGAGCCAAGAGTGTTCATAAAAATAATGTTGCCATTAATTCCTTCATTACATCTACAGGGTCTCCATGTATTTCCTAACCTGGGCGACTGGTTGGAAAAGGTATCGCTAGAGAGAGGATTCACTTCAGCAACCCCAGACTCCATGTGCAGGGGCAACGGATGCGCAAGCCTGATTGGTTGAGGACTAACACTATCAGCACAGAGGAACTGGTCTATAAGGGATCAACATCAATCATTGAACGGGAGAGAGCTATTGGCCATTTGGAGGAGTTTTCTCTTACTCTTTAAACTCTATTTTGACGGTAGGGAGAGTGAAAGATCTGGGCTGCTAAACAAGAGCATTTTAGATGAATATTCAGCCTCTAGTCAGAAATCCAATGCCCCTCCACTCTCAACGTTTATCCAAGATATTGGAATACGTTACTACAATTTGTGTTTGCATTTCTTGGTGAAGGTTGATAATTATGCAGTTAGCAGAAGCGTTGCTATTTGTCAATATTCACTACTGGGACTAGGAAATAAGGAAGGTAAGCTTCATTCTTCTTGATTTTTTTCCTGTCATTGTCATAAGGTGGATTACACCTTAATATTTTACTCTGTCTCTGTCCATGATATTCCGGGAGTGACACATCAAAGTGAAAATGTCAATGTTGGTTGTAGCTCACATGCAAAGCCCGCCCTTTGTTTCTGCTACAATCAGTGCTTTAAATGGGCCGGTACTGTCCGTTACAGAGTCCCGGCACTTCTCAATACAGACGTTATACTTTTAATTGGAGAGTACCGGCACTTCTCAGAAACAGGCAGGTGCAGAGTACCTGCACTTCTATTTTCCCATTTCAAGCACTGGCTAAAGTGGAACTATTTACTAAACTTATTTATATCGGTTGAGATTAATTCTGCTGCAGAACAGAGTTCTTTCCTTTAAATGAATATCTGTTGTCAATTTTCCTACTTGTTGCTCCTCGTTGCTGAAAACATTGACTTCGGCAACAATGTGGAGAACCTAATTTAATTCTTACAATGTTATCCACATATTTTCCGCTAGAGGGAGCCTTCCTTCAAACTATGAGTATTTCTAGGCTTTTATTTTTCAAGCTGTAAAAACGACTTTTTCACAAAAATTTTAAATAATCTCTAGCCAGTATCCTTCTTTTGAAACAACAATTTGAATTAATATCTCAATGTATGCACTCAGTTTGCCATTAAGAACAAGCATCGTGGTTTTATTTTGTATTTATAATATCCTGGGTAGTATTCTTGAACGCACACTTTTATCAAGCTGCTTAGAGCTTTTTGTTCGTATAATATTTACGGTTTTGACACTGTAAATAGATTTAGCTTTTATACAACTTTTTTTTAGAGAATTTTTTTTTTTTAACTGTTTGGCATACACAGGGGATAGTTTTTTAAATGTGTGGATTTTGACTAAACACCGCCATGCATCTGTTGCAAATAAATGACATGCTCAGCTACTTGGTGTAATAAAAAACCTACAGCAAAAAGGATTTCAACCTTGCAAAATCCCCTCTATGCTGGTGATATATACATTATTTTGCGGTTTTTATATTTCTTAAATTCATTTACTTTGATACATATATAAATATATATTGTTCCAATTACTTACCGGAAATCTTCGCTCTACTTCAGGCTAGACTAAGAACGTGCACGTACCTTATCACCATTTACACTTTCACTTTAATATGTCACTTACGGGATATCATAGGCAGAGACAGTGTAAAAAAAGAACAATTCTTTCTGGTTACTTTTCAGGTTTGCATCGGCTTTTAGCTTGTTGTTGTAGTTCTCATTCAGCTATTGCGCTTCCCTAACTTTGCTGTTTACTACCCTTCCAGTTCGCCTTGACTCCTTACTTGGGTGAATATTTACAAGGGCTTTATGTCCGCTTTTTTGTCTTAAAAAGCCAAAAAAGCGGAGATAAAACTATCACCCTATTTACAAGAGGGTGCTAACTTGCATAATTGCATGTTAGCACCCTTTGCATCTCTAATGAGATGCAAAGTGGGCGTCACTGGGCGTACCCCGGACGGATAACCTTGCAAATATTGCTGATGTTAACATCGCGATATTTACAAGGCTGCCCCAGCATTTTAGCACAAGTTCGTTTTGGGAGAAAACTGCAGTTTTCTCCAAAAACTAACATCTGCTAAAATGCAGACTTACCTATCCCTAACATTGGGGTGGATTATGCTGATAAGACCCTGTGGGTCGTATCGGCAGGGTTATCGCCATTTTGCAGGGAACTTCGCTGGAAAACCAGCGCTGCTCCCTGCAAAACGGCGATAACCTCGCTATCTCTGGAATTTTTATTGCCCTGGAGAAACGCATTGTTAATAATGCGTTACCAGGGTCATAAATTCCAGAGATAGCCTGCGATAATAAAATGATCGTTAAGCACGGCCAGCGATAATTATCGCTAGCCTCTGATAATATGCCCCTTGGTCATTACCTACTTGTTTACTATTCCACCTAACAATGCTTTGTTAGAGGCCATCTTGCTCCGGTATAAAGATCGATTCCTGATCTTCCTTTGCCCTGTCAGGGCATTATGCAAGATGGCCAACTGGTGAGGAGCTCACTAAGGGAGCTCCGAGTGCTTGGGATCGAATGCAGTAGGATACAACGCAAACGTTACATCGACCGCGTTGTTACCACACATGGATTTGCATCGCAAGTCGTTTCTATGACTTGCACTAGATGGCGCGCTGGATTTAGGAATAGAATAAATTACAATTCCTACTGCATTGTTGCACGCCATCTAGCGCAAGTCGTAGAAACGACTTGCGATGTAATTCCATGCGTGGTCACAAATCGGACGATGTAACGTCCCCGTTGTTACCTACCCACATGGTATTGACAGTGTTATAAAGGCTGTTTCCCCTTGGGAACAGCTCAAGCTGAAAATCCGTTAGCGGCAGTGGCCGACGGAACTGAACACACTACGAGAAACAACATCAGGAATCCTGCAACAAGCTGAAACGCACACATTTCTTTCCAACATCTCCTGCCACCCAAACAACGGTGACAACACTGCCTCTCACCTCAGTCTGCTCCATCGGCTGGGCTGGGCTCGGTCTGTGGATCTAGATTTGGAGTCCTTTGATGGCCTGGAGTATTGAAGCCAATCCGGCTGGAGTCTCCGCGACTTGGATCACCGACAACGGAGCTGAGCCCTCGATCGCACCATCGATCTCCCATCGCTCTGCTCTGCGTTGATAGAGAAGGGGCTCGGACCGTGGACCTGAGCCCCCTAGTCATTTGCTGGCCGGGAGGATGGAGTCTAGCCCCACTGAAGCTACCGTGACATAAAGCCATGGCAGCATTGAATAATCTCCCCTAAATGCCTCCCTTTCAAGGGACTGCTGCTCGAGAGCTGCAGAGGTCTGAGACAACGAGAGGTGTTCCATCCAGGCCAGCTGCTTCGCGGCCCGACTCATTGGGTCTTCTCTCTAATGCAGTCTGTGAAAGGACTTAAGGAGCGGTGGAGCTAGTCTGCACGGCGAGCTCTCTGTGGCAGTGTTGTGGCCCGGCTCACAAGGACTGCTCCTAAAAACAGCTCAGGAAGGGTATGAGGAACTGAGCCATTACGCACTGAGCGTACTGTTGGCTATGCCGTGGCCCGTCACATTGGGGTTTTCTTTGAAAGCTGTTCCTATCAGGAAGGATAGGAGTAGCGGAGCTTGTCCGCACGGTGAGCACTCTGCGAGATCACTCACATGTAACAAGTGATACGATCCAAAACCTATTTGCGCTTAACAAGCCGCCCTCACAAGGGTTTCCCCGGACAAAGCCCTTAGCCCGACTCCGCCCCCAACAGGCACGGTATCAATTAAACTCAACTGAAACAGCCTGCCGTTCTGGAGCGGCATGTTTATGCTGCATGTTTGGCGGCGAGATCATCTACACATGGGGGCTGAATGCTCGTGGATTTTTCTGCATTTGCACAAATACATGATGCCACTCCACATTTCAGGACTCCACCTCTTTTGCTGGGGAATTTATTAGAAGGTTCACCTTTGCTGAACTTACGGGCAGCATATACCTCGATGCCTGCAAAATGGCGGCCTCTACTAATCAGCATTACCAACATTTGGGGGTCTGCTTTTAGCCTGTTCTAGGCAGGAAAAGACATCGATACTCCCAGGAAGCAGACAACATAGGAATTGAAAAAGGACAAAGCACTCACAGAATCACAGAGACTACATGTTTGGCCCAGCGAATAGAAAGAGACATAGGACTACCTTTTTGGTTATGATATTGATGGAGCGGACTTTCAGAATTATTTCTGAATGATTGTTCGTGACAAATGAAACTCTCATGATTTTTATTTTTACAAATGTGTGTTGCATGATTTACACGTTTACTGACTCAACCTAAAATAGTATGCACCAACACCAACACGCGGGTTTAATAATTTGTGCTCTTGTCTAGTTTGTCATTTTGTTTTGAATAATATATTTACTTTGTCTTTTGTTTTGTCGTATAATAACTGCGGCTGTTTAAGAATAATAGCATGTGCATTCTTTGAAATGTGCTTCTGTTTATGTTTTGTCATCCTTTGAGTGAGTGTCTGTTTATTTGTTTGTATGCAAAACTAGGTAATATAGTTAATGGGTTAATTTTAGCAAAGGGGGTGGGTAACAGAATAATTATCATTTCTCGAATTAATTATTGTCTTGTGTTTCCTTGCATACTAGACTCACGCTAATAAGGCCTGTGGCCTACTTCTAAAATGGATGTCCGAAAAAGCTTTACCAAAAGTGGGCCTTGCACAGCTACGTTGGAATGTGAACATGTTTTTCTACATTAATTAATGGAGAATGGCTTGCAAACAAGGCTGTGTGGAAGCTTTGGACATTTGGTTCAGATTTCTTCATGGTCAAGGCCGCACTTGTCGTTCAGCGGCGGAAAAGCTTGAGCAGACGAAGGAAACGATATTAACTTTTGTCAAATGTAACCACCTTCGGAAGCTGCTAGTGACATTAAATAATGAACAATGCCGCTCTTGAAAGAACGTGACTCTGGCTATGCGAGAGTCGGATGAACGCATCAGGAGACATCCTTTGACCAATCGTGTTTTGCCCTGCTTGAATATTTGTATTCTTTTAGTTAGTTTTAGATAGGAAAATACTATAAGAATTGCCCCCTTGCTAAGAGCACTGTGCGTTCGTTCCTGTGCTCCAGAGACGCTGCCAGATTTTCCTTTCACGTAAGATCTTTAGAGACTTTACTTTTCCTTACAGGTTTTCTGTAGCTATGTTAGGGAAATAGGGAAATAGGCTATGGAGAAATAATCAATGTGTTTGAGCATTTTCTCATGCTGAATTTGATTCGAACTTGCTAAATTGATGTGCCTATAATGAATTAATCTGCTAAAAAAATTGCTAATAAAAGAGTTTTCTAAAAATGCATTTGCTTTAAAAATAAAGTTAATAAATAGATTTTGAAATGACAAGCTGATCTTGTTTGTTTCCTTGAGTTACCATTAGTTAATCCATTGCCTATATATGTGACTTAATTAAGGTGATTTGCTATGTCAGATTAATTAGGTCATAAGATTCAGTCGGTCATAATTCATGTCTCAGTCAAATATGGGCCTAGTGTTAATTTTATAAATTATGGTGAGTATTGTGGTGTAGAGTTGTACATATGAGACTGAATTTCTTTTGACCCGCTGGATCAATATCCACTACTAAAGATGGGCCATTTTGGATTGACTCCCTTACAGTGGACTGGCCCCTGTATGTCACTAGTTAACACCCCTCGGTTTCCTTCTCCACATGCACACATGTGAGAATTTGTATTTTTATTTTTTACCTTATTTTATATTTTTCTTGACCCAGCCCCCCATCCATCACTCACCTGCAGCAGGGCACGCACCCCTAAATCTGAATCAACCCCTACTCCACCCTCCCCCTCCCTTCCCTTCCCTTTGCCCTTAACCTACACCAGCACCCCCGTTGTTTCAACACCTCCCCCATATCACAACTACCCCCTACCTTCCCAAGCCCAGCCTCCCTTCACAGCACAAGCCCCCGCTACGGTCCCAATCCCACAACCAGGCATAACGCCCCAAATCACTCTACCCCACACCAACAAGCGCCAACCCCACTATGGAGCGCATTGGGCTTACATACTTGCACCATTAACTATCCCCCAACCTTCCGAAAAAAGCAGCCAAACACTTTAAACACAATTTGTTAAAATTACACCCCCGAAACCCCTATCTCGAACCCCTACTTCTCAACAAACAAAGGGCACATATCCACCAACATCTTTTTCTACACCAAAAGAAGAGCACAATGGAGGAAAGCCTTCCTTGCTCTTTTCACGATCTCCTCCACCAGGAAACCTACACATGGTCTTACAATCTCCATCTCCCCCTCCCCAATCTACAATGCCGCAGCAACAATCACCATCTATCACAATGGAATCATCCTCATGCACTCATCAGACCGCAGCTTAAACCTGTTGGATAAAATCTTCCCCATCATCAAGGAAAAAGTGATAAAACCCCACTCCCCCTCCCCGGCGGCTCCCACCCCCAGCACACAGCCTATCACCCCCCCATATGTTACGTCTGCTCACGCTCATCGGATGTCAAGATCAATTTTACACCCAATCTCAGTGCTACCCTCTCCTCCCCACACAATTCCCTTCCAATACACTCCCCCCTTATTACACTACCAGCATTAACACCCATTCCAGACTCCGCACTCTCACCTGGAATGGACATACTTCCTCTCAATGCCACCTGCAAAACCAATACTCCCATGACCACATCCACACTGCACACCCCTGCGATTCAACCATCACCACTCCACACCAGTCCACCCCTCCCTGATCCGGATAAGGAACCAGGCAGGATGCTACACAACAACCCAGAATATGTGCTTCCCACATACTACCCACGGGACACAATCACACCTCCCACACTCACAATACAATCACCAATCCTGCTACCGCCTATATCAGACCCTAGACTTGACGAGATTCTAACTACGCTATGGCAGCTCAAACAAGAACTACAAGCTCTATGTGAAGTTTTTCTTCGCCAACCCTTGAACAATAGATCGACACGAGATACCAAGACAAACTTCCATACTAACCACCCAGACGTCACCCCGAAACATTTGCCCCTTAGGTGGAGGTCAGTTCCTCCCTTGAACAATAGATCAACACTGGAAACTAAGACAAACTTCCACACCAACCACTCAGAAGTCACCCCGAAACATCTGCCCCCTCGGTGGGGTTCAGTTCCTCTCCACAATACTTCAACCCACCCAATCCGCAGGACCAATCCTCTATCGGAGAAAGACTTACTCTCCCTATTACGCTCCTATGATCTCCCACAACCTAACCGCAACACCATGCATTCAGGCAACTTCCCCAAAAATTCACTAATCCAAACTATTCCTTCCAATACGTACAGAGTCACTACACATAATCCCAGTGGTATAGTCACAAACCATCTTAGACAAGTTCCCCTTACTCAGAAACCCAACTCTTCCCTTATCAACCCCCGTCTTAAATGTATACTACTTAATTGTAGATCTGCCTCAAGACATGCAGCTGATTTAGCTCACCTCATACTTACACAAGAACCAGACCTACTAATTTTGACCGAAACATGTTTAAATGAATCTTCTGCGCCCATTCTCGATATACTGGTACCCCCAAACCATGACATCATGAGACTAGACAGAATTGACAAGCCAGGGGGTGGCATTGACTGCATACATTGGAACAATCTCTCAGTGAACCGATCCCAATCTCCAGTATTCCCCTCTTGCGAATACATATGCTTAAACATCACTAGCAATAGCAAACCAGTTTGCTCTCTGCACACTCTATCATCCACCAGGTGATAACCTCACCTTCATCGAACATTTCATGGATATAGTCTCTACTAATGCCAGACATCAAAATCCCCAAATATTCCTCGGTGACCTCAATATCCATTGGAAGGACTCAGAGGTCAATAGTCTCAAAAACTTCCTCTCGGACCTCAACCCAAATCTGCAGCAGCTCCACACATGATAAAGGAGCAATCCTTGACTTAGTCATCTCTAAAGCAGATTCTATTCAGCTAGAAACGATTCATCAATGTGATTAGTCCAACCATCATATTATCACCTTCTTAATCAATAAAACAGTGAAACTTAATTTGGCTCAACCTACAAGAGCGAAAGTATGGAAGAGAGATCTTGGAAACATTGTTTCTAACATAATCACAACCTCGAGCTCCAACATCCTTCTTCCCCCAGAAGGGCTTTCTGATTTTCAAGATCTCACCAACCACTACTTCAATTCCATGAACATGATATTAAACGAGGTCAACCCCCTGCAGCTAAAGAGAGTCTCCACAAAAGACTCAAAACTCTGGTACAATGGTATTTTCAATGAGGACAGACGATCCTTAAGACTATTTGAACGTAGATGGCGATCTGCTCCATCCACCAACCACCTCAAGAGGCTAAGAAGGAAGATAAATGCCTCCTACAGAAAGATCAGACGATCTAAAGCAGACTTTTTCAGTTATCAATTAGACCAGGCCAAGAATCGTCCCCAAAAACTTTTCGAGCTAATCAAAACACAATCTAAGGATGCACCTCACCTCCCCCAAGCTAACTTAGGCTCATTACCCAACTGTGAACAGTTTGCCTCCTTCTTCACTCTGAAGACCGAAAACATAAAGACGGACCTATTCAATGATTTAATCACACATACTGACACACACATTGACTCTTCATTATCCATTCTAGGAGCCCCACACCAGAGCTTACCAAAGTTCGACCTAAAAAATAATGAATCTTGGTCATCCTTCAATACTGATAATGAAGAAACTATACTCAAAATGTTCACCACTCTGAATCCAGCCAATCACTTCACTGACCCTCTCCCAGCAAACTGCACAAAAGACTTCATCCCGCTGCCACTGCCTGTTTGGACCAAGATTATAAATACATCCCTCTTTCAAGGAACCATCCCTGATATCCTCAAATCCGGTCAGGTACCCCCCATCCTAAAGACGCCAACGGTTGACCCCGCGGACTTAAATAACTACCGCCCAATATCCAACATCCCTACCCTGGCCAAACTCTCAGAAAAATGTGTACACCTCCAGCTTGTAAGAACCGTAGACTATTTCAACCTGCTCAACAAATTCCAATCAGATTTCCGTGCAGGACACAGCTCTGAATCAGCCATGCCTGACATAATTGATGATGCGCTACAAATCCTAGACCAGAGCGAAGCCTGCTTACTTATCCTGCTCAACCTTTCCTCTGCCTTTGATACCGTCAAACACGACAACCTGCTAGACCTTCTGAAACACAGAATGGGACTATCCGGATCAATGCTAAAATGGTTTACTTCATTCCTCCAAAACAGATCGCAACGATTCAAGGTTAACCATTCTCTGTCCGAACCAGTCCCAGTCAACTTAGGAGTCCCACAAGAATCATCCCTCTCTCTGCCACTTTTCAATCTATTCTTGGAACCACTCACTGAAATTCTTAACTCTTCTAACGTACAATACCATATGTACGCAGACAATACACAACAATACCTAAAGATCCATTCACTAGAAGACATCAAATCTCTCAACACAACTCTCGGAAAAACTCAGAACTGGCTGGCCGAAAATCATCTAAAACTGAATACTCTCAAAACCGAATTCCTCCTAAATGCTTCTCCCGTCCAAGTACCCATAATTCAAGGCTGGATCAAACACCTAACAGCACTAAACTGCCAACCTTGTATCGTTGACTCAGCGAAATCGCTGTGAGTAACGCTGGACAAAAATCCCAATATGCAGAAACACATCAGCGCTACAACAAAAGGAGCAAACATTCAGATGAATACTTTGAGAAAAAGTAAACCTTTCCTGCCTGAAAAGGACTTCAAACTGGCAGTACAAGTTCTAGTTATGCCAAAATTGGAATATGGGAGTGGCACTCTGCGGCCTTCCCAGATCCTCAATGGCCCCTCTTAGAGCGTCAATCAACACAGCAGCTAGACTTATTACTGGCTCCAAAAAAAACTCCCACATATCCCCGAACCTAAGATCCCTTAACTGGTTACCTTACGAATCCAGAATTCAAGTAAAAATAGCATACATGATGCATAAAGCCATTCATCACAACACTCCCAGCTATCTGGCACAGAAACTGGTACCTTCATGTGGCAACAGAGCTTCCAGACGTGCCAATAACCTCTTATTGAAACCACAAAGATTCAACAAGAAGAAAACATACAACCAAGCCTTCTCGGGGATGGCGCCCAGGATCTGGAATGCTTTGCCCCCAGAAACTAGACCTAATCTCTCTACTGCATTCTTCAAAAAAGAAGTGAAATCCCTTCTCATGGTTAAGTTCACTTGAGCATGGGTTACTGTGATTAGACGACTCTATTCTTGATCTATATGGAAATATGGAACTATATATTATTTACTACTTCTCTATATATCTTCGATATTGTGATTATACTATGCTTGATTTGTATGGAACTATATGTCATTCACCATATGCCTATGTATCTTCGATATGTTGATTCTACTATCCGTGATTTTTATGAAACTATGTTATTTACCACATGCTTATGTACCTGAGATATTTACCTTGTAAAGTGCTCTGATACCCGCACGAGTCTTGTTTGCGCTATACAAAACCTTCAAATCATAATAATTATACTCCAAGAAAATGGTTTAGTTACTCAATGCTTGTTGTGCCGAGGTCCTTGTACTCCGAAGTCGTGAGATTTCAACATTACACCCACTGTACACTGTGTGTTTGTCTCTTTTTGTAGCGTGGCTGGCTGCATCCTTGAGCAGTGGCAGCTCCTTCGCTATGGCTTAGGAGCATCACCCCTCTTGCCAGCCTCAAAACACGAAAAATGAATGATAATAAAACAGGTTAATTGTTTTATTTTTCAGGTTCTGGGGGCTGGGCGTGTCTTGGGGGCAGGGCCATCACGAGGGCAGTGACAGAGGAAGTGGTTGCACTGTGATTAGTGTGCATGTTGATTTGGCTGTCAATCTAAGGCTGGCCAACCAACATAAGCACTGAGCTATCTCTAATCTAGCTGCATTGCTGAGATGGAGATAGCATAGCACAGGCTCCCAGTCTCTCAGGGAGTGCAAATTTACAGCGCTCAGGCCAATCCTGATGTTGCTTTCAAACATGAGAGCAGCGACAGAATTGGCCACAGAGTAGCCAGGGTGCCTTTGCTGCAGTGAGGACAAAGAGAAGAGCGGCAGGCGGCAGGTGAGTTCTTTTTCCCTGTTTTAAAATGTTGTTGTTGTTATTGTCCGTTTCCTCTCTCCCACCACCCTGTCACCCATCGCCTGCCTGCCCCACCACTCTGCCCACCCAGAAGCCACTAATGCAAGTCACCTTCACCTCCGATTATCTTTGCCCATCCCTGAACCCTCAAGTCACACACACCTCACTTTACCTCTACCCACCCCTGGACACTCAAGTCACTCTCACCTCCCTTAGCCTCTACCCATCTGAACCTCAAGTCACCCTCACCTCTCTTTACCCATAGCTGAACACTCAAGTGAGCCTCACTTCCTTTTTCCTCTAGAGGTCCCGAATGGTGAAGACTGCGAAGGTAAAGGCTGTTTCTTCTCAGTCTGGACACAGATATTTTGGTGGCACTGTTGATTGTTTTATGCCCTTTTGAAAGTTTGGCACCGTCACCTCTTTGACAGTTGCACCCCTCCCTCCACCCCCACATCTTATATTTTAGGTGTGCCACAGACAGGGCATGTACTGTCGCCTGCGAAACATTTTGTTTTCTTCGGGGTCTCGGTGTCCACCCATTTCTTACTGTTGGTTGGCATCATCATCACTCTCATTCCCCTGCATCTCTTTGAACAACAAGTGCCAGCTTCACCTATTCTTCGTGTGTTTCACCATACCTTGGAGCATGGCCCAAGTACTGCTTCCCTTGATCAGTGTACTTACACTGCTCTCCGCTTTCAAAGGTACTTTTTTCCTTTTAGTTGCACTTCCTTTCCCCCACCCTCCTATTGTTGCTTGTCCAGTCCAGCCCTCCCCCTCAGTTGCTTGCCCTGTCCACCCCTGGCCCCTCTCTCTTCATTGCTTAAATAAATGAAACAGCATTTGTAGAGTGCACGCCTACTCAGAGGAGTGTCCTGGCGCAGGAGAAGGTCCTCTGCACACTAGAAGCTGGACGATTACCTCACTTCCTAACAGCTTGCCCTCTCCCTTCCTGCCAGAAAAAAAAAACATGTACAAAAGTCATGTCAACGGGTGTCAAGATAAATAGCTGTTTATTATGTGAAGGTAGAGAATCTGCCAATGCTGAGAAAATGGATTCCTGCAAATCGCGGTCAGACCTGTCTACGTGATAGCGGTGTTTCCTAACTTTCAGCCCTGCTGCACAGCGGCAACGCTGCTGTACGACATGGCTAAACAAACTAAACAAGCTAAACAACAGCTCTCCCATAGGCAAAACCTATTGGCTTGCCAATGCTTATTGATAGCATTTGTATGCATGAAAATGTAAACGCTTGAGTGAGTTTTTTGACACAAGTGGTCTACTTATCTGCCCACAACACATCCAATTCCTAGAGATCTCCCATCCTGACTAAAGCTGTATGAGCCGTAAGGGCAACTAAAATTGGCCTTAACATGTAGACATACTGATATTCGACACAGGAGTGATAATCCTCCCTGTGCATCATGACGTTTTTTAACTTTACCAGAGGACCCCATTAGGGTGTCTCTGGGGTAACCTCTTAGATTATTTCAATCACAGCTTCTTCACTTGAGCCCTGAGCCTTACAGCTTCAATGACTGTCTCTGTGGTTGAGCCCATTCAGATGCACGATCATCCCAGATGAAGGACTCAAAGATGAAGCATACCAAAAATAATAGGTTAGTGAGGGTTCTTTTAAAGGCACATTGTGACCTCCTATATGAGTCGGCTGAATATTGGTTCAGAATATTTTACCATATCGCTGTTGGGTATATTCTTTTTTAATAATCACAGATGTCAGAATAGGAAGGTGATATAGTCAACCTGTAAAATCAGTTGAAGATAAAATAAAAGAAGAATCAATATTGTGGATGAAGAAGTAAGTTTAATCCAAGAAGGAAAAAGGTCCCATTCATCCAGTGGGTTGAGTCAGGTACAACTGACCACCTTCACAACAGCATCTCTAGCCCCAGGTTCTTTTACCATGGTGCTACTCAAATATATACAAATGAACACAGGCATTGAGATACAAGGACTATTCATTCTAAAGTAAATTGCTAAGGAGCATTTAAACATTGCTACGTATATTTACACATTACTAAACACCTTCCCCTTTAATATTAAAAACAAACTAAGTTCATGAATAAAACAAATAACAAAAAACAAAATGAAAAACTCTATAAAAGCATCACAACATGCCATATTCTTTGAATTTATGAAAAACTCTATAAAAGCGTTACGACATGATATTCTTTGAATTTATAAAAAATCTATAAAAGCATTATGACATGACATATTCTTTGAATTTAGTGGGTTGTCTGGAAACCCTTCTTTCTCTTTGGCATGCCACCATTTTGCCATCTTTACACGGTGCAGACCCCTCTACACATGAAGGTAAGTTTAAAGAGGAACCATTATTCTCACTATCTGCAGTTTGCTTGTTCTTGATAACCACCACTCTATTTAAATTCCACACATATGAGTCCTCATTCTTAATAGCATTGGTTAGAACTTTAACACCTCTGTGTGGTCTCTGAAATAAGCTAGACCCCTTCCTACCAAAAGGAGCTCTAATCATGACAATATCTCCAACTTTAACTGAAGTAATTTTAACACTTTTCTTGGAATCAAATGTTACCTTCCATCTCTCAATCTTTTTGCGTTCCTTTGCTTTCCACCTACCATCAGAAATTGTCATACTTCTCCTTGATTCGGCTTCATTAACCCAGAAAGGAACAATCAAGGTGTTGGGACATCTACCTGTAAGCAATTCAATGGGAGAGAAATTCTGTATATTAAAGCTTTTAAAATAATTTCCTCCTTCCAATCTAGACAATTCTGCTTAGCCATGGATATGGTTTCCTAAAGTACACGATTAAAGCGTTCTACTAAACCTTTTGTCTCGGGATGATATAGCGCACATAGCTTGTGTTTAATAGAATAACTTCATCCATGTTTTTTTAAACTAATTGGCCTCCATTATCTGTAGGTATGACCCCAGTTAACCCTTCTCGTCCAAATTCATTTCTGAGGAATGAAATGACATGTTTGGTATCAATACGCTTAGAATTTTGACTTCCGGACATTTGGAATACATGTCAATGAGTACAAATACATAGTTCTCACACCCATTCCCTTGTAAGGGCCCCAATATGTTAAATGCCAATACTTCCCAAGGCCCTTTGGGATATTCTCTGAATTTTAATAACAAAAAAGAGAGTGAGGGATTATCCACTGAGTGGAGGGGGGTACCACTGGTCCCCTGGACCCTAATCTGTATAAACAAAGGAAGGAGTATCACCATTGGACCTAGCAAAGATCCTAATGGAGTGTAGGGAGAGGGAGAAATCAAAAGAAAATTGTTCCAAACTGGTTGGTGACATGCTTCATCATCGGGGTCCCACCCGGACAGCCGAGTGCCATCCGGGTGTGCTGCGACACCTGACTACAGTGGAGCGGGTAGTTTTCTTGTGAGTGTGGTGTGAAAAGAGTGAGATTAAAAATTGGCCAAGTATAACTATATAGAAAAAACTTTATTCTGAAGCTACTGCACAATGTTAAAAGCAGTTCTTTGATACTTCCGTTGGTTAGGTTGATCCACAGTATCTATGTGAGTGTGAAAAAGGTCTACATGTTTCAACCTGTTGTGGAATATACCAGGTTTTCGTCAGGACCTGGACGGTATACACTCGCTAAGGTGTATCAAACCCTCGGCCCCAGTAACCTAACTGCGTACTTACAGTCGGTGTCCTTACAACCAAATTAGGAGAAGGAAAAAGGAGAAACTCGATTTACGAGGGATTTGTGCCTCATGGGAGTCAGGGTCAGGCTGTACCTCCTGCAGCACGTTTGTGCCAGGTATGTGGGTATGGCCCTTCTGCCTAGACGCCGACCTCCGCTCCCCGCCCATGAGGCACAAATCACTCGTAAATCGAGTTTCTCCTTTTTCCTTCTCCTAATTTGGTGCCAATTGTTTTGTGTCCTGCGACAAAAATGGTAACGTTCTAGGATAGTACTCACTTTAGGTAGATAGTGCTTATCTAATTTCAAAATACATATTTGGTAATCATTCAAGCTTTGATCGTCAATATCAGGTAAATGATCCAAAAACCTCTTGACCTTCTGAGCCAAGACAATGCAGAAGGAAAGCAGTTCTCCTTTCCGCACTGAGGTTTGTACCACAAGCTTTGGCATATGTTTCAAAAACTTTCTTCCACTTTTGCCATTTGATGGGTAGATCACCAGAAGACAAAAGGAAGAAAAGTGGTGTTGCAACGTTTTGCATAGTTGTACCCACTAAAGAACAAGAGTGTTATCCTGAAATGTAAGCACAGTGAAAAGTCAGTCAAAAATACAGTTTACTTGAATATAGATGCAGTAACACTCCTTGAAAATGAGTGCTTTGATAAGAGCAGTAGACTAACAAAACAGTTCCTTCATAGAGTCACCATCCGTTTGAAACAGAGCCCCCAAAGAAAGAAACATGTCCAAAGGAGGTTAAATCAATTAAATTAAAAATAGTCTTATACATTCTTGAAGTGAAAGTTCAAAAACTGCAGCGTTCACCGTTATAGCAAGATAGCCGCTACGTTATGCACGTACTGCAAAGAAGGCGTATTGTGGGGTGATGACGCAGCTTAGGCAAGCATGCAGAATTGGAATTCTTCTTCGTGATAGCAGTAACCAAGGCGAAGTGTTCAGCGTGTCGTCACTGGACCGTGATGAATTAAACAATACAGCTGCTCGAGATCTTCATGAAGCACGACATGCACATAAGAATTTGAATTGTATTCAAATGTAATCATGTTTATCAATGTTGAAGTACATTTCGCAATTTGTAGAAGAAGGTGTCACATAAAAAAAATAAGAATATTAAAGAGCAGAGCCTGTAAGAATTCTTTTAAAAAAAAAATAACTCCTCTTGCAGATAAAACACACTTTATCAACTCTATGAAGGACATTCCAGCGTCACTAAACTCACTTGCAAATGATGAGAAACACGTTGAATTCAACCATGTAAGAGTACATATGCAGTGACCTCCGAACCCACTTAATAAAGGCGAGATATGCACCGATAAATGTCTTGTGGTGAATTGTGATAAGTCCCTTCAAATCAAGGAGAGGGGGCTCAATAAACCAAGCGGATGGAGCTCCCAGTAACCGTAAAGTTAAAAAAGGTTCCCTTTGGTCAAAACCTATAAAAGGTCATTTATGCCTCGAATACAGCCACATTCATACCCTCAAACAGATACTGCTTATCAATCCACTCTGAATGTATCAAAACACTTATATGTAAACATATTATGCAGAAAAATATATTTTATTCATTAAAAAGCTGTACACATGTTCAGTTTAGTCAATAACGGTTCATAACAAAGGGTTAAAAACACATAAATCCCGAACACAACTCTTCAAATGTTTATAGAACACAATTCATAAAAAAGGAGAATAAACACAGACAATCGACTTTGTCATATAGATGTTAATTTGGATCCACTATAGGCAGCAAAAAGCATGGGTTTAGATTCCCTGTCTCTAATACACTGCTGACTTATCCAAATTTAACAACACAGAAAGCTGGGTGTCGACACGTTTCAGTGGCACATTCACAATAGGACCACCTTCTTCAGGACATTAATATTTTCTCCTTTAAATACCATTTGTATCAATCTTTAATCTCACCTAATATGAGATAGAAACAGAAAGAATAGATATCATTTAAATGAGTTTCGTAAGTGAGACTGACTCATATACACATCTTTCAACATTTTGTGTGTTCTCACAGTTTAATCAAAAATCCATACTAATGGAGGGCGTGGCTTGGCCAGCGAACATGGCGGTCGTGTACAGCCGGAGCTCCGACCAGCTGTTAGCAATCCTTACCAAATATCCTAGCCCTGGTCTTATCCTGTAGTTCCCTGCAACCCTGTTTGACTCCCGGTCCCGCAGACATCGGAAGACTGTGGCTGGGGGCACCTGACTCCACTCCTGAGGCTGGAAGACGACCCGGAGGGGGACCGTGAGACGAGCTGTCCAGAGCGGCCTGCTAAGCCGGGACCTCGATTTTCGGCGCAAGTCGACCTGCGAGAAGGGCCGCGCCGGGTGCTGGAGAGGTGCCGGCCCTGCTGTATATTGGGGGATCCTGGGTCCCTAGGGCGGTTATTCCCGCTTGGCGGCGCCACTGGGGACGCAGCTGCTGAGTACGCTCGGCGAGCACCGGCGACGAAGACGGCCGGAGAGAGCAGCCGCCATCTTTGATGAGGGAGGAATTGGCGCCGACTTGAGGAGAACCGCGTCTGCCGAGCGGGCGGCTGCCCCGGGTCCAGCAAGTGGCTGCCCCCATGTTCAGGTCAGAGCGGCGTCCTGTGGAGAGACGGGCAGAGTGGTCGCTGAGCCGCGTCGCCTATCGGGGGTCAGGCCGTGTCCCGGGCTCATATCTCTCCGGAGTGACTGAGCAGCGACTTTTTCCCAGAGGCCCCGGCCCCACAAGAAGAAGGTCCGAGAGGGAACGTGTGAGAGGCCACAGCGGGTCCAGTTTAGCCCGGCGGTGGGAGGCACGAAGGGGCGGCAGGGTCCCACAGCATATCGGGGGTCAGGTCGGGCCCCGGCGCACAATCTCATGGGAGCAGACCGCGTGGTGACCACCCTCTTGCGTGAGGCATTGCGGAGCTGACATTACCGGCCAGACATCTTCAAGAGCCGGCTGGAGAGCGACGCTACTGCCTGCGGACTTCGGTACAGGATCGTTCCCCTATACCGCCATCTTATCGACGAGCAGCTAGCGGTGGGTGACAGTTGCTGGGCTGTGTCGGCGGCGACTTCAACCGGACAAAGGCAGAGAGAGGCCTCACCCCCTGAAGACATCATGACACGGGGTGGAGGTGGAAATCAGGGCAAACAGGGCCCTATCGACAAATTTACTGAAGCTGCCGGCTCAAAGGGGGCACAAACTCAGGTGCCGGACAATGCTGCTTCCTGGTTGCGATCACGCAATCCAGAGATGTCCTGGACGCTAAGATCGGGGCTGTTGGCTCGGATGTTATGCTCCTTAGGCAGGACTTGAGAAACGCCGTGGAACGCATTATGGGCGCAGAAACGAGCATATCGGCAGTAGAGGATGACATGACTACCCTAAAAAAGAGGGTCGTTGCCCTGGAGAGAACTCAGAAGGGTCTGGTATCGAGAGCTGAGGATGCGGAGGGACGCGCCAGGTGCAGCAACCTTCGCTTTCTGCGATTTCCAGAAGATTGCGAAAAGGGTAATGCAGAGTGTTTCTTGGCACAATGGCTGGAGGGATGGATGCCAGCCGACACTCTTTCCCGCTGCTTCGTAGTGGAGAGGGCCCATCGGGCGCTGACGCAGAAACCTCCGGTGGGAGAGCGCCCTCGCCCCAAATTATTAAACTATGCTGACAGAGACGCTATCCTGAAACAGGCGAGATTGAAGGGCCAACTCATGTTTGAGAACTCTAACATCCTCATTTTCCCAGACTACACAAAGTTAGTCCAGCAGCAGAGACAGTCGTTTACTGCAGCCAAGGCTCGCCAACACAGCAAAAGGCGGGGAGTCTGACTCCTCAACCGGGGGCCCTTCTGGTAGGGGTCCTGAGAACCAGCGAAAGCGCCGTGGCAGATCGCGCTCGAGCCGCAGCTCGCAATCAAGATCAAAGACACGTCAAGATAAGGACTCGCAGGAGGCCAAAGAGGATGTGCCCTGAATGTAGGGAGAACTGACATTTGCTTTAACATATGCGTGATGACAATGACCAGGGCGCTTTGGCTTTGGCTGGAGGCCACTCTTGTTCAGGGTTAGGGAGGGAACGACAGCCTAGTTCTACATGGGCTGCGATGTGGGGATCCATTGGAGGAGGTGTTCCCTGGCTCCCGGTTGGGGCTGAGATCACACTCCGACCATGACAGGTGCTTCCGTGTTTGGGAGGTGCGGGGTGGGGGGGGGAGGAGTTGTTGGGGTTTGGGATTGTTCTAGTTCAAAAGGAGGGTTTGCGCGCGATATGCTGCTTCCGATCTGTGGTGGGAACTGCCGCTGCTGCCTACAGTGGGACGTGTACAAATTATATGCTTTTACACAAAGGTCATCTGATAGTGGGGGACCACAGCTAGGCCCTTGCGGGACGCGCCTAATGAGCTTGAATGTGCAAGCGAGGGATGCTGGACAAGGTAAAGAGGGGAGCTGTGTTTGCCTGGGCCAAGAGAAGGGGAACTGATATACTATTATTGCAAGAAACTCACCTGATGGGCACCAAAGCGCTCTGCCTTCAGCGAAATGGCTTCACTCAGGCCACCATTCTGGCTTCACGAGGGGGTCACGAAGAGTGGCCATTCTTATACATCGTAGAGTTCCCTTTACTCATAGATGCACATGGTTAGACACACAGGGCAGGTATGTGTTCGTACATGGTGAGATTGGGGGCGAGGTTGTGGTCATTGGCAGCGTGTATGCACCACCCCCTTTGCAATGGGCCCTGTTGGAGAAGCTGATGTCTCTTTGGGTGGACATGCCCACTGTCCTATCTGTTATGGGGGGGACTGGAACGACGTCATGGAGGTCTCGTGGGACAGATGGCGCAGCACTGCTGACGCTGGCGAGGTGGCGGAGAGGGAAGTGCAGGCAACCCGGTTGAAGGCAATGGCCACGGGGTTGGATTGGGTTGACTCCTGGAGGTACAAACATGGGGCGCGTAGGGAATTCACGTGCTTTTCCTCAGTGCGAGACTCGTTCTCGCGTTTAGACTACATCTTTATTCCACAAGTAATGGCCAACAGGGTTCTGTCAGCGGAGATTTTACCACGGGCACTGTCCGATCACTCTCCGGTATATGTCGTAGTCGACACTGGTCGCACACAGCAGCCGTTCAGGTGGCGCATGTCGCCTTGGCAATTGATGCAGGCCCCATATCGCGCTCACATGACTTGCGAACGTGCGCACTTCCTGTCCACAAATGCGGGCACAGTGGAATCCCCGGCGGTGCTGTGGGAAGCAATGAAGCCCACGCTGCGGGGAGTAGATATCTCATGGTGCGTGGCAGCGCGTAGAGAAAAGCGTAAGGACCTTGTGCGGCGAGAGGCAGAATTAGAGGATTTAGAGCGCAGAGGACGGGGGGAAGACGGCGGGCAGGTGAGGCGTCGGCTGGTGTTGGCGCAACAACAATACACATCAGTACTGTTGGATGAAGCCCGACAGGCCTGGCTTGCTACACGTAGCTGCATATATCAGTGGGGCGACAAATCTTGCAAGATGCTTCATCGCTTATGTCAGGGCATCATGCATGCCCAGCCACTGCCCCGAATAGTTACACCGGATGGGGAGCCGCTTTTGGAGCCTGAGGCGATAGCTGGTAGCTTTGCCTCATACTACGAGACCCTATACGCGCCCCGGGAGTGCTTGGAAGCGGAGATGGTGCAGCGGTTCATAGATGACCTCCCTCCGAGGTGAGATGAGGTTCGTGATGTATTGGACCGACCACTGACGGATGACGAGCTGGCCACGGCATTGGGCGAATTGAACCCAGGTATGGCGCAGGGTCTGAATGGGTTCCCGAGCGAATTCTTTAGACAATATGCGACGCAGTTGACTCCCCACTTCCGGCCGGTCATTGAGGAGGCATGTGAGAGTGGCACACTGCCCCCGGATTGGAGACATGCGGAGGTAGTTGTTTTCCTGAAGCCGGGGCGGCCCCCGGAGAGACATAAGTCCTACCGTCCAATCTCGTTGCTCAACACCGAGGCCAAGATACTAGCAAAGGCATCTCTAATAGACTCAAGCCCCACATCACAGACTTGGTCCACCCGGACCAAGCCGGCTTTATGTCACAACGTGCCACTCGGCATAATATCAGGCGAGCTCAGGTTGCGATTTCGGCCTGGTGGGGATTGAGTGAACGGGCTGCGCTGCTGCTGGCAGACATGGATAGGGCGTTTGACTCTCTGATCTGGACGTACTTATTTGCCCTATTGGGGCGCCTGAACCTTGGCCCCCGATTCCTGGCTTATGTGCGACTCTTATACACGGACCTCACGGCTGCGGTGCGAGTGGGCGGAGGGATATCCCACTCTTTTAGTATCCAGTGGGGGACAAGACAGGGCTGCCCCCTCTCCCCGTACTTATTTGCACTCGCTATGGAACCCCTTGTGGCGTGGGTGCGAATCGACGCTCAACTAAAGGGATTTCAGTGGTCGACCGATGTAGCAGATAGGATAGCCCTTTATGCGGACGATGTGCTGTTTTTCCTTACTGATCTAGAGCGCTCGGGGCCTCACATCCTGCGAATCCTACAAATTTTTGGCGAAACATCGGGCCTCTACATGAACCCCGGGAAGTCTACCCTCTGGACTCTGGGGGGTCCGCAGCCAGTTGGAGAGTGGGCCAAAGGGATTCAGGTGGCCACAGATGGAGTGAAATACTTGGGGGTGTTTCTCACGGAGGATGCGTCCGTGACCCGGGACCGTAATATTGCCCCGGTGTGGGAGCGCATACGGGAGGAGCTCAAGGCATGGGCGAGAATGCCGCTTTCCATCCAGGGTTGATCTGCCATTTTTAGGATGGTGGCGCTCCCACGCCTAATTTATCAATTGCAAAACCATCCGGTGTTGGTCCCTCAGGATTGGTTCTTGCGCCTTAACACGGCGTTGAGTGGTTTTCTGTGGGAGGAGGGCACTGTGCGAGTTGCCTTGCGGACTTGCTTTCGCTCCACATATACGGGAGTACTGGCCACATCAGACATCATGTCATACGACCAGGCATCCCACTTCCTGGTTCTGAACGAATGGTGGTATGCAGACATGAGAGATTCCGCATATGCAGTGGAACGAGCCCTGATGGGCACGGCCTCCTTACATACGCTACTATTCTCGGCACCCCTCAGGAGGTCCCTACCGTCCATTACACAGGTGGTCTTTCAGGTATGGCGGCAGGCCCTGCGTAGGATGGGATGGTGGAATGTTCTAACGTTAAAAACCCCATTGTGGCAGAATGGTAGATTGCCTCAGCTCGCTGCCCTGGTGGGCTTCCGGGGTTGGGATGCGATAGGCATCTCTACTCTAGGCGATGTTATGTCAGAGTGTGTACTCAAGTCCTTTGATACTCTACGGGAGGAATTCGAGATGCCGCGTACCCAATTCTATAAATACCTCCAATTCCGGCATGCACTTACTCCATATCTTCAGGGGGTGGAGGACCTACTGGAATTCAGTCCCATCGAGGCCAAGGTCTTTATGGGAGAACTACCAGACAAGAAGATATCCCGCATCTATCAAACCTTAGTGCGGCATTGCTCCACAGACCTTGCACAGCTTAGGACAGCGTGGGAACGGGATGTTGGGGAGCTTGATGAGGAGGACTGGGTGGAGGCGCTGGAGGGACCCAGGGGAGCGGCCATTTCCACTTGCTTGCGACTAATACAATTCAGGTACCTTCATCGTACGTATTACACTAGGCAGCGCTTGTGGAGGGCGGGCTTGATAGCATCCCCAGATTGCCTTAGGTGTGGATCAGAAGAGGGTACGCTGCTGCATACAGTATGGGACTGCAGGATCATAAGGAGGTTCTGGGATGGGGTGTTCAGATGTTTGAATGAGGCCCTGGCCTGGGTGCTTCAGAAAGACCCAAGCTAGCCCTTCTTCACGTACTGGCTGGAGTAGGGGGCAATCGGTATAAGCGCCATCTGCTATTGTTGGGGCTCACCCTGGCTAAAACGGACATTGCGAGATCTTGGAAAGCATCCCGAGCCCCATCACTCATAGCTTGGAAAAATGGGATGGACTTTTGTATGGGCCTGGAACAGCCAATATATGTAGCCAGGGGCGGTCCCCGAAAGCACTACAAGATATGGAAGAGGTGGGCGGACTTTCGAGGCCTGGAATTGGAACCACCTCCTGAGGAAGATGTATTTCAGCTTCCTTGACAGCCCGACAGCCTAAGATACGTACGGACACTGTGGCACGCTTGCCAAGTGTAATATGTTCATGCAAAATGCAGGCGGAGCAGGCAGTGGCGTGCGAGGGGTGGAAGGGTGGTTGGGGGTGGGCAGGGGGGCGGGAGTTGTACCAATTTTTTCTACTGTTTTCCTCAATTTTTATATCATTTATGAAAATTGCATGTAATTATGATTGATAACTTGCTACTAGTGATTGTCTCTGGTTCTCAGAGCATTACTTGACATGTGTCCACCATGCAATCAATAAAATCTGTTTTCAAAAAAAAAAATCCATACTAATTTTGCATTCATAAGTGCTTCAATCAATCCATGTTAAAAATATAGATACCACACACATAACACTTAATACTCTCTTCTTCCACTTATACCCACCAAGCGTCCTGTTATGGACACTTGTTCCATCGTTTATTTTTACTCACCAGTGCCACAGCACTCCAGTGAGAAGTTCTCCCAGTATATAATAAATATACAATGATGGCGCAAGGTTCTGAAATTTTCAAGAAAGCTTAGTTAGAATAATGCTCATTGTGATATTATAATATTAATCTACTAAAATAGCCATATAAGGTATCATTTAGACATTATTACCTTATTCTTAAAAGACAGTCTGAATGACTAAAGGAGCATTATCTTGGGTTCAAGGGTAGTCCAATGTCCTTGCTCCCTGTATATTAAAGGTAAATTATAAAAATTATTACCTTTATTTCAACTTTTTATACACTGGAAAAACGAGGTGTTTTATAAAAACCTCACAATTGAGTCTGACTCAATTGTCAGAAATCAGTTGATAAAATTTAAAACCGGTACATGTCTCGGACTCTCCCAGGATTTTGGTAGGTATTTATAAATTTACATTTTTAAAACCAGAAAACGTCCTGGTCTCTGAAATAGGCAAAACCACTTTATCTGTCAATGCTCTAGCTTTAAACAGTCTATTTAGGTTTGTAATGGCAAAGTTATAAACATTATGTCTCACCGTTTCTCGTCAACAGCGTGTATCGTATATCACGTCTTTCTGGCAGCGGGACAGCGTTTTCAAGGCTAAATTTAATTTAAAGCCATGTGTGAATAATATGTACTATTATATATACACCCACACCATTATCGTTCTACCAATCAGTATTAGAGATCCTAATTTGTCTCAACTCCCCAACTATTTGTTAAGTTTTTATCTAATGCGGTTAAAGTGCTCGCTCAATACCATTAATATGTTCAGCACAAGAAAACATTCTGGTGTGGAAACAACATTGTATCTCTCATTGCAGTTACTTATTCAGATGAGATCGGGTTAATATTTAGCAACGAGGAAACCGTCTGGTGTAAAGGCTACATTGTATCTTTCATTGCGGTTGCTTATTCAAATATAAGTCAGGCATTTAGTAATAGATCCCAGAGATTTTTATTATCATGCCGCTAAGTCTATACGTATTATGCCTATTTGTTTAAAAACATGTAGGGACTTTTATCGCATTTGAAGTACGGCTCGATTGTGATCTATTAAAGGTGCGTTCTGTCAGTTTTCAGAGCTGACTTGTTTTACAATAGTCTGAGACTAAGTTCCCTTCCAGTCTCACCTATATATGCTAGACCGCATGGGCAACGAAGGAGATACACCACATTACTGCTCCTAAAGTTATTCAGACTCCTTGATGTAATGGTGTAACCAATATAGGTGAGTGTCTCAGTGACCAAGCAAAGATCACATATGGAACAATTTCCACATTTGTAGTTGCCTAATGCTTTTCCTCCTTGGATAGTACTCTGGCCCTTCAGACCTTCTTCCCTGTATGTATGACCTAGGCTTTTTCATATGTTGTTATTACGTTTAAATGCAAATATGGGTTTCGGTAATTTTACCTCATTTCCCTCATTCATAATGTTCCAGTTGGAGTTTATCACATTTTTTAATCGATTACTAATGTTGGAAAATTGACTTACAAATACTAATTTCTTTCCAGTAGTCATACCTTTTTTACTATCATTGGGATCATGGTTCACGATTATAAAAATGAGCACATTTACTGGCATGTTTGATACGTTTTTTCGGATATCCCCTATCTAGTAATTTATTACTCAACGATTCGGAATGTTTATAAAAATGATCGATACTTGAACAGTTCCTCCGCAACCGGAGAAACTGTTGAAAAGGGATATTATCTCGTTGAGATTGTGGGTGATAACTCCTGTAATGGAAAAGTGATTTTTTGACGGTGGGCTTTGTGAAAAGTTCTACTTCAAGTGATCCCTCAGCATTTTTGACTGTAATATCCAGAAAATGGACTGAACTGTTATTATTGTCCGCTGTGAATTTAAGGTTAGGATCACCAAGGTTTATCCATTCCAAAAATTGTATCAATGTTGTTCCCTCTCCTTCCCAGATAAATAAAGTTGTCAAAGAAGGGCGCCGCCTCATTCAAGACATGTTTATCCTCAAATTTTCCCACATATAAACATGCCAAGCTTCGAGCACAAGTTGCTCCCATGCTGGTCCTTTGTATTGGAGAAATAGATACATATTGTTTTTAAGTACTAGAGTGATGCACTCCATAATGAGGTCATCTTCACTTAAGATATCATGGATGACCTCAATAGTATCGTCTTGAGGGATGTTTGTGTTCAACGGCTCTATGTCGAGGGTTACCAGAATCTGATTACAAGAATTAAACGGGGTACCCTCGATCATAGAGATGATGTGTGCTGAGTCACGAACATATGATCTCTGTTTAAGGACCAAGGGTTTTTAAAAAGTGTCGGCATATTGGCTAAAGGGTTCTAATAGGGATCCTATTCAGCTGACAATAGGTCTCATCAGTGGATGTTGTCATTTTTGTGTATCTTAGGGAGACCATATATTGCTGGGATGATAGCATTCTTATTATTTAGGAATTTATATTCAGCTTGACATATCCAGCCTATATCCAATGCTCCTTTAGTAACATTTTCTACATGACTGTTTTTCTCTCTCCATCTTAGAGATGGGAAATCTAGTGTGGTGTTCTCTAACTTCCAGAAGAGTGAGCATTCTTTTGTTGTAATCTTCTGTATCAAAGACAACGACTCCTCCGCCTTTATCTGTGGGTGCTGATCGTTAAACTCAAATCATTTTTTAAAACAGTCCTGGCAGTCCTGTGGTCTTTAGGCATATTCACATCTGGGTGTGTCTCTCTGACGATTTGTCTTACTTTTTTTTCTACAACCCGTTCAAGTATTTCTACATTCTTGCATACCTAAGTAATTGCTGGTGTGAAAGTAGATTTGTCTTTAAGGCCTGAAATATTATCTGGTGCTGTGTACTCTTTATTCTCAAAGAATCTATTGAGTCTCACCTTGTGGAAAAACACTTTAAAATCTTTTTGTAATGTACATTTATTGACCTTGGATGTTGGAGCAAATGTAAACCCTTTCTCTAAAACCTCAATTTCAAATCTTGTTAGAGAGCGTGATGAAAGATTTATTATTGGGAATTTATTATTCTTATGTAGGGTTACCGCCAATACCTTTGGTTTCTCGTTTTGAGATACTCTTGCAGTTGATTCCACTGGTATTCCTGCGGTTGGTTTAGCTGGTATTGGCCTCTGCCCTGGTTTTGATTTGGGATCCAATCAGGTCTCATATTTCGTTTTGGGCGGTACACAATTTTTATATATTTCTATATTTTGTTAATAAAAATTTATATTTTGTTATTAAGATAAGAGTGTATATTGTTTTAATTTGAAGATTTTTCTTAAAATTGCGGTCTCATACAATCGGACATAATAGGATGTCAATATAATAGTACCACACTGGTCCTTTGGCCGAGAACCTCTGCTTAATCCGTAGCGTGGGATTATTCACAATGTCGTAGGGGCACTTAAAATGAAAAATCATTGAGTGCGCCATGAGCAAGGTACTTGTTTTACCTTATAGGTACCAATAAAGTTTTTTTAGGTCTCGCCTGATCTAGCGAATGCGCTGATCTGGCCGAGACATTTAGTAGGTGAGTTTTCAAAGTGCTACTGGCGTGCTACAAGCTTGCGTACACGCGAGCGTGCACGCGCGCAGCCGCCATCTGTCTCCTCTGTCACGGGTCATTAAGTTGCTTGTTAGGTCTCACCTGATCTAGCGCATGCGCTGATCTGGCCGAGAAATTTAGTAGGTGAGTTTTCAAAGTGCTACTGGCGTGCTACACGCTTGCGTTCAAGCGAGCGTGCGCGCGCGCAGCCGCCGTCTGTCTTCTCTGTCACGGGCCATTAAGTTGCTTGTTTTTATTTCCCGTACTTTCCCCTCTGCCTCCGTCCGATCACTTTCACATTCGTTTGAATCCAAATGTAAATTACCATGGTGTGCAAACTTTTTGGAGTTGCATCAAAATAGTCTTATAATTATTATGAATAAACTTATTGGTCTCAAACTTTGTAGTCCCTTCTGTGCACACCCACGTATTTACTCTGCTCGTCAATGCCTACCAACTATACAAATTGGTATTGGGCCTAATTTAATTGCTCCCAACACGCAACTTGCATGGATTACAGTATACACACACACACATCCACACACACACAACCACACAAAACCACACACAAAACCACACCCACAACCACACACACAACCACACTCACAACCACACACACACACCCACACAAACCACACACAACTACACACACTACACACACATTGCACACATAACCACAGACACACACACACACAACCACACACACACATAACCATACCCACAACCACACACACAACCACACAAAACCACACACACCACACCCACAACCACAACCATGCACTCAACCACACACACACACACCCACACGCACACACCACACACACACACACAGCCACACACAACCGCACACACACAACCACACACAACCACACACACAACCCCACACACACACAACCACACACACAACCACACACACACAACCACACACACAACCACACACAACCACACACATACAACCACACACAACCACACACACACATCCACACACACACAACCACACACAACCACACACACAACCCCACAAACACACAACCACGCACACACAACCATACACAACCACACACACACACAACCACACACAACAAAACACACAACCCCACACACACAACCACACACACAACCCCACACACACAACCACACACACAACCATACACACATAACCACACACACAACCACACACATACAACCACACACTTAACCACACACAACCACACAGACAACCACACACATGACCACAACCACTCCCAGCCACACACACAACCACCCACAACCACACCCACACAACCACAACCACACACAACCACACACACACAACCACACCCACACAAACACAACCACACACAACCACACACAACCACACAACCGCACACACAAACACACACAACCACAACCACACAGACAACCACACACGACCACAACCACGCCCAGCCACACACACAACCACACACACACAACCACAACCACACACAACCACACACAACCACACACACACAACCACACACAAACACAACCACACACACACAACCACACACACAACTACAACCAACAACACACAACCACACAACCACACACAACCACACACACACAACCACACATCCACACACGACCACACACACACAACCACACACACATCCACACAACCACACATAACCACACACACAACAACCCTTGACCTTGCTGGTAGGTCGCTCCCCCACCACACAGCTCCGCCTGTGTGTCCTGACCCTGCCCCAGCTGCCATTGCTGTAGAAGTTGAGGCCCTCTTCCACTCGCAGGCTACCACCTGTTCCTCATTCCTGGTGGCCAGTGGTAGGCCTTAGGTTTGTATTACTGTCGCTGTCTGTCTGTCTTCCCTGTACTGCCCATACTGTCTTCTGGTGTCTGTGACCGCTGTTGCCTGTCTCCCCCCTGTGCCTGCATTCTTATCTGTGCCCGTTCCCTTGCCTTCTGTTCCCTTGATTGCACTCGTTTTTCTTGCCTCTGCTCCCCTGATTGTACCCGTTTTTCGTGCCTTCTGCTCCCCTGATTGTGCTCGTTTTTCTTGCCTTCTGCTCCCCTGATTGTACTCGTTTTTCTTGCCTCTACTCCCCTTTGTGCCTCTGTGCCACTCATTTCCCCCCATTTTTTGTGACCTTTTCTGCCCCTTCTTGTGACCTTTCTGCCTCTGTGCCACTCGTTTCCCCCTGTTTCCTGTGACCTTTTCTGCCCTTTCCTGTGACCTTTCTGCCTCTGTGCCACTGGTTTCCCCCCATTTTTGAGACCTTTTCTGCACTTTCTTGTGCCCTTTTTGCCTCTGTGCCACTCGTTTCCCCCTGTTTTTTGTGACCTTTCTTTGCTTTTTTGTGACCTTTGACCCTGCTTGCAGGCAGGTCGCCCCCACGCCACTGCTCGTCACCTGACTGCCTGGTTCCTGCCTCCTTGCTGCCTCCTTGTACCTGGGTTTTTCCCTCCCCTCTGCCCTGTGCACCTGTTCCCCCTGACCCTCCGTACACCCATTCGCCTCCCCGCTCCCACCTCCCAGCTGCTCCTCCTTCCCAAGCCACCTCATATGCAGGCCGAGAAACAGCCGTGCAGCGGACGCACGCAGTGGGTTCGCCGCTGGCGCGCCCATCCGCACCTGGACCGCGCCCAGTGGCAGAACCCCTGGACCCCTCGAACGCCACGACACCAGAATCCACTACGACGCCAGCACCCTCCACGCACTAAATACCGGCAGAAATCACACCTGCTTCCAGGCCACCCCAAAACGGACCCACGGACCCTTCTCTTGCCAAACCTGCAGCTTCATCTGCAACAGAACCACCAAACCTCAAAGGACTGGACCCAACCACCTCTGCTGCATACTCCTCAACACCCGCTCCGCACGCAAACACGCCGTCGAGCTCTGGGATCTGCTCGACACCTCCGCCCCAGACCAGGCCTTCCTGACCGAGACCTGGTGGAACAACTCCTCGGCGCCCGACATCGCCATAGCCTTCCCGGACGGCTACAAGATCACCCACATGGATCACGCCAACGGAATCGGAGGAGGAATAGCCATCGTCCACAAGCCCACCCTCAAGGTCGCCACCCACGCAGACGACACCCTCAACACCGCCGTACACCTGCACGTCTGGATCCACACCGACCCCAACACCACCCTCAGAGGAACACTCATCTACAGACCTCCCTGACCCCGAGCTCAGTTCAGCGACTCCATCGCCGACCTCGCCAGCACCCACGCACTCGCCTGCACAGACTACATCCTCCTCGGGGACCTGAACTTCCACCTCGAGAACAATAACGATGCCAACTCCGCCACCCTGATCGCCAACCTCGCCAACCTGGGCCTCAGACAACTTCTTCTCCACAGGCTCCCACGTCGCCTTCGACCACACCACTGAACTCCACTGGACCGACTACTGCTGCATCCATTTCACCTTCAAGAAACCAACCATGCACCACCGCACCCAACAGCTGCCTCGCCGCTGCTGGAGCAAAGTCACCGAAGACCAGCTGATCACCTCCCTTGCCAAGAACCCACCCACCAACCCCACCAACCCAGACGCACCTGCCCAAAACCTCAGACAGTGGATCGACGACTGCGCCAACACCCTTGCCCCGCACAAGAAACCCTCCAACAGCCACGCCAACAAGAGAGCCACCTGGTTCACCGACGAGCTCCAGACCTTTAAACGTGCATGCCGGAAACTGGAGAAGACATGGCTCCAAGAACGCACACCGCACACCGGACAACCACGCAGCCCACAAGGACGCCACCAGCAGACACCACCACCTCATCAGATTAGCCATGAGATCCTCCTTCAAAGACCACTTAGATAACAACGCGCAATACAGCAAAGAGCTCTTCAGCATCATAAAGGAACTCTCCAACCCCATCGCCAACGCCAACGACATCCCGCTCTCACAAGAACGGTGCGACTCACTAGCCATCTTCTTCCACCGCAAGATCGCTGACATCCAAGACAGCTTCAAAACCACGACCGCCCCCTCTACGCCGGACTCCACTTCCCCTGTGAACACCACCACTGCCAACCGCCTGACCTCCTGGTCCAACGTCAACGACGACGAGACACGCAAGGTCATGAACTCCATCCACTCAGGATCTTCGTCTGACCCGTGCCCACACCACGTATTCAACAAAGCAGGCGCAGCCATCGCACCCCAACTACGGAAGGCCATTAACACCTCCTTCGATACAGCGACTTTCCCAGAAAGCTGGAAGCACGCCGAAATCAACGCCCTCCTCAAGAAGCCCAAAGCGGACCCCAAGGACCTCAAGAACGTCCGGCCCATCTCCCTGCTCCCGTTCCCGGCAAAGGTCATCGAGAAAATCGTCAACATGCAACTGGCCCGCCACCTCGAAGACAACAACATCTTGGACCCATCCCAGTCCGGATTTAGACGAAACCACAGCACCGAGACAGCCCTCATCGCCGCCACAGACAACATCAGGTGCCAACTAGACAACTGCGAAACATCAGCCCTCATCCTCCTGGACCTGTCAGCCGCCTTCGACACGGTCTGCCATCGCACTCTGAAAGACATGCCTCCTAGAAGCCAGAATCCAAGAGAAGGCTCTTGACTAGACTTCGTCCTTCCTCTCCGGCAGAACCCAGAGGGTCTGCCTCCCACCCTTCTGATCCAAAGCCACCGATATCATCTGTGGCATCCCCCAGGGCTCATCCCTCAGCCCAACGCTGTTCAACATCTACATGGCCCCCTCGCACAAGTGGCCCGCTATCACGACCTCAACATCATCTCCTACGCTCACGACACCCAGCTCATCCTCTCCCTCACCAAGGATACACACACCACCAAAACCAACCTCCATAAGGGAATGAAGGCCGTCGCCGATTGGATGAGGAGCAGCCGTCTGAAGCTGAACTCGGACAAGACGGAGCTCCTCATCCTCGGACCCAGCCCCTCAGCCTGGGACGACTCCTGGTGGCCGACCACACTGGGAACAGCACCAACACCCACCGACCATGCACGCAATCTAGGATTCCAAGAAAAACGGTGACACAGGCCCTCGTCAGCAGCAGACTGGACTACGGCAACGCAGGAATCCCAGCCAAACACCTACGACAACTACAACGCATCCAAAACGCTTCCGCCCGACTGATCGTCAATGTCCCCCGCCGCAGCCACATCACCCCCCACCTGGGAGACCTACACTGGAACTCCGTCGACAAGAGGATTACCTTCAAGCTCCTCACCCACGCACACAAAGCACTCCACAACGCCGGACCAGCCTATCTGAACAGCAGACTCAGCTTCCACACCCCCACCCGCCAGCTCAACTCCGCCAGCCTCACCCTCGCCACTGTCCCCAGCATCCAACGAATGACCTCCGGCAGCAGATCCTTCTCCTACCTTGCCTCCAAGACCTGGAACACCCTCCCTACCCACATACAGCAGACCCAAGACCTACTCGCCTTCAGAAGACACCCCAAGACCTGGCTCTTCGAGCAGTAGCAGCACCCTCCCTCCCCTCAGCGCCTTGGGACCCTCCTGGGTAAGTAGTGCGCTTTACAAGTACTCTGATTGATTGAACCACACCCACAACCACACACAAACCACACACACAACCACAACCACGATCACAACCACACATACCCACAACCACACCCACAACCACACACACAACCACACAAACACACACACACACCACACAAACACAACAAACCACACACACAACCACACACACAACAAACCACACACACACAACCGCACACACATACAATCACACACACAACCACACACACAATCATGCACACAACCACAGACACAGACACAACACCACACACAAACACACACACACACACACACACATAACACCACACACACAACCACACACAAACACAACTACACACACACAACCATACACACAACCACACTCACACAACCAAACACAACCACACACATAATCACACACACACATCCACACATCCACAACAGCTTCGACAACCAACCCGGAGACCAACCCACCCAACCATATGCTGAACATTCACCCCCTTGAACACCCTTAACGACTGGAACCCAATCTCCACTGAGGACACCATCCGCCTGCTGAACTCCATCCACTCAGGATCCCCCACAGACCCATGTCCTCACCACATCTTCAACAAAGCAGACTCCGTCATAGCACCGCACCTCCGAGACGTCATCAACTGCTCCTTCAACTCCGCCACCTTCCCGGAAAGCTGGAAACACGCTGAACTCAGCGCCCTTCTGAAAAAACCCACAGCGGACCCCACCGAACTCCAAAATTACCGCCCCATCTCGCTCCTTCCTTTCCCGGCCAAAGTCATCGAGAAAGCTGTCAACAACCAGCTCGCCGCTTTCCTCGAAGCCAACAAATCCCTCGACTCCTCACAGTCTGGTTTCCGAGCAAAACACAGCACTGAGACTGCCCTCATCGCAGCAACAGACGACATTCGAACTCTACTGGACAATGGAGACACAGTCGCCCTCATCCTCCTCGACCTCTCTGCAGCCTTCGACACAGTCTGCCACAGCACCCTTTTACAACGCCTCAGAAACATCGGAATACAAGGAAAAGCACTTGAATGGATCACCTCGTTCCTCACCGGAAGAACCCAGAGAGTCCGCCTTCCACCATTCAAGTCCGAGGCCACTGAAGTCATCTGTGGCGTACCACAAGGATCCTCACTCAGTCCCACCCTCTTCAACGTATACATGAGCCCCCTCGCGGCCATCGCCCGCCAACACAACCTCAACATCATCTCCTACGCGGATGACACTCAACTGATCCTTTCACTCACCAATGACCCTAGCACCGCCAAAACTAACCTACACGAAGGAATGAAAGAAGTTGCCGAATGGATGAAACACAGCCGTCTGAAACTGAACTCAGATAAAACAGAAGTCCTCATCTTAGGTACATCCCCCTCTGCATGGGACGACTCTTGGTGGCCGGAAGCCCTTGGAAAAGCACCCATCCCGACAGACCACGCACGGAACCTAGGCGTTATCCTGGATTCTTCACTTTCAATGAACAGACAAGTCAGCGCCGTCTCCTCATCCTGCTTCAACATTCTTCGCATGCTCAAAAAAACATTTCGCTGGATCCCCACCGAAACCAGAAAAACAGTCACCCATGCTCTGGTCACGAGCCGACTGGACTACGGAAACACCCTCTACGCAGGTACTACCGCTAAACTCCAGAAAAAACTCCAACGAATCCAAAACGCCTCAGCCAGGATCATATTAGACATCCTGCGTAACGAACACATCTCTGGCCACCTGAAAAACCTCCACTGGCTACCCGTCAATAAGAGGATCACTTTCCGACTTCTAACCCACGCACACAAAGCACTCTACGCAATCGGACCAGAATGCCTCAACTCACGACTGTCCTTCTACACCCCCTCCCGCCAACTACGATCTTCCAGCCAAGCCCTCGCCACTGTACCTCGCATCAACAAGACCACCATGGGAGGTAGATCCTTCTCATACCTGGCAGCTAAAACATGAACTCACTTCCCACTTACCTTCGCCTTACCCAGAACCACCTAGCATTCAGAAAGCAACTTAAAACGTGGATATTTGACAAGTAATCCTCCTCCCCTCCCTAAGCGCCTTGAGACCCTCTGGGTATGTAGTGCGCTATATAAATTCTATGACTTGACTTGACTGACACACACAACCACACACAAAACCACACCCACAACCACACACACAGAACCACATCCAAACACACAACCATACACACTAACACAACCACACACAACCACACACAACCACAGCCACACACACAAACAACCAACAGCCACACACACAACCACACACACCCACAACCACACACAACCACACACACACACACCCACACAACCACACACAATCACAATCACACACACATCCACACACAACCATACATAATCACATCAATCAATCAATCAGGAGTTTGTTAAAGCGCAACTACTCACCCGTAAGGGTCTCAAGGCGCTAAGAGTTGGGGGGGTGCAGGTTCCACTCCATCAAGGAGGGGGTCTGTCGAAGAGCCAGGTGTTGAGGTTTCTTGCGAAGATGGGGAGCGGTGTTGTCTGTCTGAGGTGGAGCGGAAGGGCGTTCCATGCTTTGGCCGCGAGGAAGGAGAAGGAGCGGCCTCCCGATCTGGTCTTTCCGGTGCGGGGAACACAACCACACAATCACACCCACCCACCCACACACATACAACCACAACCACACACACACAACCCCACACACCCACAACCCCACACACACACACACAACCAAGTCTGGCCTGGCACTGGTGCGTCCCAGCCTGGCACACACCGGTTGAGGATCTCCGCACCTCCTTCTAGACCCCAGCTCACTACTGTTTGCAGTCTGTCACTCATCCCTCACCTACCTGGCAGTCACTCCTTGCTCCTGGCACTCACCCTTCTCCCTCTCTGGCACTCAGCATTGACTCTCTGTGACACTCAACTGTCACCTCCCTGACACTCACCCTCGACCCTCCTAGTACTCATACTTCCCCTCCCTGGCACATATCCTTCACCTCCCTGACACTCACCCATGTGCCTCCTGGCATTCACTACTCGCCCCCTTGGCACTCACCCTTCACCTTCATGGCACTAGCCTTCATCCCCCTGTCCTGGCAGCTACCTTTCACCCCTTGTACTCACCCTTCCCCTCCTGTGCACTCACCCTTGACCCTCCTGACTCTTACGTCTCACCTCCATATCACTCAACCTTCATCTCACTGGCACTCACCCTTCATCCCCCTGACCTGGCACTCAACCTTCACCTCCGTGGGACTAGCCCTTCACCCCCCTGGCCTGGCAGCTACCCCTCACCCCTGGCACTCATACTTCCCCTTCTCTCCACGCACCCTTCCCCTCCCTGGCACTCACCCTTGACCCTCCTGACTCTTACGTCTCATCTCCCTGGCACTCACTCCTCACCTCTCTGGCACTCACCCTTCACCCCATGGCCTGACAGTCACCCTTGTCCCTCCTGGCATTCACTCCTCATCTCCCTGCCACTCACCCTTGACCCTCCTGGCACTAGCCTGGTTTCCCCCAAGAACAAAAAATAACAAGCATTGGCATAGCCAATAGGTCTCGCCTTTGGAACCTTACAAGTGTTTAGCCACGCAACAGTTGAAGTTGTTGAACCAAGGATATTGTGCTGCATAACTAAATACTTAGAAGGTCCCAAAAGCGAGACCTATTGGCTATGCCAATGCTTGTTTTAAATCTACCCAAGTGACCACGCGTAATGACGTGAGAACGCATGGGGTGAATAAATAAATGGCAGTTGTGCCGCAGTGCTTCCTACTTTCGAATAAACCACGATTGAGGAAGAGCACCGGGAACGGCTATTTTCGTTGGAATTAAGAGGTAAGGACAATCGAGCCGTACTTCAAATGCGATAAAAGTCTCTACATATTTTTAAAAAATAGGCATAATACTTATAGAGTTAGCAGCATTAATAATAAAAATCTCTGGGATCTATAACTAAATGCTCGATTTATATTTGAATAAGCAACCACAATGAAAGACACAATGTTGCCTTTACACCAGAAGGTTTCCTCGTTGCTAAATATTAACCCGATCTCATCTGAATAAGTAACTGCATTGAGATACAAAGTTGTTTCCACACCAGAAGGTATTCTTGTGCTAAAGATATTATTGGTATTGAGCGAGCACTCTAACCGCCTAGATAAAAACAAATAGGACCTTAGACCGCAGTTGGGGAGATGAGACAAATTAGGATCTCTAATATTGATTGGTAGAACTATAACGGTGTGTGTATATATACATTTTAGTATATATTATTCACACACGGCGTTACATTTTATTTCACACGAAACCGCTATCCCCCTGCCAGAAAGACGTTATATACGATACACGCTGTTGATGAGAAACGGTGAGACATAATGTTTATAACTTTAGTTAGTTAGTTAGTTATTGATTTATATAGCGCTGAATCACCCATGAGGGTATCTCGGCGCTTAGGCTGTGGAACCTTTCCTGGCTCTCCCTGTGAGGGGCGGAGCCAGGCATCCCAGCGCTGGTGGGGCCGTTGTGGAGATTAAGCAAGCTATTGCCCAGAGTTGCAGCATGGGGCCCATGATTAGAGAAGGCGCCGAAGCAAGAATTATCGATTCTGCAGACATTGATCCTAGACCCTGCCATTACAAACCTAAATAGACTGTTCAAAACTAGAGCATTGACAGATAAAATGTTTTTGCCTAGTTCAGAGACAACAACATTTCCGGTTTTAAAAATGTAAATTTACAAATACCTACCTAAATCCTGGGAGAGACCGAGACATGTCCGGTTTTAAATTTTATCAACTGATTTCTGACAATTGGAACAGACACGAAGGTGAGGTTTCTATAAAACACCTAGTGTGTCCAGTGTATAAAAAGTTGAAATAAAGGTAATTATTTTTATAATTTACCTTTATTATACAGGGAGCAAGGAAATTGGACTACCCCTGTACCCCAGATAATGCCTCTTTAGGCGTTCAGACTGTCTTTTAAGAATAAGGTAATAATGTATGAATGATACCGTATATGGCTATTTTAGTAGATTAAGATTATAATATCACAATGAGCATTTTTCTAACGAGGCTTTCTTGAAAATTTCAGAACCATGCACCATCATTGTTTATTAATTATATACTGGGAGAATTTCTCACTGGAGTGCTGTGGCTCTGGTGAGTAAAAATAAACGATGGAACAAGTGTCCATAACTGGATGCTTGGTGGGTATGAGTGGAACAAGAGAGTATTAAGTGTTATGTGTGTGGTATCTATATTTTTAACACTGAATGATCGAAGCACTTATAAATGTAAAATTAGTATGGACTTTTGATTAAACTGTAAGAACACACAAAATGTTGAAACGTGTATGTGAGTCAGTCTCACTTACGAAGCTCATTTAAATGATATCTATTCTTTCTGTTTCTATCTCATATTAGGTGAGATTAAAGATTGATACAAACGCTATTTAAAGGAGAAAATATTAATGTCCTGAAGAAGGTGGTCCTATTGTGAATGTGCCACTGAAAAGCGTTGACGCCCAGCTTTCTGTGTTGTTAAATTTGGATAAGTCAGCAGTGAATTAGAGACAGGGAATCTAGACCCATGCTTTTTGCTGCCTATAGTGGATCCAAATTAACATTTATATGACAAAGTAGATTGTCTGTATTTATTCTCCTTTTTTTATGAATCGTGTTCTATAAACATTTTGAAGAATTGTGTTTGGGATTTATGTGTTTTAACCCTTATTTATGAACCGTTATTGTGTAAACTGAACATTTGTACAGCTTTTTAATGATTAAAATATTTTTTTCTGCATAATCTGTTTACATATAAGTGCTTTGATACATTCTGAGTGGATTGATAATTCGTATCTGTTTGATGGTATGAGTGTGGCTGTATTGGAGGCATGAATAACCTTATATAGGTTTTGACCAAAGGGATCCTTTTTTAACTTTACAATTATGATAAGTAACAAAAGCCCGCACCGGAACCTCCAAACCCCAAAAGTACAGTAAGGGTGAGGTGTGTTGAGATTGCTTTTGAGAAGACAATCACACTGAAGCCTTCCAACTCAAAGCCAAAGGGTGAGGTGTGTTACAATAGATACAAGTTTAAAGTGACGAGATAATAAGAAAATAAACTTACAGGTTGCATATGATTCCAAACAGCCTTCAGGTTGTTGAGACCAAATACTTCTTGTAGATATAAAACAGAGCGCTTCATGAATCTTGGGAACTGGGTTGCTTCCTCAGATCGTCGCCATTGTAAAATTGGTTGAAGGTTAAATAAAAGAAGAATCAATATTGTAGATGAAGAAGTAAGTTTAATCCAAGAAGGAAAAAGGTCCCATCCATCCAGTGGGTTGAGTCAGGTACAACTGGCAACCTTCACAACAGCATCTCTAGTCCCAGGTTTTATTACCATGGTGCTACTCAAATATATACAAATGAACACAGGCATTGAGATACCAGGACTATTCATTCTAAAGTAAATTGCTAAGGAGCATTTAAACATTTCTACATACATTTACACATGACTACACAACCATTATCCTTCTGTCTCCCTAATGCAGATTTTGGTATAAATCAGCAGCATGCAGGTGGGAGAGCCAGTGACTTCCATAAGGGACAACACAATTCATAAAGTAGTGAAATTGTGTAATGCACCGCTTTACCCCATTGGGGTATAAAGTACAACCACAACTCTAGACACTGCACATTATGGTTGAACAATTTGGCCTGACTGACTTTAACAATGAGGTAACATCAATACTATGATCTTTGTTTAGCTAGGTAATGTGCTCCGACTGCTTTGATAGCCAGTTCTCATATGTCTCCCTTTTAATTTGAAACTGTCTTTCTAAATCAGACTGCAGATTAGTCGACCACAACATCTTTAAGAAGACAATATTATTTTCCATTTTATCACTAAATTGTTACATGCCCCACATTGTTCCTCTAGGAGTTGAGATTACGTACCCCCTGATCGTGCATTTGAAGTCTTTCCACAATGTTGTAGCTACGGCCACTATTGTCAGTAAAGTAATCTTCTACTGTATTTTACAGGTTTATACTGGTTCCATGACCCATCATGTATCTGGAATGGCAGGGTAGTCTATATTGTTGGTTGAAAGCTTTTATTCGATATGCAAGATATCTTGAAAGCATACATACAGGTAAAGTACATTTTTAAAACAGTGATATGCATGTCAACATTTAAGTACTAAGACAGATAAAATGGGAATGACCCAATAAATTAGCTAAAAGTGAATTAAATTGAAACTGACAGTCTCTTGCAGCGAGTCAACCATGAATGTTTTAAAATTTTAGAAACACCACAAACTATTAAAGGGGCGGTATCAGTCAATAAGACACGTAGTGCAACCAAGTGCCTACGTGTTCCCAGGCGTTTAAAAAGAGGTTTAAGCCAATGCCTCCTAGGTTGAATATAGTCCGGGCACTCAAATAGTCTATATTTACTTTGACCAATGAACAGGCAACACAGGTGGGACGTAGGAAGATCACCTCTAGGCCACACCTCGTCCTAAGTTTCAGAATGTTGCCCCTTTTATTCTTTTTGCCAGGGTGTTATCCCCCTATGTTTTAAATTACTCCTAACCTCCCTTTACCACTACCCACCCTTAATCCTTCAAATCACCCTCACCCTTAACTCCCTTTAACTGTACAAACCCCATAATTCTAAAATTACCCTTACATCCTGTAGTGTAGTTCCTAGTTTCCCACTAGGCCCTGCGCATTGGAATAACATAAACAGTAGTATCGACGTAGAAGTGCGGATCTTCCAGGCCTCTACTGACTATGCTAAACTTAATTGGGTTTGTTACCAACTAGCTCAGAGGTCACTGGAAACTTTCTTGACTGAAATAGGAAGTGATCAGCTTCCCTGGCACAGACAAGAAGGGATTCAGTTTGCCAACAACCGTGCAACATGACAACTTTGCTCCTCAGATCAAGAGTCAATCTCTAGGGTCGTGTGAAACAATAGACAGTTATTTTACTCAGTCAGGTTAGTGCAGTTTACTTTCACAATATGTAGAGACTAGAGAGATGGGCGTTTGTCAATAAAGGGTTAACATTTATTGAACAGTCTTTCTTCTCGTACAAGAGAAATGTATTGCCACAATTGCAAGACTTGTTATGATAAAAAGTACGTACAGTAAGATAAGTATTGCAAGATAATACTGTAAAAGAATTGATATGGTTTCTTAGCCATACAATGGTTTAAAAGTAATAAAACATATATACATTCATATATAGGCTAAAATACTCAACTGGTGCTTCTAACTACGCCTACCCCAGTGTGACCTGACCTAAGCCTAATACTTGGGAGGGGAGTAAGTAAGTAGCTTTAAGTTAAGTTGGTTTTGCCAAGGTTTGCTTCAAGAATTCTCACTAAGGGTTTAGTCAACACCATACCTCTGAATAGAATGATGGAGGTCTGGTATCTCCTTCAGGGGGAACTCGGTATCCCAGTTACCCGCGAGGGCAGACCAGAAACGCTGGAGCTGGATTTCTCTGCAGGAGAAAGACAGCGTCTCTCTTCAGCGCGTCGAGGAGAAGGAGGGGGGACAGCGTCCGCGGGCAGCTGGCATCTGTTGGGCTTCTTCGCAGAGGGACGGCTGTTCAGCTCCTAGTTACACCACACCATTGTTCGCGCTTTAGCAGCGATAATGGTATCAGCAGCTTCAGGCGACGGGCAGCAGGCTGCAGCAACAGGGTGCTAGCTTCAGCTAACAACGGGCAGGCGCAGCAGCAGACAGCTAGCAACAGGCAATTGCTTAAGGCAACGTTGGTAATATTTATACCTGACAGGTGCCTGGTTTGACGTTAGTTTGCTGGACATAAGACGTCAATTAAAGATGTCACTAGGAAGTGATCGCTATCAGTTGCTCATTAGAGTTCCATTACTAATCAAAACACAGCAAGCGGGGATTTCCAGGTTTGCTGAGTTTTTATCTTGTTGAAGAACTCGGAGTGTTAATCTAGGAATCTTCAGATAGTGACTTCTGCTCTGTCATTGCACTAATTGGTTGCAAAGGAAGTGGCAGAGAAAACTATTCTGGAATGTGGCTCTGTTCGTGTGAGGCCAGAGATGACTTTCTGAATATCGCACTTGAACGGTTATGCCAATATAGGGAATAAATGGATTTATAGCCGAATAGGGGCATAAGGTCACAGTATCGATCAGGATCCTAGATAAGCACGCAACAATCCCTCTGCCACTACTCACCACTAAGACCTAAAATTACTCTTGCCTCCCTTTACCACTACCCTCACCTAAACCATGTTTTTAATTAAATCAAATATAATTATGTTATTTATAAAAAAATAACTGCATGGCAAAGGCATGCATGAGAGAGGTACAAATACTTACCTGCGTGGTAAAGGCTGTGTCGTAAAGACAGTGCAGTGTAAAGACTGCATTGCAAAGCCTGTTTCACATAACCTGTGGTGTATTTCCTGTTTGGTTGCTATCTTCATAGAGTTCCCAGTGCCATTTTACACACATCTGTAACAATAATCCGACTCCTATCAAACGACCTGCTATTCACAAACAGGCAACATCGCTCTGACTACTCTCCATACCACACTATTATAGCTCAGACCTAAAACCGCCGCTACCCCAAAGTACAGTGTGCCTGTTGCCCCAACATGCATCCATAAAGACAACTAGTCTAGTACAAGGGTGTCAGAATAGTACTGTAGTAGTAAAACAAGGGGAGGCTGCTTCTCAAGTAAGCTTGCCCCCCTCCCATCTTCAAGTCAACTGTGTTTCAATGGTGCATAAATTATACTTCAACAAAGCATTCAATGTGATCAGTGATGGACAGTCAGATAACAGCTGCATGTCAGCCCTATACTGCCTGGGCTAGCAAAACCTGTTACTGACATTTCTTTCCTCTCTCCCATTAGACATCTCTTCATCGTTTGATGAAACCACTGCAGTTCCATCAGTCAGAGTCCTCTGTGCTGCTGGTTCTGCCTATATGAGATTTTCAACTGAGAAAAAAGAAGAGGTGACATTATGCTACAAAGTGTTGCACACTTGGATCTTCTGCTTTCTCTGGGATCATCATCAAGTGAATGTTGTTCCACTTAGACTGCCTCTCTGCATACTCCAGTCTAGATTGTTGCACTTTGTTTCTGACTGAAGTTTTTAAATGAAAGTCTGTAAGGTACTGATATTTGCTTTAGCCCTTGGCACTTGTTTAGTCATAATAATAGACCTTTATTGTCAAATTAATAAAAATCATTGCAATCATGCGGAATAGAAATAACACATTTCTTAAACAGGGTCATTAAAAAGAATTTTTGAGCAGATGCACTATAAATATTAGGATAATTTAGTGATGGCATACCACACTGGGCCATTGAAACCACATAAAACATCATAAAAGTAATATCTCATTCATTTCAGTTCATTATGTAATTACTCTATATAATAATATTAAAACTTTACATACGTTCAATCTTAGCCGCCTTGCCCAACCCAGTAATTAAAGTGCCTTTGTGCAATCCCTTCGTACAAGCTATATTTGATGCAGACACTTATCATATATAATAATATTAATGGTAACCTGATCTATATAATGCCTCCATGTCCCTGGCCTGTTGGATGGGTATGCCCAGACGTGGGTCCCTTGCTCACTTTGCCACTGGATTCAATCTAACCTGGTTGATGAGGGGTGAAACCCCGTAAACAATCCCAGGATGCTTGCTTCCGGTCCAGGGATGACCTGGCATGGCAGTTCGGGCTGGAATGTTCCCATGCGGAACACGGTCAAGACTGATTTGAATATGGCTGGATCTCATCTGGGGTGGTGAAGTGAGCTAATGAAAGATGATGGAATACACCCAGATCTGTGACTGGGGGTGAAAGTCTGAAAAGTTTCAGTACTCCGTCCATCATCTCCTTGTGTTTGCTTTGTTTGCCCTAAGTTGGCAGGGTTGCCCAGACGTGAGTCCCCTGCTCACTTTTCCGCTGGATTCAAACTAGCTTAGCTAATCAGGGGTGAATTCCAGAAACTGGTCCTGGGATGCTTGTTTCCAGTTCAGGGAAGACGGCAGATCGGCTTGGACTGTTCCCATGAGAAACAGGGTCAAGACTAATTTGCATATGGCTGGGTCTGAACTGTGGTAGTGAAGTGAGATAAATAACGATGATGGATTAAACCCTGATCTGTGATGCACTAGGGGAGTGGCAATGGACAGGTGGCTGGGTAGCAGCTGGAAGGTTGCAGATGGTAGGAGTGGTTGTGCACTCTGATGGAGTGGACACAGGTCCCGGGGCATCCACCACCACCTGGTAGTCGTCACTGGAGATGGATCCTGATGTTGAAGAGACTGATATTATGATGTTCGTGCCCTCAGTAATGTTCCCATTACCGTCCATGCCACTGGTTCCCTCTTGATCAGTGTCAGCACAGGAACCACTCTAGCTAGCTGCTTCCCCAACATCCGTGGTGCTGTCTCCTTCGTTGGCCTGGTCTTATGCAGTGAACAAGAAGTAAAATTAATCACATAAGTTGTCCATATAGACTTGCCACAGAGGTCTCATCACAACTCTTCCAAGATTACACAACTACATTATCAGAACTTGTGGGTAACACACTAAATACTGTTCTGTAAATGCCCCATGTATGAAAGCAAGAAAACCTTTGCGCACTCACACATGAAAATGTCAGCAACATTGTCTGCTGCAACTTCGACTTCCTCATTGTTGGACTTGGCCCTTTTTGCAGGATCATCCCTGAGCTTTTTGTGGCGAGTGAGTGGTGTGTGTATGCATTTGTAGCGTGCTGTGTTTATGGGGTGTGGAGAGCCCCGTGCAGTTTGCCATAGATGGTGATGTTGATATTTTGACTTCACAAGGTGTTACTTTGGTTAGGAGTTGGAAGTTATATGCTTTAAAGTTGGATGTGGGATTATGAATATGTCCCAGTGACGGTTCACGGGGTGATGAATGCCCTGTTACGGAGCAAAGTAGACTCGATTTTGTAGTTATTGGGGTGGTGGGTACCCCATTACATGTTTGTGGCAGAGCAGTGTGTACTCTGTTTTTTTGGTGAGGTACACCGTGTTGCATCCTCGGTTGTCGGACTATATGTGTCATGGTTATGGAGTTATGGTTCACAGGGGGTTGCCATGTTGCGTAGTAAAGAGTACTCCAATTTTTAGCTCACAGGGTGATTAATGCCCTAGTACGGAGCAAAGTGTACTCCAAATTTAGTTTTAGAGGTGATGAGTACCCTATTACTTATTTGGTGGCGGAGCAATATGTACTCCAAGGTGTGGTTCACGGTGTACTCCAAATGTAGTTTTTGAGGTGGTGAGTACCCTATTACTTATTTGGTGGCGCAGAAATATGTATTTCAAGGTGTGGTTCACGGGGTGAGATGTACCCCGTTACGGAGCAAAGTGGACTCCATTTTGTCACAAAATCAATTTGAGTTTGATTGTGTTTCCCAAGGAAAGGGGATGGGACTAGTTGTGTTTGGGATTTGTTAGCAATTAACTTTGGGATCTGTTAATAATTACCTGAGGGTGTGAGGTAGTGCGAATGTTATCTTAACAGTCTATCTTTAGAATGTCTTGTGTACTTTGATGTCGAATGTCTTGTGTACTTTGACGTCGATGTGTACACTGAAGTTAATGTTTTCATATTTAATTTCACCTTTTCTGATTTCCCTAAAGAAAGAAGATGTGTTATATTTGGCCTGTCTCTTTTCTGCCCATGGGATTTCACTGTGACTCACATGATGTCACCTCTAGAATGTTTGGTGACATCATGAAGTGTTGGGGGCTTTGCCTGGCCTCAACTGGCAGTTGGCACCAGGCAGGCTGAGTGACAAGGAGGTCACTCCTGGTGGGTCTTTTATATTATCATCCTAATTACTTCTCCTGGAACCCAACCCGAATAAAGTAACCTAAAATATACCTGGCTTGAGGACTTCTATTTACAACAGTATTGTATCCCGCTACTGATGGCCTTGTGTCATAATATACCTGCTCATTGGATGCAAGGGAGTTTAGATCTCATAATGAGAACAGGAGTCACACAAATGATCTTAGACATGGTATCCATTCTGCTATCCATATTCATCAACTTGGAGATCTGCAGGGCTAGTGTTACAGGTTACATATCTTAATTGTTGTACAGCAAGCTGGCATAGTCATTGAATGGGCCATATCACACAGATCACATTGAAGTTGCTCATATGGCCAATAGCAGAAGTAGTTGTTTGTTAGGTCACATGTGTTTCTCTTATCGTGGACAAATAGGAGGTAGGCATAGCTAGGGTGAAAGGTATTTGGCCCACAGTCTTAATCAGATTTTCATCCAGATTGGAAACATTATACCAGTTTGCCATGTAAACACAGGTCAGCACACTGCCAAGTCCAATGACTGCATCTTCCTCATGATTCATGTGGATCACCACACCACTGGGCCATCTGGTTGCAATGTACGCCCACACTATTAGGTCTGAACATCTTACTTGAAAATGTGTATTTAAAACTTCTTATCATTTTGTCAACACTTCAGTTGTCACATTTGAAAAGGCCAAGTCAGATTGGCCTTCCTCTGTTTCTTGCATGCTCATGTGGCATCTCTGAATCTACCAGTAAAGTAAAGGCCACTAATCCCTGGTTTACAAAGCATCATGTATGACCAGTTAAGAACATTTACACACATAGGAACCATTGTGAATGTGTTTTTTACATCATCCCTTTCAATTAAAACCCTGTTTCCACCACAGACCTACGTTGTTAGTCACTAAACAGCATGTGTTGTCACTATTACAGAGTCAGAAACATGGACTCAGCTTTGGAATAGAGAGGATGGTATCAGACACCCAATCATGTGAATGGCCAGTGTGGTAGGTGACATGAGTTACCAAATCTGTAATTTGACCATGGGATACATTGGAGTACACTGGGAACAAGTGCTAGGACCTAACATTGGCGCACTGACCAATCACTACTCACCAAGCCCTCAACATAGACATTACTTGCTTCTTTGATGTATCACATGGGATTTCACAGTTAAGTGATCGAACATCAATGTAAGTTACAGAGTTGGTGTGGCCCCACAGAGAACAGTCCAGACATTTCTCAATGTGCTGACGCATGTTGAACACTTACAATAGTACTGAGGTTATCTCCATACACATGTTGTTCTCATGCGTTCAGATTACAATAGTATGCCACTACTGGCAATCCCCTGACTATTTTATCCTCACATGTCCCAGATGAAAGGGACATACCCATGCATCTACTCATTCTGGTGCATATGAAGTTCTAGCACTATTCAGGGGTTTGTTGCGTCTCACAACCTAAAAGGGAAAGCAAGGCTCAAATACTTGCACATGCATTGGTTAATATGTTGTGAAACAAGGCACATACTCATACACTCCTTGTTGCTGTCTAGCTGTCATCCAGGTCTTGAAAGACCATCGCAAAGACACATTGCATTAGAGGGGCCAGGGTGCGGCGCGTACCCCTCTTGTCTGCAGGTGACTAGCCTAGCTGGACTCTTGTAATTTTCTTGGTCCAGCCTTTCAAGTCCTGCCACAGTTTCCTGCAGTGGGCACTGCGCTGACATGTGACCCCCACAGAGCGCACCTTTCTGGCGATGGTCCTCCACAGGTAGTATGTATCAAGAAAGATGGACAAGGCTGTTCCTAGTAAGGGTGAGTATAAGTATTAGTGTGCTGGTCACAAGGAAGTGGGAACGTGGAGGTTAAAATGTGTAAGCCTACCACTGGGTATCCATTATGTTGGATATAGTTGCCTCACACACCTTTGCAGGTGTCATGCTTCATCATAGGCAGTGCTCCTCGTCGGGTAGGCGGTGCAAACCCCGACGGGCACACCTCAAAGAGGGGCTCTTTTGCGGAGATCTTTTAATCCAACTGCCTATGGGTGAAGTGCGGGTGTGGGGCCCGGAGGTTGTAGACAAAATGGTGAATTAAAATAAAGCAAAGGGTACCAGAAACTACTTTATTTTGGCGGTCTCTTGCTTCAATTAAAAGTGGAAGCTAGTCTGGGTCTGCTGGAAAATAATGTTTCCTGGCTCTAGATTAGACTAGGAAGTGTAAAAATCGGTCAACATGTTTCTCGCTATGGTACATTGACACGCGATTCATCAGGACCTATGTGGTGGAGTCTACAAACAGTTAAACATATGTCAGCATCATATGCTCATTACCGGTTATGGGAATGTAGTACCTCTGTTGCACTGTTCCTTGCCTAGAGTGGGGAACAAAAGAGGCTGGTTAAAGGGCATATGTGGCGTAGTGCCCACATTTCTAATGACCAAGTGCACACAACGTGACATGCTAAAATTGTGACTTACACAAGCATGTGTGAGGGAATAGGTGAGTGCTCAGCACAATGAGTAAAACGAGTGACATGCTCTTGTGGGATCGCACGCGTACACTCAAAGCGAGCAGTGAAATAATAAGTACATATATAATGATTAAAAACAATGCAGCAGCATTCCGTTTATTCCCAGGAGACCCCAACACACCTAAAGGTCAAGATTTATATGCAACATCAATGCCCGGCGGGTCGTACATCGGGGATGAGGCCTCTGTGTATAAGGCTAAACATGTGGGAGGTTGAAATAAAGAGTACATGAAAGAACGTCATATCCTCCCCTGTGTGGTATGGCAAAACTCATGTTCTGGTAGGGTGTGTTGTGGGTTTAATCAGTGTCATTATGGCGCGTTGCTTGTATTAGAGACCTGCTCCCCTTATCTAAGTATTTCACCTATGAGGGGGTGGCCCCACAACTGGTACCCAAGTTTATTGCGCAATCTCAGTAGCTCAAATTATTCTTAATGAATGGTCGGTATCGACCACAGGTAGACCTTCTGACAGGAGTGGACCTGTAAGGATGACATGGTGACAGGCCCTTAGTTCACCTGCAACATGTAGATATACAAATACTTGTACACATAAGTCATGAACAGCTTGCCCAAACTGTCTAAAAGTTTGCATAGTGGTATTCTGTTCGAGGCAAGATGGCGTCCGCACGGTCTGACCGATCGGACGTGTGAGCAGGACCGCCCCTCTCTGACCCACAGGTGCGAGCCTTGGAGCTACTACTGGGCAGGGAGCCGTTGATGAAAAAAGAGAAACAATTTGCTCTTTTCCAGGCTTTTTCAGTAATGCTTTAACTGCAGAATGTATGCTGTTTTTTCCGAGGGAACAAAATAAACCCGAAAGGTGCTGGCGAAAGAGGGTGTTTTGAGATGCCGACGTAAAGTAAAGTGGATTCTGAGCGGTCACAGGAAAAAAAAAAACAACAAAGAAAAACTTTCTTCAGCTTTGCATCGCTCAAGGACTTACTTGTGGAGTTTCTGCCAAGTTATACGAGCGCGAAAGGGTGAAGTAGTCAGCCGCTTTGAGAGCTGTGTAGAGCGGATACCGATGCTGATCGTTTCCGCGTTGGTGAGACTTCGACTAGCCTTGTGGGCGGTACCTTCCACAGGTGCTGCAGCTTGGCTCAGTGGAGAGCGCTGGTCGTGAAAATCGAGGGAAGGCAGCTGGAAGGCTTTCCCTGCAATGCCGCCGAAAGGAGCTCGGGCGAAGCGGGGCCAGGAGCAGAACGTCATGACGAACGCTGCAGGGGGTGAGAAAGAGAAGGAAACAAATGTGGCTGCGATGAGTAAAACTGCAGCAGACTCGACCAGTGACAAACAGGCAGAAAAACAAAATAAGAATAAACAGACTATTTCAGCACTTTTCTCTGCAGTTGAGGTGAAACGAAAAGGGAAGGCTCATGGCACACAAACTGTTCAAGGGAGTAGTTCTTTGTCAGACTTTATTACAGCTAGTGTGGATGAGACTCCCTTGCTGATCTTGGATGCTGCTAATGGCTATATTGAAAATGAAGCGGAACTGCCGGCACCATCGGAGAGTATTGTTGAGGTGGAATTGACTGTGGAGCTACAAACTGGCTGTTCATTAACTCATGCAAACAGAAGTGAAGATCCGGCGGTTAAAGCACCATTTCCCACTCAGAAAGGTCAGATAACAGCAGAAAATGTAGAAAATGTACATCATTCTGATAATATAGAGCATGAGCTGGAGCTTACTACTCAAAAGAATCTGGGTATAGTTAATGAGGCTGAATCTGGAGATTTTCACTCAGTATCCGAGAACTTTGCTTCCTCGTGTGACGATCTGACAACACAGTATAGTAAACAGATGCGTATGGATGAGGTGGAGAGTGAGGGTGATGAGGAAGAGGAGCGGGGAGAATATTCTGAAGACAGTCCGATTACGGTGAGAGGGGGAGGAGATGCCTCTATTACAGAGGGGGCTGTCGGCGGATATCAAGTAGACACAGGTGAATCTATCACCCTCGCCACCATTTATCAAACGATACTGAGCCATATGGACAAAAAGAAGCAGGATACTCAGAAAATTCAGAACTCTTGTCGTAAGCTACAAAACTCTATTAGGCGGTTATTCAAGTCCCATTCTGAATTTGGTGAAAGGTTTACAGAGGTGGAAACAAGGGTATCTACTATGGAGGCCGAGTTGGTTAAGCAGAAAGCAGTGACAGAGTCTTTAAGCGCAAACAAGGAGGACTTATTGTAGAAAATGGCCGATTTCGAAAATCGCGCTCGTCGCAACAACCTAAGGCTGATGCAAATACCCGAGGGGCAAGACCCCCGCAAGTTTGTCGTAGAGCTCTTCCAGAAGGCATTCCCCGATTTGAGCAAATGGGATTGGGAGAGAGAAATTGAGAGAGCGCACAGATACCCTTTTAATATTCGACTTCGACCAGGACAAAATGACACTAAACCTAGACCCCTTCTTGTGGCTTTCAATAACTTCCGGGCTAGGGAAGATGTGTATATGCATACTCGCCCAAATAGTAAAAATATTGGAGTAGGATTTACTTTTTTCGCGACATCCGACTACTGCAAGTATACAATGGACACTCAATGGCAGCTGCGGCAGCTGGTGAGCCAGTTCCAAAGCAAAGGAGCACAAGCTTTCATTATGAACCCTGCAAAACATAAAGTTATTTATAGGGAGAAAACTCTTTTTTTCACTAATGTTTCAGCTGCAAAAGACTATCTGCAGAGTGTTTTTGAATCTTAAGTATAGGCTTATTGGGTCACAGTCTAGAGTTTGGTAGTTGATTTGGATAATGATAGAATGTCTCCTTATTTTTTATGTTGTCGCTCTTAGATTTAAACCTAGATTGAGGTTTAGGCAATGGTTAAGGCAATGTAAATAGGTTTCAATGTATTGATGTTGGAATTGAGAGCTGGAAGAGTTGAGATTTGTGGTAAATGAGCTATTATCTGTACTCGACCCTGTGGACGGTGTCAGAGAGAGGGTTGCAAGCTCACCACCATCAACTGGACCGCAGGTCCAATGGCCTCGGTAAAGGGGGGGGGGGTGGGTGGGAGAGGGGTAGGGGAGACGGGGGGGACAGTGGGTGTAGGTGAAGGGTACTCGGCATAGGGGGGAAAAAGGGGGTAAAATCCAGGGTTGGGGTGGGTGACAATGCTGAAGGAGAAGATTTTTGTTGGCGTAGGGACACCTATTTAGTTATTTTATACAGAATAATACAAACGTTTTTTGGTAGAAATTATGTTGAATGTTGGAGGGTGCTCATAATACTGGATGGCGCGAAAAGTTAAAATCTGTTCATTCAACGTATCCGGGCTCAACAATGCCACTAAACGGAAAAGAATCGCAGCTGAAATTCGTGTTATGCAACCTGATATCCTCTGCCTGCAGGAAACCCATCTAGCATGGGATAAAAGGAAGCTTATAGCGGACTTAGGATATACTTTAATAGTTGCTTCCAAGCAGACTAATAAGATTAGAGGGGTGATGATTCTTGTTAGGCCGAATTTCAGTATTTCAGTCCGCAATCTTAGTGACAAATGGGGTAGATGGGCAATTGCGGAGTTAAAATTGGGTCAGGGAAATTTAACAAAATGCTCAATTTATGGGTCTAACATGGATGAGGATGAGGTGTTGGGACGGTTAAATATAGAATTAGCTACTTGGAGATCTCCATTAATTATATGTGAAGACATGAATATAAATTTAAATAATATGGAATTAGCCGCAGGCCCAGAAAATTATAAGGGTCGCAAACTGCGAGTGTTTAGAGCTCTATTTGATTTAGTAACTGACCATGCTTTGGTAGATATCTGGAGCAAGAAGCATCCAACACTTCCTGGATATACTTATTACTCTGCTCCCCACAAGAAACTTGTCCGGTTGGACTATTTTTTTTACCTCTACATCTATTCAGTCTGGAATAAATATACAGACATTTCCCAGAATATCATCGGATCATTCCCCAATTCTAATTGAATGCCCAATTCAAATAGAGACAGTTTGTCCAAGGAGCTTTTCATTTGATAGGAAACTGTGTTTTGATGAGTCATATACAATATATATGAATAAATGGATAATAGAATTTTTTTATGTTAACTTGGGCACCGCCAGTATTGAAACAGTATGGGATACATTTAAGGCCTGTTTTAGGGGGGAAGCAGTTAGCTATGGGATATTTCATCAAAACAAACTTCGCTCACACATGAGAGACCTGTATAACCAATTAAGGGTCGCAGGAGAGGAACTGACTGTAAAAATTGGGAAAAGAGACACTTCACAGACGATAGTCGAGGCAGAGGGCAGAGTAGCATGCTGTCGAGCCAGTATCACTAGTGTTTGGTCGGAAGAGATAGCAAGTAAATACCTAGTCAACAAAAGACATATTCACAAATATGGAGAGTCCATAGGCCGTTCCCTTGCGCTAAGATTAAAAATGAAAGCAACGTCTCGCCTGATCCCTAGACTTCAGGATCAATTCGGGGTGATGCATGAAGAGCCGGGAGCCATCTTAAATATATTTCAACAGTTCTATACGGAACTATATACTAGGCAAGCTAATGAAGAGGTAGGACAGAATTGGAATGAGGGTTTATTTAACAAGTTGGGTGAAAGCGAGGCGGAATCTCTGGATAGTCCCTTCTCGATGGAAGAATTAGAGGTAGCAGTAAAAAACATACCAAATGGAAAGGCAGCGGGCACTGATTTTATCCCGGGGGAAGTATATAAATGTTTTTTTGCACCATTAAAACAGGTTATGTTGGATACTTTTAGAATGGCACAGAAGGGGATAACCCCAAACACTTGGGATGACGCCGCAATTGACTGTGATAGTAAGCTATATTCTAAAATGATAGCGAATCGATTGTCTAAAGTTATTACACCATTGGTATCAACTGTTCAACATGGGTTTATCCCCAAAAGAGGCACAGTTTCACATATAAATAGGGTCATCACATTATTTGATATAGCGGAAGTGGAAAAGAAGGATTTAGCATTGATATTACTTGATGCCGAGAAAGCTTTTGATCGGGTGGAGTGGGTATATTTATGGGAGGTGATGAGGAGGATGCGATTTGGTCAAACTTTTATGACTGCCATTCAGGTACTATATAAGGCACCTAACGCAAGAATAGTTGCTATGGGTTTAAAATCTGAAAAGCTTAATATCACTCGAGGGACTTGGCAAGGGTGCCCGTGTTCCCCGCTGCTTTTTGCTTTATTTATAAACCCTTTTATTATTAGTTTACGTAATTCACCCAACATTAAACATTTTGTTGTCAAAGAGATCTCATACTCAATATTTGCATACGCAGACGATATTGCGATTATAACCACCAAACCTGGGCAGGCATTAAGAGAGATAGAGCAACTAGCAGAAGAGTTTGGCACCAGGTCTGGCTATAAATTAAATTCAGCAAAAACTCAAATCTTATGTACAGAGACTATACAATTTAACGATTCAAGAGTTACTACTGAGGTCACATACTTGGGTATAAAAATCAGAGCTCAAATGCAAGGAATAGTAGATATCAACTGGGAAGAAACAATAAATCAAACTAAGCAATCTTTGGAAAGATGGGGGTGTCTGCAAATTTCTATCATAGGGAGAAAGAATATTATCAAAATGAATATTCTACCAAAAGTATTATATTTATTTCGGAGCATCCCACTGGAATTCCCAGCAAAATACTTACATCAGCTTCAGACTGTGTCTGAATTTTTTCTGGTTCCCGGGTAAAGCTCGGCGTGCCATGAAATGGCTAACGCTTCCAGAAGAAAGGGGCGGGCGTTGCTTACCCGATTTTCTATTTTATTATTATGTTTGTTTTTTGCAAAGGATGCGCTTTATGCTGACAGGAGAACCTACAGAGGATGTATCAGATTCACCCTCAATATTTTATCTGCTATTAGGAGAACAAGCGAAAGGGAGTTTATTAAAAGAACTAGATCGTAACTATTACAAGCGTACTCGCTTTAAGGTGTTAGTTTCAGCCTTTAAAGTTTGGAGAAGTGTTCGGAAATTAGTTAATTTAGGAAGAATCTCTTATTGCACCCCCTTCACTGCGGACAAAATATTACCTTCTATTTTCTGGGATAATGTCACAAAGGGATGGTCAAATAAAGGGTTAAGAAAAATTGGAGATTTATATGATGAGAACTCTACATTTGCTACTTTTGGAATATTGGTAAAAAAATATGATTTGTCTCAGGCATCTTTTTTTAAATATTTACAAATTCGTGATTTTTGTTTAAAAAAACAAATTAAACCAGCACCAAACGCACTAGTTGAAGGGATCCGTCTCAGGAAAAAGATTGGATCATTATATTCGTTAATGTTGGAGGGCAGAGATGATGATATGTATAAATTTAATAATTATTGGCAAAATCAGTTAGCTGTCCCAGAAGTCGTTATTCATGATACTCTATGTATGGCCAAGGAGATTTGTATGGCAGCTAACTTAAAAGCTCAAGTATATAAAACAGTATTAAGGCTATATTATACCCCTAAGCGAATGGCCACCTGGGGAAGTAGATATGATGGGAAGTGTTTTCAATGTGGGGATCTCGATGCTGATATGTCGCATATATTCTATTATTGCATTAAGCTGTCCCCATTTATGAACGGGTTGGAGAAATTAATTTCCATTGTATTGCATAGCCCGATTAAGATATCCTCAATGCTTATGTTATTGGGAACTGATCCAAATGTGGATGACGATTCAGTATTAGGCAAACACAAATTCTTCTTATTCTTAGCCATGACTGTCGCTAGGCTATGTATCGCCATGGAATGGCTACAGCCAGGGGCCCCTACGTTCGAATTCTGGAGGGCTAAACTTTATAATATTTATGAATTAGAATGGAGTTTATATGCAGTGAAGGGGGTAAGGAAAAAGCGTATCGGCTCATCAATTTGGGGAGCTTTAACAGATTTTCTAGAGACTGGTTGAGTCCTTTCGCAAATACTATGAGATAACTTAGATCAATGTGTTTTTTGGTTTTTTTTAGTCGCTTTATATTCTTCTCTGTCCTTTTACTATTTTCTTTATGGTTTTGCTCTGTGCTGGAAGCAAATGTTTTAAAGGGGGAAGAAAAGAAAAAAGGAAGGGGGAAAAAAAAATAAGTAGTCAGCAATAATGTTATTTATGTATTGATTATGCCAAGTGTATAAATCTAATTTGTTGTGTCATCTGAAAACAACCCTGGAATTAAAAAAGGTTAAAAAAAAGTGGTATTCTGTTCACTTCATCAGTGTTCAATGATAACTCCCATGAGAACAATGATATGATTTTTACACCAGTACATACACATCTACAGCAGTGTACTTGCCCAGAACAGTTACATACACACTTTGCAAGTTAAAATCAGGTTTAAATGGCTGTCTCTAGGATTCCTAATGCCAGAAGTGCATGGTTTTTGCACATGTAAACTAACAATGCTGTCTGATCATCACTCACCTGCTCCTCTGGTGTGCCATATAGCTGCCTATACAGGGGCAGGAGCGGGTCCACCAGCACCTTGAGTTGCTCAGCAGTGAAGGCTGGGGCTATGCACCCTGTACAGTGAGACATTGTAGCTCCCAGAGGATGGGGACAGCAGCAGAGAGATGGGGAGATCCTGGAATAATGCAGTTTGTGCAGGCATGTGAACTCTCTAGGGAACAGCCAGACTTATATCTAGATCACATAGGGGGTTTTCAGTTTTCAGTCCAGGCAGTCAAAGTGATGGGTCCACGTCTGTTTCATTTTCCAAACCCGTCCAATGCATTCCATTGCTTACTCACACTATGCCTACTGCTCGTTACAAAAAATATCTGCGGTCCTTGAGTAACTTTTCATACATGACTAATGGAAGTTTAACACATCGGTTTACATCCGATGTGGACACAATCAGAGATCCGCAACTGTCACCATAACAACTAACAGCCTATGGCTGTATCTGATTCAATTATGATTCGTCTACCGTGACCTTTAAAAAACCGGTCTACGGTGCAAACACTTTTGTAAATGTTGTGAGTTTGTGATATTCTATGCCTGGATGCAACATTTTTCGGGTGAAAGGGACATGTAACTGAAACACTCACACTCCCATGATGACCTAACCTTGAGGCTCACAATCCATATAGGGGTCAGCCCTATTAATCCCACATCACTTGGGCTGAATACATGTAGAAACGGTGTTGCTACACTGTTAGCCCATTCAGGAATTAAATCGTCGTGGAACCCACAACTATTTAATTCCTAAACGGACTAACGATGTAGCGACACCATGTCTTTCGTTTGTTCTGAACAAGCTGGAATAGTAAAGCCGAGACTCGTCAACAGTTACATTGGAGGAGTCTTTCTGCAGTGAACATAAACAGATTAAGGACTTTTGGCACACAGATCGCTACATGAGAGGTAGAATACATTTTACCCCAAAATTGCACTAGTTATAGACTACCTACATTAGTGGATTGTGTGAGAATTACATAATAGAGCCACTTTTGAATAATTAACTGGAAGACTGAGAGGAGTAAAATAATATATGTATGGTACATGTTTTATGTATGTTTACAGTTTTAATGTATGTATCTGTCATTTTGTTATTTTCTCTATGTGTATAAATGTTATGTTCAACACTAAGCAGAATTTTCAAACTATGAGGAAGGAGTTAATTGTAACCCTGATTGGAATAATCTAAATAAGTGGATGTATGACGGTACAACGCGTGCTTTTACAACGCGTACCGTTACGACGCAGATTTTACAACGACTTGCGTTGGGGGGCGCTGGATAGTGAATAGTTTAATTTACTATTCCAACTCCAGTCCCCGTGGATAGTAGGGAAGGTGTTGGATAGTAAATTAAACTATTACCTATCCTAGAGCGCCCTCCAGCGAAAGGCGTTGTAATGGCTTTCGTTGTTAAACCTGCATCGTAAAGGTACTTTGTTGTAAAAGTTCCGTTGTAAAGGACGTTCCCCTAAATAAGTAGGCTAGAAGTATGTGAAAGCACAGAGGATTAATTAAGGTAATCTAAGAAGAAAAATATTTCTAGAATTTTTTTTCCTCATCACTATATATTTCTTTGTTCAATTTGTTCCTTCATCACTATATATTTCTTTGTTCGACCTAACCTTGAGGGGCACAAGGTACATTGATTGGGAGGCTAATCCCAACATGAAATAAAACTCAGCGTTTTTGCTACGTTAGGTTTATTACAGTCAATATGTATCTTTGGTGCATTCCAAGTACAGTTTACACCTAGTTACTGCATTATAGGATAGTGTGACCCAGTGTGCGATCTTTGTGATGTGCATCTGGAAAGGAGATGCATGTTTGAAGTCCTGGATTCTACATTCCCACAGGAATTACTACACTCTAACATTAAGCAGCCTACATACGCTTAGCTCTGATATGTGAGTTTTGAGGACATCTTTTTGTGCTACACTAAAGTGTGCATGTTATGTTACCAACAACAAGGGACCCAATTCAGTCAGCAGGGGACCTCGGGAACATACTTTTTAGAACAACAGCGGTCCCATGCATGTAAGTATATATGAGACAATAAATATAGACAGAATCAGATCTATATTAGGAGCGACATATCCAGCCGGACAGAGATCTTCAAATTTACTCAATGAACAAATGATTCATACAGAAAGAATACCTTCCACAATTCACCAGTGTGGTGCACAAGCCTGTGCCCAAACACTATCATATCAAATACAGAAGGTAGATTAAGAACATAGAAGGGCTTTTTAAGGCAAAAGTAACGTTTTCTGTTTAAGATTGAATTGTACAGAAGTATCAAGAAAGCACCATTACATCACACATAAATCAAGTTTTGTATAGGGTGCTAGACAGGTCGACGGCGTTTCGGTCCCCCTACTTAATCATGGGGACCATCATCAGGACATTCAATTAATGCCTTAACGTTATTAAGCCTCTAATTGCCTAAGGGAGAGATTGGGAGAAAAGCATATATACATTTTAGAAACATAATCATAGAGTTATTTACATACTTTATCAGGTGACTTAGGGTGAATAGTGAGCCTATTTACATTATTTACACGTGGATCGTTAGAACATGATTAAGGGGGTGGAGGTCGCTATGTATTTAATTCAGCATGATCAGGACCAAGTGGAAATTTCTCAAAATGTGTCGCTATAGTGGATGGCTCTATAATCCGGATGGCTCTATAATCCGGGCAGAGCAAGGAAGTGAATCCTTAATTGTGCCGATATTGTGGCGCAGTAGTACGCAGTAATCCGGGCAAAGCGTACAACACCCTTTTCTGACACTTCTACATTGTAAATGTTTGTGTATTTAATTGTTTGTAGAAGGCAGGCATGACTACATGACTGTGTCTACATAGTGACATTAGTGTGCATATATTTCATTGTAATACGCTAGAAGAATGTGATGTCCCTGATGTCAAAGATTACACGAAACCCATAGTGTGAACAGATGAACCATATCTAGGCTTCTTGGCTTGTGAGTTTTAGAGGGACTCCTGCTTAATTTGGCATGAACAATAACTGGCACTAGTGAAGATTGCACTACTGCACTATAATTACTGTGTCACCAAACCTTTCATACATGTTTAGCAATGACATGTATGCTGTGATATGTATCTAAGGATGACATTGATCATTGAAATGTGTATTTCACTGACATTGAGTGTTATGTGTGTTTAATTGCTCTCTGCTTTTGGTGTAAGTGAATGTTGCTTGTTACATTTTGAACTGACACCAACTGTGTGTACACTCTACTCATAGGTATCTCAGAGGAGCTGGAAGGCAGCCTCCTGTGTATATGCCTTTTCCAGACCTCCAAAAATTGGAAGACCAAGACATTATCAAGAAATACTGTCTCACAAGGACATTAATCGATGATTTGTACCAGCAGTTGACACCTCATTTGCGGCCTCATCGCATCTATCCAACAGCACTAACCCCTAAGGTGAAGGTGATGGCAGCACTGCATTTCTTTACCATGGGAACATTCCAATACACAGTGGCAACATCGGGTAGAATGCCCCAGCCTATGTTTAGTAGTGTTGCAGGCTTTGACCCAATACATGGACCACTATATCACGTTTCCGAGACCTGGAGAATTGGCAGCCATCAAGAATGATATTTATGCATTTGGATGAATGCCCCATGTATTTGGAGCAATTGATGGCACTCATGTTGCTTTGATACCACCACAGGACAATGAACAGGTGTATCTCAACAGGAAACATTTCCACCCCATCAATGTCCAGGTGGTGTGTTTGCCTGACATGTGCATTTCACCCGTCTGTGCTAGATTTCTGGGGTCTGCACATGACACATATATCCTGCGTAACAGCATCATCTTACATTTCATGAGTCTCCTGCAACCTGAACGGGCCTGGCTTGTTGGTAGGTGATGTTGTATATGAATATTGTAATATGTGTTGGTTGTATGTCAGATAGTGATGTGTTTTTTAACAACTGAACTATTTTCTGTGTTCACTGTAGGAGACTCTGGATAACCCAACCAGCCATGGTTACTGACACCACTGCGCAACCCAGTCACCCCAGCAGAAGTGCGCTGTAATGAGGTCCATTGCTGGACTAGGCGTATAGTGGAGTGGACTTTTGGCCTCCTGAAGTCATGCTTCTGCTGTCTGGATGACAGGAGAAGTCCTTCAATATGCCTCAGGAAAGGTGTGCCAGATAATCGTGACTTGCTGCATGCTACACAATATAGCACTACGTAAGAACATACCTCTAATTGAGGATGTAGGAGACCAGCAGGTACCACTGATGGAAGATCAAGGACTAGGCAATAATGACAGTCCTGGTGTCTCACTTGACCTTAACTCCCATCAAGACCATATGCTCCAAATACCATGCACCAGTGTAAGCCATCTTACAACTACAGTTTCCCTCACTGTCAGGTAGCCATAGGCCCAGATTAGATGGTTAGGCTGGGTGGCAGGAGTAGTGTTTTCTATTACTACAACTCTCATCAGGCTCTGTCCTTCACACACTCTTCCTACCCTGCCCAAACAGCTCACCAGGAACTATGCTTACCCGACAGTGAGTGGAAATGTACTAGAAAAATGGCTGACACTGATGCATGGTGTCTTACTTGAAGCCAACTCCCATCAAGGAATGTGCTCCAAACACCATGCACCAGTGTCAGCCATCTTGCTAGTACATTTCCACTCACTGTCAGGAAAGCAGAGTTCCAGGTGGGCTGTTTGTGCTGGGTGGAAGAAGAAGTGTTTGCAATTAATACATCTCCCATCAGGCCCTGTTCTACACACATCTTCCCACCCAGCCCAACCAACCCACCTGGATGTATGCTTTAGTGATATCCCTACATGAGCTGCCCTGATTAAATCTAACCTAGAACGCTTGTTAGGAATATGTCTATCACTTACTCAAGATACCAAGACAATGGGTACATTATCTTCAGTAAGGGTGTGGGAATACTTGGAAAGAAAACTATCAAGAAGCTTTTCTCCTTTCAATGTTACTGGTATTGCTTCCAAAATGTCTTCATGAATTGTGTTCTGAGATTTGGTTTAGAGCAGCAGCAACCTTAAAGGTTTCCACTGGTGTTTTTGCAGCCACGTCTAAATCACAATTTCATTTACCGTGAATTCTTCATTTTGATGGGCCAGAGTGTGCTGTACATGGACCAAAGAAAGATTATCTTGTAAGATAAAGCGATACCAAAGGCGATGATGGACGGAGCGTTTGAGCAAATCAAACACCCCCAGTCAACTGATCTGGGTTTAATCCATCACCATTCTTTAGCTCACTCCACCACCCTAGATCAGACATGGCCATATGCAAATCAGTCTGACCCTGTGACTCATGGAAACAGTCCAGCCCGAACTGCCAAGCCATGTCTTCCTTGGACCGGAAACAAGCATCCTTGGACCAGTTTCGGATTCATAATCCTCATCATCTAGGCTATCTTGAATCTAGTGGTAGAGTGATCAAGGAACCCACGTCTGGGCATACCCTGCAAACTCAGGGCTTACAAAGCGATACCAAAGGCGATGATGGACAGAGCGTTTGAGCAAATCAAACACTCACCCCCAGTCAACTGATCTGGGTTTAATACATCACCATTCTTTAGCTCACTCCACCACCCTAGATCAGACATGGCCATATGCAAATCAGTCTGACCCTGTGCTTCATGGGAAGTCCAGCCTGAACTGCCAAGCCATGTCTTCCCTGGACCGGAAACAAGCATACTGGGACCGGTTTCGGATTCATAATCCTCATCAGCCAGGCTATCTTGAATCCAGTGATAAGTGAGCAAGGGACCCATGTCTGGGCATACCCTACCAACTTAAGGTGAACAAAGCGATACCAAAGGCGATGATGGACGGAGCGTTTGCGCAAATCAAACACTCACCCCCAGTCAACTGATCTGGGTTTAATCCATCACCATTCTTTAGCTCACTCCACCACCCCAGTTCAGACATGGCCATATGCAAATCAGTCTGACCCTGTGCCTCATGGGAACAGTCATGCCCGAACTGCCAAGCCATGTCTTCCCCCGACCGGAAACAAGCATCCTGGGACCGGTTTCGGATTCATAATCCTCATCATCCAGGCTATCATGAATCCAGTGGTAGAGTAAGCAAGGGACCCACGTCTGGGCGTACCCTGCCACTTAGGGCGAACAAAGCGTACCAAAGGCAATGATGGACGGATCGTTTTAGCAAATCAAACACTCACCCCAGTCAACTGAACTGGGTTTAATCCATCACCATTATTTAGCTCACTCCACCACCCCAGTTCAGACATGGCCATATGCAAATCAGTCTGACCCTGTGCCTCATGGGAACAGTCATGCCCGAACTGCCAAGTCATGTCTTCCCCCGACCGGAAACAAGCATCCTGGGACCGGTTTCGGATTCATAATCCTCATCAGCCAGACTATCATGAATCCAGTGGTAGAGTGAGCAAGGGACCCACGTCTGGGCGTACCCTGCCACTTAGGGCGAACAAAGCGTACCAAAGGCAATGATGGACGGATCGTTTGAGCAAATCAAACACTCACCCCAGTCAACTGAACTGGGTTTAATCCATCACCATTATTTAGCTCACTCCACCACCCCAGTGCAAAATAACGATGGATTAAACCCAGATCTGTGACCGGGGTGAATGTTTTGCCATTGTGCAGCATTCTGTCCATCAATTGTTGTTTTTGCATTTATCTTGTAAGAAAGTCATCTTTGCACTGAGTTGCTTCATTTATATTGACTTTCCCATTGAATCGCTGTATCCCTTTAGGTATCAGTGTGGTACATCTACATTGTATAGCAAGGGCCTGGCTATTTTAAAATGAAATTAATTCATTATTTCTCTAGCCCTAATTTAAAATTTTCAGATGCTTCCCAAGGAGTGGTCCCAAGATTGAAGCAGGTACTGCTAGGGGAGGTCTATCTCAGTCTCAGCTTTTAAAATGTGGAAAGCGCTTCCGGTGATGCTGGGGGAAACTTGTGGTTTGCTATGTTTTCACAAGGCAGTAAGGCAAGTTTATGCCCGGGGAGCTTTAAACGTTTTTAATCACGTTGTTGTGGCATGCCCCCTTTGTGCCCTGTTCCATGGTAACCTTACATCGATTTTAATTGCGTTGGCGCGGCCTATCAGCCACCAAGGGGAAACCGGAAGTGCAGGAATGATCTGGGGCCACCTCCATTCACCTTCTTGGGCAGCGAGGCGTCCCTTTCAGCAATACATCACTGGGGAGAAGAGGCGGCGCTGAGAGGTGAGTGCGGGAACGATTAGTGTCAAAGCATAACTTGTTTCTTTTCTGTCAAACGCTGTCAGAGACTGGACATCCAAGCCTCGATGAGATGCAAAGTGAAAATAGGCCGAATAGCGGTGATAAAATAAATACGTAATTATTCATAATAAAGTATCCAGCTGTTTTTTACTTGAACACAATCTGCCAAGCCTGGGCTGCAAGTACATGACATTTAAAGTAGTGATTCTAACGGGAAAAAAGCCTAACTCAATTATCTAGGAAAGTTGTTTTTATTGGTATCCACGCCGTGCCTTTTTTCGGTAGACCCAGATGAAATCCGTGTGCTGCTATGCAACTTTTCTAGGTGGAAAATAGTCGTGCTGTGTCTAGCTCTTAGTTGAGAGCTGGTCGAGCATTTACGGCGCTGCACAGCCTCCCGGCGCTACATGCCATCCCCAGTGCTGCACAGCCTCCACGGTGCTGCACGCCATCCCCAGCGCTGCATGCCATCCCCGGTGCTGCACAGCCTCCCCGGCGCTGCACCAGTTCCCGTCCTACCACCCTCCCCATCAGCGCCTTTTTGCAGAGGCCGCCGCACCCTCCCGTAAGGGTGGGGGAGGCTTGAAGGCCGGCGCCATAACCCTTGTGGTGCCACTAGCGGGGGTAAACTGGTTCTGGGCGCTTTGATGCGCCCAGGAACCAGCGGAAGCGGGGTGCGCACCAGCCACCCGACCGCAAGTGACCTGTTGACCCGAGCGCCCCCAAAGGGCGCCCAATGGTCAACCTGGCTTGGTTTGAACCCCCCAATCAGGGGGACTCACCTGAGGCCTGCATGGAGGGCTCAGGAGGATTTAAGCGACCCCGCCTCCCAGCAGAAGCACAACGCCTTCGAGGAGCTGGGAGAATGGCGCGACAACAACAACGACTGAAGGAAAAGAGGCGACGCGGCGAAGGACGACGCTGAAGAAGGCGAGGCCACGGTTGGAAGATACAGGTCATCATCTCCGAAGACGCCTCGTGGAGTACGGCACGCCGTGCCAGCTCCCCCGAAGCGAATATCAGGTAAAGCGGCAACAAGCTCAGAGCCCGGGGTAAGCACACGCAGTTAGCTGTGCCCCAGCCGACGGCCTGACGCAGACACAAAAACCAAGAAGCCACACGAAAGTGCGCAGACGATCACGACATGTCGGAAGGCCAGCCAGACGAGAGGGCAGAGGTGCTGATGAAGATCCGTGAATTAGCGGCCATCCACGGTGACGACTGGCTCCACCCTCACTTGGGTAACGGGAAAGAAAACAGACCGGTGGAACAGGCAGACGAAGAACCAGGGCCTTCCGCACCCAAGAAGCTGAAAAACACGCCGATGAAGAGAACATCCAAGAGGAATCCGCCGAGGAAAGTACGGCAGAAACCTCTTCCGTCGAGACCGGAGGACAGCGACCAGGGCGAGACGACCAGCAAAAAGAAAACGGGTGAGCATATTAGCAACATCGTAAAGGAATGTTTAAAATCGCTGGCGCCGGGGCTACTTAATGGCACAGGGCAAGGAGTGGCAGGGCCTAGGGAGCAGCGCGCAGAGGAAGCGGCAGGTCTCACGTGGCATATGGTCGATCCGGGGTGGGCCCGACAAACAAGAGTGCAAGAACAGGTAGGCTTATCCGCCCAAGGCGAACAGATTTCCCCGCTACCCGGGTGGGGTTACGGCCCCGTTTCGGGAAGCCCACCTCCGAGCGGGGTAGTCAACGATCATTACATCAGGCCATCCCCTTGTCCGGCGTCCCTGACTACGAAAGCCACCGGCTTGGCATGTCTCATCCCTCTTGCGGTAAAAGAGAGGATATGGCGCAAGGAATTCATAGACATATTTTCGCTGCTAGAAATCCAGCTAGAGGGGCTCGATCTAACCACGTGCGACAGGAAGGAGGAGGACAGGAGAGAAAGGCGCGGGGCCAGAAAGGAGCGCACTTTCGACAACTGGCTAGATGCGTTCAGAATCATGGCATGCATTATAGTGGAAAGGTTCCCCCATTGCGCTGCTGATTTGTGGCTATACGAGGCCAACATCCACCTAGCACGGAGGCAGTTCCCTGGGGATGCCTGGTTAGAGTACGATAAAGGGTTTAGATTAAAAATGCAGAGGCACCCCGACATGGAGTGGAATGAAGAGGATGTCTCGGGGTTCATCCACAAGATGCTTACGGCTAAGGAGGTTAGGGCCTGGGCGGGAAAAAGCGACCAGCCCTTTCGGAGCTCATACCAAAAGGGGAAGAGTGGTACATATCAGAGGCGGTCGAACAGGAGATCGTACTCCCCAACCGCAACTAAGGCGATCTGTTGGAGATACGAGGCAGGGGACTGCTCATGGGGCTCTGCTTGTAAGTTTCAACACGCATGCGCCAACTGCGGGGGCAAGCACGCTTCCGCTGCATGCAAAGGTGCCAAACACGAATCGAAAAGGGAAAAGAGAGAAAAGAGCAAGAAGCGTTAGCCTCAACCAGGGGAAAGGGGGGGACTGGTGGACATTAGTAAGTGCCAGCTGGCCAGATCCCCCATTATCACACAACGGCTGCGCAGATTGGCAAACAAATATCCGAACAAAACAGATGCCAGGATACTGGTAGAGGGCTTCGAGCAAGGCTTTGTTATTCCATTCCGGGGCCCGCTCCCCTCGGTGGGGGCGAGGAATTTGAAGTCGGCAAGGCAACACCCCGAGGTGGTTAGCGCTAAGATAGAGAAAGAATTGAACCTGGGTAGAGTTGAGGGCCCCCTCCCAAAGGAAGTACAAGAGGGCACAGTCGTCTCCCCGCTAGGCGTGGTTCCCAAGAAAGAAGAAGGTCAATTCAGGCTGATACACCACCTTTCGTTTCCGGAAGGTTCCTCCGTGAACGACGGTATCGACCCCGAAGCTTGCTCAGTGGGCTACGCGTCAGTCGACGACGCAATTGAGCTGGTGAAGGCGGCAGGCATAGGAGCCCTCATGGCGAAAGCGGATATTGAATCAGCGTTCCGCCTATTGCCGGTCCACCCCTCCAGTTTCCACCTACTGGGTTTCCAATGGGGCGAGGAGGTGTTTATTGACAAAGCCATGCCCATGGGCTGCGCGATATCATGCGCATATTTTGAGCAGTTCGCCACTTTCTTAGAATGGGCGCTTCATGACCAGCACCAGGAGGGTGGAAAACTGCACTACCTAGACGATTTCCTGTTCACAGGCCCGGCAGGTTCCTCAGTTTGCGCTAGCACATTGGCAGCCTTCGAGGATCTAGCCAGGTCCCTGGGGGTCCCCCTCGCAAAAGAAAAAACGACAAACCCGACCACGAGGCTCACGTTCCTGGGCATAGAATTAGATTCTATAGCAGGAACGGCCAGGCTGCCTCCAGACAAAGTAAAGGAATTTCGCGAGGAAGTATCGAAGCTACGGGGTCGGAAGAAAGCCACCCTGAGGGAGATCCAAGGAGTGATAGGTAGACTTAACTTCGCGGCTCGGGTAATCCCGCCCGCCAGGGTATTTTCGAGGCGCCTAACAGGGCTAACGGCCGGAGTCACCCACAAACACCACCACATCAGATTGAGCGCAGGCGTGAAACAGGACCTGCAGGTGTGGGACGAGTTCCTACAAGATTTCAATGGGGTGCGGATGTGGAGAGAGGGGTGGGTAACGGCCGAACAGATAGCTCTTTACACGGACGCGGCCGGAAGCCTGGGTTTCGGCGCGGTCCTGGGAAACAGTTGGTGCGCCAGCCAGTGGCCGGAGGAGTGGCATGCGCAGGGGCTCACTAGGAACATCACGTTTCTCGAGCTGTTCCCGATAATTGTAGCACTGACCATCTGGAGAGAAGAAATAAAAAATCTGAAACTCACGCTGTGGTCAGATAACATGGGAGTAGTGCAGGCCATTAACAGAGGCGCAGCGAGATGCCCGGACATGCTGAGGCTAATGCGGCGGTTAATTAAATTACAGCTGGAAGGGAATCTGGAGCTGAAGGCACGCCACGTGCCAGGGTCAGAGAACTCGGCAGCAGATGCACTCTCCCGGTCTCAAATGAAGAGGTTCAGAGAACTGGTGCCCGGGGCAGACAGGGAGATGACCCCCTTTCCACCGTCCCTCTGGGAACTGGGGGAGTAGACTTATCCTGGCTAATAGGGCAATCACTTACCGCGGAGGCAAACAGAAGATACAGGACTTACGCAAACACGGTAATGAGAGTTGGGGGTCTAAAATCGCTGGAAGACAGGGCGAAAACTCACACAGCAGTGGAGAAATTCGTACAATGGGCATTTAAGTCGAAGAAAATGAGATCGTGGGCCCAGGCGCATTTGTCCGCCATCGCCCATTTCGCCAGGCTTTATACAGGCGAGGACCCTACTACCTCGGCCTATTTAAAGACGGCCCTAAAAGGCTGGAGAAGGGTTGAAGGCAAAAAGAAGGACAACAGGCGTCCCATCGATTTCGCCAAGCTGGGGCAGCTCCTGGGAGCCCTCACAGGCTTAATATCAGACAAATATGAGCTGCTACTATTTAGGGCAGCATTCACCACGGCCTTCTTCGGAGCATTCCGAATCAGCGAATTAGTAGCCCCCAGCAAGTCGGGCCCAGCGCAGCAATGCCTGCAGGCAAGAGACATTAAACCAATGGCGAAGGCAGTGGAATTAACGCTGAGACAGTCCAAAACGGACAGGGCAAGGAGGGGGATGACGATACGTCTCCATTGCATCCCAGAGGCTGGGCTCTGCGCGGTATGCTGGCTTTTTAGGTACATGGGGGCACGACCAGCTGGTGAGGGCCCCCTCTCTTTATACATAAGGATGGAAGGAACCTGAGTAAGTTCCAGTTTACAGCCATAATGCGCCAAGGCCTTGGTAAAGCCGGGTATCGCGCGGCATCGTTTGCCTCGCACTCATTCAGGATCGGCGCAGCGACCTCGGCAGCGCAGCATGGCATGCCAGAGGACAGGATCCAGGCGGTAGGCAGATGGCGCTCCAAGGCGTACAAGTCGTACATACGCCCTCACCTTGTATAACAAATAAAAAAAAAAGAAGAGAAAGCCCCGAGGGGGGAGAGAGGGAGGTGGTCACTTTGGGATGCCGCACGGCAGGGTGATAGCCCCCTCGTAACTACACACGGTGCGCAGAAGGCCACCTAACAGAATGCTTTCTCTCGACAGGGGGATGCCCGCGGCTGGTCTGGGTGGTGGGACATTCATTCGTGTCCCGAATGGAGTCTTGGTGGCGGCAAGGGGGCCACAGCATAAGCAGGCCCAAATCGACGTACATCCGCTGGATAGGGCAGCCGGGTATGAGATGGGAGCAGCTACTGCCGACGCTGGACGGCCTCATGGCAGATTCGGCCTGGCTGCCCGACGTCCTGATCATCCACCTTGGGGGCAACGACCTGACCCGGCTAGGGCGAAAAGCAGTCGGGCAGGCCATCCAAAAAGATCTCACCAAGACAGCAGCGTGGCTGGGACCCACAACGATAGTCTGGTCCGAAATGATCAGCAGGAAGTATTGGAGAGGTGCCGATTCCAACAAGGCCGTCGATAACGCAAGGAGGAAATTAAATGTCGCGATGCACAAGTTTTGCCTCGCCAATGGCCTGGAATCAATCCGGCACGGCCTCATCCACCCGGGCCGCCCGGAACTCCACGGGCAAGACGGGGTGCACCTCTCCGAAAAGGGGATGAAGGTGTTCTGGGATAACTTGTGGGGTGCAATGACACTCGCAGGTTGCAATTAAAAAAAAATATATATATATATACACAAGTATGGAAAAAGGTGGGAGCCACGAACCAGGTGCAGGGGGCGGAGCCGCAGTAAGACGTGAGCCTCCCTGCGGCGTGGCGGAAAACCTACACTGGTTGGCTAAGAAAACACACCGGCGGGCGGTGTGTAAGAGGATGGCCACTCACTTTTGAATGCCGCACGGCAGGGTGACGTGGCGGCATAAAGGAGGGGAGTAACAGGAGGAGACGGCACTCGTGGCCCAGACCCGGCAGGGCGCAAATGGTAGCGAGCTGGGGACCTAACTCCCGACAGGAAAGCTCCCCTACGCAACACGCAGAAGGCGTGGGCAACCAACCACTGGAGCACCAATAGACTGGCAACAAACTGGTTTGTGTACAAGCCCCATTTTCGAACTAAGGAGGGCACAAAAAGACTGACACCAGTTATCACAAGATGGTGTCATAATTTGTATATGGCAATTATGATTGATGTTTACTGTTCGTAACATGGAAGATTGCTTGAAACCAGTTTGTGTTATTAATATGTCTTTGGTTATTAATAAACTGCGGCCAACAACGACCACTACTAATACCAGTTATTGTTGGCTGACATTATTTCCCACCATTAGCAACAGCAGAATGCGGGGGCCGGTAAGTATGTATGCTGGGGTCTCCGCGGAATAGGCGCATGCGAGGGTTATTGCAGAGGCCGCCGCACCCTCCCGTAAGGGTGGGGGAGGCTTGAAGGCCGGCGCCATAACCCTCGTGGTGCCACTAGCGGGGGTAAACTGGTTCTAGGCGCTTTGATGCGCCCAGGAACCAGCGGAAGCGGGGTGCGCACCAGCCACCCGACCGGAAGTGACCTGTTGACCCGAGCGCCCCCAAAGGGCGCCCAATGGTCAACCTGGCTTGGTTTGAACCCCCCAATCAGGGGGACTCACCTGAGGCCTGCATGGAGGGCTCAGGAGGATTTAAGCGACGCCGCCTCCCAGCAGAAGCACAACGCCTTCGAGGAGCTGGGAGAACGGCGCGACAAAAACAACGACTGAAGCCCACCCACCCACACCTAAGGAACAGCAAAGTCGCAGTGCTGGATAAGGGAAGGGGCGTTAGCGGAAATCCTACACTGGTTGGCTAAGAAAACACACCGGCGGGCGGTGTGTAAGAGGATGGCCACTCACTTTTGAATGCCGCACGGCAGGGTGACGTGGCGGCATAAAGGAGGGGAGTAACAGGAGGAGACGGCACTCGCGGCCCAGACCCGGCCGGACGGCAGGGCGCAAATGGTAGCGAGCTGGGGACCTAACTCCCGACAGGAAAGCTCCCCTCCGCAACACGCAGAAGGCGTGGGCAACCAACCACTGGAGCACCAATAGACTGGCAACAAACTGGTTTGTGTACAAGCCCCATTTTCGAACTAAGGAGTGCACAAAAAGACTGACACCAGTTATCACAAGATGGTATCATAATTTGTATATGGCAATTATGATTGATGTTTACTGTTCGTAAAATGGAAGATTGCTTGAAACCAGTTTGTGTTATTAATATGTCTTTGGTTATTAATAAACTGCGGCCAACAACGACCACTACTAATACCAGTTATTGTTGGCTGACATTATTTCCCACCATTGGCAACAGCAGAATGCGGGGGCCGGTAAGTATGTATGCTGGGGTCTCCGCGGAATAGGCACACGCGAGGGTTATAAGCAGAAGAAGCGCCTTGTCAGCGAACTGGAGCAATGACTTGGGACCACGTGTACTGTTCGGTGCTCCGCTGCTCTCTAGCAGACATACATGATATGATACACACATATATACATACATGTTATAAGAAAATATGAGTACATACATGCAAACACACACACACACACATATATGTATATATATTGCCATTATAAATTACAATACATTTTATTTAAGTATTAATTATAAAAAAATCCATTATTATTTGTAATATCAATACATCTAAGTCACGTAAATACAACACATATTGCATTACTAATGCTATAGGTGTCACATTTGAGAAAGTTAAAACTATTGGCATTGTAAATGACAAAGCTATTAATTTCGCTACTTTCAAAACCAACACATAAATAAACTTTCCTGATGCGAGACCTATTGCACTGCAAATGCTTGTTCTTTTTAAAGTGAGTCTTTGAGTACAAAGCTATATCCCCTTTCTTTACACTGGTTAGCTTCACGTGCTGATTCACTTTTCTGCTTGATGCAGTCTTTTTTGAGAAACTCAGTCTGTACAGTGCTTTCTGCCCTTCTACTGTCCTCAGGGTCCTGAAAATAATGGGAAAAATTGTTATCAGGATACAGCTACCAAAGCAGGTTTTTATTATATCACTGCCCCTCAAATTATATCCACCCTTGCTGGACTTCTGCGTAAATCCAGTCATTGTCTTTAGTTTTGGGTTCTGCTTCTTTTTAGAATACGGTGCAACTTTGTCTTCCTTCATCTTTAATCTGATTTTTAGGTTTGACATGTGATTGAGGAGCCCTAAGGTATTACGGCCCACAGAAGTGTACACTTCTGAACGTATTTTGGAAGTTCCCTTTCTCTTTCCTGAAGTGAAATTGATGCCAGCAACTGACACACTACCAGAACCGCGGCTTCTCTGCAATCCTTATCCAGGACTATCAGGGCAACTGCCTCAAAATTGCACATTAATTTCGTCCCAAAATCCAGAGCAGATACAGCTCCATTCTCATTCTCTACGTGTTTACCTCTGGTAATATGCAATGACGGTGTGCCATGCGCAGTCATCTAAATACTTGCAAAGTATTTACCGTTCTCCACAGGTGGTATCATTCCAAAGAGATGGCAAATGGTCGAACTCCTATGCCCATCCTGTGGTGTTGTATGAGAAAAGACCTGTTGCAACTGGTTGGTTTGAAGAGCAATCCAGAATGGAATGTCATCTCTTTTTGTGGCTGCTTTGTCCATAATAGCATTAATGGTCTGTGGACTAATTCCCTGATTTGCAGCATGCAACTGTGGTGGGCATTAAGACAAAATATCGAGTTTAAAATATCGTCCTACAGAAGTATCCAGTTTAAAATATCGTGACAACAAGAATATAGATGTCAAGAATATTGATTTGAAGGTAAGTAATATCGATTTTTAAAATATCGAGGTAATTAATATCGTTTGCAAAAATTGTTGTTAAAAATATTGTTTTTTAATTATAATGTATTTTTGTATATTTTATAAATGTATATGATGTTAATTGTTTGTATAATTATTGTTCATGATATTATATATATTTGTTCATTTTTTTTCAGTTACAAAATGTATTTTAATTACATTTTGTGTTTTTTTGTTCCGTAGCGGGTTTTGGATTTTTTGGGTTTTGGGTGGGAAGTAATTTAATTATAATAAATTCCTGAATTATTTTTATTTTATATTATTTATATAATTGATATATATTTATGTTAACTGTGATATTCATTTTTTAATATAAAATGTAAGTGCAAGTTGTGGGGTTTTTAATTTATAATTCGTTTTTAATTAACAATAATGTAATCTTTTTAGTTGTGGGTTGTGGGGTTAATAGTGGTAAAGGGTGAGAAGTGATTTGTTTTTAATTATTTGATAATTCATTATCAATTAATAATATTAGTTACATAATTAATCATTATGTTAATTGTTTTATGATTTATAGGGATGTTGTAGTTAGACTGACATTTCACTTGTACAAAACCAGAGAAATTCAGCAGTTATAATTACCTGAGCTAACTATAACTCACGGCCCCACAATGCGCTGCTTATCACCTCACAGATTATTTCAATCATGACATGGTCAGCAACATCACTGATGACATCACAAATCACATCCCTGATTACATCATCCACAGAACCACTTGCACACCAACTCATACCCCCATACAACCTCTTGTACGCCCAGGTGCACACCCAGACAACCATTCACATACCCATTCACAGACCGATACCAATACTTACACACCCACTCACTCCTCCATAGAGCCACAAACACAATCATTCACTCGTACAGCCACTCACACAACTATTTACTCCCCTATACAGCAACTCATACAACCAGTCAATCACCTGTTCAGCCAGTCACATTGCTACGTTTTTACCCATACAGCTATTCACACACCCAATTATTTACCTACACAGTCACTCACACACCGATTTACTCACCCATACAGTCTCACAACACAGCCACTCACTCAGCCATACCAGCACTCTCACACTCACTCACTCACACACCCACACAACCACTTACATATCCATTAACATATCATCATCATTTGATCTTTATTTCAACATTTTGTCAGTCATAAAAGATTGCAGTTAAAACATATATAAAACCAGAGGACATAAAATTAACATTTCATAAAATCAGATTATCAATCAGGATATGCAATCACAATAAACAATCACCCCTGGGTTCCGCTGTGATCAGGGAACATCTTTTGGTCCACATAGCTAGAAGGAACTTTGAGAGTGCATAAACTATATGCGGTGATGTGTCAGTCTTAAAGACTCTCATTGCAACATAAAATTTGTCGAATCCCATGTTCTTACATAAGGGTACCAACCAGTACTTTCTAGCTTTTCTGTAAACGGGGCAAAAAAGAGCATGTGTAATTCATCCTCCTTAGTCGCACCGCACCCGGGGCAGGAGTTACTCGTGGTAATCGACAACTTGCCTGTGAATGCCCTTAATGGTAGTGTTCCATGCCTCCATTGGATGTATAGCTTCCTAGCTCCTTCTGGATAAATGACATTCAAAAACTCCTTGAAAGCATAAGCGTGTTTAAGTGTTAAGAAGGTTGTTGTCAGAGAGCCAGCTTTGGAGTCATGCAACCATATATTCTGTTTATAATCCATGAAGGACTTTGCAAGCATTTTACCTGAGACCCCCCTGCATGTCAGTTCTGGATCATACCAGAGGTCTGATAGTCCCATTTTCCCCAGTTCCTTTTTCACAAATGCAAGCCAGGAGATGTCTGCTGCACTACCATGGCTCAACACGTCCTTTAATTGAAGCCTGTAGTTGGACAGTTCTGGAGTTATCCACACAAGCACTCACACATCTGCTCACTCACCCATACAGCCATTCACACACTCACTCTCCAATACAGCCACTCGCACACTGACTCACTCAACCAAACACCCACTCAAACAGCCACTCACTCACCCATACAGCCACTTACACACCCGGTCACCCACTCATTTAGCCTTTTATATACCCACTCACTCACCCATAGTCACTACAGAATCACTTACCCACCCATAGAGCTAATCACACTGCCAATCACTCACCCATCCAGCCACTGACACACCCACCCACCCACTCACTCACCAATGGAGCCACTCACATAGCAACTCACTCAACCACACAGCTGCATACCCACTCACACACCCATACAAACAAAGATACATACAGTCACACAGCCACTCACATAATATAGTTTAGAAATAGTATCACTCAGTAGTAGTACACTAAGTCTACTAATTTAACTTTTGTAGTAGATTAGTATATATTATTTTTACAACCATAAACTCTTAGAAAATACTTACCCTCACTAAATGGTGTCATCAGTGATGTCATTTAAGATGTCATCAATGATATCATCCGTGATGTCACTGACCATGTCTTGAGTGATGTAATATGTGCGGTTATAAGGAGCACATTGCGGGTTGTGAGTTATAGTTAGCTCAGGTAACTATATCTGTTGAATTCCCTGGTTTTGTACAAGTGAATTGTCAGCCTAACTATAACATCCCTGTAACCTTTGGTTGAAATGTTGAAATGCTGTGTTGTGTGTTTCTTGTATATATATATATATATATATATATAGTATATAACTCATGCCCAAAGGTAACTATAATTCGTGCCCAGAACCATACAGCTTCCTCATCATTAATTTCACTGCAAATGAGCCAGTGATATTTTCAATAATGTCATAGAAGATGTCGTGAGTACTGTAATACGTGGGGTAATTAGCACTGCCTGGTGAGGGTGCAAGTTATAGTGACCTGGGGCATGAGTAACAACTAATGCGGCAAAATTCTAGCCCTTGGTTTCCTTCCCCTTAGCAATTCCCGTGGTGGATTGTGGTGCAGTGTGCTCCAATTGTCTCCTGGAGAAAACATTTGACATCTAAACCTGAAGAAAGAACACCTACTTTAAGAAAAGGATTTGCGATCTCAACCAACCTGTTTTAAAAATGGCTATATAAGGCAAGCTAAAGACGTTTAATATCATGCATCGTTTAAAATACCTTCACTTCATTAGACACAAAATGTGTCCCGTTATCCATCATAATTTCTTTTGGAAACCCTTCTGGTTGAATTTTTTTTTTCAAGAAATCATAAAACATTATGTGTCGTCATGTGTTCACATGTTGGCCTGTGCAGGAACACCACCATTTTACATGCTCATGTTTAAACTAGACCTCTTTTCTTGAACGTTGACATTTGACACACTTTTGCTTGTGTGCTTGTAAGGATATTGTTCCAAGAAATAGCTTACATTTGTACATCTTTTTAGGCACATCATCATAAGCCTTGAACATTCTGTCAAAAGCTAAAGTTCTCTGCGCAAAATGTGGTTTATTATTGTCCGCTCTGCGACAGCTTTGCCAGAGTAGAATCAATAATAGCAGCCTGACTGGGACTTCAGCATGGCAACATGGGTGATGTTATGTGTATAAATTACATCACTCCTTTATTTAGGGAGTGGAGCATTTCACTGGCACTGCAGGGTTGACTCATGCTGGAATTCCAACCCAGCTGATTCCTATTTACCTCCTGAGAGGAATGAAGCCCAGCTCTCCACCAAGATGGACTTCCTGACAACACTTGGCCACAGGTAATGCTTTACTTAGATCACCCTACAGGGATTCTGGCAGATTCCCCAACCCTAGGCAAACTAGGCAAACCCTAGGATAAGTGGCGCTAAGTAGGAGCAAACTATAACAGCTTTATGCTTGCATATATTCTCTGTAAATAGCACAATGGTTGAACTATTTGTCTACTTCACTATTCTTGTATAGGGATCACACTCTTCTATTTCCTTCTATTGATTATTGCCACGAACATATTTTACACAAGAATCATAATGCTCCAATAAATGTTGAAAATGCTGTGTTGTGTGTTTTTTGTGTATCTCTTTGGGTATGCATGAGTTACCAAACAAAAAGACCAACATATCCTGATGGTGTGTGTCTTGCATGCCTAGAATCCCTCTTGCACAGTTTTGACGTTTTTGTTGTCCAACAAATGCAGTTTTACTGAAAAAGTATAAGTCATACGACATGGCACCACCAACGTTATTGCTTGGGTTCTTATTTAATGGATCATCCGAGTAGTTTTCTTTTGTACACTAAAAGACCCCTACTCACTTACTAACTGAAGACGTCCAAGGTGTTAGGGAAAAATCCTCCTCAGCTGACTAAGGGACCCCTATGTATTCTCTGTAGGTAGTTCAAGCATGAACCTTTCAAAGGATAACCCCACAGAGGTAACCTTTCTGAATTCCAAAATATTCATGGCTAATGCAGCACCAGTTAACATATCAGCGAACTGCAGAGATATAGTCACGGAGCTGTGACAACAGCATGGACTCATCCATACAGGAGGAGATTTGACCTTCGTGGTTGAGGCCTACAAAGCATACAGGACAGAGATATTCTATTCATGGGTTAGATTCCCAGGAGTGAATGCAAATTCAAGACCTTTTCATGCTTACACTATAGTAGCAGCATCTAACAACTGCACAGCTTATGAAACACTAGAAACACCACGAACATATCACCAAAATTGGTTTGAAGGCTCCCTAACACACAACACACATTAAACTTGGTACCATCAGCAAGCAGGGGAGCAACATGGCCAGTTTTATCCAGTTACACACCCTATCCAGATATAGCAAATCTGACATCACTACAGCTACGTACACTCTACATAGACCTTGTCATAATATTCAAATGTTTGACACAGTATATGATGCGAACAATGACAGTAAATCCCGCAAGGACCGCTCAAGCTGCACAACCACAATTGGATAGTCTTGGAATTATTCCAGAGACCATCAGTGCAGGTATGGGTGAGGTTCCCGCCAGACAGGGGGCAATTCTGTTCTGGATTGTACAACATTTGTCAAGTTAAAAACTCGGGAATGTCCCATCAGTCAATTCCATTGGTATCACAGAAATTAATAGAATTTACAAAACAATAAATTATAAATCACAGTATGCATGAAAGTATAAAAAGAGTGAAAAAAGAAGAGTTAGACAAAGCAACTCAGTTTTAACAGATTACACAACCGTTATGGTGTCATATTAAGGGCATGGAGTTTATGAATTTCTGTGATACCAATTGCATTGACTGACGGGACATTCTCGTGTTTTTAACTTGACAAATTTTGTATTGCGAATAATAAATATATGTCATATATTTTGTAAACACTAAGTGGTATAGTGATTTCCCTATTACATGTGGCTGAATCCTGAAATGTGTGGGTAGTGATGAATGAAAATAAGAGTGTATCAGGGTGAATGTTTTTTCAAACTAGGCTCTCGGTTTAGAAATGTACCTAAGGGATACTTTCTTCATTCACTTTGTAAGTGCCTTCTTCCCTTTGGTTTTAAGGGGCCCCTCTCTTTCTCCTAATAGTTACCAGTAATGAAACCAGACAATTCATATCATTTAGTGTTAGATTACAGACTCTTAAACAACATTACTTGCACATTCACTGTGCAAAACGCGCACAGCATGGCACCATTGAACAACATAGTGTGAAAGAAATACAAAACCACATTAGAGATTTCAAATGGGTTTTTCTGCCAAAATATAGCACCTGAAAGCAGATACTTGACCGCTTTTAACCCTCGGTTCTCTAAAGCAGTTCTGTCGATTGACCAGGGGTATTAGAATAGCCCCAGGCTTTTTTCAGCTCAAGTAACAGAGTTTTTACAAGATTTTGATGACCAGGCATTGTCTTACATCAACTCACTTGGCTAGAGTAGATCACAAAGTTTTGCGATTTGCTTACTTGGGTGACAAATATAATTAAAAAAATCAAAAATTGTCTTTCTCAGTGTCTTGTTTTTGGGATACGAGCTGTCAAGTGAAACCAGAAGCTGTGTGACATATTTCTTAGCGAAGGATGCTCTCTTACAACCACATTGAAAAAACACCAGTCAATATTGCGCTCCATAAATTATAGCACAACTTACATTCCAGATTATACAGAATGGGTAAAGCCATTCTACGATTTGATTTGTCTAAACTTTTCAAGTTCACATTGGACAACTGAACAATAACACATCCTACGTTCAGTTCGAGCTGAAATGTTAGCTTCAAAACATTTACACACACACATGTTAAAATACCAAAAACCTTGTGATCTCTATAATTGTAGGTACATCAGGGTACCACATTCAAGGAAGGAGACACAGTACCAATTGCATATAGATCTCATTTATATGCCAATGCAGTAATGCATTTTGCACCGACAGAAAAAATACTGACTGCAGTATTTTTGGGGCATAAGGATGTCATATTCTCTAAAATGAGGGATGCAAATAGATAAGAGTAAGGTCAGACTAAACCAGTACACACCCTTAATCAGAAGGAAACACAAGTCCACGGCAGGAGGGTCTATGTCACTGGCCCAAAAAAATCAATCAAGCCACCACAGTGTCGGCCGCCCTTTACAGGACAGATATTTGGGGCTACACTGTTGCTTCCATATTATCCATTGAGGAAAAGCAATTTATTAAAGGTCTTTTCAATTACCCACAAAGCGCCCCATTAGTTCTGTTGAGATTCGATCTATCCCTTAACCCGATACACTTGGTATCTTTTCTCAAACCATTGTTATATTGGGTGAGGGTTGGGTCTACCCGTAATTAACTATTAACAGAGAGGCACTCAGCGACCTGATTAATTGTGACAAATTCATCTGCACCCCATGGTTGAAGCATGTCAAAAAGTAGTTTGAACTGCTTAATTTGGGAAATTTATGGATTACTCCTAACGAAGTCACTAAAGGTGATAAGCTGCTCTTAAATAAAATCTACTGGGATCCAGTTTTGACTAGAACCTGGGTTGAACACAGGGATCGGTCCCTAACAGGGCAATTCCTGCTCACAAATGTTTGTCCAATTTTTAAATCTATTTGGACAAGGTTTATCCTGCTGTGGCGAAACGTCTGTATTTACAGTCCAGTTCTGGCACCCTACCCTTAAGATCATTTACCTCAAGATGGTGCAAAATGGAGTGTGATCAAGAGACCTGCCCCTTTTGCCCATTGTCAAAGGAAACAGAGGCCCACGTTCTGCTCTTTTGCCCCAAATATTCCATATTACGCAAAATATGGATAATTGCATTGTGCAAGTTGGAGGATTCAAGATACTATTGGGAGGCATTGCGATTATTGAAAAGGGACATGAAAGAGTGACTAGTATTTGCGGTCTCACATTTAATTAGGAGGGCTTGGTCGATATGAACAAAAAGTCTAACATCAGGGAATCTGTAACCATTATTGCTGCTACTCATGTATAAGGTATTGTTATACTTGGCATCTTTTGGCGTGTTTCCCCGGAGTTTTTGCTTTCTGCCCTCCCGGTTTTTACTCTTTTTTTGCTGGTATAACGTTTCTGCGAGCTTTTCGCACTGCTGATCAGTGGTAAAGCGCTGGTGCCCCTGTGGTAAATTGTGTTATGATTGGATGTGTGACTTACTGGTCAGTCCCCAGTAAAGGGCACTGCAGGTGCCGGGGCTTGTGAGTCAACTGCTACTAGTGGCCTGCAGCACGGATTGTGCCACCCACGTACGCAGCAAGAAAAAGGTATAAGTGAATGCAGTTTGGTATGCCTGAACTCAGCGTCTAAAGATGCAGCCTTTAGCGAGGGTGCCCTTTTCATTCTGAGTTCATAGAAGCCACTTTTAAAAAGTGGGTATTATTTTGCTCGGTCATCCTGTGTGCCTCTGCTGGAATGTGGATTGCCTGTCTGGTTTTTGGACGACAGATGGCTGGGGAGCAGGGTGGCTCCCGAACGTCTATGTAGGTCAGGAAAGGTCTAAACAGACCTGGGTTACGATGGGGAGAAGAGGGAGAAGATTTCCTTGCACCTCAAAGGACCTGGTCTGCCTCTGACAAAGCCGTCTCCACCTCCTTCCGGGAATTCACACCAGAGAAGGCCCAACTGGTTCTGGCCGTACACCGACACCCTCTGCCTGGAAGATCAAAGGATTTTTGTGTACAAATACTGTGTCCCAGACCCCTGAACTTTAGAACTCATCTGGATCAAGAAGACTGCACAGAAGAAGAGCCGGTGTAGCTGCTAAAAAAACGACCGCTTTGCTGCGTGCTTTGCTGGGCTGACCTGCAGTGGCTGATTCTGTATTGGGCAGTGAAAGGCCTGGACTGGACTTTCTGCAACCGAATTGGTGAGACTCTCCAAGGGCTTGAGGTAGAGCTTGCCCCCTGTTCACGAAGTCTCAGGAACAACAAAGACTTCTGGTTCTTCGACCCGCAGCACTGGGGACTGTGTGTTTTGTGCTGAAACCCGAAGAACGCCACTCGACGACGTCTACAATGACCCTGCCGAACCCGTGTCCTGAAGGCACCGCAGAGGGCACTGCCGCATTCCCGCACCAAGACCCTTGTCCACCGACGATGCCTGCTGACACCATCACCGAGCGGCTGCTCGCACCGTGACCTGTGGGCACCCCACTCCGCCTGCCTTGCTCCCCACCGAAGCTTTGGCACAGCGAAGGACACTGCCGCACCGCAACCCTGGTCTCACCGACGATGCCTGCAAATGCCATCACTTAGCCACTGCTCGCACTTAATCTGAAGGCCTGCACTCTGCAGCGCCTCACTAAGTGACGACGCCGTGACCTTCCTGAAGCCGCCACTTCCCGCCGAAATCGGTACCGCTGCTTGCACCGTAATTCAGAGACACCGCTCATAAGTTACACGATGCACCGCCCTCATTCCACACGGCAGCCTTGGTCCAGCGACGCTGGTGTCATCGACTTTAGTTTGTCAGCCGACGACAGGGCTTCAGCTACGACATCGCCGCTGCTTGCACCGTGACCTGCTAGCACCGTGATGAGCACCACCTCCATCTTGCACCACAACCCTGGTCTCACCGACGACGCCATCTGACGCCGCCACCAAGCCGCTGCTCGCACCGCGACCTGAGGGCACCGCACACCGCACAGCTGCGCTTCACACCACAGCACCCACTGCCTGTTGGCGCCAGCGCTCTATACCCCATCAGAAAGGAGCTCGATCTGCAACGCGTGTGACTTCAAGGGCCCCATCGCCCTGCATCTCTGAAAGGTGCTGTTTGCGGGTCTTCCCGACACCGTAGTTGGCCTGCGACCCCGCGGTCAGCCAGAACTGTTTTTGGATTTCTGTGCTTACAAAGCAGTGGAAGCCTGGACGGAGCTATCCGCACAACGAACTCTTTTTAATCAATGTATTTTGGAACTGTGAACTTTTAAGTATAGGATTGTGGATTTTCATCGTTTTTGGTCTTGTTTTAATTATATAAAATATTGGATATTTTTCTAAACTGGTGTGGGTCCATTTGTGGTGCGTACACCCTGTCTCCTCTTGCCAAGCTACCAAGGGGGTGAGCAGGAGTTATTTTAGACGTGTAACTCCCTTATCCTGACTAGAGTGGTGGTTTTTGCCTGGCGTTGGCCCGCGTCCTTGCCTACCAAAAATCCCCTTTCTAACAGGTATACGTCTTAAAAATCCGGTACCAATAGCATAAATTGTTTTTGCTGCGTGCTTTGCTGGGCTGACCTGCAGTGGCTGATTCTGTATTGGGCAGTGAAAGGCCTGGACTGGACTTTCTGCAACCGAATTGGTGAGACTCTCCAAGGGCTTGAGGTAGAGCTTGCCCCCTGTTCACGAAGTCTCAGGAACAACAAAGACTTCTGGTTCTTCGACCCGCAGCACTGGGGACTGTGTGTTTTGTGCTGAAACCCGCAGAACGCCACTCGACGACGTCTACAATGACCCTGCCGAACCCGTGTCCTGAAGGCACCGCAGAGGGCACTGCCGCATCACCGCACCAAGACCCTTGTCCACCGACGATGCCTGCTGACACCATCACCGAGCGGCTGCTCGCACCGTGACCTGTGGGCACCCCACTCCGCCTGCCTTGCTCCCCACCGAAGCTTTGGCACAGCGAAGGACACTGCCGCACCGCAACCCTGGTCTTACCGACGATGCCTGCAAACGCCATCACTGAGCCACTGCTCGCACCACAACCTGAAGGCCTGCACTCTGCAGCGCCTCACTAAGTGACGACGCCGTGACCTTCCTGAAGCCGCCACTTCCCGCCGAAATCGATACCACTGCTTGCACCGTAATTCAGAGACACCGCTCGTAAGTTACACGATGCACCGCCCTCATCCCACACGGCAGCCTTGGTCCAGCGACGCTGGTGTCATCGACTTTAGTTTGTCAGCCGACGACAGGGCTTCAGCTACGACATCGCCGCTGCTTGCACCGTGACCTGCTAGCACCGTGATGAGCACCACCTCCATCTTGCACCACAACCCTGGTCTCACCAACGACGCCATCTGACGCCGCCACCAAGCCGCTGCTCGCACCGCGACCTGAGGGCACCGCACACCGCACAGCTGCGTTTCACACCACAGCACCCACTGCCTGTTGGCGCCAGCGCTCTATACCCCATCAGAAAGGAGCTCGATCTGCAACGCGTCTGACTTCAAGGGCCCCATCGCCCTACATCTCTGAAAGGTGCTGTTTGCGGGTCTTCCCGACACCGTAGTTGGCCTGCGACCCCGCGGTCAGCCAGAACTGTTTTTGGATTTCTGTGCTTACAATGCAGTGGAAGCCTGGACGGAGCTATCCGCACAAGGAACTCTTTTTAATCAATGTATTTTGGAACTGTGAACTTTTAAGTATAGGATTGTGGATTTTCATCGTTTTTGGTCTTGTTTTAATTATATAAAATATTGGATATTTTTCTAAACTGGTGTGGGTCCATTTGTGGTGCGTACACCCTGTCTCCTCTTGCCAAGCTACCAAGGGGGTGAGCAGGAGTTATTTTAGACGTGTAACTCCCTTATCCTGACTAGAGTGGTGGTTTTTGCCTGGCGTTGGCCCGCGTCCTTGCCTACCAAAAATCCCCTTTCTAACAGGTATACGTCTTAAAAATCCGGTACCAATAGCATAAATTGTTTTTGCTAATTGATTTTAATCTTGCCTCTTTTAATGTGAACTTTTTATTAATTAACAGCAGGTTGGATTGCCTAATATCTGTTGATTTGGCCCTTTTTGCAGGGCCATCCTTGAACTTTTTGCCTTCCTCCTAGACTTTTTTCTGACATGGTGTTTGTGGTTTTAGGACTATGGGCACTTTAGCACTGCTGTCCAGTGTAAAGTGCATGTGCTCTCTGTGGTAAATATGATAAGATTGGTCTACCCCTGTTTGGCTTATTTAATTAACCTATCAGTCCCTTGTAAAGTGGTATCTCATATATCCGGGGCTGGAAAATTAAATGCTACTGGTGGGCTTGCAGCGCTGAATGCGCCACCCACCAAAGTAGCCTTTCAAACCTGTCTCAGGCCTCTGCCATTGCAGGGCCTGTGTGTGCAGTGTTACTGCCGCTGTGATGTGGCACCTAAAGTTTGTGCCATGTCTGTGACCCCCCTTTTACTACATGTGAGTCACCCCTAAAGTAGGCCCTAGCTAGCCCTATTGGCAGGGTGTATTGTAGGTAAAAAGTAGGACATATTCCTTAAGTGTGTGACATGTCCTGGTAGTGACAAACAGCCATTTTGGTTTCTCACTGCTGTGAGGCTGCCCTCCCATAGAAATGCATTGGGGATTCCCTGATAAGTGTTTCAATGGTAATTCCTCATATGAGAGGAGCACCGTATTCAAGTTTGGTATGGTTGGAATAGTAATAATAAATACTGTGCAATGGTGTGCGCAAATTTATTATCACTATTTTAGAAATGCCACTTCTAGAAGTTGGCATTTCTGTGTGCTATGTGTCTGCCTGCCTGCTGTGGATTGCATGTCTGTTTTTTGAGTGGCAGGAGCTCGTGAAGTGTGTGTGTCTCCAGGAGGGGCAGGGTGATTCAGCGCTAGGCTGAATAGGGCATTTGCATTTGGATTAGTGGGTGGAGTAGTCCCCTGACCCTGAATAGGTCTGTGCCTGCCTATGTGAATGCTGGCTCCGTCCTCCTGTAGTGTGTCTGATGACAGAGTCCCAACTTGACAAAGAGGAAGAGGAGCCCTGTAAACAAAGTGCTCCACACTCCCCAGAACCAGTTAAAACTGGTTCCCCCAAGCCCTGTGCATACAAAGGAATTTGGGATATAAATATTGGGGCTGTTACCCCATATGTAGTGCTGTTCCTGTGTCTCCTGGTGACTTGGGGGGGGACTCACTGCTGCTGGGCGCCAGGATGAACTGCCACAAGGGACTGCTTCCCTGCTGGAGGGCCCTGTGAGATGGCCTGCCTGGGCCCAGCCTTGTGGCCCTCTACATTTCTGGCGTCTATCGCCTCGTGAGCACTGTAACCTTTTCTCCCACAACAGGGAGAGTGTGGGTGCCTGGCATCGGTTGGCTGCGTCATCTTCAGGGGTAGTCCCAGTGTGGAGATTCCCCCACATTGCTGGTGGCAAAGCGGGAGCCCACCCCCCACCGTGCTATGCTGAGGAGCGGGAGCCCAAGCAGCATTAAAGCCCATGAAGCGGGGTCCTACCCTGCATTTGTGTAATCCAGAGCGCATGGTGAGCGCTCGCACCTTTTTTTTATGTCCGGGCCCATAAGGACGAATGTAGAAGCCCCGACAGAGACTTCGCTCCTTGTGAGGCCGGAAGACAGGCAGGGCTGCCTGGTGGTGGGTGGGGCTCCTGTTGGATCGAAGAGAGTTGCATCCCACGACCTCAGCACATTGTGCATCCTGGTTTCTGCTGCATGGGCAGCCAAAGGGGTCAGTGGAAGGCCCACAGCTTACGCCCTGACTATTTGGACATAGGGCATTTGAGCCTCAGTACAAGGCCAGTTGGCCTGGGGTCAGTTCAGCGATCATGCTAAGGTGTTGTGTGCTTTTATAGGTGTACTGATAGGGCGCAAGGCCCTAAGGTGATGTACGCACCTAATTAGTGTTTCTATAGCGCCTTGATGCCCATGGGCTTAGTTTGCGCTTTATAAATCCCTAATTCATTCATTCATGGTGCACAGCGTTTTATTGCATAATGTGTTTATGCTGATGAGGCCTATTGCGTAATGTGTTTATGCTAATGAGGTTTGGGCCTAATGTGTTTTATGCCTAATGTGATAATGCTGAGGCCATTATTGTACCAGTAGTTACTGGTTGTGTTTTATGTTTACTACCAGCATTCTTATGGTTCTGACCGTGGCCCGATTGGCCTGGTCCTGTATATAATCCCCTGTGAATATTGCCCTTTGTCAGTTGACACAGTGTATATTGTGCGATTATGATTCTAATGTGTTTTGGATAATACAAAGGCTATTTTTTATATAACCTTGTGTGGAGTTCCTTTTGTGGTGTGCCTAGTGTGTTGCTGCTGTGTGTGTGTGTGTGTGTGTGTGTGTTGTGCAAACGCTTTACACATTGCCTCTGGGATAAGCCTGACTGCTTGTGCCAAGCTACCAAGGGCTACCAATCCCAATGAAATCATGCCTCTAGATCAGTATGATTAACTCATCTATACTGACGGTTCTGCTCAACCTGCCGTAGAGAATACGGATCCCGGATTCCCCACACTGATAGTGTGTGATTCGTATTATTGTGTTCAGTCTTACAATAAGTACTTACACTACTGGACCAAGAATGGATTCAGAGATCCCAAAGGGTACATAATAAAGCAGAAGCTGCTTTGGGGACAGGTGGCCAAACTTAAAGCATTTTTGCCACTGACTCATGTGACACATACACTGAGTCATCAGCATGTAGGAATGCATGTTGCAGGGAATTCCATGGCTGACGAAAGCAGCAAAAGCAACAGAGCAAACTGCTGCAGTCGCTACAATTACTCGTTCTAGTATGAGGACAGATGGAGACATCATGACAGCTATCATTGCTGCGCAAGATGGCACTCTCTTGCTGAAAGGTTTTCCTACTAAATATGCCTACCAGTTAAATGTGTACAACATATAATTTGCTCAGAGTCCCGGAGTGGGGGATAGAGTAATTCCAATCTCTGTCCGCAGGTTAGGGTTAATCCTAGCAGTGCATGAGGATCTAGCATCTGCTAACGTAAGAGTGGTGGCTACAATTTCACTATTGAAGCAATGCTACTTGTGGCCTGATTAATAGAAGAAGGCCAAGTACTTCATCCTTAAATGTGACATCTGCCAGCAGATGAAGGTTTCCACCATAGCGCATCTACCACAGACACCTCCATTGATCTAAGACAAGTCTCTGGCTTGTGCGGGGGGGCGTGGCTAGCAAGCCATCATGGCGGACGGAGGCTGTTAGAGCTCCGGTGCCGCCGGGGGAAAAACAAATCCTGAATGCCGTAACGGAGGGCCGTCCTGCGCCACCGAAGGTGGGATTCTGCCACTGGAGTCCCCCGCTAGACTCGACGGAGGTTTGGAGACTCCGGGAGCCACGGCTGCCCGGCGAACCGCGACGGAACATCTGCTGCCTAGCCCCAAGCTACGAGCCGGGGCCTCGAGTACGGACTGTACCCGGGACACGGAAAGCTACCTGCCGAGGTGACGGGAGGCTGCCCTGAAGCGATCCGCTGGTGCGCCGCCCGCTTACTAGCGGGGCCCAGAAGGTGCGAGCTGAGACCACCCTCTCCCCCCCGATACCCCTGGTGCGAGATTCCGGGGGTCTGGAGGCGACCACTTGGAGGAGGGGGCTGGCGCATGGACGGGAGCCCTGCCTGCCGGAACCCCGGAGCCACACCACACCGACGTCCATGACTGGAGCCCAGTAAGGCTACTGCTGAGTGGGGGGCACACGGAGACACCGTGGACTGCGCTGCACTGACCTCGTCTGCTTTCCCCCACTTCCCTCCTCTCCCCCCTCCCCGCTGCCATTGCAGCTACTGGAGGATCGTGAAGGCGGGATACTGCCAGAACAGATGGCCTAGGTAGGGGCTGGGGATGCGGAGAGAGCCACTGGAACTACCCTATGTGAGGTGGGGGTAGTGGACGGAGGGGAACCACCGGCCTAGAACTGCACTACGCCGGAGGGGTGAGGACCCAGAGGGTCGGCCCCTAACCCAGCGAAGACGCGGGAACGGCCCAGAAAGACGAGTGGGGGCGCGGAGGAAGCCGCCATTGCTGCCCTAGGCGAGGAGTATAAGATCGCCCACTCTGGGTCCAAGGTGACGGCGAAAACTGGTGCCCACCCTGCAAACTGGTCCCTGTCGCCCCTTTGAAGTGGAAGAAGGTGAGAGTGACCTGCGAATTCACAAGCAACAGTGCCCTAGAGAACCCTGTCGATAGACGGACTATCGGTCAAAGTCTAGAAAGACCTCAGGACTGAGTCGGGAGTAGGCGTGGGCGGAAAATCCGTTCCGCTCGCGGATTTTGCGGATTTTCGGGAAATCCGCAATCCGCGAGATTTGCGAATTTCCCGCAAAATCCGCAAATCCGCGAGCAGCGGATTTTGCTCGCACTGCTCGCACTGTTCGCGTGAGTTCGCGCCCCGCGAATAAGTGCAAAATTGCAGAAATACGATCTTAGCAAAACTGAAAGTAACTACTTACCAGGTTCAAAAGTTCAGGCTCATCATTAGTAGCCATTTCCTGGAGTGCTTCCTGAGGGGCCCCTCCAGAGTTCAGTTGCCAGTTGAAACTATTATGTGACCCTGCTCTGAACCTCAGAATAGTTACACATATGCCACAAAGGTCCTGAATTACAGCTAAGGGAGACAAGCAGGAGCCAGGCTGGAAGTTAAAATCCATTAATCAGCCCCTAATTCATTATTGTCAGTTGGGGCAGGGCAGGTGTTGTAACTAATTTTGCAACAATGAAAGCACTTAGCAAGTGCAAAAGATCACTAATCAGGGCGCACTAAGGAAGCAGGTGCCAGCTAAAAAAATATTCTGTGACACATGAATCAGCCCCAAATTAATTCAGGTCACTTGAGGCAGGGAAGGTGTGCTTTGCTTTGCCGAAAATAATGTACACTGGACAACCAGAGGGTGTGGTGATGAAACAGAGGGTGGCATGGGTGGGCCAGAGGGTGGCATGAGTAGTCAGAGAGTGGCAGTGGTGACAGAGAGTGGCAGTGATGAAGAAGAGTGTCCCAAACAGGCTGGACACGTAGAAACAACAAGTTCGCGAAACTTGCGACCCGACAGGTAAGTTCGCAATTTGCGAAAGTGTACAAAACCCTCGCGAACTGGCAGAAACACGGGCGAACACAAAAAAAAAAAAAAATCCGCAAATTCGCGGGAATTCGCGGATTTTGCGGATTGCGAATCCGCAAATCCGCAAAATTCGCGAACGCGAGATCCGCAAAATTCGCTCATGCTTAGTCGGGAGACCGAGTGGGAGAAACACGAGTGGTGATAAGTAACTGCCCTGCGACGTAGCCCCAGCAACTTGGTGGGCCTCTGGGCAACAACCATGGTATGGAAAGGAGCAAAGACCACGGATGGCAAGGAAGGAACATCCACGGGGCCTACTCCGGACGCGAGCCAGGGAGGTCCCACACCTCTAACACTGAACTCTACCCTCTCAGAAGACCAGCAGGGGGACAAACTGGATCTAATACTCAAGGAAATCAGAGACTCTAGGGCCGCGATGGAGACGCAAATGGGCACCCTTATCACTAATCTCTCACTGCTTAAAGCTGACCATGACAAACTGGCGGACAAAGTCAAAGACCAAGGGATGACACTGACGGAACTTACCCCGACGGTGGGGGAACACACCGAACCCATCCAACAAATCCAACACCAGGTGAAAACTCTTATGGAACGTGTGGAGGATGCAGAAGGCTGCAATCGACGCAACAACATACGCGTCATTGGAATTCCGGAACGCAGTGAGGGGCCCCACGCGACGGAATTCATGGAGCAGTGGTTCCGAGATAACATAGCTGCAGAGGGACTATCACCGTTCTACTGTGTGGAGAGGGCACACAGGATCCCCACTGGCCGACCGAGACCGGGACAGCCACCTGGCCACTGATTGTGAAGATTCTTAACTACCGAGATATGGACACGCTGATTAGACAGGCCCAGATGAAATCCATCATAGAGGACGAGAACAAACGTATCTCACTATACCCGGATTATGCCAACCTGGTGCAGAAGCAGAGTTCCTCCTACTATGAGGTGAAAAAGAGACTCCAGAGAGCCAAACTCCAATATGCCCTGTTGTTTCCTGCACGCCTCAAGGTGATCCACGACAACAAAACTCACTTCTTTGAAAGCCCCACAGATGTGGAAGAGTGGCTAGAAGTTATGGATATTGAGGAGAACCAGGACCCGACCCATGGTTCAACGGCCAGCGGATCCAAGGACGGATCGGATCATGCGGAGGACAGATCAGGTGCACGTAGCACAGAACCGAAACGGCGCAAACCTACTGCCCACCAACAGAAAAAAGGACAGGAAGTTGCTATAGCACTGTTGGGCTCCTTCAGGGAGGAACGTGGAACAATAAATACGGACACTGAAGACAGCACTGTACATTCGGACTCGGAAAACAGTATGGTGTTATTCCCGACTGTCACGCCTAGAGCGGCGGATGACATATTGGACAATGCCCAAGAGTGACTCCTCACACGGATGAGACCTGGAACTCCAGGTCAACTTGGTATCCTTTTTCTTTTAGTATAACCTGAATACACAGCCAAACCATGGTGGGAGAGGGGGATCCACAGACGGGGTACATGATTGTGATTATATAGTGATATGTTGACCCTTGAGGTAACCGAGGTGAGCTTTCTATCTATTGTCTCTGACATGAGGACCTCACGCACCCCACACTCCTGTGCCACACAGGGATATAGCACTGTATAAGTAGGACACATGCCCCTCCTCCCAAAACGCGGCTACCATCAATAGACGATTGTATGACACCTCTCCCGGCGGTGCGGTTGAGCCGGCGGCGCAGACAAGTATGGCTCTTTGGACACGGCCCAAGCTTAGCCAACCCCCCAGAAGCGTATGCAACACAGATTGTTTGGTTATGTTTTACAGTTCCATGTTCGGCACAGCAGGGTTCCGAGGCTGCACCTCCAGAGTTTGTGTTTGGGAGGGGGAGGGAATCATCTCCTGGCTAGCACTGACGATGTACACACTGCAAAGTAAAATAATACTCACTGTAACACCTGAATCTGGATATGGCTGAAAAGAATGGAAAATATAGGCTGGTTACCTGGAATGTGCGAGGATTAGGGGCGGTACAGAAGAGACATAGAGTACATGCCTTTTTGATTCGCCAGCGAGCACACATAGTATTCCTGCAGGAATCCCACCTAACACAGTCTGAGGCACACACGTTACGGAAAAAATGGAGGGGAACCGTCTTTTCCACTACGTTGTCTGCTTTCTCCAGGGGGGCCACGATAGGGGTGAGATACGGTATCCCTTTCGTGGAAGAGGAGAGGAGGGTGGATGAACAAGGGCGATACATACTGGTAAAGGGCACACTAAACGGTATAATGGTGGTCTTGGGTAGCATCTACGCCCCGAACTTTGACCAGGACAGATTCCTCACAACCGTCGGCCGGGCCTTGGCAGACTGGATAGACATTCCCTGGATCCTGGGGGGTGATTGGAACATGATACTAGATGTGGACCTGGACAGATCACACCCTCCCCTCCAGGCGACAGGGGTACACAAATTGTCTGACTCATTTAGGACATGGCTTCAGGGATGGGGCATAACAGATGTGTGGCACTCACTACACCCAACACACAAAGAATACTCATACTACTCCCCATTGCATAACCTACATACCCGACTAGAGAGATTCATCTGCACCAATTCCTTACTGACAAAGTGCACGTCCTCAGATTATCTTGCCAAAACCTTTTCGGATCATAGGCCGCAAACACTAGACCTACACTGGGGTAGGATACCCTCACCAGTCCCCACCTGGAGACTCAACCCCTCCCTACTTGAAGACGGCCCGTTCCGCACACACCTTGCCTACACATTAACCAATTATTTCAGGGAAAACTGGGACTCCACGTCATCGATCTTGGTAGTGTGGGATGCAATGAAGGCTGTGATAAGGGGAGCTGCGATAGGTAGATTGGTGGGAGCCAGACAAGAAATTCATGGAAAACTCTGTGAAGTGGAGAACCGCCTGAAAGAGCTTGAGACTGAGGTGGGAATTGACCCAGAGCGCAAAGTCGACTTACAATTGTGTAACATTGAACATGCAGAAATCCTAGAAACCATAAGGGTTATAGATTATGGGGACTATCTGAGGCGACAGCAGGCGGAGGCGGATAGATCCGGTGCACTGCTAGCTCGTCTGATCCGAGATACCCCTGAGGTCCCAGTAATTACGAGCATCCGAGATGAAACAGGCAGATAGGTCAACACACAACCAGAAATCAACACTGTGTTCAACACCCATCTAGAGGGACTCTATGCTCCTCCCCCTGCAGATACTAGAGATGACATGATAGACTTCCTAGGAGAATTGACAATTCCAACCCTGACCCAAGAGATTCAGACGGCCCTAGCCAGGCCCATAACGCAACAGGAAATAAAAGTAGCTATCCACACACTTAACCGGGGTAAGACTCCGGGTATGGATGGATTGCCTGGGGAGTTTTACCAAACCTACTCCGAAACACTGGCACCCGTCTTGGAAAAAAATTGCAAAACTGCTTATGAAGTCAGCCATCTACCAGTCACGGCTATGCAGGCCTTAGTAATATCCATCCCGAAACCCGGCAGAGACACCCTTAACGTGAGCAACTATAGACCCCTCTCCATGCTCTCCTCGGAGTATAAAATCCTTAGCAAAGCTATCGCCTTATGAATACAAGCCCACCTCCCTGGCCTGATCCACACTGACCAATGTGGCTTCCTCCCAGAGAGGAGCACTTCTCAGAATACGCGGCGACTCCACGCCCTCATGACGACCACCCCACAAGAACTGCTGTATGCTGGCTGCCTAGCCCTAGATCTCCGACAGGCGTTTGATTCCCTGGCATGGGACTTTATGTTTGAAGTTCTGAGCCGCTTCAGCTTCCCGGATGCCCTGATAAAATGGATTTATCTACTGTACACGATTCCAACGGCTAGAGCACGCACAGGCAGGTACACCTCGGACAGTTATGACGTCCACAGGGGCACCTGACAGGGATCCCCGCTGTCGCCATTTTTGTTCGTACTTACATTAGAACCTCTAGCGATTGCACTCCGAAATAGGGCAGCGGAGACGGGCATACTAGTTGGGGACATCCACAACTTACTCTCCATATACGCCGACGATATAGTGGTGTTCCTCCGTAATTTGCAGGATGATCATTCACAACTAGCGGCCATCTTTGAACGATTTGAGAAAATATCTGGCCTGGCAATAAACCCAAGAAAATCCCTGGGCTTCTTTTTCCGAGACGGACAGCGGCCTACCCATATACAGTTTGGAACCTATGAGATCCAGGTAGCACCAACCACGTTCAAATACCTCGGTATTAACGTATATCGGAGTTCGAAGGACCAGATTGAGGGTAATGTACGGAGGGTAGTCAATGGCCTTCGGGGTAGCGTGAGCTTTTGGACGTCCCTGCCCCTCTCTGTAATGGGCCGGGTGGCGATATCAAAGATGGTCCTGCTTCCTCCGGATACTGTACTACTTCGTAAACTTACCAGTACTACTCCCACAACAAATTTTTACCACACTAAACACACTATTAATCAGTCTCATATGGGGGTCAGGAAGACGGCGAATAAGCCTCAAGAAACTACAACTGAATACCAGACAGGGAGGTCTGGGAGTACCAGACCTACGAAGCTACTACTACGCAAGCCAACTCCAATGGCTAACGCGCTGGGTGGCGGGTAGGAATCTACATGAGATTGCGTTCACAGCAGACAAACTGGCACGTGGAGATCTTCACTCCCTTCTACTGCCCGCTGCTAGGATCCCCAGAGACTGCCACCCCCTACTACATGTAGCTTTGAAATGTTGGCAAAAAGCGCTGTCGTACACGGCAGGGACCACTCCCTACGCAGACAACATCCCTCTCCTAGGACTCCCAACGCCACAAGGGAACCTGACACAACGCAGATTACAACCCTGGTCGACGGCCGGGGTGGACAGAGTGGGAGACATATTTGGGGACGACACTCTACTAGATCATGCCTCTTTTGCACAATACACAGGTGCCCCACAATGACTGTACCTCCTGCACGCCTCGGAGACCCACTATGTAAGACGCACCTGGGCCCCACAACGCACCAAGCCAGACCAGCACGAATTGGTTCATCTCCTCAACTATATAGGGACGGGTGCACACCTAGTAAAGTGGCTCTATGTGGGCATCAGAGAACATGCAGCTTTGCCCCTCACCGCACTAAGGGAGACTTGGGCTACGGATACAGGGGAGGCCATAACAGACGGGGAATGGAAGATCATCCTGGGTCATCATAGGAGGGTGAATTTTGGAAAAGGTGATGGACAGAGTTTCTGAATGATGCAGAATACTCCTACCCAGTCAAGAGATCAGGGCTTGATCCATCACCGTTTTTTAGCTCACTGCACCATCCCAGCTTCAGAACCTGGCTATATGCAAATTAGTCTGTTCCTGTCCCAGTGCATGATGGGAACAGGGCAAACCAAACTACCAAGCCAATTCTTTAACTGGAAAGGAGACAAGCTACCGGGGACCGGTTTCTGGCATTTCAGCCTCGTCGGCCCAGCTTGCTTGAATCCTGATGGTGCAATGAGCTAGGGACTCACGTCTGAGTATACCCTCCCACACATAGTGTGGATAAAATCAATTTTGGAAAAGGTGATGGACAGAGTTTCTGAATGATGCAGAATACTCCTACCCAGTCAAGAGATCAGGGCTTGATCCATCACCGTTTTTTAGCTCACTGCACCATCCCAGCTTCAGAACCTGGCTATATGCAAATTAGTCTGTTCCTGTCCCAGTGCATGATGGGAACAGGGCAAACCAAACTACCAAGCCAATTCTTTAACTGGAAAGGAGACAAGCTACCGGGGACCGGTTTCTGGCATTTCAGCCTCGTCGGCCCAGCTTGCTTGAATCCTGATGGTGCAATGAGCTAGGGACTCACGTCTGAGTATACCCTCCCACACATAGTGTGGATAAAATCAATTTTGGAAAAGGTGATGGACAGAGTTTCTGAATGATGCAGAATACTCCTACCCAGTCAAGAGATCAGGGCTTGATCCATCACCGTTTTTTAGCTCACTGCACCATCCCAGCTTCAGAACCTGGCTATATGCAAATTAGTCTGTTCCTGTCCCAGTGCATGATGGGAACAGGGCAAACCAAACTACCAAGCCAATTCTTTAACTGGAAAGGAGACAAGCTACCGGGGACCGGTTTCTGGCATTTCAGCCTCGTCGGCCCAGCTTGCTTGAATCCTGATGGTGCAATGAGCTAGGGACTCACGTCTGAGTATACCCTCCCACACATAGTGTGGATAAAATCAATTTTGGAAAAGAAATGATAAATTCAAATTTATACAAGCCATGGTTCTACATAGGGCATATCTCACCCCCCACAGGCTCCACAGGATGCTCCCTGCCACCCCCCACAACTGCCCTAGATGTCAGGAGGATGAAGCACACATCCTCCACATGTTGTGGACATGCCCAAGAATACGCAACTACTGGGGGACGATCAGAAACATACTATACACTGTAACAGCCCTGCAGATCCCTGAGGGGGCACTACCCTGCCTGATAGGACACAGGAAGAGGACTAAGACCTGTAAGGCACAACTGAAAGTTCTGGATTTAGCCCTCTTGTTGGCACTTAGAGCTCTCACTATGAGGTGGAAGTCGCCCAGATCCCCAAATGTAGAAATATGGCGATCAGACCTGCTGAAATGGGACAAAGCGGAAACCACAGCGCTGCATAGGGAGGAAGAGAAGGGCCTACGTAAATATCCTATTGCGCAAGAATGGGGACGAATGCTGCTAGAGTTGGAGGATGTAGTCCTAGAGATGACACAGTGACATACCATCTGATTGTATGCCAGATATATGGAAGACAAGATGCATTGGTTAACCAGGCCTGACGATTGAAATACTCTCTGGAAAGGCTAAAAGCTCATATATCCAAATTACAAAGTTTGTACGAAGAAATTGCCGGGAGACGGGGTGGGAGAGGGAAGAGGTTTAGGGACAGTTTATATACAGGCGATATTGCAATTTGAATGCTAATGATTAATGTTGCAATGGAACAATACCTGGAGGAATGTAAGATGTGATGAAAAACTGGATAGGACAATTATTACGCCAAAGTTATGTTAAAGAAAAAGGAAAAGACTGATACAATGTGAAATGAATAAATGTAACATGTAATATCTAACACAGTCACGAATAAAAAGTTTTTTTTTAAAAAGTCTCTGGCTTGTGCCTATTTGGACCACTGTCGACCCTTACATTCAGATGGGGCTTACTAATACATCTTGGTAGCAGTGGAAGCCTGCTCTTGATTACTATGGGCATGGCCACAGCGATCGGCTGACACCTGAACTGTTATAAAAGACTTGTAAACTTTCATCGGGACATATGCAGTAGCCACATCCCATTTGGACCAAAGTCCAGCGTTCACCACCAAGGCTTATGGAGAAAATTGGGTGTGGCTGTGCAATATTCCTCACCCTATCATCCGGAGGGAAACGCAGTAGTGGAGTGGAAGAACCGTAGCTTTAAGCAATCTTTAACAGCTAGGGTATTAGGTTCAGGTCGCAGTTGGGTTTACCACCTGTACTGGGTCCAGAGAGCCCTCAATAATCTGCCTAGAAGGAGCACGGCCACAAGATGGCTGCCACCCTGTGAGGCTCTGTGGGCTGGAATGAATATCTGATATTTATGGTGCACAGGTGGAGCCAACTTAGTGATAGCACTGGCAGAGAATTCAGTGAGGCTGACTGCGGCTGACATTGCAACTTGGTGCCCTGAGCCATCGGGCACTCACAGCAAAGAACTGCAGCATTTCCGACAAGTAACAGTGCAGGCGGTGGGAGAAGCATTGGAGGCTGCAGCCGAGGGGCCCTGCGAGAAGGAACATTTCCTCCATGCTTACTGATCTTGGTAGAGCCATGGGGGGGCCTGGAGGCAATCCCCGAAGCCTCGCTGGAGGAAATCGCTGATTGGAGTAGACTGACACTCCTATCTGACGGTGTGTGGCGTGGTGGCAGCTAGGAAGATGGAGGAGGCCTCGCCTGGCCCAGACACATTGGTGAAGCCTTCATCTGCCCTGGCCGGCAACACCGGGTGTCCCCGGCAGCACACGAAGCAGTCTGTGCCATTTTTCTGGATGAGCAGGGGACAGGTGGGCCGGCCCCAGCCGGAGCGGTGGAGGGTGCAGCGCTGCACGACTGGGGAGAGATGTGATCAAAACCAGCATGGAGATTGGCCCTACAGAGCGGGAGCCCAGCATTGCACTGATGCATTGAACCTGGCGGGCCCTGCCCACTACGCACATGGCATCACAAATCATAGTGTATTGAGCAGAGGAGTGGGGGCTGCATGCTAACTAGGAGAGCAGTGATCCAGACTGTAGAGGCATTAGAGCACCCCTGCTGGTGTTAGAGGCGGGTTCAGCTTGAAGGAGTGACTTCCCAGTGCTGAGTTGAAGTGTTGCTTAGGAGAAGCCAAGGGCCCAATGAACAGCCATATTCCTGCCCGCTTGATTATCTAGTGCAACGGATCCCGCGAAGAGAGCTTCCTCCATTGCTTCTGAGTTGTTCATGCAAGATGGAGTGAGCGATTGCTACAGGGGATTTCTCACTGATCCTGTCAAGATGGAGAAAACTGACACCCGAAAATCTAAGTTTATCTTTGAACAGCGTAAGCAGACCTGGGGATCAGTAACCTACCCTGAAGAGGGACAGCGGGAACTCGAGACGTGCAGGGCATCCTCCCCGGAGCCCTATATAAGAGAGATGTTCAGAGATCTTAAGCAGTCACTTACGGTAATCAATAGTAAAATCGACTTCCTGGCAGATAGATTTGATCACCTAAAAGAAAAAGGTATCCAGTCACAAAGAAAGGCTGGGACAGTTAAAACAGCGCACATCAACGATGGACAACGAAGGGAACACATGTAAAGAGAATCTGCTCAGTATGGAAAAAGTGCTTGAATTAATCTGCCACAATAATTAGGAATTAGAAGCTAGATCCAGACTTAACAATATCAGAATTATGGGAATCCTGGACTTCACTGCAAAGAATCAAGTTGAACAATACGTTGAAGGTATACTGCGGGCCCTGTTTAGCGAGTTGCTGTCAAACGTCTGCATGGTGGAGTGGGCACATAGATCGTGGGCCCAAGACCTATGCCGGGCGCCACTGCCAGGCCCAATATTCCACGCCTCCTAAATTACAGAGACACCATACCCAGGAAGGCACTGGCTCAACAAACACTGTCATACCAAGGGAATAAGGTATCTTTCTACCATGAATTTACAATGGCAGTGCAGGCTGTGAGGCGCGATTTCTTGCCAGTGAAGAGATCTCTTCAAAAGACTGCCATATATTCCTTGCTCTACCTTGCAACGCTGTGTATCTTTTATGCTGGCAAAACATCCTATTTCACTGACCAAGGGATTCAGCTAAGTTTGTCAAGGGCCTTCAGCCGAGACGGACTCCCAATTAGAACAGGAACCTTATGAAACCAGCCGCATCAGTGACAATGACTGTTTTAAATAAACACTTGTGTGGAGCATGGCAGAGCTCTACCCTCATAACTGCCTGACTGGAAGTGCTGAAGTGAGGAATCAAATATTATTTATTTATTTATTTATTTATTTATTTATTTATTTATTTAAGGTTTTTGTAGAGCGCGTAGTAACCCGTGAGCATCCCAGCGCTGGAACCTAGAAAGTCAGGAGGGAGTGGTAGCAAGGAAGACGGAAAGATCAGGGAAAAAGGAGAGTTTTCAGTGATTTTCTTAAATGGAGGAGATTAGATTCCATTCTCAATTTCCGGGGGAGAGAATTCCAGTGGTTCGCCGTGTTCACAGAAAAGCGACGTCCCCCAGAACGGGCTTTTTTCACTCTGTGTACTGTGATGAAGTTCTCATGGTCCGACCGGAGTGATCTGGTGGCTTTGTAGGGAGTGATAAAGTTTTTGAGGATGGGGGGGCCTTTGTTATGAAGGAGTTTATGTGCCAGGCAGAGAGCCTTGAACACAACTCTTTCTCTGACTGGAAACCAGTGAAGTTGCTTCAAGGCCGGCTTTGCCGATGTTCTGGCCGGGGTGTTGGTGAGAAGTCGGGCAGCGGCATTCTGAATTCTCTGTAGGATGTTAAAGTTGGCTTTGGGTGCTCCCAGATAGATGGCATTGCTGTAGTCCAGCCTGGACAGAATAAGGCCTTGGATCAGCAGTTTCCGGGACAAGGGAGGGAGCAGGGGAAGGACTTTCCTACATGACCTGAGAAGTCCAAGGCAGATACCCGCCGTTTTTTTTGCCTGGGTTCTGAAAGACATGTCTTTCTCGAGCCATATTCCCAGGCTCTTGACCTCAGTTTTGGGGACAGGGGGTTCACCTAGACAGGCGGGCCAGATGTTGGGCAGCAGGGAGAGCCCTTTTTGTCCAAGAAGCAAAATTTCGGTCTTGGACTTCCCTATCCTGGACTCTGATTAGTTAGAAGTGGGCCTCCCTGCTCCATTGTTGGTTGGTACCTGCTGGCTGTATTCTTATTCCAGCCACCCAGCCTCTACTGAGCTGGAATTTGCCGGGTGACTAGTGAATGCTCCCCAGGGATGATTCCCCTAATATATTACACTGGTAGTCCTGGAAGGCTTTGGTTAGGGTTAGTGTTTTTTATCCAGCACGTTTGGGGGGCTGTTATGAGTACGGGTGGAAGTTGTTGGGATTGTTTACATTGACATGATTACTCTCCTCTTTCCTATTACCTACTCTGTTTCTTACTTCCTCTTTGGCTGCCTCTTCTTGTATTGCAGTAGCTGGGGGGCTTTTAAGTGCGAGATGTGATTCGAGGCTACAGGCTTAATATTTTAAGATCCTGCTGTTGCACGGTTGATGGTGATTACCTGCAATATTCGTGGCTTGAATGATAGATGCAAGGCGAGACTGGTATCTGAACATACTAGTATGCGCTTGCAGGCGGGGTGGATTGGTGAGCAACATGTTGCTTGCTACTCGAATTATGTCCGAGGGGTTGCAATCCTTATTAAGAATAGCTTGCCTTGATGCACACGTGTAACCTTTTGTGACAAACAAGTCAGATGTGTGATGTTACTGGAAAGGCTTTTGCTCAGGCTTGTATCCATCTATGGTCGCAACGTTGATGACCCTGATTTTTTTGCAGAGATCTGGAGATTGATAGACATTTTGGGATTTGGCACAAATTTACGGGGAGGTGACTAAAATGTGATCCTTGATCCTCAGAAAGACAGATCATGTGATTCCTGATGCCCCCCATCCTAGAACGGCAGTGCAGCTCTGCTCCACTCCATAATATTAGATAATGGATTAGTAGACATTTGGAGGAACAGATATGAGGAAAAGGAGGAGGATACCAGTAAATCAACTGCATGTTCCTCTTGGTCGAGGATCGATCACATGGCATGCCATCCATTTCCTGAGAAGCCTCTCGGACCTTTCCCCGGCCGAGAATGGCGCGGGGTTCATGTGGCGGTTACCACCTGGGGCTTTAAAGGGACCAGGTATCCTGGAAGCCATTTGGGTTGCAATAGTGGAGTGTTTTGAGCACAAGGCAGGCACAGTTGACTCCTTTTCAGTTTTATGGGAGACGTTAATAAGAGATGAATGCATAGCAAAACAGTCAGGAGTGCTGCAGACGTTCAGAAGACATTAAAGAGTAGACACATAACCTTGACCCCAACTTTTTTTTCCACCGGGAGCACAGAAGTGCTGGGCCGCATATGCGGCAAGGTAGATGAATTTGAAGAAGCTGCAATGAGGGAGACACATTATCTTGGCAGGGAACTCTGGGACAGTTATTTACATTGCAGTACTCTGCACAGTGGAGAATTAGTCAGCCGTAGGCCAGGCTACAATGCAGAAGGAAACACTCTCTTTCTATTCCTCACCTTTACAATGTGAAGCAACTGCGCATCCCCCCAGATCTTGACTCCTTTTTTAACTTGATCCAGCTACACTGGCTTGGGGATGGGCACCATCGCTTCCTAGATGAGCCTTTCACGGAAGAAGAGGTTATTCAGGTAGTAAGAGCTTTCCCAGGATGAAGCCCCCGGCCTGGACGGCTTGTCAGCTGTGATCTATCAGGAGTTTGCAGCTTTGCTAGCACCCTCATCTTATCAATATTTATAGTGAATCACTGGAAAAGGGTGTAGTACCCCATCGCTTAGGGAGGAACTTATTATTACTATCCTGAACCAGACAAGGACCTGTAGCAAAGTGAATCACATAGACCGCTGTCCAGGAACAACATGACCAACAAAGCTCAGGCCAAACTTATTGCATCGCAGCTTCTTCCCTTACTGTCCCTCATAATGTGGCCAATCAATACGGGTTTGTTCTGGGAAGAGCCACAACGCACAATCTATGTACCTTTTTTCCATTCCTCCAGGGGATGGATCCTTCATTGGAGGCAGCTGCAATTTTTCTTGGTGCCACCTTGGCATTTAATTCTCTTGAATGGCTGTATCTCTTTGCGTTGCTGGCTCGACTGGGGATTAGCCCTAAATGTATTGAGCTGATCAATCTCATCTACTCAAGGTCCAATGTGCAGCTCCAGATTAATAGTGTGATCTCCACCCCATATCAGGTCTCCTGAGGGACGAGGCAGCGATGCCCACTCTCTCCCATACTTTTTGCCATGGCTATGGAGCCCCTGGCAGTGTACTTCAGACAGCATCATGCTCATCTAGGCCTGGCTTTCAGACCCCTGGTGGTGCTGGTTTTGCTGTACACAGACAATGTCACTCTATATGTTAAATAACCCGCCACAAACTTAGATCCGCTGATCAGGGAATTCATCAGGTTTGGAGGATTATCCAGCATATCCATAAAGTGGGCCAAGTTGGAGCATTTCCCACTCACGGAGACCACTGTGCAGTTCGGCTCAGAATTCCCCCTTCATTGGGTGGAGGAACCAATCAAATATCTGGGCATAAGCCTGAGTCGGGACGCTGATGCTCCGTTCCGCTCACGGATTTTGCGGATTTTCGGTAAATTCGCAATCTGTGAATGCTCGCAAATTTACCGAAAATCCGCAAATTCGCACGCAGCGAATTTTTTTTTCTTGGTGATACAATTTTGCGGCGTGCGCCGTTCACTTACCGTCATTCAGCGTTTGCCGAGTTGTTTTTCTCGATATTTTGCGAGTGCTGTGCCATTTTGGATCTTGCTGCAGGATCCCGCGGGATTTTGGCGACCGCGATTACATAATCGCGGCTTGCCACCTTGCACAGCACGTATCGCGGGAGTTTGCAATTGCGAACACGTAGATGCGGCGAGCAGCAACAATCTCGCACTCGCGAAATTACCAATTTGAAATTCTGCACAAGGAATCCACCAGCAAGCAGCATAAACCTTCTGAAAATGATGATTTTTATCAGAATAACTCTTCAGGTTGACATTTGCCTGCACTTTTTTTTGCAAGGAGTCAATTTTTTGGGGGGGGGGGGGAGGAAGTGCCCCACAGTCTCCAACTTCCTGTTCCTGTCCAGCAGGCTCCTCCCAGTGCTTTCTTCATGTGCTGGTCACTTTCATTCGGATTCTTGACCTGGAAGGATTACTTTTTGTGGATGCTGCTGGATATTTGGATTTGAGGCCTTTTTGACTTTCTTTGGATCACTTTTGGATTAGAAATTTCACAAGTAAGTTTGTTTGGGGCATTACAGCTGCTGCAACTACAATTTTGGAATTTTCGATTTTTGGGCTGTTGTTGGGGCCTTTTGCCCAGGGGTAGTGAGTGGTGCATGGACTGAGTCTTTCTGTGGGGTGTCTTGAATTTAAACATCATGGAGGGCATGGATGGCTTGGGATTGTGCTGATTTTTCTGTGTTTTTCGATTTTTTGGGGTGTTCATGGGGACAGGCCATGTGGGTGGGGGCCATTTTGAGTGCTGGTACAGGCAGGCCCTGGCCATGTGCTGGGAGGCAGGGGGTCATTTTGAATGCAGGCAGTGTTCTTAGGTCTGCAACCATTTTGCCTAGCTTTCAACCATTATGCCCAGGGGTAGTAAGTGGTGCATGGGCCTAGTCTTTCTGTGGGGTGTCTTGAATTTAAACATCATGGAGGGCATGGATGGCATGGGATTGTGCTGATTTTTCTGTGTTTTTCGATTTATTGGGCTGTTGTTGTGGCCTTTTGACCAGGGGTAGTGAGTGGTGCATGGGCCTAGTCTTTCTGTGGGGTGTCTTGAATTTAAACATCATGGAGGGCATGGATGGCTTGGGATTGTGCTGATGTTTCTGTGTTTTTTGATTTTTTGGGGTGTTCATGGGGACAGGCCATGTGGGTGGGGGCCATTTTGAGTGCTGATACAGGCAGGCCCTGGCCATGTGCTGGGAGGCAGGGGGCCATTTTGAATGCAGGCAGTGTTCTTAGGTCTGCAACCATTTTGCCTAGCTTTCAACCATTATGCCCAGGGGTAGTGAGTGGTGCATGGGCCTAGTCTTTCTGTCGGGTGTCTTGAATTTAAACATCATGGAGGGCATGGATGGCATGGGATTGTGCTGATTCTTCTGTGTTTTTCGATTTATTGGGCTGTTGTTGTGGCCTTTTGACCAGGGGTAGTGAGTGGTGCATGGGCCTAGTCTTTCTGTGGGGTGTCTTGAATTTAAACATCATGGAGGGCATGGATGGCTTGGGATTGTGCTGATTTTTCTGTGTTTTTTGATTTTTTGAGGTGTTCATGGGGACAGAACATGTGGGTGGGGGCCATTTTGAGTGCTGGTACAGGCAGGCCCTGGCCATGTGCTGGGAGGCAGGGGGCCATTTTGAATGCAGGCAGTGTTCTTAGGTCTGCAACCATTTTGCCTAGCTTTCAACCATTATGCCCAGGGGTAGTGAGTGGTGCATGGGCCTAGCCTTTCTGTCGGGTGTCTTGAATTTAAACATCATGGAGGGCATGGATGGCATGGGATTGTGCTGATTTGTATGTGGTTTTCGAGTTTTTGGGGTGTATAACTGAACTGATGTTTCTCTGTCTTCCATTGCTTTTAGGTGCACAAGACTCAAGAGAACCACCAGTGCCAAGAAGAAGTCCTGCAGCGGTGTGTGTGTGCAGCATAACGTCACGCGACGTCACGTCTGGCCACAGACAACTCTGCAACTCATGCAACTGTGGCCTGCTGTTCTGACCTCTGAAGAAGATGGCCCCAAAAAAAGTTCCCCGTAGCTCCTCTAGCAAGAAAGTTGCCAGTAAGGAGCAGAAGAAGCAAGTTACCAAGGAGACTGGTGTGCCGCCCGCCACATTTTTTGAGAGTAAAAAAAAAATATGCCTGCAGCAGCAGCGGGATCTGCTGGGGACCAAGCTGGGAGCAGCACCCCCGCACCATTGGGCTCAGTGCCACCACGACCACGCGTTCTTAAGTCCAAGCCCTTGAGTGCTGCAGAGGCACTTAGTCTAGTTGTTCAATCACCATCGACCAGTGATGTTGGCTCATCGCAAAAAAGTAGCAGCAATGTCCCTCAATCAACACAGGTTGTTGTAACTCATCTGACGAGTGTTGAACAACCACAGCCGCAACAACAACCACATGTGCAAGTACAAGCCCAAGTACTTGTGGAAGGAGAGGCAGCGCAAGGAGATGCGCAAGCAGAGGTGCATGGAGGTTCACCAGTGCCCACAATTGTTTTTCCTCCGAAGTAGGGGCACATCAGGAAATCGACAATCAAGCCGAGGTATCATTTGAGGAAGCCACTCCTCCTGATGATCATTCATTGTCTTCCTCATCCCTAGCAAGGAAAAGATCAAGGGTGGTGTCTACATCTTCTTCAAGCCCACCTCCTTCTGATGACATGGATCAAACTTGGGAACCACCACTGTGGTCTGAGAGTGAGGCACACCATGATCTGACAAAGATAGTTAAGCGTAAAAGGAAGGTCGTCGAAAGTCTCATAGTTATGTAGTGTGATGAGGCTCAACAAGAAGTGGCGGTTACTACTGCTGATGAAGACTCTCACAACGACGACCCAGTCATCATAAAGGTCACTGCAGCCCCAGTGGGCATGCAGCAAACAGACATTTTGACCCTAGCCGAGAAGCTGCTGAGCGTGATGATGTTGTCGACGAGGAGGCAATGGAAACACCACAATCATTGGAGTTAACTAGTACACCAACACGTACTGCTTCCATATTTCTTCCTCACCAGAAGGGACCTCCATCCACCTCGACCTCAATTAGTGGTGGTGAAAGTGCACAACGTACTAAAGTTCGGCAATCCACATCCTCCACTTCATCTGGCATTAGCAGCATGACCACCACCACCAGTATCACCGCCTCCTCCGGCCCCCACAGACATTTCAAGTCCGCAGTTTGGGACTTCTTTAGTGTTTGCCCAAAAAAGGAAAACGTCGCCATTTGTAGCATTTGTAAGCATGCAGTTAGTCGTGGTAAGTTTGGTACCAACTATGGTACCAAAGGCCAGAGAGGTCATCTTGAAAGACAGCACGCTGTCCAATGGTTTGCGCACCTAAAGGAGATCAAGGAAGCCCAAATTGCAAGTCAAGAAAACGTTGATGTTTCATATGATGATGACGAGGAGGAAGAAGTGTCAAACACTTCACTTACACCCAGTACCCCTGTCAGCAGCACACCCCTTGTGAGCCACACTAAGAGTGTGGGAGAGAGTGAGACACCAATGCGAAAAAGTTCATCAGCGAGCGTAACTGGGTCGAAGAAGTCCTCATCATCCCGTAAATGCATGGTCCAGGGCAACATTAGAACCATGTTGTTTTCAGAGGCGCCATATGATCGCAACCACCCACTGACGCGTCTGTATAACACTAAGATGGCTAAAATGCTAGCTCTGGACCTTCTCCCTTTTTCTTTTATAGAAGGGGTTGGTTTTCTAGAATTAGTGGCAGCGGTCTGCCCTAAATGGAAGGTTCCTAGCCGGTTCTATTTTGCCAGAGTTGCGGTTCCAGCACTACATGAAGATGTGCTGGAGGTGATTGGGGCAGCTTTGCAGAAGAGTGCTGTTCATACTATACATCTGACAACAGACATGTGGACCAGTGGCGCAGGTGCTGATTACATGTGCATCACTGCACACTGGGTCTCTTTTTCAGGGGCTAAAGCAAAGCTAAACGCAGGTGTTGACCCGGACCAAGTTTTTAAAGCTGCTCGGAAACATGCAACACTAGCCATGTTTGGCTTGGAGAAACGTCATACAGCAGAAAACATTTTGAATGAGTTTAACACAAAGGTCTTTCACTGGCTGTCCCCAAAAAAACGCCAGATTTGTTACGTTTCCACGGATAATGGCGCCAATGTAGTTAAGGCCATGGATCTGGGTAACTATTTCAGAGTGCCGTGTTTGGCGCACTGTATAAACCTGGTTGTTAAAAAATTCTTGAGTGAAGACAGTCCTGCGTGCGAGTTAGTGGCCACCTGCCGAAGAATGTGCAACCATTTCAGCCATTCTTTTAAGGCCCGGAAGCATCTGAGGAGCCTGCTACATGAACTTCGAATGCCAGTGAAAGCACTCATCCAGGAGGTGGCAACACGTTGGAACTCAACCTTCTACATGCTTGAGAATCTGTATGAGCAGTATACGGTACTCAATCACTATTTCTTAACACTGGGTACAGCTCAGAAGGACCTGAGGCTAGATGCGGCGCAATGGAAGCTAGTTAAAAGCCTGACAGACATGCTTCGTCCTTTTGAGGTCTTCATGCGTGCAGTCAGCAGGGAGGACTGTAATTTGGGAAAAGCTATCCCATTATTGCGCATGCTGGAGCACCAACTGAAGGCGGTGTCTTCTATGTTTCAAAAAGATGAAGAAAAGAAAGAAGCTTTTGTTTTGGCGGAGAAATTATTAGAGCGCCTACTTGGCGATGAACGTCTTAAAATGATTCACTCAGAACAGCATTACATTTGTGCTACTATTCTGGATCCACGCTACAAAAAGGCGCTGGCAGGCCGAGCATTCTTTCCTTTTGATGATGAAGATGTTACAAAGTAGAAACGTTGGCTAGCCTTGTCAGCCATGAGGTTTGAAAGAGAACGGCAGCAAATTGAAGGAAAAGGCAGTACATCAGCATCAGCAGGCCATCCCCAGTCAAAAGAATCCACTTCTGCACCTGTGGCACAAGTGACCTCTCAGCCGTTAAAGACACCGGCAATTGGATCATCTGCACCAGACACAACAGTAACATTGGGTGAAGAAGAGGATTGGCTAACTTTCCTTGAGTTTGGTTCTCAAAAGGTCCCAGCAAAAAGTAAGCAAAGGGAAGGAACCTTGGAGAACCTTGAGTCGATGGTGCAGGACTATCTGAATGACTCAACAGAGGTCTATGTTAATGCTGACCCATTGGCATATTGGCATGGGAAAAAAGAATTGTGGACACAGCTCTCCAACCTGGCTATAAACTACTTGTCTTGCCAACTCGCAAGCGTGTCTTCTGAACGTGTTTTCAGTGCTGCTGGTGGCATTGTAACTTCCAAACGGAGCCGCCTCAAGATGAATCAGCACCTCATACCACCAGATTACAAAGTACGAGAACACACGCCGGATGAAAACGAGGAGGACAGCAACGTAGATGAGGGAATTTCTTCTCTTTAAGGTGACACTGACCTCATCCTGCCTGAATTCGCAGAGTATGAGGACGAACCCTTATTCTTATTCCCTGACACCGAGCCCTGAAAATAAGACAATGAATCAATAAATTTATTTTTCGTCCTTATTCACTTTTATTCCTGTGTGTTTGTCTTTCTTTGTTTTGCACAGTTAATATAATTAAAACTTTAATCACCTAATCACAAAAACAAGCCCATCAGCAGAACTGTCTTCACTTGTTTGCTTATTGATTTGAAGGTGCCGCAGTCTGCATTCCTCAGGTTCACAAGTTCACAAGAACATGCTCCTCTATCCTCCTCCTCCAGACTCCTATTTCCCTCAAAGCAGAGGGCTGGATTACGCCCAATGAAGAAAGACTCTGCACTTGTGGGGGTGTTCTACTTCTTTGCGGGTGAGTTGACGGCTCTGGGGCCATTGCTGGGAAGCTCTAATACCGGATAAAAGTGGTTTGGACCAAATCGGAGGCGAAATTGTTTTTGCGTTTTTGCTGACTTGCTTGCCCTTGAGGTGCTCTTTGGAGGGGTTCCGGGTGTTTGTGGGTGGGTTTTGGGGTCTGGGAGCACTGCTGGGACTGTCTAATTTTGATTGCATTTGCTTTTCAGGAAATCCGTGGTGGAAAACGGGAGTTATGACCTAGCTGCACAGCGCGTTTGGACCGATGGCCGATAAATATTGTAAGTATGAGATTTTCCTTTTTTGGCTGTTTGGGGGTATTGTGCTTTTTTGCGGGTGGGTTGGCGGGTCCTGGGGCATTGCTGGGAAGGTCTAATATCGGATAGAAGTGGTTTGGACAAAATCCATGATGACATTTCTTTTGCTATTTCTGACATTTCGCTCAATGTAGCGTTTTCGGGGGCCTGTTTGGGGGGCTTCCTGGTGTTTGTGGGTGGGTTTCGGGGTCTGGGAGCACTGCTGGCTACGGATACTTTTGATTGCAAGAGGTTTGAAGCAAATCCATGGTGGCAGAGGGGAGTTAGGGCTTAGCTGCAGAGCGAACGCGGCGTGATTTTGGAAATTGCCATGAAAATGACTAAGTCACCATTTTTGTACTTTTGCTTTTTGGCTGTTTGGGGGCTGTTTGGGGGTCTTCTACTAGTTGACCTAGCTGCACAGCGCGTTTGGACCGAAGGCCGATAAATATTGTAAGTATGAGATTTTCCTTTTTCGCTGTTTGGGGGTGTTGTGCTTTTTTGCGGGTGGGTAATCGGGTCGTGGGGCATTGCTGGGAAGGTCTAATACCGGATAGAAGTGGTTTGGACAAAATCCATAAGGAAAAGCCTTTTGGCACTTTTTGTAACTTAGGGTTCGTTAGGGTTAGCCCTAGCAGCAGGATTGCATGTGTTTCGGGGTGTTCTAGATTTTTGCAACTGAGTTCTGGGGTCTTAGAGCACTCGTGGGAATGTGTAATTTTGGTTGCACGTGATTTGAAGAAAATCCATGGTGGGAAAGGGGGGATTTGGCATAGTTAAAGAAAGCGTTTGCCACTATTCTTAACTTAGGGCTCGTTAGGGTTAGCAGTATTTGTATTGCATGTGTTTGGGTGGGGGGCTGTTTGTGGGGGGTTTGCGAGTCTTGGAGCGATGCTGGGTATGGATACTTTTGCTTGCTTGCAAGTGGTTTGAATACAATCCACGGTGGGTAAGGGGGTATTTGGGCCTACTTTTACTTTCAAAGTACGTTTTGTCACCAGTTTTCTACTAGGCCTCGTTTTTTGAGATCTGATTGGGGGTCTTCTACATTTTTGCGACTGGCTTTAGTAAGGGTCTGGGTGGGAGCTCTGCTGGGAAGGTCTAATTTTGTTCTAAAACACAGTTTACAGTACACCTAGCTTGAAGGGGAAAGATCCACTAAATTAATTTTCCCATACTTATTTATCCTTCAAAAGGAGACTCAGACAGAGTACGCACTTTCAAAAATATTGTACTGTCTATTAGAAAACTCAAAGTGTGACTTTTTGCACTACACAGCGTATATACCTTATATTTATTTATCAGTGGTGTTCTAATATCACTTCCTGTTTTTCCATCAATAATTACAGGCCGGGTTTCAGTCTGTGCTATTGGTAAAAAAGGATGAAGTCAGGCTTCACATTAGTGAGCCGCAATTCAGCATCCGCCAGGCAGGCAGTGGACAGGGTGTCTTCTGGTCACCAACATTGATGGACGAAGCGTCAGCTGGAATGGAGGAGTGCTGCTAATAAGAGGAATGGTTTGATGCGTGCAACTTACTTACCAAATTCAACAGGACAACTACAACAACGTACAGATACAGTATCCATTGTTTTCTTCTATGAGTGTGACTACATTTCTTGGATCTCTCTCTGCCTCTAAATTGATCCCTACAGCCATTCTATAGGTTTTACTTCGGCTATTTTTTAAACCTAATTTAATGTAAGAAGTGTTTCTCTGAGTGCAGAGATAGGCAAGTGAAAAGGCTGCAGCCCTGTACTGTCGCATTCTGTCATTCACGGTTGTCGAAAGTACTACTTACTTTTTAGTAACAATGCATGCAGTAGTGCATGCACTTCCTTTATGTCACTTAAAAGATTTATGGTTAGCTTTGTACCCAAAGATTTCTTTATCTTCAATTATTGTTTGTCCATGCAGTGCTTTTTTTTTCTTCTCTCAACAAAACCTACCCAAAACGAAACCCCCTTTCCCATCCATTTTCCAAACCCTAACCCTCTTCCCCCGGGCTGTGTGGTTTTGATTGATGTGTGACTAAATGACATCAATAATTCCACACACTTGCTGGGGAGGATAAGGTCATAGCAACAGGCTGGTGAAGGAATCCGAGGACATATTCTAGACGTAATCAGCTTCAGTACTATTTCTTGTAGTAGTAGCCAATGTCAAAGAAATTCAACGCACGTACTACTTATACTTTCAATACTTTACCATTTGTTAGGCTACATTGTGGCACTGTTCTAGTGTACTGTCACCTGCTATATTCTCTATCGTACCTTTGTAATGCTCCAGTAAGGACAAACCAGGTTTCATTTTCTTTTTTTCCATAGGCATGCAACTGCCACTGTGTCACACCACTAGTACCACCGCAATGAGGACATTTCATCCGCCCAAGATTGCCAACCTTAATCGCCATTTCCCGTGGAGCCAGCCCTGGGCCTAGCCCTACTTTCAAACACAAATTACAGGTAAGATAAGCGTTTGGTGGGAGGTAGTATAATGGAGTATTAGGAGAGACGAGAAATTGACGGTAGTACTACTAAAGTCCTATTACTCTTGAATTCACTTACTCTGTGAGAGGCACTTAGTGTTGAAAACATTTAGCCATTTACACTTGAAGAAAATGACACAGACTTAAGTTTCAGGAAAACAAACTTACTGTTAAACCCCCACCCACCAGACTCAAAAGCAGTAAAAAACAGGTATGCTCAGATAAAGTTTCAAAAAGTATATTTGTGTAGCCCTAACAAAATAATCTCCCGCAAGACCCTCCCTAACCCCAACGATTGTCCTTCAAAAGTCCCAAAAACAACCCAACTCCCAATTCCCACCCCCCAAAAGTCTCTAAAAAAGGGGCAAGGTACACTACGGCAGGATGCTGTTCACTTTAGTGGCCAGGGCATCATACTCCTTGCGGAGGGTGGCATGGTCGGAGCGGAGGCCCTCCACCAAGGTCTTATATGTTAGGACCTCCTGCTCCAGGTAGGACACTCTGAGGCATAAGCGGTGCTGGCATGCCTTGCAACTCCTGTGGGGGGCAGCTGCTGCCTTTGCTGCTCGGCGGTGGCGGTTGGCTTTGGTAGCCCGGCTCCGTACCGCTGGAGCACTGCGCTTGCTGGCAGCCCGTGGGGGCACGGAGGAAGATGCAGCTGTCCCAGTGGATGTTGTACCAGTAGACTGCGTGTCCTCCTCCTCCAGGGCCACCAGCCACCGATATTCGGCGACAGTGGCATCCAGCCTCCGTTGCCGGGCCATTCGAGCCCGCTCCTTCCTTGTTGGTTTTGTTGATTTGGAAGGAGCAACTATATGAAGAAAGAAAGACATAGTCTGTAACCAATGCTCCTTAAGATTAACACAAAATGATTGAGCAGAAAGTTGTGTCACAGTACAACTAGCAACTTGAAAGCACAGTACATAACTATTGAGGCCAGTATCTATCTAACCTCCCACTTCTTCATCCTTGCTCTAACATTAGTGGGAGTTTAAGGAACAAATTCTACGAGCACTATGGACTTCCATTACAGTCGACTATGACAGTACACCAGGCTTATTCTTCTTCTTCTCTCTTGTTTAGGAAAATTGGTACGTTATCTTATGCAAGCCGGCATAATGCCAGCGCAGTGAACTTACACCCGAGAAAAACAGACGCACACCATGATGAGTGAGACAGACTTGCGTTACTGTACCGGTCCAGTACATGCAGGTGGTGAAGCTCTTACTTTTCTATTACGGGTGGCACTGAGAAGACTCTGTTAAAAGGGCTACTGCTTAATGAATTTAACTTTCACCCTACAGTGCAAATGAGTACTAGAAAAGGAAAATGAAGAAGCTAAATAATCTGATTATCTATCACTTCACATGGGATGTATTTGATTACATATGGGATGACTTTAGGTGCTTTGCTTTTTATTGAGTGAACAGTGATACACCCACACATGAATGACGTACTACTACTAAACTAAAGTTATTAAGAGAGGTAGGGAGTGTCCACCGTAATAACCGGATATATGCTGTGCTTGCATTTGCAATACAAACTACTGCTACTATTCATGGTAGTATTTGGACAAAATTACAACTTCTTTTCCTTGCCTTTCCTACACTGGAACGGACGTGCGGCTGCGGTGTTACATGCTCTTCAAAGTAACACTTAGTTCATCCAGTGACCGTCTACTCTCTCTAGATACACATATGCTATCTAAGAGTCAGATAGTACCATGATCCAGGCATCCATCCATTCAAAGTATATGCACACATACAGTTTCTGTTTCACCCACCCAGGCTGTTCTCCTTCCACCCATCCTTGGTTCATCATTCACCCAGCCATGCACCCTACCATATTCTTTCCTTCCCAGCCACCTTGGGGACCAAGCAAACACACATCATTCTTCTTTGCCAGTCATCATTAAATTTCTCGTACTTCCACACTTACTTACACCCTTCTTTCGCTTTTCGTTCATCCCATCCATCAAGTTCATCTCAGATCTGACTGGGATTCTTCTCGCCAAAAACTTCACAGCTAAGTCGAAGTACATTTAGAGGAGGCTACTACCTGGTTGATTTATAATACACCTGTGCAGATAGCACACTCTGCAGTCTTCAATCTAAATAAGTAAGGAATATATAGCTTACCTCTGCCCGCCACCACTGTGTGAACCCTCACAGGTACATTGGTGTCGTCCGGCACTTGCACGGCATCCTCCCCAGAAGTGTTCCCCTCATCCAGCACCACCACCTCCGCGCTGGCCCCGCCACCAGATGTTCCACCTACAAAGTACATTTAAGAATGTTAGAATACACCACTCACTACTATATAATATTTGGTCTAGGAATAAAGAAATGTGAAAAAAAACAGAAAACAATGTAATAATTTGTGACTGTCTACTCTAAAGTAAAAATGTCCCTTTTTCCAGGGAAGGCTGTTGTCTTGCTGCACTTTTTGGCACAACTGATGAATGCTTGCTTTTTATTTTTAACACGCACCACTTTTTCTCCTAACAGACAGAAGCTTGACTTCTAAGAACACGAGCAAGATCAAGTTCAAACCAGGTGAGAGCTCGGCTCGACCACAAGAAATGTGTTCAATTAATCGTCAGCACTAAGCACTTTTCCATTTTCAGTTAAACGTTTAGTGTTATGACAAACTTGATTTTAATAAATGTGTTTACTTTTAATAAAGCTTTTAAACTTAAATAGACTCTGTGGTTTTTGGTCCTCCAGACTAGAGTGGCTGAGCTAAAGGTTTTGCAATTTTTGCAAGCATGAGTCCGTGCCTCTGACACTTCTTGACTCTGACTCCGTACTCTTGTCCTGCGTTGGATAATCATCATTGGGGATCAATCATCGGTGACTTTGGGAGCTAAATGACTCTGCCACACTATCTAGTCAGTAAGGAGATTGGGGGTTCAACTACAAAGTCTGTTATAACTGAGGTATGTGGAAAGTCTAACAGCGCCTATTATAATTGATAAGCTAAGCAATGCATTATTTAGTGTCCATAGTTCTGTTTGTGCAGATTTGTCCCTGCAACAGTAGTAGAATGGATTGTCCTCCTATCCAAACCAAAAGTAAAGCAGTATCCTAGTCTTTCTTGATGGTCATTCACCTTTTTATTGTTGGCAATTGTCAAAGCATAAACATTTAGAAGACTTGAAAAGACATTATGGACAATCCCAGAGGACTGCACTCAGTGCATAGAGCTATTGCTGACTAGAATGGGAGTCCAATGGAATTGCCAAATGTGCAATCTTAGTTAGCTACACAGACAGACTAATAAGAATAATCTAGTAATACCACAGGGAGTTATAGTCGAGGCAGGATAAGAATTTAGATACAGTCTACAAGAAGATCAAAGACGATTTAGAAAAAATCGAATGAGGAACGCTAGGAAAAAATAGGTACTCTATATTAAAATTAAAACTTACCGGGGCCAGCAAAGGAGCTCTCGCCTGCCCGATCCTGGCCTGCATCCTGTTGAACAGCAGCCTCCTCCTCCTGTGTCCTCTTGCCCCTCGGGGGAGCTGATGTACAACATGAAAGAAAGAAAGACCAGAAAACATGGATGATATTTGTCAACCAAATCAAACATTTCAAAAGAACAATAACAAAATATTTTGGCGAAATAGCAAATAGACAACTATTACACGGGATATATTGACCGATCTCATGTGGTCTACTACGTTATTAGTATTGCTTGATTTGCACGCGAAGTGACAGACAAAGTCCATCGTGATTGCAGATCAGCGACAACACTAACAAGTTTCCTACTACATTAACCAGTCATTAAAATACTCAAACTATCAATCCACCGCCACTATTTCTTCTTATCGCCATGCGTACAAAGGAAGGACTGGACTTGAGTCTTTAGGGGCTGATTTAGAAGCCCCTTGCGGCTCTTTTGCTCCATTGTTGCGTGACTTTTGTGACGCAGCGGCAGAACAAACGAGGCGCCATGGTGCGGCGTATATTAACAATATGCATCACGTTGTAAAGCCCTGCGCCATCAGGGGGCGTTCCGGCGCAAGGGAGGGCGTTCCTGCGCAGGAACGCATCCTAAAAGTGGCTGAGGGAAATCTACAAGATTTCAATTAGTCACTTTGAGGACAATGATGCGTGACTCAAACCCTGCGCCTGCTTGAAGCAGACGTACGACTGGACGCAGCATTGGGGAGATAGGGCACCCCAGAGCATTGCTGCAGCTGCGCCATCGTTGCGACACAACTCCAGCAATGCGCCGCCTTTACGGCACATATGCGTAACGCTTTGGTGACGTTTTAGGCCCATGGTTTTACTGGCGCATCCCTGCTACTTTGCAGGGATGCGCCAGTAATTACAAATCTGACCCTTAGTGTCTAGCATTACGCAGTTCTTTAAACTACACTCATACATAATTTCACAGGCCAATGAAATGAACACAAAATCGAAAACAAATAAGCATAGTAGCAACGCTACTGAGAAGGAGAGCAGTGCACCTGAAATGCACAGAACATTTTGAAATATAATTTACCTACAATGTAATCAGAAGCATTAATGCTCTTGGTAAAAAACAAAAATTTGCAATATAATAACACACAGAGCAGGAGAAAACAGAGTAGTAAAGAAATAGCTACTACTACTCACTAAGCCCGGGGATCTCAAGGCCAAGCAGGTCGAGCAGATCGCGTTCCCGGTCCAGGAGATCCGTCCAACGGTGGGTGGCCTGGTTGTAGGTGCGCTGGACCCGAGAGTGTTGGTACATGGCCCGTCACACTTTCTCCCACCGCTTCCGGCGCTCCTGGATCCCGTACCCACAAGCGATCTTGCCGCCTGCCATGATGGTCCTGGGGAGGCGGCGCTGAACATAAAGAATTAGTGCGGCCACCTCCTCTGGGCTGAAGATCTCCCGGGGTACGACCTGCTCCCCCCTCAAACGCCCGCACGGGAGCCGGGCACGAGGTGTGGGACCCTTCCCCTTCTCGGGATGCTTCCCGGCTCCCTTTACCATGGTCAGGCCAGAAAGGAAGCTAAATAATAAAGAAAATAGAATAGGGAAGAAGAAAAGAAAAGAGTTAAAAAAATTAATTTAAAATTAACCAAAAGTAGCAGAAAACACAAAAATATAGAGCTAGAAAAATAGAGGGATAGATAATAAGTAAAATAGATCAAAAAAAACTTCAAACAAGCAAAGGATGGGAGAGATTCAGAGAGGATACAAAAAGCATGCCGAGAACCATAGCAATGAATGAGAAACAAGATGGCCGCACCCGTTCACGACCGTGTGGGTAAGTTTGCGCAAGATTTTCCTCGCGAAGACACGCAAAATTGTACTAGCGAGCCGCACACTTTGCGAGATTACACATCGCGCCCGAAAACGGAAATACGTCATGTAAACAAGATGGCCGCGCCCGTGAACGACCGTTAGGGTAACTTTGCGCCGTTTGGGCTACAAGCGGCTCGCTAAAACGCACAAAACCTTGCGAACTAACACGCCGCAAAAAAACAAATCGCATATTCGCACGAATTCGAGGCTTCCGAATTCGATCTCGCGCACGTTCCCGCCCCGCGAATCCCGCGAAATTGCAGAAAAACGAGTTTTGCTAAACTGAAAGCACTCAGCAGGTGCAAAAGTTCAAACTCATCATTAGTAACCATTCCCTGTAGTGATTCCTGACTGGGGCCCCTCCAGAGTTCAGTTGCTAGTTGCAACAATTGTATGACCCGGCTCTGACCCTCACAGCAGGCTCATAGAATAGCTACAAGTAGGCCACAAAGGTCCTGGAAAAAAAATTGCACTGCAACAGAAAGCAAATTACAGATAAGGAAGCAGGTGCCAGACTGGAATTTTAAAACAGAGCCACATTAATACATCAACCCCAAATTAATTCATGTCAGTTGAAGCAGGGCAGGTGTGCTTGCTTTTCCCCCCCATAATCTACAGTGATGATGATGAACCAGAGGGTGGCATTGATGTACCAGAGGGTGGCATGTGAGAAACAGAGGGTGGCAATGTTGAAACAGAGGGTGCTGTGAACCTGTGATGATGAACCAGACGTAGAAACAACATAGTCGCGACCGTTGCGTGCCGACAAGTAAGTTCGCAATTGCGAACTGGTACAAAACCCTCGCGAACTGGCAGAAACCCTTGCGAACACAAAAAAAACAAAAAATCCGCAAATTCGCGAGAATTCGCGGATTTTGCGGATTGCGAGTTTGCAAATACGCAAATTCGCGAACGCCAGATTCACAAAATTCACCCATGCTTAGTAGTTATACTCTGAAATGCAGTGCAAGGCTCCAGTGCTCATCCCTCATGCACGCGGTAAGTGGGAGATCCAACTGGGCAGGTTCATACTAGAGTAACAGTGGACCTTCTGCTGTGCCCAGGCAAGAGAACTGTCACCTAATTATAGGTTATGCCTAAAACATTTAAAAATTCTGTATAGGCTGTTTCAAACCCCTGAATGGTTGCTTTAAAGCGGGGTGACTAGATGATGCACACTGTGCCCAATGCTTGGCCCATTGCGCACATTTTCTGTACCTACCCTGGGAATGCCCTTGAATAAGCCAATATTGGGAGTCTGTCTTTGATGCGACAGAGGAAATGACGCACTTGCGTTTAGAGCAGTTCCCCATGACTGCATTTATTGAATACGTTAAGGAAGTCCCCTTGGATGGTCAGAAGTTAATTATGTTACTTCTACTACTTATCAAGCAACGGATGGCAATGTGCTGGATTCACTGCACAATCCTCCGGCTAGAGGATTGGCTTAAAGATGCAGCATATTGGCAGAGCCAGCTAGGGGCATACTGGGATTTAATACCTACTAAAACACGGCCCAGAGACATTTGTGGCCCCCTTCAGACCTATCTGAGATAGCGGGTGCAAGACAAAACTCGTACCCCTACCCATGAGGGAAACGACTGCCATCCTGCCCCCCATGAGTGATGATTTGCTCTCGATGTGAGATATGATTTGACAATGATAAAGCTCCCTTGAATTTGATATAGATTGTGGAGGTACTCTGTACCCTCTTCTCTCTTTCTTCCCCTCTACACTGTTACTTTCTTATTCTTCCTGATCTCTTAGTGCTGAGTTGTGGATTTTAAAGTATTGTTGAATATAGGTATGTTGTGTTGAAATAGTACTTTGACAACAGAAGACCCTACGCAACAAACTTACTGGGCATATCTTATGTGAACTATTCTAACATGTTATTGACCTACGGCTGCCGTCCTTGTGTATTATAATAATATTAATAATAACCCACATTTGTAAAGCGCACAATCACCCGTAAGGGTCTCTAGGCGCTGGGGGCCGTCAGGAAGATTGAGCAAGCTATTGCCCAGAGTCACATGGTGCTGGGCTAATCTGCCGCCGGCACCGGGGATCGAACCATGATCCCCAGATTCCGGAGTCAGTCGCCCTAGCTGCGGCGCCACACCTCTTCTCCAATTGAGCTATATTTTCAACAAACAGAAGTTTAAAAAAATGAACATCTGCCTAGAAAATACCTGGGTGGTCAGACTCCCTTTGAGATCATATTTGGGGTTAAGATGTCGGTTTCAGACCCTGACAGTCCCAGTACAGTGGCGGCGGAAATTACTTTAGACATCACTGTACGTCTGGATGTCTTACAGGGACTGAACAACTTTGGAGATGCTCAGAGCAACGTCCAGCAGAAACGTTCCACTAGTGTAGTGAAGGAAGTGCCAGAAACTCCTGGTTGGATTCCAAATATCGGTGATCTGGTCCAGGAGAAGATTGGGGACAAAAAAGAATTTAGGCCATCCTGGCAGTTGAAGGTATCCAACTGTAATTTTACCTCCCCTTGCTGGCAGTATAAACAAGAGATTTGTGTCACTAGATCTCATCATACCAAATCATGTGGCCAGTTCTACATAGCAGGCTAAAAAGGCTCCTGGATAGGTACCTGTCTCCTCTCACTACCATACAGGAGGTCCAGTTGGAAGCTTTGACTGGCAATGAAGTTTCGTCTTATCAGCAGGGGACAGATAACACTGAAGTATCACTTCTTCCTGCTACAGCAACAAATTCCACACAATCATCTTGTTCATAAACACAGATTTCAATTCTGCAAACAGACAAGGATGGTGTCTACCGCCACATACCACCACTAGAGTCAGCTACTAGTTCTACACAGTTTCATGAGCCACCCAACTGTTCGCAAACTTTATCGACTTTGACTTCTCTTTAGATCCATCAGACACTGATTCACCTCCACAGAGGGGACCACATGAATCGAAAATCTGGCTCAAAAACACTTACCTTATTACCCCATGAAAATACATTTGGATTACAATTGCATTACTTTTCCTCTTCATCTGGATGGGTTTTGTGACTATCTTTTTTCTGCTTCTAACCGGATACTATCTCCCAGAACACTCTGCTGTCGAACTGATAAATAAGGGTTTTAAAACCCCATTCTTCATCACGCAAAGTGTGAAGAGAGTGAGACCATATCCTGGTGAACATTTTGGCTGTTCCGGTCGTTTCCTGATGGAATTGTTTGGGATTGGGGGCGTGGCTTGGGAGCCTGAGATGGTGGTTGCGTGAGCCTGCAACTCTGCGCCCGCCTACCATATATCCTGCTATATTGATGACAGCTGGGACCGGGGTGCTCGGTGGAGGACCCCCTGGGAACTAGGACGAACTCCAGAACAGGTTTTGGGCTGCTCACTGCCTGGGGGAGCATAAATAGATGAGCCCAGAAGGGGACGCTCCGGATGCATGGACCCAAGATGTTGGCATAGGTTCCGGAGAAACTAAGAGAACCAAACGAAGCCAGGGCTGCAAAAGTAGGAAATGCTAGCCCAACGTCGCGGACAGCACTGTTGGTGACCCCTTGGCAGATTGATGAGAGGCACGAGAGTCAGCCTGCCGGATCGCAGACGGAGCCTTAGAGGCTGACCACGGCCCCAGTTACAGAGAGGAGCTGTGCTGCCGTGAGGAGCGGGCGGAGGCCTAGAGTTCTGACAGTGCCCTAGGCGACGAAATACAATGGAGCGGTACCCAGGCGGTAGGGGAGCTGACCGGAATGCTGGTGTGAGGAGGTGAGGAGGTGAGGGCCTGGATTAAACAATGAACAGAGAAGATTAGCACTGCCAGAGACTTCTAACTCCGGGGAGCTGAGGAGAGTGAGGGTCTTGATCTGTCAGGGATGCTACACGAGTAAGACCTTGAATTCAGAGTGGCTCACCGCGATCTAGAGGCGGAAGCCACAGAAGAGCACCGAGCATAGCCCAGGGCCAAGCCCAGTAGACTACAACTCAGAAGCCTGCTTAGAGGGGGACTGACTAAGGAGGGTTCATACCACATCGGGCACGATATAGTGCCCAGCAGGTGGGCTGTGGCCCAGGTCTACATATATTGGAAATAAATTTAGTTGATTGGATTTAAGAGTGGTGCAGCCAACGGGGAGGGGTGCCCACGCCCAGCAGCAAACGGGACATACCTGATGGTGGAGGAGTGTGTGGCACTAGACACAGACCAAACCCAAGGAGACCCAGGGACTACCTTGTTTTAGACTGTTAAAAGAAGAGCGGTACGCCACCCAGAAGTACACCTGAACCCAGATAGCCAGCTGCTGGGGCTAGACGACCCTGTCCCGGAGAAGGTCTGGGGCATATCACTGTGCTCAAGAGCCAAAGCATTACCCCGCAAATGCACCTTCATTACGATAGCACCGAGGGGGATCCCCCCAATACAATGAGCAAACCGAGAGCGAGATAAACTGGGCCCACCCAGGAACAAGAGGAGACCTCACACAACAGAATGCAGAGAGACCCGGAGGACCCAGTACAACAGCAATTGACTAAAATATTGGAGGCAATCGCTGACACGAAGGCCACCTTGCACCAGGATATAAGCACAGTATCAGTAGGGTTGGGTTTCCTTCGAACCGAACATAAGAAAATGTCTGAGAAGGTAAAACAGACAGAATACATATTTACAGAACTGGAGCCAGCCCAAAAAGAACTGACCACACAGGTGGAAGACTTCGCAGATAGGGTCCACTAGCTGGAGAAACCAGCTGAGGATGCTGAAGGTAGGAACAGGAGGAACAACATCAGGGTCTTAGGCCTACCGGAAGGAGTGGAAGGCAGCAACATGGTGGCCTTCCTGGAGCAGAGGCTCCAGACGGGCGTTGCACCTAAGGGACTATCAACCTTTTACACCCTGGAGAGAGCGCACCATGTCCCAGTTAAGCCCCCAAGCCTGGTGTTGGCTAGGCTCCTCCACTTCAGGGATAGAGATACCATCTTGCAAAAGGCTCGGACTTAGGGCCCATATGAGGCAGAAAACAACAGAGTCCATTTTCCCAGACTATACGGTGGATGTCCAAAAATGACATGCCTCCTTTTTCGAGGCCAATAGAGCACTGAGAGAAAAAAGACTTCAGTACTCTTTGATATTCCCAGCACGTCTGTGTATACTCCTTGATGGGAAAACTAATTTTTGCGATGACCCGAGGTCTGCGTGGGAATGGATTGAAGCCTACAGGACTGAGGGACCCCAGGCAGTTCAGAACAATAGGGTACCGCCACAGGCTGGAGAACCCAGGAATAGACCCAGGAGGCGACCAGGACAAGGTGTGCCACAGAAGCCGAGTTCTTTGCAAACTGAAAAAGAGAGGGCAGAGTCACTGCAGGCGGCAGCAGCAATTATGCAGGACAGAAAGACTCCCTCAGAGGCAAGGACCTGCTCCTTGAGGGAGATTGAGGGGATTGAATCAGGCTCTTCCCACAGTGACGGCTTGTCACTGCATGTGGTAACCCCAAAGACAGTGGATGAGATTATTTAATATTGGGTTTGGTCCCTGGCCTGTGTGGCTAATGAAAGGGCAGGGGATTCCGGCGAGTTGTGCGGGACCCAGGTTGGTTCGGCCAGTCTGTGGCTGATGCGCTACATGTTAATGTTATCAGGACTTGTAAGGCGCACTGTGATCCTAAGGGTATCCTGGTGCTGAGATACGTATGCCCTGCTGAACATAGATGCTGTAAAAGAGCAGTTTTCCAACGGTTGAAGAGGACTAAAATTATGCTCTGGGATTGAGCCAGGTCTTTATATTCTTCCTAAATTGCAGCAGGTCTTCCATCTGTCTGAGGTACGTTGGAAGTGTATTCCAGAGCTGTGCTGCTACAATGCTAAAGACTGTTCCTCCCAATTATGTTTTTCTAAACCTGGGCAATCTCAACATATATCGCTGCGGAAGAGCGAAGACTAGAGATGGGGACATACCATTCGAATTTATTCTGCATCGGTTTAGGCCCAGGACCATGCAGAGCTTTAAAAACAATGCAGAGCAACTCAAATTGTATCTGCTGTAACACTGGAAGCCAGTGGAGCTCTGTAAGAGCCTGCGAGGCTGAAGAGCGTTGAGCAGCCATTGTCTGGATTCTCTGGAGTCTCCCAATCAGATGCATTTTGGACTCCAGCAGCAAAGCATTGCAATAATCCAGCCAGCTCAACATGACACTACTTACTATCGGTGCTCTGGCCTGTGTTGGTAACAACAGAAGAATCTTCCGAAGCACTCAAATAAGGGAGAAGCTACTCCAGACTGTTTGTTTACTTGAGTTTCCGGTCTCAACTTCTCATTAAAATTAGCTCCCAGGTTACACACTGTATCGGAGGTGATGTGATGTGATGTGAGGGGGGATTTTTATAGCGCACTGTCACTCCGAGGAGCATCTTGGCACTTTGACTTGTGTACTCAGAGATTGTAAAGTTGTTATTCCCGCGTTGCCGTTAAGATCCTAGACCAGTGTTTTACAGGTAGTATCTGCCAGGCTGTAGATCCATGTTTTAAGAGATTTTCTAAATTTCCTTTCACAAGTGATTGCACGGATTTAATGAGGCAATTTATTCCAAGCTTTAGCCCCTCTGACTGCTAGCGTTTTTCCTCCTCTAGTAGCAAGTCTGAACTTTGGAATGACCATCAAATTGGCTGTTGATGATCTGAGTTCTCGAGTGGGGTGGTAACGATTGAGATTTTTTTGCAGATATAGTGGGCCTTGTTTATGAAATGCCCTAAAAGTAATTATTAGGACCTTGAACAGGATCTGTTTTTGGATGGGGAGCCAATGAAGCACATCCAGTGCTGCAGAGGCTGAGGTTTTTCTTGGCCATTTCAGAACTAGTCTTGCTGCAGCATGTTGGACCATTTGCAGCCTATGCAGGGATGCTTTATTTGCCCCTGCATACAGACTGTTGCAGTAGTCAGCCTGCCGGATCACAGACGGAGCCCTAGAGGCTGACCACGGCCCCAGTTACAGAGAGTAGCTGTGCTGCCGTGAGGAGCGGGCGGAGGCCTAGAGTTCTGACAGCGCCCTGGGCGACGAAATACAATGGAGCGGTACCCAGGCGGTAGGGCAGCTGACCGGAATGCTGGTGTGAGGAGGTGAGGGCCTGGATTAAACAATGAATAGAGAAAATTAGCACTGCCAGAGACTTCTAACTCCGGGGAGCTGAGGAGAGTGAGGGCCTTGATCTGTCAGAGATGCTACACGAGTAAGACCTTGAATTCAGAGTGGCTCACCGCGATCTAGAGGCGGAAGCCACAGAAGAGCACCGAGCATAGCCCAGGGCCAAGCCCAGTAGACTACAACTCGGAAGCCTGCTTAGAGGGGGACTGACTAAGGAGCGTTCATACCACATCGGGCACGATATAGTGCACAGCAGGTGGGCTGTGGCCCAGGTCTACATATATTGGAAATAAATTTAGTTGATTGGATTTAAGAGTGGTGCAGCCAACGGGGGAGGGGTGCCCACGCCCAGCAGCAAACGGGACATATCTGATGGTGGGGGAGTGTGTGGCACTGGACACAGACCAAACCCAAGGAGACCCAGGGACTACCTTGTTTTATACTGTTAAAAGAAGAGCGGTACGCCACCCAGAAGTAAACCTGAACCCAGATAGCCAGCTGCTGGGGCTAGACGACCCTGTCCCGGAGAATGTCTGGGGGCATATCACTGTGCTCAAGAGCCAAAGCATTACCCCGCAAATGCACCTTCATTACGATAGCACCGAGGGGGATCCCCCCAATACAATGAGCAAACCGAGAGCGAGATAAACTGGGCCCACCCAGGAACAAGAGGAGACCTCACACAACAGAATGCAGAGAGACCTGGAGGACCCAGTACAATAGCAATTGACTAAAATATTGGAGGCAATCGCTGACACGAAGGCCACCTTGCACCAGGATATAAGCACAGTATCAGTAGGGTTGGGTTTCCTTCGAACCGAACATAAGAAAATGTCTGAGAAGGTGAAACAGACAGAATACATATTTACAGAACTGGAGCCAGCCCAAAAAGAACTGACCACACAGGTGGAAGACTTCGCAGATAGGGTCCGCTAGCTGGAGAAACGAGCTGAGGATGCTGAAGGTAGGAACAGGAGGAACAACATCAGGGTCTTAGGCCTACTGGAAGGAGTGGAAGGCAGCAACATGGTGGCCTTCCTGGAGCAGAGGCTCCAGACGGGCGTTGCACCTAAGGGACTATCAACCTTTTACACCCTGGAGAGAGCGCACCATGTCCCAGTTAGGCCCCCAAGCCTGGTGTTGGCTAGGGTTCTCCACTTCAGGAATAGAGATACCATCTTGCAAAAGGCTCGGACTGAGGGCCCATATGAGGCAGACAACAACAGAGTCTCCATTTTCCCAGACTATACGGTGGATGTCCAAAAACGACATGCCTCCTTTCTTGAGGCCAATAAAGCACTGAGAGAAAAAGGACTTCAGTACTCTTTGATATTCCCAGCACGTCTGTGTATACTCCTTGATGGGAACACTCATTTTTGCGATGACCTGAGGTCTGCGTGGGAATGGATTGAAGCCTACAGGACTGAGGGACCCCAGGCAGTTCAGAACAATAGGGTATCACCACAGGCTGGGGAACCCAGGAATAGACCCAGGAGGCGACCAGGACAAGGTGTGCCACAGAAGCCGAGTTCTTTGCACACTGAAAAAGAGAGGGCAGAGGCACTGCAGGCAGCAGCAGAAATTATGCAGGACAGAAAGACTCCCTCAGAGGGTAGGACCTGCTCCTTGAGGGAGATTGAGGGGATTGAATCAGGCTCTTCCCACAGTGACGGCTTGTCACTGCCTGTGGTAACCCCAAAGACAGTGGATGAGATTATTTAATATTGGGCTTGGTCCCTGTCCTGTGTGGCTCATGAAAGGGCAGGGGATTCCAGCGGGTTGTGCGGGACCCAGGTTGGTTCGGCCAGTCTGTGGGTGATGCGCTACATGTTAATGTTATCAGGACTTGTAAGGCGCACTGTGATCCTAAGGGTATCCTGGTGCTGAGATACGTATGCCCTGCTGAACATAGATGCTGTAAAAGAGCAGTTTTCCAACGGTCGAAGAGGACTAAAATTATGCTCTGGGATAGAGCCAGGTCTTTATATTCTTCCTAAATTGCAGCAGGTCTTCCATCATTCTGAGGTACGTTGGAAGTGTATTCCAGAGCTGTGCTGCTACAATACTAAAGGCTGTTCCTCCCAATTTTGTTTTTCTAAACCTGGGCAATCTCAACATATATCGCTGCGGAAGAGCGAAGACAACAGATGGGCACATATCATTCGAATTTATTCTGCATCGGTTTAGGCCCAGGACCATGCAGAGCTTTAAAAACAATACAGAGCAACTTTAATTGTATCTGCTATAACACTGGAAGCCAGTGAAGATCTGTAAGAGCCTGCGAGGCTGAAGAGCGTTGAGCAGCCATTGTCTGGATTCTCTGGAGTCTCCCAATCAGATGCATTTCGGACTCCAGCAGCAAAGCATTGCAATAATCCAGATAGCTCAACATGACACTACTTACTATCGGTGCTCTGGCCTGTGTTGGTAACAACGAAAGAATCTTCCGAAGCACTCAAATGAGGGAGAAGCTACTCCAGACTGTTTGTTTACTTGAGTTTCCGGTCTCATCTTGTCATTAAAATTAACTCCCAGGTTGCACACTGTGTCGGAGGTGATGTGATGTCATGTGAGGGGGGATTTTTATAGCGCACTGTCACTCCGAGGAGCATCTTGGCGCTTTGACTTGTGTACTCAGAGATGGTAAAGTTGTTATTCCCGCGTTGCCGTTAAGATCCTAGACCAGTGTTTTACAGGTAGTATCTGCCAGGCTGTAGATCCATATTTTAAGAGATTTTCTAAAGTTCCTTGCACAAGTGATTGCACTGATTTGATGAGGCAATTTATTCCAAGCTTTAGCCCCTCTGACTGCTAGCGTTTTTCCTCCTCTAGTAGCAAGTCTGAACTTTGGAATGACCATCAAATTGGCTGTTGATGATCTGAGTTCTCGAGTGGGGTGGTAATGATTGAGATTTTCCTGCAGATATAGTGGGCCTTGTTTATGAAAGGCCCTAAAAGTAACTATTAGGACCTTGAACAGGATAAGTTTTTGGATGGGGAGCCAATGAAGCACATCCAGTGCTGCAGAGGCTGAGGTTTTTCTTGGCCATTTCAGAACTAGTCTTGCTGCAGCATGTTGGACCATTTGCAGCCTATGCAGGGATGCTTTATTTGACCCTGCATACAGACTGTTGCAGTAGTCCAACCTGGATGTGATTAGTGCCACTGCTACAGTGCGTCTGGCCGATAAGGGGAGGAGGTTGAAAAATTTCCTGAGGCCCTTTATTAAATTGAAGCATGATCCCGCTACTTCTCTTATCTGTTGTTTAAAGGATAATGTCTCATCAAATTTGAATCCCAGGTTACGCTCAGCTGTGATGGTACTAGGCGGGACCTCTGCCTCTGTCGGCCAACAGGTCTGGGGAGAAAAAAGATTGTTTTTACCAAAAGGTAAAATTTCTGTTTTTGCAGTGTTGCATCTCAGGTGATTATCATTCATCCAGTCAAAAGTTGCCTTCAGGCAATCCCTCAAAGAGCACTCAGCAATCGCCTGGTCCTCATCTAAGATTAGGACTAATTGGGTGTCATCGGCGTATGCTATTGAGCTGATGTTAAAGGAAGAAATGAGCTCGATCAAGGGGACCATGTAAAGATTAAATAGGATGGGGCTCAAACTAGAGCCCTGAGGTACCCCTGACTGGACTCTCTTTTCTTCAGAACAGTTCTGCCCTAGCATGGTGATCTGCTTTCTTTGTGTTAGGAAGTTGTTGAACCATTTCAACACGGTGACCCCTATGCCTGCACTCATTAGGCGATGTATAAAAATAGCATGGGACACTGAGTCGAATGCTGCAGATAGATCTAGCAGGATCAGGACTGCTCTTTTGCCCTGATCCAATGCAGCTCTAATTGTTTCTGTAGAAAACAGCAGGGCAGATTCTGTCAAATGATGGGCCCTAAAGCCAGCTTGATTTGGATGAAGAATATTATTTTCCTCCAAATATGCCGTGAGCTGTTTATTAACACAGGTCTCTGCAAGTTTACATATGGCTGGGAGAAGCGAGATGGGCCGTAGGTTAGATAATACTGTGGGATCTTGGATAGCTTTTTTCTGAAGGGGTCTAACAGCTGCAACCTTTCAGCATGTTGGAATGTCTCCTGTCTGTAATGATGAATTCAGAATGGAATTAATCACTGGATTGACTTCCTCTTTTATAGCTTTTAATAGTGCCAGAGGACAGGGGTCAAAAGGTGAGCCTGAGTTTAGTCTGGAAATAGCTTGGGAAGATTCATCCGGGCTGATCACAGCAAAGCTTTCCCACCTTATAATACCGGATTTTTCCTTTTGAGCTTTATATGCTGTATCTAATTCTTCTTGGTTAATCTGTGGGAAATCTTTTGTAAGGTTAGTAATTTTCTGTTCAAAGAACATTGCTATTTCACCGCAGAAGGTCTGGGATGGCGGAATTTCCTGGGAAAGTATTTTGGGGTTCCTAAAACTATTAACAATTTGAAATATTTATTTTTGCTTATTGTTAGAAGATTCAATCAAATTTGTGTAGTAAATTGCCTTGGCGTGTTTGATTTTAGTGAGCTTGTATACCAGGGGGCAGATTTTTTTCCTTGTCTAATTTTGGATTTTGTGCCTCGGGTTTTCATTCTTTCCCCAATAGTTTTCATCCATCTCTGAAAGCGCTCATTATCAGTAGTCACGTTCCCTGGCAGAAATGGTTTATCCGCCTCCACCCAGCTATTCAAATCTGGGTGTTCTATGATTTTCCCCCAGCAGGGGATTGAGTTCTTATTACCCGAGATTAATTTTTTAGTTTCCTTCTGATTATCAACTATGAGGCTGAAACCAATAAACTTATGGTCTGACCATGTTTGGGTTTGCGGTGGATCAACCTTGATTGTATTCACATTGGAGCAGATACAATCCAAGATATGCCCAGCAGTATGCGTTGGCTCTACTGTTTGTATCGTAAGTCCTAGAATGTGTAGGATTTCTTTAAAACACAAAACATTTGGGTCACTGACATTATCCAAGTGGAGGTTTAGGTCTCCCAGCAAAGTAAAATTGGCAAATCTAAGAGTTAGATTGGCTAATACTTCCCCCACACTTTCTAGAAACTGGGTTGCTTGTCCGGGGGGTCGATATATCAGTACCCCTGCAAAAGTGAAGGAATCGTGGGCTTGGAGATTAAAGCCAAGGCATTCTGCTCAGTGGTGTGACCAAAGGAATAGGAGAAAACCCAATTGGGAGTAAAAGTGGAACTTTTCCGACTGCACAAAATAAGATCTCCGTCTTGCCGACATTTAATTGCAAAGAGTTATTTTTTAACCATTGTGCAGTATCTCGCATACAAGCATGGAATTTTCCCACGAATATGCATTCATTTCCCTCCAGTGACAGGATAAGTTGTGTGTCCATAATTTACAAGATTAACGTTATGCAACTTAATAACAGCAATCAAAGGGCTCATATAAGCAGTAAACAATATCGGACTGATAGCGGACCCCTGAGGGACGCCATGCTGGATGTTGGTGAACTCTGATTGGTAGGGGGGAAGAGCTACTGCCTGTCGTCTATTTTCTAGATATGATCGAAACCACTTCAATACCTTGCCCCTCACCCCAACTACTTCCAGCCTCGCCAGAAGCACCTCATGGTTGACCGTATCAAATGCGGCAGACGGGTCCAGCAAAATCAATATAGCTGATTGTCCCCTGTCTGCTCGCATTCAAAAATCGTCCAGAATGGTCACCAGAGCAGTCTCCGTCCCGTGTCCTGGTCGGAAGCCAAATTGCACCTCCTATAGGTCTTGCTAACCAGACGCTCTGTAATCTTCGCCCGATAGGGTAGAATAGCGATTGGTCTGTAGCTTTTTGGACATGCTGGATCAAACGTAGCTTTTTTCAAAAGTGGTGTGATAATTGCTTGTTTCCAGCAAGTTGGTACCAGCCCACTACTCAAATATTGATTACAGATCAATAGGAGTACTGGGAAGAGCTCTGAACATAGTTCTTTCCATATTTTATGAGGTAGTGGATCCATGGAAGAGCCTCAGGAGACACCTAGAGCTACTTTCTTAAAATTGGAAGGTATTTCAAAGTGATCTAGAAGGGCCAAATTAGCCTCATCTACCTGCCTCTCCTTCTGATTTTGTGGTGACCTTCTGGCCATATCGCTATGATCTTCTGCATTAACTGTGTGGCCCATTTTCAGCCCATCAATGATTTTGTTAATCTTATCCACAAAAAAGTTGCTAGGCTGTCACAAAGCTCTTGTGTGGGAAGAATCTTATTGTTTGTACGGTCTGGGTTAGCTATATCATTCACAATTTGAAAATACTTCTAGTACTATTAGGTGCCTTCAGAATAATATCCGCAAAGTGTTCCGCTTTTGCAGTGAAGATTTCTTTCTGTTGTCATCTTCCAGACGGTTTTATCCTCATCTGCATATACTTTTCTCCACTTCTGTTCTGCCTGCTTACAGTCCTTTTTTAAACTCCTCAATTTTTCATCATACCATGGGGCTGACAGTCTACCTGATTTTTTTTGCATTTTTAAGGGGACTATCTGATCAAGGCTTTTTGCTTATCTGTTTGCAAAAGGCCACATAATTCTCTTCCAACTGTTTATCAGCATCAAAAAACCTGTTGGTGAGGAATACAGGGGAGAGTGTTGCCTTTTTCAGAAGTCCATTCCAGTCCCTACCTTGAAAGTTCTTCACCGCACTGGTATTTAAGATGTTTGTCGTGGGATTAAATACCCGGAATTTGATCAAGTAATGGTCAGACCAGCCCACAGGCAGGATGTTTTCCACTTCTATGGCATTTTGTTCAGAGAAAATTAAGTCCAAAACATGCCATGTGGTTTTCAAGTCCTTTGTCATGTTTTTGTTTCTGCCACACCTCCCTCAGGTCCTTGACTTGCTGGGTTTGGGCCTTAATTAGTACTTGATGTTGCATATAAGGTTTGGGCGGCTGGCCGTTGCTAGACTGTCCTGGGATATGGGAGTTTTTCAGCATAAGTATTTGGTTATTGGTTTAGGTTACACTGATTCCAGGATAGGGTGGCTAAGTATACTCGGGACTAATTAAGTAGGAAGGCCGCATAGAGGGGGTGTAGCGGGACACAACACAACCATATCTCCTACACATAACTCACTGAAGTTCATAACATGGAAGATTAGGGGGATGGGGTCTATGGCTAAGCAACACAATATATATTCCTACTTCAGACATAAAGAAATGCATGTAGCCTTTCTCAAAGATGAAGCGGTGAAATTGTGTAGACCGTGGAGAGAGCAGGGTTTTGCAATCACCTTCTCAACCTATGCTTGAGGAGTATTGATCTGGATAAGACCCAGGGTCCCCTTTGATCTTACACATGCCTCAATTGAAAGCCAAGGCAGATATGTTCTCCTGACAGGAAGGTCAGCAGGCCCGGAGATAATGCTGGGCAACATTTATACACCTAACCTGGATCAGGTTGCCTTCCTCACCTCCCTTTCAGTTAAAATGGCCGAACACATGAGAATCCAGGTGGTGCTAGGTGGGGACTTTAACTATGCCGTGAACACTGACCGCTCGCACCCCCCACTCCAAGGTGCATTGACCCACCGCACATCATCAGGGTTCCGGGATTGGGTAACCCATTGGGGACAGGAGGACACCTGGAGGGTACAGCACGAAACAGACTCGGAAGGGGGCGTGGCTTGGAGGCCGATATGGAAAGTCGCGTGAGCAGCGACCTCCACCAGCAAACCCGATATAATCCTGATTAACTAAGGCATTGGGCCCCCTGATGCCACCAAACGATCAGAAAGCAAAGCGGACCTGCACTGGCGCGGTTCCGCTACAGCACTGAGCAAAATTAAAGAGCTATTTGCGGTTTCACGGCTTGGGACGGCGACGGGAGGCATCCACAAAATGGCAGCAATACGGGGATGAAAGACCCAAAGCCTGCATTAAAGGATGCTGCGGCTAGCTGACGAAGGGGCCGATTGCTCGGCAAACCAATACCCTGAAACGGCTGGGGCCCCTTTATCGCGACATCGGAGCTCCAGCAGGGAGTTAAGCGTGTGGACTCGGGCCACGCTGGATGAGCCCTAAATAGAAACGGCCTGAGATGGCAGAGCGTGGCGGCCAGCACCGAGGATACGGAGATCGCTGCACCCCCTGGGGCCGAACCGGGACAGCGAAGTATTGATGCGGCTGCAGGAATCGGACGGGAGGCATAGACAGAATCCGACCTCGCACTGGTGAGTGGGGTGTGGCAAGACCTGGGAACGCTGCGGCCTGCAAGCCGGGGCGTGAGTGGGAGCACTTGCCCGAAGACGACTGTTGGCCCCGGCGGGAGGCCTAAGCAGGGACGGTGCTCGACAGCGGTGAGCCGGCGCCCAGTGTAATAACGGTTGGAGGGTCGGACTGTTAGGGGCAAGACCCTGGAGGTGCGGTGAGAAGCGGCAGGCCCGGGGGGGGGACTGAACTGAATGACTTGCTGCCTGTGAAGCGCATGCACTACTATGGACCTGAGCGGCTAGGGGCTAACCACACACATATAGATGAATGAGTGCCATTATTACTAGCACCAAAGAGACTGATCAGGGCAACCAGAGTTTGGACCCAGCTCAGAACAATGGTGAGAGCAAGTCCCATTTGGGTTCCCAGTAAATGGTGCCTTTTCATTTGCGCCTCTGTTGGGGGCTACGATACTGAGCCTTGAAGTCGGTATAGCACACGGGAACAACTGTGAGCAGATATGCCATAAAGTTATGTGGAGGTGTTCACGAACATCAGATTGAGGAGTTGACAGGAATACAGCTGGGATATAATGGTTCCTTACGCCCCTGAACTAGTCTTATGCAGCAGTTGTCAGGGGAAACATCTACACGGTCGGATCCACGACACCGCGCACATTGGCTGTGAAACCTGATCATTGCTGGGTGCGTGAGATCTGACCAAACCCCTAGAGTTGCTAGAGTGAATGCCGATGAACCTCAATATGGGAAAATTGAAAGGGAAGAAAGACGGAGTGCAACCGCTTTCGGACAGTGAACCCCCTGGCCAGGCTGAACCAGATGCGCAGGAGGCACCTCGGGACCCTGTAATGCAGCAGCAATTTGATAAAATCCTGGAGGCAATTGCAGATTCCCGCACTGCTGCTCAGCAAGATATCGCACAGGTGGCAACGGGCCTAAGCCTCCTTAGAGCAGATCGCTCTAAGCTAGCAGACAGAGTGAAACTGGAGGAGGGGTACTTCAGGACGTGGAACCAGCACAGAAAGCACTAAAAGTCACGATGTTGAATGCCTTGGATTGTATTGTGGCGCTGGTGAGGCGCGCTGAAGATGCCGAAGGTAGAAATCGGCGAAATAACATCCGCGCAGTGGGTCTGCCCGAAAAAGCGGAAGGATCGAACATGGTGCAGTATCTAGGAACTGGTTGAAACCGGTGGTGGCCCCAGAGGGATTGTCATGCTTTTATACCTTGGAACGAGCGTACACAGTACCTGCTAGACCGCCGCAGCAGAAAAAGCCCCCATGACCGGTGGTGGCCCGCCTGCTGCACTTTCAGGACAGAGATCTGCTACTCCAAAAGGCGCGTACTGATGGCCCTTTCCACATAAGCAACAGAAAAGTCAACCTGTTTCCGGATTACACCTTTGAGATCAAACGGCGCCGTTCATCCTTCTTGTCAGTTAAAAAAGAGCTAAGGGAAAGGGTCTCCAGTATTCCTTGTTGTTCCCAGCTAAATTGAGAATAATTGTAGATGGTAAGACTTGCTTCCATGAAACACCAGAAGAAGCATGGACATGGCTGGAATCCTATAGAGCTGGAAAGGATGATCAGGGACGACGGACCCAAGACACCTCGGAAGGGCTTCCACAGCGCAAATCACAAAGGCTTGGACAACGGCGGCGAGGTCTGTGGAGGCCCTCAACATCGCAAACGGAGGTAGAGAGGAGAGTGGTGCTAGAGGCAGTATCTGCTTTCTCGGGAGATCGATGACACACTCTCCGGAAGGCACTGACTCAGAGAAGGACAAAGAGCACTCCGAAACGGAGACCTCAGAAGCGGACTGTGTACGGCTGCCGCCGATCATACCGGCAACAGCGGATGGGCTGCTAGATGAATAAAGATTGAACTCTGGGAGGCTCCTATGAATCTGCTGCTGGGATGGTGAGGGGATCTGTAGACACTACTGCTAGGTTGGGGTAATGATGATGATGGATGCTGCACGGGGGAGGGGGGATCCCTCCGTCTCGACTGCGCAGTGATATGCTCGAACTGTTAGCTGATGTTCAATGAGACCAAAATGGTGATCGGGGTGATAATGTATGTTTTCTTTTATTTCGGGTGGGTATGAGTCCAGAGCGTACGCGGCGGCCCGTTGGCACTGAGCTCCCCTCGTTGCCCAAAAGGCTTGCCCTCAGTAACTGCTGGTGGGCTTAGGTGTGTGCTAATTGTTGCATTGGTTTGGATGGGGACTAGCTGTTTTGTTCTAGGTCCTGTTCTTGGGGGGGTGGGGATGCTGGGTAGTTGGGAGAAATGTTGGGTCAGGGGGTTCACCGGTGTGTTTACTGAGGTATAAATGGAAATGCGGATATTGCACTATGGTGATGGGAGCGATACCTGATTTACGTTGTATTACCTGGAATGTGAGGGGATTTCACACAATGATAAGGCGCCACAAGATCCATGCATTCTTAGTCAGGAGAGGAATACACATAGCATTGCTTCAAGAAACTCACCTAACCAGGGCAGAGGGTCTGGCTTTGCAGCGGAGATGGAGAGGACAGGTATTCAGCACTGCATACTCTGCATTTGCACAGGGAGCATTGATCTGGATTAGAGCCGGGGTTCCTTTCCAGGTAATGAAACGGACTATAGAACCTGGAAGCAGATGTGTAGCAGTAGAAGGGAGGCTGCGCGGTAGAGATATAGCGCTCTGCAGCATTTACGCACCAAATGTTGACCAAGCGCGCTTTCTAGAACGTTTATCTAGCACGTTAGCACATTACTTTACAGGCTCTGTAGTGGTGGGAGGGGATTTTAATTCCATAGCGGAGGTATCACAAGATAGATCACACCCCCCACTGGCGGACTCCCCTGTGCACAGACTGGCTAAATGTAGGCTGGAGTGGCAAACCTGATGGAATTTAGTAGATATGAGGCACACACCATCCTCACGACCGGGACTATTCATACTTCTCTGCGATGCATGACCTGCATATTAGATTGGATGCAGTTTTATGCTCCACAGCAGTAGTGCCCTCCACAGTGTACACTGAATATCTCACAAGGACACTGTCCGATCACTACCCGCTGATGTTTACTATGCATTGGATGGCAGCGATGTCTGCCATCCCTACTTGGCGGCTACGGCCTGAAACATTAGATGACCCGATTTTCCAAAGGGAAGTAGGTGAAGAGATAGCACATTACTTTACCGAGAATGCTGGCACGGTGTCCATAAGAGCAATGGAATGGGATGCCTTAAAGGTGGTAATAAGGGGGCTCAGCATTGGTAAATATGTAGGGGTGAGGAAGGTACTACTACAGGACGTAGACCGGGCCGAAAGTAGATTGAGAAAGGCAGAACTAGCAAGGCCTGGACATCCTGAAGTGCAAGCAGAGGTAGTTGCAGTTAAAGAAGAGGTGGCAGTAGAGATAGAGCGACTGCGTTGCTTTGATTATAAAACTTATGTCACGAAACCACACGCTGAGGGGGATAAGGCGGTGATGTTACTAGCTTGGTTAGCCAATCCGAAGAAGCAGGGTTCACCAATATTAGCACTGGAAGATGGAGATGGGGAGACGGTGTTTACCCAACGTGAGATTTTTTTGCAGTACTATGAGGCGTTGTATAGAAGCTCGCTGGTGGCAGGGGACTCCGAAATCGACTCCTTTCTGGGTGGGATGTCCCTTCCAGAATTAGAAGAGGAAAAAGCGAAATGCTTGGGCTGCGATATAAAGATGGGGGAAATTAGAAGTGCTATCAAACATATGGCCTGCAACAAAACACCGGGAGTAGACAGATTGCCTGTAGAGTTCTACTGGCAATATGTGAACTTATTGGCTCTGTGGTTGTTGGAGGTATATAGAGAGGCGAAACAACTAGGTCAACTCGTTGGATCAATGCGGGAGGCACTCGTAATCCCGCTATTAAAACCTGGCCGGGATGGGACAGATACAGCCTCCTATCGCCCGCTATTGATGCTTACCACTGATTACAAGATTCTGAGTAGGATATTGGTGACTCGCCTCTTGCAGCATATGACTGCTCTGATACATGAAGATCAGGTTGGGTTTATCCCGACAAGGAATACAGCCTCTAATGTGCGGAGATTGGTGAGGATACTAGAGGAGGACCAACCAGGTGCACTGAAACCTATGGTGCTTTCAGTGGACATAGAGAAAGCTTTCGATAGTTTGGAATGGCTGCATTTGTATAAGGCGCTAGGATGCTTTGGAGAGGGAGACGATTTTGGGTCCTGGACAAGGGTGCTATACACTTCTGCAGTGGCTAGAATGAAGGTGGGAGCAATGATATCACCCCAATACCGAGTGGCCAGTGGGTCGAGACAGGGGTGTTCGCTCACCCCTTTATTGTTTGCCCTGGCAATAGAACCATTGGCGACAAGAGCTAGACTGGGGGAGAGTTTTGGCGGCCTGTGGTACAGGGTGGATCGGCAGTATATTTTGTTGTATGCTGATGATTTGTTGATCTAAAGAATGCAGGGAGTGCACTGGAGGGGGAGGCGAGATTGCTGTCAGAATTTGGAGATGTTTCAGGCCTACAGGTGAGGCTCTGGGAGCTGCCACCCACCACATCCAGGGAAGTGCGATAGGAACCGACCTGCCTGGCATATCTGGGTGTACATATCTATCATAGAGCCAATGATATGCTGGATGGGAATGTGGGGAGATGCGTGAGAGCATTGAAGGGTAGCATGGCCTTTTGGCTACTCTCCCGCTGTCTGTGACAGGACGGATAGCTCTATTAAAGATGATAGCGCTGCCTAGGCTGTTATATTTTTTTCGAACGTTGCCTGTCTTGATACCGTGCTTGATCTTTAAGTCATTGAAATCCTTGATTGTGGGGTTCATATGGGGGTCTGGTAGACGGAGAGTGGCCCAGACAACATTGATAAGACCGAAGGCAGAGGGTGGGCTAGCGGTCACCGACTTTGAACTACTATTTGGCGGCCCAGCTACAGATACTGACGCAGGCAGTTGTGAAGGAATTTAGAGGCCCTGAGCACCTGAGATGCAGGGGGATCCTATGCCTTGTTATATCCTTTATAGTTATGCAACAAAAGCTGAACCTTAGGGATCTCTCCATGGAAGAAAAGACAGTGAGAATGTGCTGGAATCGTTCACAACGTAGGGCGGGAGTTTTACCTCCCTATGCACCCGAAATCCCGTTGGGGATAGCTACAGCATTACCCCACGGAGGGGATTGGACGTCCTTACTGGACTGGGAACAGGCGGGGATTCAAGTATTTGGGGATCTGTATGAGGACGGGGAATTGTAATCTTAACAAGCATTGCAAGAGAGGTACGATCTACCTAGTGAAGGATTTTTAATACACGCTGCGCTGGTTCATGCACTACGGGCACAGTGGAGAGAAGGGCTTACAGAACCTAAAACAACGAAGGCATGCCAATATATAATGATGGCGGCTGGGACTTTTAAGGCGGTCACGTGTATGTATTCTAGAATGCTGAATGAAGAGTTAGCACCGCTGGACATATAAAGGGTTAATTTCCTGGACCGGAATCAAGCATCCTAGGACCGGTTTCTGGCTATCAGCCGTCATCAGCCAGGAGAGCTTGACTCCAGTGGTGTGGAGAGCATGGGACTCATCTCTAAGCATACCCATCCCACTCGGGGTGACAAATGCAAAAACAACAGTTGATGGACAGAATACAGAACAATGTCATACATTCACCCCAGTACAGAGATCTGGGCCTAAATCCATCGTTTTTTTGCATTCCACACCACCCCAGTTCAGACATGGCCCTGTGCCTCATGGGAACAGTCCAGCCCGAACTGCCAAACCATGTCATTCCTGGACCGGAATCAAGCATCCTAGGACCGGTTTCTGGCTATCAGCCAGGCTGTTCACCCTATGTGGGAAGGGTATGCCCAGACATGGGTCCCTTGCTCACTAAGCCACTTGAGTCAAGCTATCCTGGTTGAAGACGGCTGATAGCCAGAAATCGGTCCTAGGATGCTTGATTCCGGTCCAGGAAAGACATGGTTGTTCTCTTCCATTTAATTCACTGTCACCTGTTGCGTTGCTCTATTCTCTGGTACGTTCACAGCGCTGGGACGCCCCGTTGCTGGGGTAGCCATGCGCTATATAAGCAGATCTAACATAACATAACATAACATAACATGGCTTAGCAGTTCGGGCTGGACTGTTCCCATGAGGGACAGGGTCAAGACTGATTTGCATATGGCCATGTCTGAACTGAGGTGGCTTGGTGAGCAAAATAACGATGGATTAAATCCAGATCTGTGACTGGGGGTGAATGTTTTGACATTGTGCAACGTTCTGTCCATCAACTTGTGTGTTTTGCTGTTCACCCTATGTGGGAAGGGTATGCCCAGAATTGGGTCCCTTGCTCACCAAGCCACTGGAGTCAAGATATCCTGGCTGAAGACGGCTGATAGCCAGAAACCGGTCCTAGGATGCTTGATTCCGGTCCAGTGAAGACATGGCTTGGTAATTCGGGCTGGACTGTTCCCATGAGGCACAGGGTCAAGACTGATTTGCATATGGCCATGTCTGAACTGGGGTGGCTTGGTGAGCAAAATAATGTTGGATTACACCCAGAACTGTGACTGGGGATGAATGTTTTGCCATTGTGCAACATTCCGTCCATCAACTTGTGTGTTTTACTGCACTGGTTCCCTCACACACCCAAGACCAAGGTGACAAGCAAATTCGTAGATATGGGGCTACTGTTAGCGAAAAGGGAAATAACGAGACATTGGAAATCGAAAGACTGCCCTAACAGTAAGAGATGGAAGGTTGAGTTTCTGAAATGGGCAGGCAGTGAGAGTGTCCTTAGATACCAGCAGGCGCGACGACTAAATAATGAAAAGGCATTAGATTCCGCAAATGCATGGGAGACACTGGTACAATCTTTATCAGATCGCCAACGGAAGGAAAGTAGGTGGAGGGAACTGGGTCCCAAAACATCCTCTTGCAGTTGCAGGTACATTATGGGATGCTTCTTGTAGCAGCTTCAACACGACATGAGTTTGGAAGGATGCTCACAGTAACACACACCAGTGGGGAGGGAGGGGGAGGGTGACATATTGGGGTTTTGGGGTAGTTTTAGTATGAGATTTAAGGTTTGCAAATCGAGATCTATAGGGAGATTACGTATAAATCCCCAATGCACAATTGTACTGCATCAATATACTATTGGATGGACCATGTGTGATAAGTTGGGGTAGGAATATCGGAATGCTACCCATATGATGATGGTGAATGGTTACGAATGATATAATTTGTTCATATGAAACCAATAAAATATGTTTTCAAAACAAAAACAAAAAAAACGAAACAGGCTCGGAATTCTCTTTTTTCCCAGAACCATCAGGTACACACCAGACTTGACACCTTCCTGTGCACACCGGCTTTCAACAGCACCATCACTCACACTGAGTATCTAGGACGCACTCTATCTGACCATAATCCGCTATTAATGGCCCATCGGCCTCTGGAAGGGTGCTCTCTGATCCCATCATGGAGGCTTAATCTCCTGATTCAGGAGGACGCCCCATTTAGGGCATTCCTGAGTACAATTATCAAAACTTTCTTACCCACTACCGCTCACACAGCCGCCTCCGCCTTAGTGGAATGGGAGGCATTTAAAGTGGTGGTGAGAGGTTACTGTATGGGTCAGTCCACTTGGGCACAGAGAGAAATCTGCCAAGAACTACTAGATCTAGAGGGGAAGCTACATCAACTGGATAATGCTCAGGGCATTGACCCCACTTCATTGTTAAGATTGCAGGAAACGTGCGAGAACTACAATTATTATTATTATTGTGTTTCTTATATAGCGCCTGAATCGACCCCCAAAGGGGTATCTCCGTGCTTGCCTTGGGAACCCGTCCTGGCTTTTCCCTGTGAGATAGCCCCAACAGGGCATCCCCAAGGTGAAAGCCACGCATCCCGCCGCGGGGGGCCGTTGTGGAGATTAAGCAAGCTTAATGCCCAGAGTTGCAGAGTGTGAACCCATGATTAGGTCAGGCACCGAAGCGAGAATTATCGAGTCCATGGACATTTGAGCTCAAGACCCTGCCGCGTCAGGAATTGAACCCTGGTCCCGGGTCTGACCTCTGCTTCAGGGTCTGCCTGCTCTAACCAGAGAGCCATTCTTCTCCACTCCACAATGAAGTGCTAGAAAGATTGAGATGCCATAATTACAAGGAACATCTAGACAGAACACATAGAGAGGAGGGGATGGCTGGTCATCTCCTGGCATGATTGATCAAACCGGAGACCCATGGGTAACATACAACTGCGGGCAGAAATGGCTGACTTAATTTATAATCCTGAGGAAATTAACACTTTATTCCAAGAATATTACGAGAGACTGTATACCGCCCCTGTAGCGGTCCCTCAGACATTTATCCGAGACTTCCTAGACCCCCTGCCACTTCGGCCAGTAGACAGACAGAGATAGGAAGAATTGGGGAGCCCGGTGACTCTACAGGAAGTCTGTGCGGCTATTTTAGATATGGCACCTGGTAAAACACCAGAACATGACGGCCTTTCGGCTGAATTTTACAAGAGATCCACGGTCAGCCTAATGGCATGACTAGTGACTTTATATGCAGAGTCTCTCAGACTCGTCAAACTCCCCGAAACTACCCTGAGTGCGTTTGTGATTCCCCTCCCTAAAACTAAGGAGCTAGGTGCCCGGGTGGTAGATTTTAGACACCTCTCTATGCTTAATTTAGATTTTTAAATTCTTAGTAAGGTACTAGCAAGCAGGCTGCTTCCACATATGAAATCTATTGTCCATCCTGGCCAGAATGGCTTTATCCCCTCCCGTACTACCCCCTACAATCTGTGCAGACTCTATTCTGTCCTTTACCACTCAGAAGCGCCACTCATGTAGCAGGCTGCAGTACTCTCATTTGACCTGGAAAAGGCCTTTGACACGGTCTGCTCAAAATAATTGTTGAAAACAATGCTGCATACAGGCCTTGGGAGTGGTTGGTTGAAGGGGATACAGCTCCTCTTTAAATCTCCCATGGCGAGAGTCAGGACGGGCAAAATTATATCTAGTCAATATAAGATATCCCAGGGAACTCGACAAGGATGCCCTTTCTCTCCCCTGAACCGTTGGCTGAGAGGATCCGTCATGGTGGTGAGGGGATGGGCATCAGGAGGAGGGAGTGGTGGACATTATCTCTCTTTATGCCGATGACCTGCTGATTTACCTCCGGGAAGTGGTGAAGGACATGGCTCGATAAGGCAGCTCCTAGAGCGGTTTGAACCCATATCGGGCCTCTGGGTTAATAAAGTAAAGATGTATTTATTTCCTGTGGCGGGTCCTGTACCTAGATCTGCGGCCCTGATAACTGATATTAATTTGACCCCTCCATTATTTAAATATCTGGACATTCATATCTTCCACTCTCTAGAGGATTTGAAAGAGGGTAATCTGAATAGAGCAATGCGGTCCCTTCAGTCCTGTATTCTTTTTTTGGAGCACACTGCAATTGCACATAATGGCTAGAATTTCCTTATCAAAAATGGTTATGCTGCCCTCACTTCTCTATTTCTTCGTCAACCTCCCAATCCTGATACCCCCAGGGTGGTTCCGCCCATTGAACTTTCTATTACGGGATCTGGTATGGGGAGATGGGCAACGGAGAGTGTCATTGAAGACATTACAACGTCCTATGACTGAAGGTGGGTTAGGGGTACTGAATTTCGAACTTTATATGTTAGCTGCCCAAATGCAATGCTGGCGCAATGGCTGGAAGGAGTGAATGAGGAGGACACCTGTTTAATGGAGCCGGGTGACTTCCCTAATTTCTGCTAGCGAAGCTGCTAGATCCAACAATTCCGGTCCCATATCACTCAATATTGCAAAACACAGCTTTACAGGTCTGGAAAAGATGTCTGAATAAAATGCCATGGACCCTGAAATATACCTCTATGCTGCCACTGGTGGGCCTGCACCATGGGGACCCTAAGACGATCTTCTCACCTGAACAGTTAGTGCACTGGACAACAGCAGGGCTGGAGAATGTTGGTGATTGCCCTCTGGAGAAAACATTGATTCCATTTGAGGAAATGGTGCCCCAGGACAACTCCTACAGTACGAGGCCCTGACTCGCACCTTTGGACAGTTGTGGGGAGGAGGGAGGGAGAACCCTGAGACTCACCCTGTGTTGCACTCACTGATCATCGTGGGTTTCGCAGGGCACCAAGTAAAGTGGTTTTATGCCATCCTGCTCGCCACATCCCACGCACTATTTCACAAACTGCGAAGCAGATGGAAGAGGATTGTAGATGGGGAACTCTCAGACGTAGAGTGGGGCCAAATCCTGCAATCCCCTAAGAAGATCTACCGAAATACCCGCTTGAAATATTCACAATTTAATTTCAACGTCACTTATGGAGGGGAAGTATGTGTTCTCACATAGACGCATATTTTATACATATGACATGGGAATGTCAGAACACACGTATATTCTGACAAGCAATTTTATCTAAGATCAAAGATGTTGTGTGACGAGAGTTGGCCCTTACAGTGCGGGTATGCTTGTTGGGACTATTTCCCCGACCACATAAACGCAATGGACAAACACAGGTTAGTGGCCCTCCAGGCCCCCCCGCCTGTGCTAGGGCACAAGGGGAACCCTTATGGGTCCTCAGTCATAGTCGTCGTCATCGTCATCATCTGAGCCGACCAGTGCAGTGTAGCCACGCAGGAGGCTGTGGGTCATCTGACAGCACACCAGGGTCGATGTCTCCTTCTTCCCTACTACCAAGCTCTTGAAAACAGAAGAACATCTTTAAAACAGCACAGGAGCCTCCAGCAATTCTGGAGGTCAACTAGTGCACGTGTCCCTGGGAACAAACAATACATCACAAAGTCCGCGGTGATAAATGAAGTAGGAATCCAGGCCCTAAGCTCTGTGCCTAGGGCCTTAAGCAGGTCCTGTGCGTAGATGCACTCCCAGAAGAGATGGTATGTTGTCTCGTCCATGGAGCACCCTCATGGGCAGGACTTGTATCGGTTGAGTCCTATTGCATGCATGAAGGCTCTCACGGGAAGTCCTTCGTGTATGGCCATCCACGCAATGTCTTTGTGCTGGTTCGTCAGGTGCTTGGATCTAACGTTTCCCACATGTGGTCCGCTGTGGCAGAGGGGAGGGCGCCGATCGGTTCATTGATGTCCCTTGCACGGGGTCCATGTGGCGGTGGCGGCAGCCTCCAACCCAATATCCTTCACAAACTTCTCCACTTCCATCACACAGATGAACAGGAGGGGTGAAAGCGGGCAGCCCTGCCTCAACCCGACAGGACGGGGAAGGATTCGGTTCTCCGGCCATTCACCAACGTTCTGCTGGAGTTTTCTCTATACAATGTGGTCAGCACATCATAGAAGGAGTCTCCCAGTCCCAGTGCTTTGAGTGTCCGCTTCATGAACTCATGGGAAACACGGTTAAATGCCTTTTCCTGTTCCAGGCTGACCAGGGCCATCGGGACCTTGCGGCCCTTGATGTACTCGATCGTGCCCCGGACCAGGGCCAGGCTGTCAGCGATTTGCTAACCCGGTATCTCACAGGACTGGTCAGGGTGAACTATATTCGTTATCACTTTCTTTAGGCGGTTGGCCATCACCTTTGCAAGAATCTTGTAGTCCACATTACGGAGAGAGATGGACTTCCAGTTCTTGAGGTCCTCTCTCTCGCTGCCTTCTGTTTAAACAAGAGTGTTATCATACCCTCTCACAGGGATTGCAGCATTCTGCCCTTGCCCACCATTTCCTCCTAGAGGTTCAGCAAGTCCGGCCCGATCAAGTACCACAGTTCAACATAAAGTTCCATGGGGAGACTGTCATTCCCGGGTGTTATGCCTCTCTTGGAGGTCGTGGCAGCCATGTGCAGCTCTTCCATGGTGAAGCACGTGTTCAGGCCCTCTCTCTCTTCCGGACCCAGTGTCTTTGAGATGCCCTCCAGGAAACTATCCGCCTGGGCTCTCTCCAGCAACTTCAGTAGGTGCAGTTCACCATAAAAGTCGGTTATGACTCTCTTGACTTCCTCCTTCTCACTTTGGAGGTTGCCCTCCAAGTCCCGAAGCTCTACCAGCGGTGTATGGGCTGAGTGAAGTTTCTTAAGGAAGAACGAGTTGCATTTCTCTTCCTTCTCGAGGTTCTCGGTTTTGATCCGGAAGATGATTTTCTAGGATTTTTCCCTAAAGTGTTCCATGAGCCTTTTCCGGTTTCCTCAAAGTCGTCATCCACGTCCCATCCCCTGAGCTCGAGTTGGTACAGTTGCTGCAGTTTGCTCTGCAGCTTCCTGAACAACCTCTTCTTTTCCCGTGCAGCAGTTCTGCTTGTATGATGGAAGAAGCTCCGGAACCTGTTCTTCACCCATTCCCACCACACACTGGTGAAGTGAAAAAGGTCCTTTCTTGCCTGTCCCTCCACTCTACATACACGATTCTGAGGTTCGTCAGTAACTCCTCATTTTCCACCAACCAGCAGTTCAGCTTCCACGATCCTGGGCCAGCAGGGAACTTCCCTGTAAATTCTCCCTCAAAACTGACTGCTCTGAAGTCAGAGTAGTGGACGGTGACCATGGAGCTCTGCCCAGGCTTTACCAGATCTGTCTGGCCTACTCCAGGAGACGTTCCTGGCATTCGGCCCCACGCTCCCAATGACATCCTGGAGGGACGCCTCACATATCATCTCCACCAACAGCCTGGACGTCACATCCATCCCTGCAGTGCCTGACCCAGAGCATCCATCCAACTCTACTATACAGTTGAAATCACCACCCATCCGAATGGTTCCGAAGGTCACGAGTTACATCCTGAGCACCCTGAACATCTCGAGTTGTTCATTCTTCTGTGGGGGGGAATAGACATTGATGAGCGTAACCTGCTCACTGGCCCACGAGTCGTCCACAACCAGCACTCTGCTGTTGACCTTGTCCATTATGGGAGCACCATATGAGACCAAACGTTTGATGCTCACTAGGTTCCTCTTGGAAGCTTGCGGTACTGCACCTACACATCTCACATTTATATTAGACCTTCTATACATTTCTCTTCATCAACTCCACATTCAGAGCAACCTAATCTGAATTAATATAATATTGTTTTGTCACATTTCAAAGCTATTAATTGTATAGATCATGGGTACTCACTAACGTTCTCTCAGGGGCCAAATTTACAGTGTGGTTTGTGGCCGAGGGCCGCACCAGTGGGGGCATGGTCAGTGAGAGAGGGGGCGGGGCTATAGCTCCAAAAAAACGATGACAATGAGGTTGAACACAGGCCCCTGCAGCGGATGTCATCGTCCACTGAGCCACCAGATCCAGCATACACACATCTCTCTCTCTCTCTCTCTCTCTCTCTCTCGCTCTCTCTCTCTCTCTCCCTGTCTCCTTCCTTCCCTTTCTCTTTCTCTCCCTCCCTCTCTCTTTCTCTACCTCCCTCCCTCTCTCTCTCTGTCTCCGTCCCTCTCTCACGTGGAGGAGTGTGGCTCAATGGTTAGAGCGGCAGACCTTGATGCAGAGTTCTGGCCAGGGACCAGGGTTCGATTCCGGTCTCGGGCTCATAAATTACTCTGACTGGATATTTTCGCCTCAGTGCCTATTCTAATCATGGGTCCCACGCTGCAACTCTGGGCAATAGCTTGCTTAATCTCCACAACGGCCCCAACAGCGCGAGGGATGCCTGGTTTCACCATGGAGGTGCCCAGGAGTGGACACTTCACAAGGAAAGCCAGGAAGGGTTCCTGAGCGGTATGAGTACAAGCGCCGGGAGACCCCGGTCCGGGGTAGCTGTGCGCTATACAAGTACAACACATTTACAAGTACAACAACACTCGTCTCCCTCCTTCCCTCTCTCTGTCTCCCTCACACTCTCTGTCTCCCTCACTCTCACTGTCTCCCTCTCTCTCTCTCTCCCTCCCTCTCTCTGTCTCCCTCCCTCTCTCTGGCTCCCTCCCTCTCTCTGGCTCCCTTCCTCTCTCTGGCTCCCTCCCTCTCTCTGGCTCACTCTCTCTGTCTCCCCCCCTCACTCTCTCTCTCTCCCTCCCTCTCTCTCTCCCTCCATCTCTCTCTCCCTCTGTCTCCCTCCCTCTCTCCCTCCCTCTTGCTCTCCGTCTCCCTCCCTCTATCCGTCTCCCTCCCTCTCTCCGTCCCCTCTCTCTTTATCTCCCTCCCTCTCTCCATCTCCCTCCCTCTCTCTTTCTATCCCTCCCTCTCTCCGTGTCCATCCCTCCCTCTCTCTTTCCCTCCCTCCCTCTGTGTCCCTCCCTCCCTCCCTCTCCCTCCTTCCCTCCCTCCAAGTCTTCCTCTCTCAACCTCTCCCTCCATCCCTCTCTCCCTCCCTCTCCTTCCCTCTCTGTCTCCCTCTCTCTCTCCCTCTCTCTCTCTCCCTCCCTCTGTTTCCCTACCTCTCTGTCTCCCTCCCTCACTCTCTCTGTCTCCCTCCCTCTCTCGCTCCCTCCTTCTTTCTCTCCCTCCCTCTCTCTCTCTTTCTCTCTCCCTCTTTCTCTCTCTCTCTGTCTTCCTCCCTCTCTCGCTCCCTCCCTCTCTCTCCCTCCCGCTCGCTCTCCGTCTCCCTCACTCTATCCGTCTCCCTCCCTCTCTCTATCTCCATCCCTCCCTCTATCTTTATCTGCCTCCCTCTCTCCATCTCTCTCCATCTCACTCCCTCCCTCTCTCCGTGTCCATTCCTCCCTCTCTCTTTCTCTCCCTTCCCCTGTCGCCTTCCCTCCCTCTGTCTCCCTCCCACCCTCTCCCTCCCTCCCTCCCTCCCCCATCTGTCTTCCACCCTCCCTCTCTCTGTCTCTCTTCCTCTCCCTCCCTCCCTCTCGGTCTCTCTCCCTCTCTCTCTCTCCCTCCCTCTCTCTCTCCCTTCCTCTCTGTCTCCCTCCCTCTCTGTCTCCCTCCCTCTCTCTGTCTCCCTCCCTCTCTCTCTCTGTCTCCCTCCCTCTCTGTCTCCCTCTCTCTCTGTCTCCCTCCCTTTCTCTCTCTGTCTCCCTCACTCTCTGTCTTCCTCCCTCTCTCTCTTCCTCCTTCTCACCCTCTGTCTCCCTCTCTTTCCCTCCCTCCCTTTGTCTCCCACCCTCTGTCTGTCTCCCTCTGTCTCCCTCCCTCCCTCCTTCTGCTTCCCTCCCTCCCCCTCCCCTGACTCTCCCTCTCTCTCCCTTCCCTGACTCTCCCTCTCTCTCCCTCCCTCGCCCTCCCCTGACTCTCCCTCTCTCTCCCTCCCTCGCCCTCCTCTGACTCTCCCCCTCCCTCCCTCACTCACTTCCCCTGACTCCCTCCCTCCCCTGACTCTCTCCCTCCCTCATCTGACTCTCTCCCTCCTTTGACTCTCTCCCTCCCTCTTTCTCCCTCCTTCCCCCTCCCCTGACTCTCTCCCTCGCCCTCCACTCACTCTCCCTCCCTCTGTCTTTCTCTTTTGCCCCCCTCACTCTCCCTCCCTGTGTCTCTCCCTCCCTCGCCCTCCCCTGACTCTCTCCCTCCCTCGCACTGCCCTGGCTCTCCATCTCTCTCCCTTTCCCTCTCTCTCCCTCCCTCACCCTGCCCTGGCTCTCCCTCTCTCTCCCTTCTCTGACTCTCCCTCTCTCTCCCTCCTCGCCCTCCTCTGACTCTCCCCTGACTCTCCCTCTCCCTCCCTTTCCTGACTCTCCCTCCCACTGTCTCTCCCTCCCTCGCCCTACCCTGACTCTCTCCCTCCCTCGCCCTGCCCTGGCTCTCCCTCTCTCTTCCTTCCGTGACTCTCCCTCTCTCTCCCTCCCTTGCGCTCCCCTGACTCTCCCTTGACTCTCCCTCTCCCTCCCTCTGTCTCTCCCTCCCTCGCCCTCCCCTGACTCTCTCCTTTCCTCACCCTGCCCTGGCTCTCCCTCTCTCTCCCTCCCTCGCCCTGCCCTGGCTCTTCCTCTCTCTCCCTCCCTCGTCCCCACTGACTCTCCCTGTCCCTCCCCTCCCTGACTCTCCCTCTCTCTCCCTCCCCTGACTCTCCCTCTCTCTCCTTCCCCTGACTCTCCCTCTCTCTCCTTCCCCTGACTCTCCCTCTCTCTATCTCCCTCGCCCCCCCAGGCTCTCCCTCTCTCTCCCTTCCCAGACTCTCCCTCCCTCCCTCACCCTCACTCTCCCTCTCTAACCTTCCCCTGACTCACTCCCTCCCCTGACTCTCTCCCTCGACCTCCCCTGACTCTCCCTCCTTCTGTCTCTCCCTCCCCTGACTCTCTCCCTTCCTCGCCTTCCCCTGACTCTCCCTCCCTCCCCCTCTCCTGAGTCTCTCCCTCTCTCTCCATCTCCGTCTCTCTATCTCTGTCTAGGCGAGGTGTAATAATTCTATTAGAAATATCATGAAAAGCAAGAGCTCTTTGCTGCACACATGGAACCACCTTCCCAAAATCTGCAGCATGTTATTAATGACACCCTAATGTAGAGGGTGCATGAGAGCTGGCTTGACCGCTGCAGCAGCGATCAGGTGTAATCCGGAGGGCTGAGATTCCAAGTAAGGCTGGGCTGACTCAGACTTTCATCCCTTCAGTGTCGATAAAACAAATGCTACTCGGGGAGCACGAGCTGTGCAGAATGATCTCCAAGTTCATGCTTGGTTCAATCAGTCACAGGGTTTGTCTTTGAGTCCTGGTCATTGTAATTGTCCAACAATTCCCGTATTACAAGAGACCAGAAAAAGAAGCGAAGTGGGAGGACTGCTCCCTGCAGCCGCAGATGCTTTCCAAGGCCCGGCTCCAGCCATGCACTGGGTGTAAAGTGAAGCTTTGCACACTGTTAAAAGTAGGCTGTGAAGGACAGCCCTGCCTTCAGCCAGGGGCAAGCATGCTTATGTATGTGACCACCAGAAACCTGCGTGCCAGGTCAAATCACTGAAGGAAATATATGTGCCACATACAGGCGTGCAACGCCCTTTGAGTTTAAAGGGCTAGCTCCCCACCCCCTTCCATCCCCCGCCCCTGTGTGTCAGCCAAGGATGAGACACTTCCCTGGCGCGCACACAGCCGCACCGGAGCACTTCACAGGTCTTTAAAAGACCATTAAATTGTTAATGAGGCTTTGTTCTGTTTCACCTCTTCTGAGGTCCCTGAAGCTCCACTCTATGGCTGGAATCTCCCGGCCCACGTAGAGCAGAGCCTCTCCAAGTTCAGGCTGCATCAACCAGCGGTGTTTACTGACACTCTTGAAAACATTTTTTTTCAAAACTGGTACTTGACTGCAAGGTCCGCGGGCCGCCAAGGAAGGTTTGCTGGGCCTCTGGCGGCCCGCGGGCCATACTATGAGTACCCCTGGCATAGATAAGCATAGCTATTCGAAAGTACTTGTGGTACTGTCTTGCATGCAACGCATTAGGGGAGTACGATATGTGACCAAAAGTTTGATGCTCACAAGGGACCTCTGGGCGCAGCTTGCAGTACTGCACCTACACATCTATATTAGACCTTCTATAAATTTTCCTTCATCAGCTTCACATAGAGTACAACCAGTGCTTTAAATGGGCCGGTACTCACCGGTACTGAGTACCGGCAGTTCCAAATTATTTCGCCGCCAGTACTAGCACTTTTTTCCTTTTGTCAGGGAGAGTACCGGTACCCTGATAGATGGAATGGCAGGCTCAGGTTTGGAATCTCTTCCAATGCAGGACAGATGCCACTAAGCTTCCTGATGTCGCACATCACCCCGAGTCCTTGAAGTGGTGTTTTTGCAGACAGGTTACTGGATTAGCAGCGCCCATTTGAATTTCCCCACACTGCAGGTGTTGGAGAGGGCTTGTATCACGCAGTGATTAACAACCCTACACCCTCTTCAAAGCTCGTTTTCTTTTCATGATTTTAGCACAGGAGCTGCTTTCCTTTGTGTGCCTCTCCAGCACTAAAGGCTGCATTTACATTAAAACAGGGAGGGATCAGTGAGTGTGAAGGCAGCCCTGCCCGAAGATCAAAGAATAGCAGGGACCCCTGCAGCACCCCATGAAGGACAACTGGCAATTAAGCATGGGCGGAAAATCCGTTCCGCTCGCGGATTTTGCGGATTTTTGGTAAATTCGCAATCCGCGAGATTCGCGAATTTCCCGCAAAATCCGCAAATCCGCGAGCAGCGGATTTTATGGCTTGCTCGCACTGTTCGCGTGAGTTCGCGGCTTCCCAGTTCAACTTCGCGCCCCGCGAATAAGCGCTAAATTGCAGAAATACGATCTTAGCAAAACTGAAACTACTTACCAGGTTCAAAAGTTCAAGCTCATCATTAGTAGCCATTTCCTGTAGTGCTTCCTGAGGGGCCCCTCCAGAGTTCAGTTGCCTACTTGCAACTATTATGTGACCCTGCTCTGACCCTCAGAATAGTTACACAAAGGTCCTGAATTACAGCTAAGGCAGACAAGCAGGAGCCAGGCTAGAAGTTCAAATCCAGTGACACATTAATCAGCCCCTAATTCATTATTGTCAGTTGGGGCAGGGCAGGTGTTGTAACTAATTTTGCAACAATGAAAGCACTTAGCAAGTGCAAAAGATCACTAATCAGGAAGCACTAAGGAAGCAGGTGCCAGCTAAAAAAATATTCTGTGACACATTAATCAGCCCCAAATTAATTCAGGTCACTTGAGGCAGGGAAGGTGTGCTTTGCTTTGCCACAATATTGTACACTGGACAACCAGAGGGTGCTGTGATGAAACAGAGGGTGGCATGGGTGGGCCAGAGGGTGGCATGAGTAGTCAGAGAGTGGCAGTGGTGACAGAGAGTGGCAGTGATGAAGAAGAGTGTCCCAAACAGGCTGGACACGTAGAAACAACAAGTTCGCAAAACTTGCGACCCGACAGGTAAGTTCGCATTTGCGAAATTGTACAAAACCCTCGCGAACTGGCAGAAACCCGCGCGAACACACAAAAAAAATCCGCAAATTCGCGAGAATTCGCGGATTTTGCGGATTGCGAGTTTGCAAATCCGCAAAATTCGCGAACGCGAGATTCGCAAAATTCGCCCATGCTTACTGGCAATGGATCTGGTTGGGGGAAACAAGATAAACATAGAAGGAATGTAAAAGTGTGACAGCTGAAGTTAGATTTGCCACTTTTTTCGGATAAAATACCAGCTATTTGTTCAACTCTGAAATGGGTGCTTAGAAATGTTATTTTAACATACATTTGTGTAATGTTGCTTTGCAGAATTTGCAGGGCAGCGCCAGCGCGTGCGTGCACGTCCAGGCGCACACTTTCACAGCTTGCAAATACTTTTGAAGTGATTAAATGATTTATGCTTTTATTTAGTGGAAAAAATATCAATTGTGATTTATCAAGGTTTTTTTTCAGCCTTTATTTAAAAATTCAGGCCTCAACAGTACGCGTGCTCTGTCAACAAATATAATGAAATATAGCACAACAAAATACTGGCCAGGTGGCAAATTTAGGGTATGGGTACATCATGGAGTGGAGAACAGGAGGACAGAGGGGGAAAACATAGTGACAACATGTAAGAGACTTGTGGAGAGAGTAAGCGAGAGGTGGGAGTAGGAGGGGCAGATCCATGGAGAGAAGGTTAGAGGCTGGATAGGAATGAGAGGTGAATCGAAAACGGAGAGGAGATGTGACTGTAAAGACACGGTACCAGCAATAGACAGGAAGAGCCTGACCGTAGTGAAAAGGGCAGAGACAGTGCTTTAAATAGGACGATCCTCACAGGTCCTGAGTACTGCCACTCCTTATTTTTATCACTGTTATTACCGGCACTTAGCTACTGGTAGGCTCATTTGCTGATAGTGCTGGTGAGCACAAGGCTGTCCGAGAAGAAGCTGTCTCTGACAGCCAAGGGGATTCTGTAGTCCCTAGCTCAGCCACTGCTGACTTTTCAGCTTAGACTCCTTTGCATGGTGGAATGCTTTTGTGTACGTCTGCTTGTTTGTTTCTGTGTGTGTACATGCTTGAGAATACATAGCATTGTGCCAAACAACAACAAATAACGGTTTGACATTAAGAGTTAGCAAAATTACAAAACAAGGAAATGTTGACCTATTCTGTTTAGCTTTCATTTTGTGTGAAGATTTAACCGGTTTTGTTTACATAAATGCATTTCTGTTGTGTTTTGATATGTGCTGCAACTGGTATAGAAGTCATTGAGTATCATTATGTCTCGCCCCTAGCCCCCCCTAAGCACACCCACTTGGCACACCTCTAGCTTATTTTAATGAGTACCTGCACTTATTTTTCCCCATTTAAAGCACTGAGTACAACCTAATCCAGAATGAATCTAATCATTTTTTATCACATTTTAAAGCCACTAGTTGTATATATTGAATGTACTGTGGTACTGTCTTGCATGCAATGCATTATGGGTACGTAGGATTTACCATATTTTCTAAGTTTATGATGCTCCCTAGGATCCTCTGGGTGCATCTTGCGGCACTGCACCTACACATCTCACATTTATATTAGACCTTCTATAAATTACTCTTCATTAGGTCCACATAGAGTAAAAACGAATCGGAATTCATATAATAATTGTTTTGTCACATTCCAAAGCTATTAATTGTATATATTGATATAGCTATTTGAATGTACCCGTGGTACTGTCTAGCATGTAATGTATTAGGGGAGTATTGTATGTGACCAAAAGTTTGATGCTCACTAGGGACCTATAGGCGCAGCTTGCAGTGCCGCACATACACATCTATATTAGACCTTCTATAAATTTCCCTTCATCAGCTCCACATAGAGTACAACCTAATCTGGAATTAATATAATAATTCTTTTGTCACATTTCAAAGCCACTAATTGTATATATTGAATGTACTGTGGTACTGTCTTGCATGCAATGTATTATGGGTATGGTGCATTTTCTTTTTTTTCTTGTCAGGGCGTCGTTTCTGGTTCAGATACATCAATCATCACGTTCTGCAAAACCCTATTTATTTGTCAGCGATTGGTAACAAACTTGGCAACAAGTGGGCAAGCTATCCCATTGACCTTTTACCTGTGAAGGGAAAAGATCATGTTAGTCAAATACATATAGTAAATAACTACATTTACTCCACCTGTCTTCATCCGCCTGCTCCTCTTCCCCTGTCACCAACTGGTGCCTGGGTAAAGAAAAAAGAACAAAAACAGGTTAGTGGCCCCTCCAGGGTCCCCACCGTGCAAGGGTAAAAGGGGACCCCTTTGGCCCCTCAGTCGTCATCGTCTTCATCTGATCCATCCAGGGTAGTCACCCAGGAGGCTGTGGATCATCTTACTGCACACCAGGATTGATATCTCCTTATTCCCTACTACCAGGCGGTTTCTGGAAGATAGAAGAACATCTTTAAAACAGCATAGGAGCCTCCAGCAGCCCTGGAGGTCACCTAGTGTGTTTGTCCCTGGGACAAACCATACATCACAGAGTCCGCGGTGTTGTGTTTCGATTTAGATACCCATACATAGGTTTCCAGAATCATGTCCTTATATAAGCACAACTCACATTGTCCTTATTTAGGCATAGAATCCGAGTCCTTATTTAGGCATTAGCCATGCTATCTAAATACAGGCATGGTCACCTACATCCACGCATCCCACGTCACAACAAGTTCTTAGAAACCAGACCCTTAAGCCTTTGGGATTTTTCCTGCTTGGATTATTGATTTCTCCAAGAACTCATTTATTACGCATGAACTACTATTCCTTAGGGGTTCATTCAGGACGTCTTCCTTTGACTGACTTTACGTCAATGCTAACATTCCTAGCCACCTACCAGGTATAAATATACCTTTCCTTACCAAGGCAAACCACGGCACGGTTTGATTCGGCTTAGCTCGCCTCTGCAAGTTCCGAAGAAATCACGATTCCAGGAGAAGTCATATCCCAGCCTGACGCACTGACCAGACGCTGTCCTCCCTGCTCACAGAGAATCCAGCTTCCAGTGTTCTGACTCCCTTCGCGGGTTGTTAGAGTTTGAGATCCGGAAAGAGATTCCCACCTCTCGCATTCTAAGGTATGTAGCCCACTAGAACCTAGAGGGAATCTTGGCATACAAACTTAGTATTTACCATGCTATAGAAAATAGCACCTACTTCTTACCTCTTACTACACAGGTTAGAACTATTCAGAAGCATCAGACGAGTATCCATATATTAGCCTGTGTTATTTATGTATGTTTATATGAATATATGTCATAGCTAAAAGACAATGCTATTGCAGTATTACTTCTTCTTACTGCTTACCCTGTACGTATTATATTTCGCATAATGTCTTGCGATTGTAACAGCTCGTATCTCATGCATGAGAAATAAGACTGTTCAATAAATCCTTTTATTGAAACGCCCGTCTATTTCTGTGTAACTCTGAAGAAACTAAGCATGCATGATTGTCTGAGTAAAACTATTGTTTCCACGATTCTGAGACTGTTCCGATTCTACGGGAAACAAAGTTGGCATGTATATGCAGTTGTCAGAAACTACTAACTTCTTGTTTATTCGAGAAGTTTCTAGTGACCTTTTGGCACACAAAAGTAATTACGTTTTAATATACTTGATAGAGGCATATTGACCTTAGTCCTATGCAAAAACTATAGTGTATAGTATTCCAATGCGCAGAGCCTATTAGGGAAATAGGAACTACACTACATGGCGCCCAACGGTATGGTATGACACTAATTTAACGCAAGATACTGAAGTAACTCAGTTGTTCTTTTCTCAGAGAACCCTACTCATAATATTCTATAAGATGTCTGGAGTGGGTAGGAATAATATCCGCCCTAGCTGAGTAGGACAAGAATCCTATGTATTAGCTGTTTTGTTTGTTTAACGCTGAAGGATATAATGTTCCAAAATATTGTGCATCTTATCTTTGTTTCCTTGAAACTTGTCTATATTTTTCAAAAACAATGTCCCTTAACGGGGACACTAACACCAAACACAGTGTAGCTGCAGCTGACCCAGTTGTAACAGCTTTTAATCATACAGGTTTTAATGAAACCAATGAGGGTGTTATAAACATCCCTCCAAATTTAAAGAGAGCCATCACTCTAAAACTTATAAAACATGGCCTAACACCAAGAGGTGGTAGAGCAATTTTCGTGATAGAGGCACATGAATCTTTTCAGACAGAGGTATTCTATTCATGAATAATATTCCTAGAATATTCCTAGAATCAAATCCAGTAACAAAAGTGTTTCACTTCTACAAAGAAGATGAACCCCCTGAGGAATATATTCCTTTCGAGGATATTAAAATTCCACTCACATACCAGGAGCATAATCTCTGGTTTATAGGCGCCCTAAAACATTATAATCACATTACCATGCTCGGTCCACTAGGTAGACCTGGAGCAACATGGTCGATTTTAGCCGGCTACACACCTCATCCTGACATTGAAGCAATCTCAATCAAATACAAAAATTAAAAGAATTATACAGTTAAACCTCAACTGTCTGAAGGTCCTGAAAAGGACTCTAGTAAACACAATCCTACACCTTCTAAAAAAAGTGGGAAAATTACAAACAACATTCAAAACATTCAAAAGAGAAACGTTCTCAATCCTGAGGTAAGTCTCCTCAAAAGGAGCCCTCTGAAAGGAGGTATAACCTCAGGAATAGGGATAATTTGAAAAAACCTGACAGGTATCAAGATACTGATACACGTTCCTTTCGTACCTTTCAGATATCGTCACAGACATCCGAAAGAAGAGGATGGTCAGATTGAAAAGAAGAACGTGTGAAGTACAAAGACGATCCACACATTCAGAAAAACAAACTAAAACCTTAATTCACCAAGAAAAAGGCAGCAGGTCTGAAGATCAGACATGCTGAGAATTCTGAGAACACAACTCAAGAATGGAGAATGGGCTCAGACAGTGCATCAGAAGTAAAAATAGCTTGCCAGAACCTGAAGGAACTTTTGGAGACAGTGGACTTGAATGTAGAAAGTAGAGACTGTAGACACTAGGGTTAGTTCTCCACAAAAGCTATATGAAATAACACTCCAAGAAAAGAGAAAGCCCTCTTTTGGGAGAGACTTTCAAAGGGTTATGATATATTTCTAGCAGAACAGGACTGTCCACCAGAATTTGTTAGGGAATTCCCACATGGCGAAGACATCATTATGCCAGCCTTCTCCAACCATGTTCCATTACATTTAAAATACTCATATGCTAGGAAATGGGCAGTTGCTCAGGCCCCAGCATTATACTAAAATCATGTAGGACGGGATGAGGACTCACCTCACCACAAGATCCAGTTAAAAAATCAACCAACTACACAAAGGCAGTATCCATTTAAGCAAGAAGCTGAAAAACAGGTCCAGGAGATCTTAGATCAACTTGAATACCAAGGGGTGATTGAAACATGCACCTCCTCAATGAACAATACTTTGTTTCCTGTTTCCAAACCTGACAGCACATATCGTCTAGTTTTGGATTACAAACACCTGAACTCTTGTTTAAAAACATTTGCAGTACAAAATGCACATAATACAGCATTAATGAATAACATTGTGTGTAACAAATATAAAACCACATTAGACATTTAAAATGGTTTCTTTTGTCAAACCATAGCACCTGAAAGTAGGTATTTGACTGCTTTCTCAATAATGGGGACCTAGCGTCACTTTTGTCGACTCCCACAAGGGTTCAAGAACAGCCCGGGGTTATTTTCAGCAAGAGTAACAGAGTTACTACAAATTTATAATGACAAGTCATTTTCATATTTCCATGACATCTATCTGACAGACAATGACCGGGATAGGCACTTGAACAGGGTGAATACCATTATACTGGGCTTCACCTCTGAGGGTTACAAATTTAATTTAAAAAACTCAAGAATTGCCCATCTCAATGTCCTTTTCCTAGGATATGAGCTTTCAAGTGAAGGAAAAAGCCTGGCAGCCACCTGTTTAGATAAATGTGCGCTGCTCCAACCTCCAAAAACGCGGAAAAATTTACAGTTGATTCTAAGTTTCCTACATTTTGGAAGAACTTACATTCTAAATTACACAGAAAGGGTTAAACCTCTCTACGAATTAATCAAACCTGATTATAAAATCAAAAATTGGACATAAGAACACACAGAAATATTGCGTTCACATCAAGCTGACATGTTAGCAACAAACCACTTACAAACAAGTGTAAACTTATGCAATATAGTGATTCTAACTATTTTGGGTCAATGCATATTCACCTTCTTAACTTTTAATGAAGGTAAAAAAGTACCAATTGAATTTAAATCACATTTGTATACATAAGCGTAAATGCTCTTCACTTCAACAACAAATAATTTTGACAGCAGTTTAAACCACTGTAGCAAAAAAAAGGGCTCTAGCGCAGGGGAAACGCAAAATTGTTGATACTCCAGTACCAGCCTTAGAGGCAGTTACAAAAGTGAGCATTCCAAATACAAAAGCTTTACATCCGAGATGGATACAATGGGTTGATTCTCTTGCTGCAACAGCTGTTTAATATGTTTTTGATCCTTATTTAAAAACACAAGCATTCCTGCAATACGGACATGAATGTCCTCTGCCTAATGAGATTCTCCCTCTTGATCAGTACGAATTTATAATTTATACTGACTGATCAGCACAACCTGCTATGCGAAGTAAGCAAGCATATAGTGCAGCATACAAGATAATTAAAGGTCGTATGCGCGATGGTAAATACTGACCGATGGTCAGAAAAACTCAATCTCTAGGAGATTGTACAGCTCAGCGAGCTGAACTACAAGCATTCAAATTGGCACTTGAAATTACGGATCGCCAATTCCCCACACTTATAGTGTGCAATTCTTTTTACTGTATTCAATCATACAATGAATATTTGCAGAATAGGCTTCAAAATGGTTTAAAGATGCAAAAGGTGACACAATCGAGCATAAGACGCTTTGGGAACAAGTAGTACAGTTGCGAGATGGACTACACACGCAGAGTCATCAACGTAATGGCATTCACGTTCCAGGGAATTCATTGGCTGACGAAGTCGCAAAGGGTGCTGTGCAAACGGCTTCCGTAGCTGCGATCACTCGTTCAAAAACGAGAATAGACAGTGAGATATTATTGGCTGTCAAAGCTTTTCTTCCTGTAATTGAAATTGTCTGGTGGGAAGCTCAGTTAATTATCCGTCCTGAAGATGACTGTGCACTCATGACAAAGGTCGAAACGTCGTCGACGCAATTGTGGCCGCATTTTATGGAGGACACATTGTTTTGTGTGTTGCAGTTCCAGTGCTGTTTTGGAACTCTGACTTTTATGTAACCTCTTTTTGTATGCCACTTGTCTGGTCGTGTATGTCTATTGATTGTTATATGTACCAGCTTATAAGTCTGAGCCTCACGATACAAATTTTTTATTAAATAATTTTTTAATATGTTTTTCTAAAAATAAATTCTGTATATGGGCCGTACTTTCTATTTTTCTTTCTTCTTTCCACTATTAGGTGTGTAGTGTTGTTTGATTTAATTACTTGTGATTAAAATATGTTTGTGCTATGATAATTTTGTGTACGCTGTGAACCCCTGTTTGGATAAAATAAAAAAATGTCAATGCTTCAAGCAAAGGCAGTGGTGCAGCGTTACCTAAAATGTTTCCACTCAAATACTCGTATATAATTGATGCGAACAACGTTGCGTTTGCTCGAATCCCTGGAGTGGGGGATAGGGTAATTCCAGACATGAAACATAAACACAGCTTTGATTTATGAAGCACACCTGGGAGAGGGACTGACTCATCAGGGGATCTCTAAAACAATATTAACATTAAAAGAGATGTACTGGTGGCCAGGGATGAATACACTGATTCACATCTTCATCAATAACTGCAGAGACTGCAATAGAGATCACAGCACAGAACGCCACCAGACACCTGACTACGACATAGGCAGTCCAGTACAGACACCATTGTTAGACAGCATTAGACTATCTAAGTGCAGGCGTCCTTTTGGACAAATACAGTCCCACAAACACTAAGTCAAGTTTCCTATGGATGTGGCCTCAGCGCTCGGCTGACACTCAAACTGTTATAAAAGATTTGCGAGTCTTTATCGGCACATACGTAATTGGCACACTATACTCCGACCAGGGCCCTGCGTTTAGCTCTCGAGCTTATAAAGAAGCTATGGCCAGTTTGGGCGTAGCATTGCGGTACTTCTCTCCATTCCATACTGAGGGACATTCGGTTGTGGAAAGGAAAAACTGGACATAAAGCAGTCTATAACAGCCAGGGTATTAGGCTCGGGTGATGGGTGGGTCAAACATCTGTATGGGGTCCAACGCTCATTAAACAATTTGCCTCTCCATATGAGGTCCTATTTGGGACAAGAATGTTGGTTCCAGATCTTGAATGTTGAGGCACAGTGGTGGAAGTTAAACCTTTTGATATCAAAGATCGTTTGGCTGTCTTACAGGACTTAAATGAACTAAGATCGAAATAAAGCAACGTGTTCCTGAAGCCAACCACCACTGGGGAAAAACCAGCTGCCCCAGCAAGGCCTGTTTGGATCCTAAAGCTTTGGAATCTAATTAGAGACAAGATCGCTGACAAGAAGGAATTTCGGCCTTCTTACAGACAACCAGTACCTGTCGTAGCCATCCACGGATCAAGAACAGTACTGCTGCCGCCCCTTGCTGGAAAAAAGGAGAAAAGATTTGTGTCCATCGACCTCATCAAACCACACTATGTGGCCGATACAAAGCAGTAGGCCATGTGGACTCGGACCAAGTAGCAAACGCACTCCTCTAGCTACTATCCAAGAGGTTCAAACTGAAAGACTCATCACCTTCGAGGAGTCAACAGTAAGAAATGAAGGACTAAGCAACAATGCTATGGAACTTGAAACCCAAATAACAGTTCGTCCTGATACACCTGTCTACACCAATGTAACACGTGATTAACTGGTTCCAGCGATTTCAACGAATCCTGATGCAATTCCAACCATTGACAGAACTGCCTCTGACTATTTCATTCACTTTGATAAGTTTTCTGAGGATCCCAGTGAATCTTCCCAGTGAACCTGAAAAGATGCCAGGAAAAAGAACTTTCGAAGAAAGAGCACAAGACTTTTTTCATCTCCTGAAAAAGACTTATCTGGTTTCACCATGGATTGAACTATGAATTAAATGTTTCTGGAATATTTTTCTTTCTGCTTTGGCTAGCTTTAGTAATGACTCTGAGCAAGCTGATAAATGAAAGATATGTTCACTTGGACACAGAAAGTAAAAATGTGAACTTACTTATAAAACCACACAAATCATCCCATCGTGAAGCAAGAGATTTGTCAGCAGTGAACAACACAGTGAACAATACAAGATGGTATTGTTTGGGACAAAACGGATTATGATATATTCGGCCCGTCGGAACATTTGAAGATTCCACACTTATTTAAAATTTCTTTAAGTGACTTTATTACCTCTAGTACCTATTCTGGTGATTGGGACTTTGAGATTGTTAATAACATGTCTGATTTAGAAAAATCTGCTGTATTCTCTAATCAGGATTGTTTAGAGGGTTCATCGGACTATGAACAGCTTTATTGTTATAACCACTATGGTCATCATTTCTTGCATAAATCTGCAATACCTAGAAATATATTTATGTATAACCAATGGGAACATTGTACTACACCACCAAGGGGTAGCTCAAACATGTTTGCAATGAAGTTTCCATATTTTTCAGGGTACAATACATCCAATCCAGAAACGTTTTACTTTAAAAATGTGAAAGCAACAGGAACGAAAAATATGTTGACTAATACAAAACAGATTTATTCTGCAGCCTTTATTGCCCAATGTCTAGACAGGGTTTCGACTTTTGGAAAAACACAACTGTCACAAAATCTGTCTGGGGTACAAAAGATTGGCAAGTGCAGGGGATAGAAGCTTTGTTTAGAGCCTTTATCATCCCACAGCAAATAATGTTTTTGAATGACACTGTCCAACAAACGTCTTGCCTTTGGTTAACCAAGATCAAAGACATTCACACTTCGTCTATACCCACTCCTGTAAGTAATAGCACTACACAGGGAGAGGTCGACGTACATACTATTTTACATAACAACAAATCAGATCCTGAATGGGAAAAATGGTTGCTCCGGCCCACACACACAAACATTTGTCAAGAAGGATTCCTGAACAAAATACAGGGTTTCACTATCAATAGGCCAGACCCACGTTATGTCCAAAGACAGCATCCGGGGGTAGTAACAACATACAGTGTAGGAAAATTATGCCTTGATTGGCTACAGAAATCTACACTAGAGGATGTGAAGCAACACTTATCTGTATTTACAGAAGGCGCAGACCTAAGGGATTTCTTGCTAGGACCAAGAAAACCATGTCAAAAAGGTTTCACATATGCCAGCATCTATGCTGCTTTTAATGAAGTATGGAAGGTTACACAAGCAGACGCTGCAGAAAGAATACGAGAAATTGATAGCATTATTTTAGAGAAATCTCTTGCTGTGGTCGACAATGGGTTAACGACTCTGTCATCCAGGATATATTCACTGGGCTACATTGTATCCTCTGCTACAGACATTGTGGAACAAGATTTAGTCATGCTGCGACAAGGCCAGTCTCAATTACCTTCTATTATGCTATTAGGCTGGACGCTACAAAATTTGCGTGAAGGCTATGTGCCTTGGGGTTTCATCAACACGTAGTCTCTGTTTACAGAATAAAATCTCACTGATAAACAGATCAAACTGGCACAAAGGGGAGCAAGGTATACAGCGTTGAGCATTGAAAAACTGGAAAAATTGCCATTTACGGTAGCAGAAAAACCAGCTACAGTATGGATCATTCATGGCGAAATAACTCTGCCTGTTACAACTTTCCATTTTCAGTATTGCCTTAAACAAATGCAAGCAGGTCAATATGAAAGGTTGGGTAGAGAATACATCAAAACATCCTGGGATTTACCTTACACACACAGATGTTGGAGTGGGGGGCGCGAAGTGTTTCTTAGCGGTACAGACTGTGAAAATGCACTGAGTGGCTCCCTCATATGTCTGGATATTAGTTTACACAGCCCTTTAGCGGTTCTACTGCAAACCTATCCTGCCACCTGCAAGGTTCACCAGCTACTGTAATTAATCCAATGTTTGGACAACTTTCAAATGGGAGTTACCTTATGTTGAATGATCATAATTGCTGTGGCATGTTGCCAGGCATCCCATATCTAGTAACGGTTACTTCCAGGGTCACTTGCTGTCTGCTAGTTTTGTTCCCCCAAATAGACACAGTCAGGGAGTCACCTTTATGGCCTTCACTGAACACCTCTTCTATACGAATTGAAACTTTAAGCAGAATGAAAGCCATTCTTTTACAACAAACCATGCCTTTGACCTCGGCCAAAGAGACCAATGATCTACAAATTGCAAGGACTTCGGCTGAGATACAGGCTCTGTTACGTACAAACTGCCCTTCACATTTCACAGAAATGTTGGGACGCATCTTAAACATGTCTGATATGAGTGGTATTGTGCATGTATTTAAGACAATATGTTCAGGACTGTTAACACCTTTTTCAAGCAGTCCTCAGAATCATTCCAAACTTCATGCACTCAATGTTTGGTGGTCTGCCGCTAATTCTAGCACTCGGTGCAGGAATCCTGATTTTATTCTTACTGCTACACTATGGCAAGCCAAACCACCAGTGTCACTGCCAGCACCTTGGAGAAGGCTCTCCTGGTAAGGAAGTGTTGTGAGCGCATAGTACAACTTTTGGGTTTATCTCGTCTACGAGAATTAAATACCACATGGTTTCTGTCATGTCAGACCATTCTGGCAAGATTGCATCTTACGTGTTCTACGCTGTCTGCTTTGCGGTGAAGAATGCATGCTAGACATCTGGAAAGGGGAGACCTCTCGGTCACCTCGAACGTATGGCTGGGTGCTCCGATCCCCCGGGAAACCTTTGCGGGCAAGGGGTGTGTCCCGGCCGGTATGCCCATAGTGGTGTGGTTGGAGCACGCCCCTGCCGCCTAAAAGGGTTGTCCTAACACCCGCCCGGAGGTCCGTGTACCTCTGGGTGGGATGGGGATGCTGCCCCGCCTTCCCGCTGCAAGGTAAAAGGCACAGGAATACAGGCAAGCGTTCTCTTGTTCCTGCGCTCTGAAGGTTGCACCACTCATCGCTCGAGAGCCCTCAAGGGAACAAGCTGCAGTTTTTGAACGTGTAATCGTTGTTTTTTCTGTTACAGTCGTCAAGGTGTAGCTGGAGTCCGAGTCGCTACTGGAAAGCAGGCAGAGACAAAACAGAACGCAGATATGCCTGGTAAGAAGAGTGGAAAGAGCTCCGAGATGGAACGAATGCTGCGCACACTGGTGAACCAAGTGTCGGCGATGGACAGGAAATTCAGTAAAGTAGACCAGCTGGGTCGCGGCTTAGCGGCCCTCCGGAAACAGGTAGAGGCCCAAGCGGGGCCCTCAGGGCGACCTAAGAGGATCGTGGGGCCTGCTTTAAGTTTAAGTTTAAGTTTAAAATATTTCTAAAGCGCGACATACACCGAGCGGTTTCTTGGCGCTGAGATAGCAAACTACCAGAGGGGCTAGAGTCAACCACTAGGACGTAGACTGAAACAGGGGGGGGGGAATTTTAAGGCAGAAAGGCCTGGGTAAACAAGAAAGTTTTCAGGGATTTACGGAAGAGGGAATACTGGGTAAGGGATCTGAGGTGGAAGGGAAGGGAATTCCAAAACACAGGGGCCAGAGTAGCAAATTTAGAACCGCCCTGTTTTTTTTTCCTGAAACGTGGGGCTACTAGTAGATGTTGAGCCGAGGAACGGAGGTCTCTGCTGGGAACGTAAGTTTTGATGGCTGAGGATATAAAGATAGGGGCCAGACCAGACCTGGCCTGAAAGGCCATGCAGCCTAATTTGAACAAGGCGCGTTCCCGAATTGGAAGCCAGTGAAGGGTCTTCAACAGAGGAGAGGTGTGGTGGAATCTAGGGAGACCGAATTCAAGGCGGGCCGCCTGGTTCTGAACCAGTTGGAGCTTGCGCAGGCTGTACTGTGGGATGCCGTTGAACAGGGCATTCCCGTAGTCCAGGCGGGATAGGACCAGTGCGGACATGATCAGTTTGAGTGCAGGGAAAGAGAAGAAACGAGAGATGGAGCGGATAGTACGGAGAGTAAGAAAGCAAGAAGATACCACGGAGCCTATCTGGGAGTGCATGGTGAGTTTATCGTTAAGCTTGATACCGAAAGTCTTAACTGAGGAAGCAGGAGTGGGGGGAGAGCCGAAAGAGGGGGGCCAAAATAGAGAGTTCCAGGGACTGGAGCAACCACCCGTAAGCACAAGTTCCGTCTTATCGGGGTTGAGCTTCAGGTGGTTGAAGTTCATCCAGTCCCTGATAAAAGACAGGATAGATTGGAAGTTAGATATAGAGTCAGGGGAAGAGGAAAGATTAAAGATGAGCTGGAGGTCATCGGCGTAGTTATATACCGTGACCTCCAGCTGCTGAAGAGCAAAGATGAGAGGAGAGATGTACAGATTGAATAATAGAGGAGACAGAGAGGAACCCTGAGGCACCCCGCACTGGACCTTACAGGGGGTAGCTGAAAACTCCCCAAGACGAACCGCCTGGGTCCGGTCCCTCAGGAAGGATGAAAGCCAAATGAGGGCCGATCCTCCGATACCCGCCGCCCTGACACGGGAGAGTAAGATGGAATGATCCACCGTGTCAAAAGCGGCGGACAAATCAAGGAGGACCAGCGCCTGGGGTTGACCATTATCCATGCCCTCCCTAAGGGTATCCAGCACAGACACCACCACTGACTCTGTCGAATGCCTTGGCCGAAACCCCGCCTGGCAGGGGGCCAGCACCCCATTCTCCTCGACAAAGGAGCTGAGCACAGAGGTGACGTGTCGCTCAAGCACCTTACCCAAAAAGGGTAGCAAGGAGATGGGGCGGTAGTTAGCTAAGGCAGAGGGATCGGCTCCTGGTTTTTCAAAATGGGAACAATGGTGGCAGATTTCAGTGACGGGGTCACGACACCCTGGGCCAGGAGTTATTAAGAAACATAAGAGGGGGCAGGGTGCACGCTGAATAAATCTGCCGTAGGATGTGTGCAGGGCAGATATCAGCTGGGGAGCCAGATTTGATTTTAGGGAGAAGAGAAAGGAAAATTTCCTCAGAAAGAGGAGGGAGAGATGAGAGAAGCTTGGGCAGGGGGTAACTGGGGGTCAACAAAGAGGGGGGACGGGGGGGGATATTGGTTTTGATGGTCGCAATTTTTTCAACAAAGTAGGAGTTCAAAGAGTCACAGAGATTTTGAGAGGGGAGAGGCTTCAATGAGGTCCTGTCGGAGAAGGCCAGGTCGTGAGTGATGGAAAAGATCTCCTTAGGTTGGTTCTCTGCTGCTAAACTTTTGGCTGAGAAATAAGCCTTCTTGGTCTCTAGAATGCTTTTTTTATAAGTCCCTAGAAGGAGGACGTAACAGGACTTAGAGAAGGGACAGTAGTCCTGTCTCCATCTGCGTTCTGCCTGTCGGACCGTTAGTTTCTGCTCTTTTAGTTCTTTACTGAACCACCGGTTAGCGTCTTTAGGGCGCCTAATCGAGGTACGCCGAAGGGGAGCCATACTGTCGCTTCCATCCGTAAGCCAGGAATCAATGGCCTTAGCTTGGGCAGCAGACACCAAGCCCGACAGGGAAGGAGAAGAGGCCAGGAGTGAGGAGGTTAGGTCCGACAGGTTAACTTTGCCCCAGTTGCGAGCCCACGAGTTTTGGGCGTGGACGGGCATCTTGGTCAGACAGAGGCGAAGAGAGAAGGAGATTAGAAAATGATCTGACCAAGTGCAAGGGGAAACGGTGAGTGAGGAAAGGGGACAGTTGAGAGACCAAACTTAGTCTAAGATGTGACCGTGAATATGAGTGGGAATGTGAACCAGGGAGGAGAAATTGAGTGACAGTAGAGTTTCAGAAAATTCCTTGGCAGAAGAGCATTCCTTGGGGTCAGAGGGCCAATAGTTAAAGTCCCCGAGGACCAGCACCGAAGCATAATTAACAGCCAGTGTGCCAAGTAGATCTTGTAAGGCGGGGAGAAAGGACGGGATAGGTTGAGGTGGACGATATACCAGCACACAGGCTAGGTGAGGGGAGAAAGAGGTAGAACGGACCACTAAGTTGTCAATTCCTCCCATAGGGGGTGAGGGGAGAATCTGGAACTGAAAATCCGTACGGGCGATAAGGGCAACGCCTCCACCCATTTTTCCTACTGGGCGGTCGGCGCGGATAGAATAATATGTCGAAGGGAGGGCAGCCAGTAGAGACGGGAGGGAAGACTCACAAAACCACGTCTCGGTTAGGAATAAAAGATCGGGTTTATCCGTATCTAAGAGTATGAATAGTTCCTGATGGTGTCTAATGGCTGACCTAGTGTTTAATAAAATAATAGATAATGGGGGAGAGAGAGTGTCAGGAGCGGGCGTTGACTGAAGTGCTAACGGAGAAACAGAAGGAAGGGGGCAGCCCTGTGGACAGGCTTGGCAGGGAGAGAAACAGCCCATATTGGTAATCCGGTGAGTAGTGCGGGGGACGAGGGGCCAATGACCTTGTAAGTGAATGGGATCAGCTGAGGAGTAGCGAATGAAGTGGCCAGGGGAAGTAGCCCCTAGCCCCTGCCGGCCGCGGACGGGCGCAGACGGGCTTAACTCAGGCGCTACTCCGGCGCGCCTTCGTCGCGCCCGCTGCGCTCGTCCGCTGCGCTGCCGCATATGGCCTATTTAAATAGGGAGTAGCGTGGGGGGAGTGGCTAAGATGTAGATTCGGCTGGGCAGCCCAAGCCAAGATGGCGCCCGCGTCCGCGGGAGCCCGCCACACAACGCTCGGCCCACGGCGATCCTCTGAGCCCCTAGAAGCAATCAAGTTAAGCAACCTGTCAACTTTGAATCACAGGTAGGTTAGAGAAAACACAATAAATTGTAAGATAAAAATTGCGGTTGCTCGCAATCAGCAGCACAATAAAGTTAAAATGGGGAAACTGTGTCAGCAGCTCATCGGCAGTCACGGTGAGACCCTCTGCCACCGGGTCGTTTGCTATCACCCGCCAAGAGCCGGAATTGCTCCTAAATAGGGAGTAACGTGGGGGGAGTGGCTAAGATGTAGATTCGGCTGGGCAGCCCAAGCCAAGATGGCGCCCGTGTCCGCGGGAGCCCGCCACACAACGCTCTGCCCACGGCGATCCTCTGAGCCCCTAGAAGCAATCAAGTTAAGCAACCTGTCAACTTTGAATCACAGGTAGGTTAGAGAAAACACAATAAATTGTAAGATAAAAATTGCGGCTGCTCGCAATCAGCAGCACAATAAAGTTAAAATGGGGAAACTGTGTCAGCAGCTTATCGGCAGTCACGGGTGAGACCCTCTTTCACCGGGTCGTTCGCTTTGCCAAACCTTACCCCAGGGGGGGATAAGGGGAAAAGGAAGAAGGGGAAAGTGGGTCCTAGCGAGGCCCCAGTCCTGATGGAGGTCCCGCCGGTCCCAGTAGCACCAGCGTCCAGCCCGGTACCCACACCGGATGGGGGATTGCCAATCCCTGTGGTTATCACACCGCTGGATAACGACCAAATGCCTCCCGAATTAGCGATTCAGTTGGCGGCTGTATTTCCCTGGTTGAAGAAAGGAGCGGGGGATCCGCGGCTGTGGAAGACCCAGCCGAAGAAGCTAGGCAGATTATCGAGCAGCTCAGGCAGACAAGGGACGCTGGGGCAGCGAACCTGCCTTCTATTTCTCCGCAGGTGGCGAACCTGGCCGCGGTCGAAAATCGGAATAAGTCGACGGACACGACCGGAAGTCAACAGAAGCAGGTAAGAGATCGCTCCCAATAATGGGGGAGGGCGCTGTACCCTCAAGGCGGGAATGCTTGGCGCAACATGTTCCTATGGCAACTAAAGAAATGGTGTGGGCGAATAAGTATATCAATATGTTTTCATTATTGACAGACAATCGTGAGTTAGAATATGCCAAGACTCAGAAGGATTTATGGCACCCCAGTGTATGGAGGGCAAAAATGGCAGAGTTCAGGGTGGAAGAGTCTATGATGAACTGGATCAGGGCTTTTTCTGTTTTTGTAGCAATTATGGCTGAGCGAACACCAGAACTGTTGGGAGACCTTGCTTGCTACCAGAGCAGGATCACAGGCTTCCATGAGAAATATGGAGGAGAAGAATGGAAAGGGTATGACGTGGCATTTAGAAAAGCGAAAGAATTGAATGAAACACTGACTTGGGATTGTTTGGATACTGTATCTTCGCATGCGCAGTTCTTGCCGGGCTCGACGGGTGGATCGGGGTCGAGTGCAAACGGCTCCAGGGCCTTTCAGCAGAAACATCCACAGCCCTTTCGACCAACCTACGGGGGGGATACTCAGTCTAGATCGGGCGGGAATGGGAAAAAGCGAGGAGTATGTTGGAGTTTCAACAAGGGAACGTGTAGCAGGCCGCAGGGAACATGCAGGTTCAGGCATGTATCGCAGGTTGTGGTAACACCTCCCACCCCGAAACTAGCTGCCGATCCAGAGGCAATAGTGCTGGAGGGAAAGGGGGTACCAAGCAGGATTGACACGGTGCCTCAGAGGTCCAAACAATCGCCCGTGGATATTCTGGCTTTGACTCCCTGGCTGAACAAATACCCTGATCACGTGTCCGCTGGGATCCTGCGAGATGGCTTCTCGTATGGCTTCAGGATCCCGGCGGGTGATTTTCGGGGGGCCCCCTCATGCAAAAACCAACTGTCCGTTAAGAACAACCCGGCGGAGGCCGCCACAAAAATCGCACCAACGGCCAATTTTGTGTGTTCCACATTAGGGGTAGTTCCCAAGAAGGATCCGGGAGAATTCAGGCTCATTCATAATTTATCTGCACCAAGGGGGGCTTCCGTTAATGAGGCGATAGATGCAGACATTTGCAGTGTGAGGTATGCATCATTCAATGACGCAGTGGTAATGTTGAATCGCCTAGGCCCCGGTGCATTGTTAGCGAAATCTGATATTGAATCCGCATTTAGGTTGCTTCCGGTGCATCCCCACGATCAGCACTTGTTGGGTTTTGCATTTCAGGGGAAGTACTACATGGATATGTGCATGCCGATGGGTTGTTCAATTTCGTGTGCCTATTTTGAAATGTTTTACTTAGAAAAAACAGAATGCCAACTACACAATTACTTTAAGTCCTCTATTTTTGAGGAGAAAAACCAAGTGAAACTTCTTGATTAATCCGGGTATATTGCTATTACCTTTTTATTATTTGATATTTTCAATTTTTTACTGTTTCAGGTATGAAAAGGACACCTTTTCGTATTTTTTATGGTTCATACTTACTGACAGAGTCTGGTGTAGAATCCTGCAGGAAGATCCTGTTAAAAGTATTCAGGGATTGATAGCTGACACGGTGAAAACAGGATTAGAGGAAGGGTATGTGGGTGTGAGAGAGGGTGAATTTCTAACTAAAAAATACCCCAGGACCCCCATCCTATACTTCCTCCCTAAGATCCATAAAAATTTGAACGAGCCGCCAGGGCGACCCATTGTTTCTGGGTGCGGCTCCTGCCTTGAACCGCTCGCAAAATATGTGGATTTCTTCTTGAAGCCTTTTGTAAGCTCTGTAAAATCATACCTCAGAGACACAATGGACTTCCTAGTAAAAGTAGAGGGGACTGAATTAAATCCAGCGTCACAATTACTAGTGACGATGGATGTCATGTCCCTTTATACCCAGATCCCCCAAGGAGAGGCATTGGAAGTAATTGAGCTCTATCTAAAAGCTCGCGAAAGACCACTTCGGGTTCCTACCAGTATTATTCTCAAACTGGCAGAAATAGCACTGCAGAAAAACTATTTCCGATTTAACGAGCAATTCTTTATGCAGACCAAAGGTACTGCTATGGGATGCCCATATGCTCCTGAGATGGCTATACTGTACATGGCTGTATATGAGAAAAAATTCATTGAAAAGGATAATCCTTACTGTAGTCATATCAAGCAGTGGTTATGGTATATCGACGACGTGTGGCTCCTGTGGCAGGGGAGCCACATGGAGTTGATTGAGTTCCACGGATGGCTTAATTCTAAACATCCTGACATCAAATTTTCAATCGAGCATAGTGACACGAGAATGACGTTCCTTGATGTGGAAATTACATGTGTAGATGAAAGGTTAGTTTCTTCTCTACACAGGAAGCAGACTGATAAAAACACAATGCTGCACCACCAAAGTGCTCACCCCAGAAATCTGAAGGCCAATTTACCTTATGGCCAACTGCTGGCATCAGGAGAAACTGCACGGAGCTGTCTGAATATGAGAAGTCTTTTCTCAGTAAGACTTCTCCTCTCCTTTCTCAGCAAGGCAAGCAGCAGGCCAGTCCTTCCAGCGTCTTCTTCTCCTTCTAGTCGGGTAGAGGTCCTTTGTGGTAAAACAGGATTCTGATTTACAAGGAGCAGGGCTCCTACTTTTATACACCGTTTCTTTTGTTCTTACAGGCCAGGGGGCCTTTGCATAACTGCTTTCAGTCTCTGAGCACTTGTTGGGTGTACTTCTGGCTTCTGCTTTCAGTGTGAGGGCAGGCACATCAGACGCTCCACAGGAGGTGGAGCCAGCATTGTGTGGACAGGGGCAGCCAGGAGTACCTTGATGATGGGGCTTCGCCCTTCCTGGGCCAGGTGCCGGCTGAGTCATCAGTCGCTCCCCAGGGGGGCGAAGCCAGCATTGTGGTGGCAGAGCACAGCCAGATTAAGAGTCAAGGGGCACTTCTACCTCCCACTAAGGTGTAATCCTTACATTCACCACCTGTCATCCCCCAGCCCTGTCACTCACACAACCCAGACAGTCAGATACACATACTAGCAGAGGCGGGCTGAAATGGTTAGGCAAGCAAATGCTACCTTTCTAAAAGTAGCATTTGCAAACACAGGATATTAAAATAAACTTTACTAAAAGAATTATTTTATTATTCTGAGTTCAGGCATACCAAACATTATTTTCTACCATGCTCCCTGAGCCTGCTGGGATTATAGAGTGTAATAATTCCAGCAGCCCATCTGGTCTAAAGGGGACAGGTAGCCTTTCAATAGTGAAAAACGAATTTGTCTGTAATTCACTATTAGGACATGCCACACACATCAGGGCTTGTCCTACCTTACACTTACAATGCACCCTGCCCTAGGGCCTACCATAGGGGTGACTAATATGAAGTTAAGGGAAGGCTTAGGGGCTGGCAAGTGTGTGCACTTGCCCAGCCAGCATGGCAGTACCAGACTGCACGCAGGTTCTGCAATGGCAGACCCTAGACACATTTTAAAAGGCTGCTTCTGTGGGTGGCGCAACCAGCGCTGCAGGCCCACTAGCAGTATTGGCATTTACAAGCCCTGGCACTCCTGGTGCACTTTACTGGGGACTAACAGTAAATCCAATGAACCAATCATGGAAATCAATCACAGTTACACTTTATACAGGGAGAGCATATGCACTTTAGCACTGGTCAGCAGTGGTAAAGTGCCCAGAGTCATTAAACCAACAAAAACAGGTCAGAGAGAGTATTGGAGGAAGGCAAAAAGTTTAGGGATGACCCTGCCAAGAGGCCCAGGTCCAACACAGCACATACAAAATTGGCCATTTGAGGTCATTTTCAGTATGTTTATTTTCGATAAAGTGTTCCACCATAGGGGCGGTTAACACCTTGTTCTTCAGTCTTGATTTATGTTGCGTTATACGCATGTTTACTTGCTGTGTTGTCTTGCCTATGTAAATTTTTTCGCATGGACAAATGACTACATACACTACATTGCGTGTCTTACAGTTTGAAAAACACAAATGTTTCCACTTTGTATTCCCATGTTGAAATTCCTTCCCTTCTATAGTAGTCCCACAAGCCGCACAGGAAACACACTTGTGGTGTCCCTCAATAGGCTTTAGTCCCCATTGTGACAATAGGTCACTCTTGGGTTTTGGTAATGCAATGTCAGCCCGTACAATTTGTTGTCCAATACTTTTGTTTTTCCGGTACGCAAAAAGCGGACGAGGGAAAGAACAATCCAAATTTTCTAGTAGGTGCCAGTTTTTTAACACAGTCTGTCTCAGTTTATTGGTGTCAGGCCCAAATGTAGTAACACAGACCAATCGATCCAATTCCACCTTCGATTTAGTCTGTAGCAAGCATTCGCGTGGTGTACAGCGCGCCCGCTTAAATGAGTTTCATCCCCCAGTGGCTAGAGAACGTGGAGCCTCTGTAAACAGAGGTCCAGTAGTTCTGGTATCTGGCAGTACCGCTCCAGTTGGGAGGGTGCAGAGGTCCAGATGGAGGGGCGAGAGGGGGAAAGAGTCCCCAGTGGAAGAACCAGTGGGTCAGGGGCTAGCCAACAGAGCTGCGTCCCCAGTGAATGACCATGGGGACACCACTTCTGTCCTGGGGGATCTTCCCGCACTGTCAGAGGGACAGAGGCTGGGAGATCTGCGCCAGGCAGACTGTCGCACGGCACATGACCTATGTGCCACCCTCAGGGGGGGCATGCGTGCTCCCCAGGAAGTCCTGGTGCGCCAGGCAAGTGTTCAACTTCAGGGTTGGGTCCCTGAGTTGGAGAGCCAGGTTCAGGTGTTGTCTGACCTGGAGGGTGGGACCACTGTAATCAGTGTCCTGACCCATGTCACTTCTAGGGGTACCACTCCAGTGGGGAGTGGGCAGTACTCTGGAAGGGGGTGCAGAGGGAGGGAGTCCTTGCCTCTGACCCCGGGGCAGTTTGAGGGTTTAGACCCTAGGATAGAGGGCCAGGTGCAGGGTGTCCCGACTCCCCCCTGACCTGGTGCCCCAGTTGCAGGATAGCACCCCTGAACTGGTGGGCGAATTGTGCAGGTCACCTGCCACAGGTGCCCTGACAATTCTGGAAGGGGGTACCACTCCAGGTGGGAGGGTACAGAGCCCCAAGGAGGAGGACCAGGTGTGGGAGAGCCCACCCCAGTCTTTGGTCCAGTCGCCAGGTACAGGCCTGGAGCTGGTGGGTCAGTGCCAGGATGACATACCTGACCTGACCGGAGGAAGAGTGGACAAAGGGTGCCAAGCACCTGGGGCTACTGCCCCCGCTCTCTGAGGCCACAGAGGTTTGGGAGCCCTGAGAGGCATGAGGCCTGGGTCTCAGCCATGACTACTGTCAGTGGCCACTGTGATTTTATGATTGCCTGTTGGGACACACCTGTGAGCAAGTTAAGGTTAGAGGCTGCACAGGTGGTGTCCACAGAGGAAGAAAAGGGTGCCCCATGGATTAGCTGGGTGAACCCTGAGAGTATGGACAGAGGATTTGAAATAGGTTCAGATTGGCGTAGAACTGGAATGTGCCCCTGCTGTTGCAGGACCAGGTCCAGGTTCTATCGCCCAAAGCAGGGAAGCCCATCACAGTGGTGATTGGTCTACCCTGCGTTTTGGCTGGAAGGGGGTTGTGTTGGACCTGGGCCTCTTGGCAGGGTCATCCCTAAACTTTTTGCCTTCCTCCAATACTCTCTCTGACCTGTTTATGTTGGTTTAATGACTCTGGGCACTTTACCACTGCTGACCAGTGCTAAAGTGCATATGCTCTCCCTGTATAAAGTGTAACTGTGATTGATTTCCATGATTGGTTCATTGGATTTACTGTCAGTCCCCAGTAAAGTGCACCAGGAGTGCCAGGGCTTGTAAATGCCAATACTGCTAGTGGGCCTGAAGCGCTGGTTGCGCCACCCACAGAAGCAGCCTTTTAAAATGTGTCTAGGGTCTGCCATTGCAGAACCTGCGTGCAGTCTGGTACTGTCATGCTGGCTGGGCAAGTGCACACACTTGCCAGCCCCTAAACCTTCCCTTAACTTCATATTAGTCACCCCTATGGTAGGCCCTAGGGCAGGGTGCATTGTAAGTGTAAGGTAGGACAAGCCCTGATGTGTGTGGCATGTCCTAATAGTGAATTACAGACAAATTCGTTTTTCACTATTGAAAGGCTACCTGTCCCCTTTAGGCCAGATGGGCTGCTGGAATTATTACACTCTTTAATCCCAGCAGGCTCACGGAGCATGGTAGAAAATAATGTTTAGTATGCCTGAACTCAGAATAATAAAATAATTATTTTAGTAAAGTTTATTTTAATATCCTGTGTTTGCAAATGCTACTTTTAGAAAGATAGCATTTGCTTGCCTAACCATTTCAGCCCGCCTCTGCTAGTATGTGTATCTGACTGTCTGGGTTGTGTGAGTGACAGGGCTGGGGGATGACAGGTGGTGAATGTAAGGATTACACCTTAGTGGGAGGTAGGAGTGCCCCTTGACTCTTAATCTGGCTGTGCTCTGCCACCACAATGCTAGCTCCGCCCCCCTGGGGAGCGACTGATGACTCAGCCGGCACCTGGCCCAGGAAGGGTGAAGCTCCATCATCAAGGTACTCCTGGCTGCCCCTGTCCACACAATGCTGGCTCCACCTCCTGTGGAGCGTCTGATGTGCCTGCCCTCACACTGAAAGCAGAAGCCAGAAGTACACCCAACAAGTGCTCAGAGACTGAAAGCAGTTATGCAAAGGCCCCCTGGCCTGTAAGAACAAAAGAAACGGTGTATAAAAGTAGGAGCCCTGCTCCTTGTAAATCAGAATCCTGTTTTACCACAAAGGACCTCTACCCGACTAGAAGGAGAAGAAGACGCTGGAAGGACTGGCCTGCTGCTTGCCTTGCTGAGAAAGGAGAGGAGAAGACTTACTGAGAAAAGACTTTGCTGCTTTGTGCTCTAAACATTCTCCAAGGGCTTGATTGAGCTTGCCCCCTGAACTGGACCCCAGGACTAGTGGGTCCTTGGTGCTTTGGCTCGTCCTGACATTCGAGCCGTGTGTGCATCCCGCTGGAGCCAGACTGCGCCCCTCATCGCCCCTCCTAGGGCTGTGGCACTCGGGAGCTTGCCTGCCTTTGTCCTGTGAGAGCCTCGCTCCGACTGGAGTCGCTCTCTGCCCCCAGGCTAGGCTACCTGCTCCTCTGCCCCTTGCCTGCTACTGGAAGCCCTGAAGCGCTTTCCCCCTCCGGCCGGAATTCCCTCTGCCGATTGCGATCTACGCCGGGTCGACAGCTGCACAGTCCGTGCCCTGTGACCCCGCTTCGCACCCCAGAGACTCGTCAGGCCGCGCCGCCCCCGCTGAGGAGACCCCCGCACCGTCGTGCCAAGGGTCACGGGCCGCGCCTGCCTGATTGCCCACACCCGCTGACGTCAGGATCCCAAAGTGCTCCCCGGACCGAGTCGCGCTGCCTGTGCCGACTCGGCCCAACCCCCATCAACAAAGAAGTGTGCGTGTGCTTTAAAGCTTCACCCCGGGCTAGGGGCCCGCAACGTTTGTTTTCCCCTTTGCCGCTCCTGCCTACGAGTGCCCCAGGTCCTAGAATCAGCTGTGGTGCGAGCCGCCCTCTCCAGCTGACTCGCACCGCTCTCTGTGTGTCTGTCTGCAGCGCCTCTCCGCGAGCGCGCTCCAGCCCCTCCCACTGGAATCCTCTGAGCGCCGGGAAGTTGCAGGCTGCCTGCCGAGCCCCTGCCAGAGCGACTGGAGCCGCTCTGTGTTCTGTAACCTCCCTCCTGGGCAGCTCTGAGGTCGGCACTCCCCCGTGGGGGTCCCGCAGACCAGTGGGGGCCGAGCGCACCCACTAACCATGGGCGAATTTTGCGGATCTCGCGTTCGCGAATTTTGCGGATTTGCGAACTCGCAATCCGCAAAATCCGCGAATTCCCGCGAATTTGCAGATTTTTTTTTTTTGTGTGTTCGCAATTGTTTCTGCCAGTTCGCGAGGATTTGGTACTAGTTCGCAATTGCGAACTTGCTTGTCGGCTCGCAACGGTCGCGACTATGTTGTTTCTACGTCTGGTTCATCATCACCGCCTCCCAGCACCCTCTGTTTCACCACTGGCACCCTCTCTTTGACCCATGCCACCCTCTGTTACATCAATGCCACCCTCTGGTTCATCATCACTGTAGAAGATGGGGGGGAAAAGCAAGCCCACCTGCCCTGCTTGAACTGACATGAATTAATTTGGGGTTAGTTTATTAACAACACCTGCCCTGCCCCAACTGACAATAATGAATTAGGGGCTAATTAATGTGTCACTGAAAGAATTTCAAGTTCCAGCCTGGCACCTGCTTGTCTGCTCCTTTAGCTGTAAATCAGGACCTTTGTGGCATACAGTTAAGGTCAGAGCAGGGTCACACAATAGTTGCAAGCAGGCAACCGAATTCTGGAGGGCCCCCTCAGGAAGCACTACAAAGAATCGTTACAAATCATGAGGTTGACCTTTTGCACCTGCTCATTGCTTTTGCTTTTGCTGAAATCGTTTTTCGGTTTTTTTCGCGCTATTCGCGGGGCGCGGCGTCGTGCGAAACCGACCGCGGAAGCCGCCAATTCGTGCGAATGAGCATTTTATTTTTTTGCGGCTTGTTGTTTCGCGAGTTTTTTTGCAGTATTCGCGAGCCGCTTGCAGCGCAACACGCAAATTTACCCCAAGGTCGAGTACGGGCGCGGCCATTTTGTTTGCGTGACGTATTTCCGTTTCCGCCCGCTATGTATAATCTCGCGCAGTAAGCGCATTGCGAGTAGAGGTTCGCACGAGATCGCGCGGGAAATCTAGAGGTTCGCACGAGATCGCGAGGAAAATCTCGCGCGAACTTACTTTCGCGCTCGTGAACGGGCGCCGGCCATCTTGTTTTTCATTCATTTCCTGTGTCTGGGCATGGTGTTTAATCCTCTTGGTATCTTTGCCATCCTTTGCTTATTTTCAGGTTTTTTTTTACGATTTTGCTTCTTATCTATCCCTCTCTTTTCCTAGCTGTATATTTTTGTCTTTTCTGCTATTTTTCTTTACTTTTAAACTACTTTTTTAAACTCTTTTCTTTTCTTCTTCCCTATCCTATTCTTTCTTAATTTTCTACTTCTTCCTACCTTACCTGCCCAGACCATGGTCAAGCCAGGCGCCGTGAAGCTGCCCAGGCACTTGAGGGCCGCAGCGGCGGCTGGGAGTAGTGCTGGACCCAGTGCCAGGACAGCATGCGGGAGATTGAGGGGGGAGCAGGTGACTCGACGGGAGATATTCAGCCCGGAGGAAGTGGGCGCGCTGGTCTACTTCGTCCAGCGCCGCCTGCCCAGGACCATCGCGGGAGGCGGCAGGATCGCGGCCGGCGGCTACAACATGCGGGAGCGTCGGAAGCGGTGGGAGAAGGTGTGCTGGGCCATATCCCACCTCTACGGGGTCCAGCGCACCTACAGCCACGTCACCCATCGCTGGACGGACCTCCTGGACCGCGAGCGCGACCTGCTGGACCAGCTCGGCTTGGAGATCCCCGGGCTTGGTGAGTAGTAGTAGCCATTTAATCACTCACTACTATGATGTTTTCTCCTGCTCTGTGTTGTTGTATTGCAAATATTTGTTTTTTACATGGAGCAAGCCAATAATGCCGCTGATGACGATTATATTGTAGTTAAATTATATTTCAAAATCTTCTGTGCATTTCAGGTGCACTGCTCTCCTTCTCAGTGGCATTGCTACTATGCTTATTTGTTTTCTATTTCGTGGTCTCATTGGCCTGAGTAACTATTATGTATGAGTGTACTTTACAGAACTGCGTAATGCTAGACACTAGGGGGCAGATTACATTTACAAGCCCCTTGCGCCACGTTTACGTTGCCACGTTTACGTTGCCTTGCGTGACGCAACAGCGGCGTAAACGTGCCGCATCCCTGCGAGTCATTTACAGCATGACGCATCTAGGGAGATGCGTCACGTTATAAAGCCATGGGCCTGCACCACAATGGGTGCGTTCCTAGTTCGCAGGGTGGGCGGTCCGGCGGCTGTGCGCCTCGCAAAATTGCCTGCGTGAAATCTACAAGATTTAACGCAGGCACTTCTGCGACGCTGCTACGTCAATTCAATTCCTTATGTCTGCTCGAAGCAGGCTAAAGGACTGACACAGCATGTTAAGTATTGGGTGGCCCTGAGCATTACTGGAGTTGCATTGCGTTGGCGACGTGACTCCAGCGATGCGCCGCTCTTACGTGACGAGATGCGTCACGCAAGTGCCTACCCTTGCGCCAGGGCGCGCCGCATTGTAAATGAGGCGCATCTGCCGTGTCGCAAGGGTAGTTTTGCGTGACGCATTTGATCTGGCGCATCTCTGGAGATGCGCCAGAACGCGTAAGTAAGTATGCCCCTAATGGGCAGAATTGCAATTACCGTCGCATCCCTGCAAAGTAGCAGGGATGCGCCATTAATTGTGCGGCCCGCTACCACCACCAAACATGGTGCGCCGTATTTGCAATGCGGCGCACCATGGGCCCAAAACGTCACCGAAGCTTTACTGCTGGAGTTGCGTCACAACGATGGCGCAGCTCCAGCAATGCTCTGGGGTACCCTATCTCCCCAATGCTGGGTCAAGCCGTACGTCTGCTTCAAGCAGGTGCAGGGTTTGTGTGACGCATCATTGTCCTAAAGGTGACTGATTGAAATTTTGTAGATTTCCCTCAGCCACTATTAGGATGTGTTCCAGCGCAGGAATGCCCTCCCTTGCGCCGGAACGCCCCCTGATGGCGCAGGGCTTTATAACGGGATGCATCTCCCAAATGCGTCACGTTGTTATAATATTATACGCCGCACCATGGCGCCCTTTTTTGTTTAGCTGCTGCGTCACAAAAGTCACGCAAGAATGGCGCAAAAGAGCCGCAAGGGGCTTAAATCTGCCCCTTCCTTTGTACCCCTGACAATAAGAAAAATAGTGGCGGTGGATTGATAGTTTGACTATTTCAATGACTGGTAATGTAGCAGGCAACTGTTAGTGTTGTCACTGATCTGACTGAAATCACAATGGAGTTTGTCTGTCACGTTGCGTCTTGCCTGCGGACTGCTGCCTGCCAGTCCTAGGTGAACGTTTCAGTACTTTGTTTAGTGAGTTACGTGACTTTCGAAGTCACAGGTCCGCAAATAAATGAAAACTAACCTTAATCAATATAAATTCGCGGAAATATTTTGTTATTGTTCTTTTGAAATGTTTGATTTGGTTGACATTGACAAGCAACAATCATCCATGTTTTCTGTTCTTTCTTTCATGTTGTACGTCAGCTCCCCCCAGGGGCGAGAGGAGGACACAGGAGCAGCAGGCGGCGGATGCTGTTCAACAGGGCCAGGATCGGGCAGGCGAGGGCTCCTCTGCTGGCCCCAGTAAGTTTTCATTTTAGACAAGTACCTATTTTTCCTAGCGTTCCTCATTTGACTTTTTTCAAAATTGTCTTTGCTCTTCTTGTAGGCTGTATCTAAATTCTTATCCTGCCTCTACTATGACTCCCTGTGGTATTACTAGATTATTCTTATTAGTCTGTCTGTGTAGCTAACTAAGATAGCACGGCTGGCGAAACTCCCATGATTCTAGTCAACAATAGCTCTATCAACTTAGTGCAGTCCTCTGGGATTGTCCATAATGTCTTTTGAAGTGTTCTATCTGGACTCATGCTTGCAAAAATTGCAAAACCTTTCGCTCAGTCACTCTAGTCTGGACCAAAATACACAGATTGTATTTAAGTTTAAAAGCTTTATTAAAAGTAAACACATTTATTAAAATGAAGTCATAATAAAACTAAACGTTTAACTGATAATGGAAAAGTGGTTATTGCTGACGATTAATTGAAGACATTTCTTGTGGTCGAGCCGAGCTCTCACCTGGTTTCAACTTGATCTTGTTGTTAGAAGTCCATCTTCTGTCTGTGTGGAGAAAAATGGTGCGTGTTAAAAAAACAGCCTTCATCAGTTGTGCCAAAAAGTGCAGCAAGACAACCTTCCCTGGAAAAAGGGACATTTTTTTTAACTTTAACGTAGACAGTCACAAATTACATTGTTTTCACATGTCTTCATTCCTAGACCAAAGACTAGTGAGGGCTTTATTCTAACATTCTTAAATGTACTTTGTAGGTGGAACATCTGGTGGCGGGGCCAGTGTGGAGGTGGTGGTGCTCGACACGGAGGCGGAGGGCGATTCTTCAGGGGAGGAGGCGGCGGCTGTGAGAGTTGAGACGGTGGTGGTGGCGGCCAGAGGTAAGCTCTTATATATTCCTTACTTATTGAGATTGAAGACTAGCTGGGAAGGCAAGAATATGAGATGCATGGCTGGGTGAATGATGAAGCAATGATGGGTGGAAGGACAACAGCCTGGGTGGGTGACACAGAAACTGTATGTGTCCATATACCTGGATCATGCTACTATCTGACTCTTAGATAGCATATGTGTATCTAGAGCAGGGGTACTCATAGTACGGCCCGCGGGCCGGTGGTGGCCCGGCAAGCCTTCCTTGGCGGTGCGCAGACCTTGCAGACAATCACTGCTCCCCCGGCCCCCACAGAGCAGAGTGGAGATGCAAGGCCACAAAGAGGTGAAATAGAACAAAGCCTCTGTGGGGCCGGGCAAGCAGTGATTGTCAGGGTGGAGAAGCAGGGGCGCTACAACAAACAAAGCCTCAATAATATGTTAATGGTCTTTTAAAGACCTGTTAAGTACTTTGGTGTTGTTGTCTGTGTGTGCGCGTTGAGGAAGCGGTCTCAACCCGGGCTGAAGGCTGACACAGATAGACACACACACAGTGAGATGACAGAGGGGGAGGTAGAGGGAGGGCAGGAGGGAGAGAGAGATGGAGAGGGAGGGCAGGAGGGAGAGCAGGAGGGAGAGAGAGGTATGTAAATGATGGGTCTGGTGGCTCAGTGGGTGAGGGCATCTGCTGCAGGGACCTGTGTGCAACCTCATGGTCACAAGTTATCGTTTTGCTTTAGCCCCGCCCCCTCTGACTCCGCCCCCACCAGTGCGGCCCTCGGCCCCAAACTACACTGTAAATGTAGCCCCTGAGAGAAAGTTTGTGAGTACCCATGATCTAGAGAGAGTAGACGGTCAGTGGATGAACTAAGTGTAACTTTGAAGAGCATGTAACACTGCACCCGCACGTCCGTTCCAGTGTAGGAAAGGCAAGGAAAAGAACTTTTAATTTTGTCCAAATACTACCATCAATAGTAGCAGTAGTTTGTATTGCAAGCACTGCATAGATCCGGTTATTACGGTGGCCACTCCCTACCTCTCTTAATAAGTTTAGTAGTACTCAGTCATTCATGTGTGGATGTATCACTGGTCACTCAATAAAAAGCAAAGCACCAAAAGTCATCCCATATATAAGCAAAAACATCCCATTTGAAGTGATAGATAATCAGATTATTTATCTTCTTCAATTTTCCATTTCTAGTACTCATTTCCACTGTAGGGTGAAAGTTAAATTAATTAAGGAGTAGCCCTTGAGTTGTAACAGAGTATTCTCAGTGCCACCCGTAATAGAAAAGTAAGAGCTTCACCACCTGCATGTACTGGACGGGTACAGTAACGCAACGCAAGTCTAGGTCACTCCTCATGGCGTGCGTCTCTTTTTCTCGGGTGCAGGTTTACTGCGCTGGCATTATGCCGGCTTGCAGAAGATAACGTACCAATTTTCCAAAACAAGAGACAAGAAGAAGAATAAGACTGGTGTACTTTCATAGTCGACTCTAATGGAAGTCCATAGTGCTCGTTGAATTTGTTCCTTAAACTCCCACTAATGTTAGAGCAAGGATGAAGAAGTGTGAGGTTAGATAGATACTGGCCTCAATAGTTATGTAATGCGTTTGCAAGTTGCTAGTTGTAGTGCAACACAAATTTCTGCTGAATGATTGAGTTAATCTTAAGGAGCATTGGTTACAGACTATGTCTTTCTTTCTTCATATAGGTTCTCCGTCCAAATGAACAAGGAGGAAGGAGCTGGCTCGAGCGGCCCGGCAACAGAGGATCGATGCCACTGTGGCCGAATATCGGCGGCTGGTGGCCCTGGAGGACGAAGAAAGTGTGCAGTCGACCACAACAACTACGTCGTCTGCATCGGCCTCCGTTCCCCCACGGGCTGCTAGTGCCACCCAGCACAGTGGTCCACCCAGACTGAGCCGGGCTGCCAAAGCCAAACGCCACCGCCGAGTAGCAAGGACAACAGCTACAGCTTCCTCTCACAGCCGTTGCACCTACAAGGCATTGAAGGCACGCCTGCGCCGCAGTACCCTGATGGTGTCCCGCCTCCAGCAGGAGCTCCACCACTTTTCCAACCAGTTGGAGGGGCTCCGCGTGGAGCACGCCTTGCTCCGCCAGGAGCATGATGCCCTGGCCCAAAAAGTTGACAGCATCCGCCCATAGTGTCCCTTGCCCCTTTTTTAGAGACTTTTGGGGGGTGGGAATTGGGAGTTGGGTTTTTGGGGACTTTTGAAGGACAATCGTTGGGGTTAGGGAGGGTCTTGCGGGAGATTATTTTGTTAGGGATATAAATATACTTTTTCAAACTTTATCTGAGCATACCCGTTTCTTACTGCTTGCCTGGTGGGTGGGGGTTTAACGTTGACTTTGTTTTCCTGAAAGTTTAGTTCCATTTTCTTCCTTTAAGTGTAAATGCCCAAATGTTTTCAACACTAAGTGCCTCTCACAGATGAAGTGAATCCAAGAGTCCTAGGACTTTAGTAGTACTACCTTCAGTCTCTCGTCTCTCGTACTAATACTCCATTATACCCCCAAACCACCAAACGCTTATCTTACCTGTAATTTGTGTTTGAAAGTAGGGCTAGACCCAGGGCTGGCTCCACGGGAGACAGCGAATATGGTTGGCAATCTTGGTTGGATAAGATTTCCTCATAGCGGTGGTACTAGTGGTGTGACACAGTGGCAGTTGCATGCCTATGAAAAAAAAGAAAATGAAATCTGGTTTGTCCTCCTGAGCAATTCAACGGTACAACTGAGAATATAGCAGGTGACAGAAGTACAGTAGAACAGTGCCACATTGTAGCCTAACAAATGGTAAAGTATAACTACTAATTCGGTTGAAGTTCTTTCACATTAGCAATGGTTCTTTGTCAAGCAGAGTAAGAATATATCCTCGGATTTCTTCACCAGCCTGTTGCTATCACCTTATCCTCCCCAGCAAGTGTGTGGATTTATTGCTGTCATTTAGTCACACATCAATCAAAACCACACAGCCCGGGGGAAGAGGGTTAGGGTTTGAAAAATGGATGGGTACGGGGGTTTTTGGGAAAGGTTTTGGGAGACAAGAAAAAATAGCACAGCATAGACAAACAATTGTGAACATAAACAAATCTTTGGGTACAAACCTATCCATCAATCTTTGAAAGTGCATGCACTACTGCATACATGTCAGTGAAAAGTAAGTAGTACATTCGACAACTGTGGAAGAATAGAAAGAATGCGACAGTACAGGGCCTGTGTGGAATTATTATTATTTTTTTTTAAATTTTTGAAAACCTTTATTGTGCTCAAAGACAGTACAAATACGGGCCCACAACCATCCGGCCGGCCACGGTCACACATTTAGCACTGGTGCATGCAATACGGCGCCAGGGTAATGCGGCACGGCAATGGTTACAATACAAGAACAAACTGGAAAGCGCCGTCATACCTAGACACAGGAGCAATGTAGGTTAATTTCAAAATCTTTTTTTGTGCAAATATTAAGGTCAGGTCATACTACTCCGTACTTAAACAACGAAAAAAGAAAAGCAAGGTCCATGTAGGCGGGACTCGACAAAAAAGACATCAGTTTCTGGCAGAGCAATTCACAACATGCAAGTCCCGACCAGAGGATGGCCACAGAATAGTCAGACCACAGGAAGCTGCCTCAACAACCCATCTTCAATGGCACCACCACCCATCCCCCCAGCATACCTAACACGGGCCTAAGAAAGAAGGGAAAATCATAAAAGAGCAAAAAAGGAACCATAGAAAAAAACTCAACTAACAGTTAACCCCCCACCCTACACACATGCAGAGGCTATGGCCTACCCCCCCCTAGCAGAGTGTCTGTCGCCCCGTAAACCCGAAATATAGTAAGAGAAGAGAAGAGAGGAAGAGAAGAAAGCGAAAGTGAAAGTAAAAATAAAGAACAAATTCCAATGACATAGGGAGTAGGAACAGGAGCCCCGTCCCTAAACGCCCCTAAGAAAAGATCCGGGAGGAGGGTCAATTAAACATGCGCGCAAGCTCCGCCGGTCCAATAAGCAATCCCCACCCCAATAATAACATCAATAGAGCTGCAGCAAACGATACAGTGGGGAGTGAATCAATGCGCAATCAACAATAAAACCATCCAGGTTCGGGGTCCACCCTACCTCCACACACCCGCCCGGGTACTAAGCAAAGAAAGTCCCCTATCCCTGGCCAGTCCTGGGGCTCAGTCTCTCACCCCTTCCGCTCACTAGTCCAGTGTAGTGCAGGAGAACAAAGGAAGATGGCCGCTCGGGGGAGGGGGAGGTGCACAATCGAGGGAAGAATGGCGTCCGGTCCCAGGAAAAGAATCCACCTCGGTCCCAGTCCGCTCTGGCATGGTCCAGCCGTGCAAATCACAAAGCAAGGCAATCCAAATCCAAGGCAAGCATGCCGGTGGTGAGGCAGGAGGGCAAAACACTGGTAGCCCGGGCCATGATCTCTCGCACAGCTGCACACAGTCAAGCATGGAGCAAGGGGGATACACTGTTTCGTTGATGGTATTAATAAGAGGTAACAGACCATTACCAGCTCCTGCGATGGCTACAGTATCTTCCACTGCGATCTCACGAGACAATGTTGCGGCGTCAGGCTGTAGCAACTCCGGTCCGGAGTCTTGTTGAAGACAATGCCCCTGCTCCAGGCTGGAATCCCGGGAACAGGCATCGAGTCGTGCCTCCAGCGCGTTACAGCTGTCCCTCAACTCCAATTGCAACTCACCCAGGGCTGCAACAACGTCAGCAAGGGTGAATGTGGGCTTTAAAGACCCCATGTTCGCAGTCCCGCGGGGAGGAGTCGCTCCGAACCTTTTCACGCCGGGGAGCTCGCTGCTGTGATGGGGGGCTGTGTAGACTGTGACTCAGTGGCCAGCCGTCTGCTGCACCATCTTGACTCCTGTGCAGCACAGTGCGGGGAGAGGCAGGGGGAAGCAACGGGACGCGGTCAGGCGGGTACCGATCACCCACCGGCCAGCAAGGATCCGCCCGTCTCAGTGGATCATCCGAGGGTCGACAAATGCATGGGGAGGCACGCAGATCAGGATTGGGTCAGCCGTCGTCAGCCAGAGGGACTCGGAGCACAGAGCAAAAATATGGCGGCCAAGAACAAAGGTTCCGCTGGCGAGTCGCCCAAGCCGTCCGGCACCATTCAGCCCAGGAAGTGTGCAGCGGTCCCCGTTGGCAGGCAGTGCGCTGGTCGTGGTTGCACAGGGAAGCGCCGTCCAGCCGTATCACCCCCGACACAGAGCAGCTGCGGGAGGGGGCGCGAGGGCAGCAGGGCGCTGCGGAAGAAGCTGGGTCTCGGGCCAGGGCTCGTCCGTCCACAGCGTCTGAATCCGGGCAGGTGGAGAGGCCGGCGGAGCACCGGCAGCAGCAGCTCCGTCTCCCGCACCTTTTAGAACCAAAACTGGGTAGCCGGGCAAGCAGGATCGTGGTGCGGGATTCCGGGGCCGGCGGAGCCGAAGGCTGCGCGTCCGTTCAGGTCGCCATCTTGGCTCCTCCCCCTGTGTGGAATTATTAATAATGATATTCAACATAAGGTCTCTGTACTTAGCCAGATACCCGAGCGAGAGCCTTGCTGGTCACTATAAATCCATTCACAACAACACTCAGTGGGGTTGGTCTGGAAGGTATAGTAGATAGAAAAGGAGAAATTGCTTGTTTTCTAGGTGTCCCCTCACTCACCAGGGTTGCCCCTTGGTGACATGCTTCATCATTGGGGCCATCCCAGTCCTCTACGGCCTGGGGCGTGCTGCGACTTGCGAATTACGTAGGAGCACTTACAAATGACTATGTGTGGTGCAGATGTGATAGTGGAGTGGACTAAGTGATGTGTTAAGGGATCAATTTAGAAGCGCAGAGACAGATCCAAGAAATGCAGTCACAGTCAGAGAAAAAGGCAAGGGATACTGTATCTATGTGGTTGTAGTGGTCCTGTTGGAAGTGGTAAGTAAGTTGCCTGCAGAAAAAAAATCCTCCTTTTAGCGGCACTCCTCCTTTGCAGCCGACGCTTCGTCCATCGATGTTGGTCACCAGAAGACACCCTGTAAAAAAAAGCACAGCATAGACAAATAATGGAACATAAACAATTCTTTGGGTACAAACCTATCCATCAATCTTTGAAAGTGCATGCACTACTGCATGCATGTCAGTGAAAAGTAAGTAGTACATTCGACAACTGTGGAAGAAAGAATGCGACAGTACAGGGCCTGTGTGGAATTATTGATAACGATATTCAACATAAGGTCTCTGTACTTAGCCAGATACCCGAGAGCCTTGCTGGTCACTATAAATCCATTCACAACAACACTCAGTGGGGTTGGTCTGGAAGGTATAGTAGATAGAAAAGGAGAAATTGCTTGTTTTCTAGGTGTCCCCTCACTCACCAGGGTTGCCCCTTGGTGACATGCTTCATCATTGGGGCCATCCCAGTCCTCTACGGCCTGGGGCGTGCTGCGACTTGCGAATTACGTAGGAGCACTTACAAATGACTATGTGTGGTGCAGATGTGATAGTGGAGTGGACTAAGTGATGTGTTAAGGGATCAATTTAGAAGCAGAGAGAGATCCAAGAAATGCAGTCACAGTCAGAGAAAAAGGCAAGGGATACTGTATCTATGTGGTTGTAGTGGTCCTGTTGGAAGTGGTAAGTAAGTTGCCTGCAGAAAAAAAATCCTCCTTTTAGCGGCACTCCTCCTTTGCAGCCGACGCTTCGTCCATCGATGTTGGTCACCAGAAGACACCCTGTAAAAAAATGCACAGCATAGACAAAGAATGGAACATAAACAATTCTTTGGGTACAAACCTATCCATCAATCTTTGAAAGTGCATGCACTACTGCATGCATGTCAGTGAAAAGTAAGTAGTACATTCGACAACTGTGGAAGAAAGAATGCGACAGTACAGGGCCTGTGTGGAATTATTGATAACAATATTCAACATAAGGTCTCTGTACTTAGCCAGATACCCGAGAGCCTTGCTGGTCACTATAAATCCATTCACAACAACACTCAGTGGGGTTGGTCTGGAAGGTATAGTAGATAGAAAAGGAGAAATTGCTTGTTTTCTAGGTGTCCCCTCACTCACCAGGGTTGCCCCTTGGTGACATGCTTCATCATTGGGGCCATCCCAGTCCTCTACGGCCTGGGGCGTGCTGCGACTTGCGAATTACGTAGGAGCACTTACAAATGACTATGTGTGGTGCAGATGTGATAGTGGAGTGGACTAAGTGATGTGTTAAGGGATCAATTTAGAAGCAGAGAGAGATCCAAGAAATGCAGTCACAGTCAGAGAAAAAGGCAAGGGATACTGTATCTATGTGGTTGTAGTGGTCCTGTTGGAAGTGGTAAGTAAGTTGCCTGCAGAAAAAAAATCCTCCTTTTAGTGGCACTCCTCCTTTGCAGCCGACGCTTCGTCCATCGATGTTGGTCACCAGAAGACACCCTGTAAAAAAAAGCACAGCATAGACAAAGAATGGAACATAAACAATTCTTTGGGTACAAACCTATCCATCAATCTTTGAAAGTGCATACACTACTGCATGCATGTCAGTGAAAAGTAAGTAGTACATTCGACAACTGTGGAAGAAAGAATGCGACAGTACAGGGCCTGTGTGGAATTATTGATAACGATATTCAACATAAGGTCTCTGTACTTAGCCAGATACCCGAGAGCCTTGCTGGTCACTATAAATCCATTCACAACAACACTCAGTGGGGTTGGTCTGGAAGGTATAGTAGATAGAAAAGGAGAAATTGCTTGTTTTCTAGGTGTCCCCTCACTCACCAGGGTTGCCCCTTGGTGACATGCTTCATCATTGGGGCCATCACAGTCCTCTACGGCCTGGGGCGTGCTGCGACTTGCGAATTACGTAGGAGCACTTACAAATGACTATGTGTGGTGCAGATGTGATAGTGGAGTGGACTAAGTGATGTGTTAAGGGATCAATTTAGAAGCAGAGAGAGATCCAAGAAATGCAGTCACAGTCAGAGAAAAAGGCAAGGGATACTGTATCTATGTGGTTGTAGTGGTCCTGTTGGAAGTGGTAAGTAAGTTGCCTGCAGAAAAAAAATCCTCCTATTAGCGGCACTCCTCCATTGCAGCCGACGCTTCGTCCATCGATGTTGGTCACCAGAAGACACCCTGTCCACTGCCTGCCAGATGCTGAATTGTGGCTCGCTACTGTGAAGCCTGACTCCATCCTTTTTTCCCCATTGCAGAGACTGAAACCCGGCCTGTAGTTATTCAACGAAAAACAGGAAGTGATATAATATTACAACACCACTGATAAATAAATATAAGGTATGTAGGCTGTGGAGTGCAAAAAGTCACAATTTGATTTTCCTAGTAGACAGTACAATATTTTTGAAAGTGCGTACTCTGAGTCACCTTTTGAAGGATAAATAAGTATGGGCAAATTAATGTAGCGGATCTTGCCCCTCAAGCTAGATGTACTGTAAACTGTGTTTTAGAACAAAATTAGATCTTCCTAGCAGTGCTCCCACCCAGACCCTTACTAAAGCCAGTCGCAAAAATGTAGAAGACCCCCAATCAAATCTCAAAAAACAAGGCCTAGCAGAAAACTGGTGACAAAACTTACTTTGAAAGTAAAAGTAGCCCGAAGTACCCCCTTCCTAATTACCCATTACCCACCGTGGATTGCATTCAAACCACTTGCAAGCAACCAAGCAAAAGTAGCCATAGCCAGCATCGCTCCAAGACTCGAAATCCCCCCCACTCAAACACATGCAATAGAAATACTGCTAACCCTAACGAACCCTAAGTTAAGAATAGTGGCAAAGGTTTTCTTTAACTATGCCAAATCCCCCCTTTCCCACACAGGATTTTCTTCAAATGACTTGCAACCAAAATTACACATTCTCACGAGTGCTCTAAGACCCCAGAACTCAGTTGGAAAAATCTAGAACACCCCGAAACACATGCAATCCTGCTGCTAGGGCTAACCCTAACGAACCCTAAGTTACAAAAAGTGCCAAAACTAAAGGCTTTTTCGCGAGGATTTTGTCCCAACCACTTCTACCCGGTATTAGACCTTCCCAGGAATGCCCCAAGACCCGGCAACCCACCCGCCAAGAAGCATAACACCCCCAAACAGGCCAAAAGCATAATCTCATACTTGCAATATTTCTGGGCCTTCGGTCCAAACGCGCTGCGTAGCTAGGCCATAAGTCGGGGTTGGCACGACGGATTTCCTGAAAAGCAAATGCAATCAAGATTAGAGTGTCCCAGCAATGCTCCCAGACCACGAAACTCACCCACAAACAGACGGAACCCCCCTAAGAGCACCTCAAAGGCAAGCAAGTCATCAAAAACACAAAGAATTTTCCGCCTGGGATTTGGTCCAAAACACTTTTATCCGGTATTAGAGCTTCCCAGCAATGGCCCCAGAGCCGTCAACCCAGGAGAAAACGAGTAGAAGACCCCCAAACAGCCAAAGAGCAAAAGTACAAAAATGGGGACTTAGTCAATTTTTCACAAATTTCCCAAATCACTCCGCGCGCGCTCTGCAGCTAGGCCCTAAGTCCCCTCTGCCACCATGGATTTGCTTCAAACCTCTTGCAAAGTAAAGTATATATAGCCAGCAGTGCTCCCAGACCACGAAACTCACCCACAAACACCAGGAAGCCCCCCAAACAGGCCCCCGAAAACGCTACATAGAGCAAAATGTCAGAAATAGCCCAAAAAAAAATCGGCCTGGATTTTGTCCCAACCACTTCTACCCGGTATTAGACCTTCCCAGGAATGCCCCAAGACCCGGCAACCCACCCGCCAAGAAGCATAACACCCCCAAACAGGCCAAAAGCAAAATCTCATACTTGCAATATTTCTGGGCCTTCGGTCCAAACGCGCTGCGTAGCTAGGCCATAAGTCGGGGTTGGCACGACGGATTTCCTGAAAAGCAAATGCAATCAAGATTAGAGTGTCCCAGCAGTGCTCCCAGACCACGAAACTCACCCACAAACACCAGGAAGCCCCCCAAACAGGCCCCTGAAAACGCTACATAGAGCAAAATGTCAGAAATAGCCAAAAAAAAATCGGCCTGGATTTTGTCCCAACCACTTCTACCCGGTATTAGACCTTCCCAGGAATGCCCCAACACCCGGCAACCCACCCGCCAAGAAGCATAACACCCCCAAACAGGCCAAAAGCAAAATCTCATACTTGCAATATTTCTGGGCCTTCGGTCCAAACGCGCTGCGTAGCTAGGCCATAAGTCGGGGTTGGCACGACGGATTTCCTGAAAAGCAAATGCAATCAAGATTAGAGTGTCCCAGCAGTGCTCCTAGACCACGAAACGCACCCACAAACACCAGGAAGCCCCCCAAACAGGCCCCCGAAAACGCTACATAGAGCAAAATGTCAGAAATAGCCAAAAAAAAATCGGCCTGGATTTTGTCCCAACCACTTCTACCCGGTATTAGACCTTCCCAGGAATGCCCCAAGACCCGGCAACCCACCCGCCAAGAAGCATAACACCCCCAAACAGGCCAAAAGCAAAATCTCATACTTGCAATATTTCTGGGCCTTCGGTCCAAACGCGCTGCGTAGCTAGGCCATAAGTCGGGGTTGGCACGACGGATTTCCTGAAAAGCAAATGCAATCAAGATTAGAGTGTCCCAGCAGTGCTCCCAGACCACGAAACTCACCCACAAACACCAGGAAGCCCCCCAAACAGGCCCCCGAAAACGCTACATAGAGCAAAATGTCAGAAATAGCCAAAAAAAAATCGGCCTGGATTTTGTCCCAACCACTTCTACCCGGTATTAGACCTTCCCAGGAATGCCCCAAGACCCGGCAACCCACCCGCCAAGAAGCATAACACCCCCAAACAGGCCAAAAGCAAAATCTCATACTTGCAATATTTCTGGGCCTTCGGTCCAAACGCACTGCGTAGCTAGGCCATAAGTCGGGGTTGCCACGACGGATTTCCTGAAAAGCAAATGCAATTAAGATTAGAGTGTCCCAGCAGTGCTCCCAGACCACGAAACTCACCCACAAACACCAGGAAGCCCCCCAAACAGGCCCCCGAAAACGCTACATAGAGCAAAATGTCAGAAATAGCCCAAAAAAAATCGGCCTGGATTTTGTCCCAACCACTTCTACCCGGTATTAGACCTTTCCCAGGAATGCCCCAAGACCCGCGGCGCCAACCCACCCGCCAAGAAGCATAACACCCCCAAACAGGCCAAAAGCAAAATCTCATACTTGCAATATTTCTGGGCCTTCGGTCCAAACGCACTGCGTAGCTAGGCCATAAGTCGGGGTTGCCACGACGGATTTCCTGAAAAGCAAATGCAATCAAGATTAGAGTGTCCCAGCAGTGCTCCCAGACCACGAAACTCACCCACAAACAGACGGAACCCCCCCTAAGAGCACCTCAAAGGCAAGCAAGTCATCAAAAACACAAAAAAACTTCCGCCTCGGATTTGGTCCAAACCACTTTTAGTGCTTCCCAGCAATGGCCCCAGACCCGTCAACTCACCTGCAGAGAGGTAGAACAACACCCCCACAAGTGCTGAGTCTTTCTACATTGGGCGTAAACCAGCCCTCTGCTTTGATGGAAATAGGAGTCTGGAGGAGGAGGATAGAGGAGCATGTTCTTCTGAACTTGTGAACCTGAGGAATGCAGACTGCGGCACCTTCAAATCAATTAGCAAACAAGTGAAGACAGTTCTGGTGATGGGCTTGTTTTTGTGATTATCTGATTAAAGTTTGAATTATATTAACTGTGCACAACAAAGAAAGACAGACACACAGGAATAAAAGTGAATAAGGATGAAAAAGAAAGTTATTGATTCGTTGTCTCATTTTCAGGGCTCGGTATCACGGTCCAGGAATAAGAATAAGGCTTCGTCATCATACTCTGCGAATTCAGGCAGGGTGAGCTCAGTGTCACCTGACAGAGTAGAAATTCCCTCATCTATGTTGCTGGCCACCTCCTCTTCATCCGGCACGCTCTCTCGTACTCTGAAATCTGGTGGTATGAGGTGCTGATTCATCTTGATCATTGTTAACCTCTCCACATTTTTGGGCGAGAGGCGGCTCCGTTTGGGAGTTACAATCCCACCAGCCGCACTGAAAACCCGTTCAGAAGACACGCTTGCGAGTGGGCAAGACAAGTAGTTTAAAGCCAGGTTGGTGAGCTGTGGCCACAATTCTTTTTTCCCATGCCAATACGCCAATGGGTCAGAATTAACATAGACCTCTGTTGAGTCATTCAGATAGTCCTTCACCATCGACTCAAGGTCCTCATCCAAGGTTCCTCCACTTTGCTTAGCTCTTGCTGTGCCTCTGACCTTTTGAGAACCAAACCCACGCAGAGCTAGCCAATCCTCTTCAGCCTCCAATGTTTCTGTTGTCTTTCGTGCAGATGATCCGGTTGCCGGTGTCTTTAACGGCTGAGAGGTCACTTGTGCCACAGCCACAGGTGCAGAAGTGGATTGTTTTGACTGGGGATGGCCTGCTGATGTACTGCCATTTCCTTCAATTTCCAGCCGTTCTGTTTCAAACTTCTTGGCTGACAAGGCTAGCCAACGTTTGTACTTTGGAACATGTTCATCATCAAAAGGAAAGAATGCTTGGCCTGCCAGCGCTTTTTTGTAGCGTGGATCCAGAATAGTAGCACAAATGTAATGCTGTTCTGAGTGGATCTTTTTAAGACGTTCATCACCTTGTAGGAGCTCTAATAATTGCTCAGCCAGAAGCAAAGAGTCTTGGTTTTTGTCATCTTTTCCAAACACAGAACACACCTCCTTCAGTTGGTCCTCCAGCATGTACAACAATGGGATAGCTTTTCCCAAATTAGAGTCCTCCTTGCTGACTGCACGCGTGAAGAACTCAAAAGGACGAAGCATGCGTGTAAGGCTTGCAACTATGTTCCATTGCGGCCCACCCATCCTCAGCTCCTCTGTACCCTCTTTAAGGAAATATTGATCGAGTTCCGTATACTGCTCATACAGACGCTCAAGCATGTAGAAGGTTGAGTTCCAACGTGTTACCACCTCCTGGATGAGTGCTTTCACTGGCATTTGACGTTGATATAGCAGGCTCCTCAGCTGCTTCCGGGCCTTAAAAGAATGCCTGAAATGCTTGCACATTTTTCGGCAGGTCTCCAATACACTGTACGCTGCACTGCCTTTATTACCCAAGAATTTTTGGACAACCAGGTTTATACAGTCCGCCAAACACGGCACTCTGAAATAGTAACCGTCCCTCATGGCCTTAACTATATTGGCGCCATTGTCCGTGGAAACATAACCAACCTTGCATTTTAGTGGGGACAGCCAGTTAAGGACCTTTGTGTTAAAGACATCTAAAATGTTTTCTGCTGTGTGACGTTTCTCCAAACCAAACATGGCTAGTGTTGCATGTTTCCGAGCACCTTTAAAAACAATGTTAGTGTCAACACCTGCGTTTAGCTTTGCTTTAGCCCCTGAAAAAGAGACCCAGTGTGCAGTGATGCACATGTAATCAGCGCCTGCGCCACTGGTCCACATGTCTGTTGTCAGATGTATAGTGTGAACAGCACTCTTCTGCAAAGCTGCAAAACATCTTCATGTAGTGCTGGAACCGCAACTCGGGCAAAATAGAACCGGCTAGGAACCTTCCATTTAGGGCAGAGCGCTGTCACTAATTCTAGAAAACCAACCCCTTCTACAAAAGAAAAAGGGAGAAGGTCCAGAGCTAGCATTTTAGCCAGCTTTGTGTTATACAGACGGGTCATTGGGTGGTTGCGTTCATATTGCGCTTCTGTAAACAACATCTTTTTAATGTTGCCCTGGACCAAGGATTTACGGGATGATGATGATCTCTTCGACCCAGTTACGCTCGCTGATGAACTTTTCCGCATTGATGTCTCACTCTCTCCCACACTCTTAGTGTGGCTCCCATGGGGTGTGCTGCTGACAGGGGAACTGGGTGTAAGTGAAGTGTTTGAATCGTCTTCTACCTCCTCGTCATCACCAGATGAAAAATCAACGTTTTCATTACGTGCAATTGCGGCTTTCTTGACCGCCTCTAGGTGCGGAAACCATTGGACAGGGTGCGCTCTCTCAAGATGACCTCTCTGGCCTCCGGTACCATAGTTAGAACCAAGCTTACCACGACTAAATCGAAGCTTACAAAGGCTACAAATGGCTATGTTTTCCTTTTTTGGGCAAACACTAAAGAAGTCCCAAACTGGAGACTTGAAATGTCTTCGGGGGCCGGAGGAGGCGGCGATACTGGTGGTGGTGGTCCTGCTGCTAATGCCAGATGAAGTGGAGGATGTGGATTGCCGAACTTCAGTACGTTTTGCACTTTCACCACCACGAATTGAGGTCGAGGACGAGGTGGGTACCTTCTTGCGAGGAAGAAATATGGAAGCGGTAGGTTTTGGTGTACTACTTAACTCCAAATCTAATGATTCCATTTCCATTGCCTCCTCGCCGACATCATCATCACGCTCAGCAGCTTCTCGGGATAGGGTCAAAATGTCTCTTTGCTGCATGCCCGGTGGGGCTGCAGTGACCTTTGTGATGACTGGCTCGTCGTCATCGTGAGAGGCTTCATCACCAGCAGTATCTGTCACTTCTTGTTGAGCCTCATCACACTCCATAGGTTTGAGTTTTTGGACGACCTTCCTTTTACGCTTAGGTACCGGTGTCAGATCATGGTGTGCCTCACTGTCAGACCGCAGTTGTGGTTCCCAAGACAGATCACTTGCATCAGAACGAGGTGGGCTTGAAGAAGATGTAGACACCCCCCTTGATCTTTTCCTTGCTAGGGATGTGGAAGACAATGAATGATCATCAGGAGGAGTGGCTTCCAATGATACCTCGGCTTCATTGTCGATTTCCTGATGTGCCCCTACTTCGGGAGGAACAACTATTGTGGGCACTTGTGAACCTCCATGCACCTTTGCTTGCGCATCTCCTTTTGCTGCCTCTCCTTCCACATGTACTTGGGCGTGTACTTGCACATGGTGTTGTTGTTGCGGCTGTGGTTGTTCAACACTTGTCAGATGAGTTACAACAACCTGTGTTGATTCAGGGACATTGCTGCTACTTTCTTGCGATGAGCCAACATCACTGGTCGATGGTGATTGGAGAAGTACACTGACTGCCTCTGAAGCACTCAAGGGCTTTGACTTAAGTTGGCGTGGTGGTGGAGGCACTGAACCCAATGGAGCAGGGGTGCTGCTCCCAGCTTGGTCCCCAGCAGATCCTGCTGCTGCAGGCGTACTTTTTTTTTTGCTCCCAAAAAACGTGGCGGGTGGCACACCAGCCTCCTTGGTAACTTGCTTCTTCTGCTCCTTACTAGCAACTTTCTTGCTAGAGGAGCTACGGAGAACTTTCTTTGGGGGCGGGGCCATCTTCTTCAGAGCAGGTCAGACAGCAGGCCGCAGTTGCACGAATTGTAGAGTTGTCTGAGGCCAGACGTGACGTCGCGTGACGTTATGCTGCACACACACACCGCTGCAGGACTTCTTCCTGGCACTGGTGGTTCTCTTGAGTCTTGTGCACCTAAAAAAAATGGAAGACAGAGGAACATCAGTTCAGTTATAGAGCACAAAAAAATCGAAAAACACTGCAAAATCAGCACAATCCCAATCCATCCATGCCCTCCATAATGTTTAAATTCAAGACAACCCACAGAAAGACTAGGCCCATGCAAGACTCACTACCCCTGGGCATAAATAAAGGTTGAAAAGTAGGCAAAATGGTTGGAGGCCTAACAACAAAGCCTGCATTCAAAATGGCCACTTGCCTCCTAGCACATGGCCAGGGCCTGCCTGTACCAGCACTCAAAATGGCCCCCACCCACATGGCCTGTCCCCATGAACACCCCCAAAAATCGAAAAACACTGCAAAATCAGCACAATCCCATTCCATCCATGCCCTCCATGATGTTTAAATTCAAGACACCCCACAGAAAGACTAGGCCCATGCACCACTCACTACCCCTGGTCAAGGCCCCAACAACAGGTCAAAAATCGAAAAACACAGAAAAATCAGCACAATCCCATTCAATCCATGCCCTCCATGATGTTTAAGTTCAAGACAGCCCACAGAAAGACTAGGCCCATGCTAGACTCAAATACCCCTGGTGAAAAGGCCACAAGTACAGGCCCAAAAAACGAAAATCACTGAAAAATCTGCACAATCCCATTCCATCCATGGCCTCCATGATGTTTAAATTCAAGACAACCCACAGAAAGACTAGGCCCATGCAAAACTCACTACCCCTGGGCATAAATAAAGGTTGAAAAGTAGGCAAAATGGTTGGAGGCCTAACAACAAAGCCTGCATTCAAAATGGCCACTTGCCTGCCAGCACATGGCCAGTGCCTGTAGCTGCACTCAAAATGGCCACCAGCCACATGGCATGTCCCTCCCCATGAACACCCCCAAAAATCGAAAAACACTGCAAAATCAGCACAATCCCATTCCATCCATGGCCTCCATGATGTTTAAATTCAAGACAACCCACAGAAAGACTAGGCCCATGCAAGACTCACTACCCCTGGGCATAAATAAAGGTTGAAAAGTAGGCAAAATGGTTGGAGGCCTAACAACAAAGCCTGCATTCAAAATGGCCACTTGCCTCCTAGCACATGGCCAGGGCCTGCCTGTACCAGCACTCAAAATGGCCCCCACCCACATGGCCTGTCCCCATGAACACCCCCAAAAATCGAAAAACACTGCAAAATCAGCACAATCCCATTCCATCCATGCCCTCCATGATGTTTAAATTCAAGACACCCCACAGAAAGACTAGGCCCATGCACCACTCACTACCCCTGGTCAAGGCCCCAACAACAGGTCAAAAATCGAAAAACACAGAAAAATCAGCACAATCCCATTCCATCCATGCCCTCCATGATGTTTAAGTTCAAGACAGCCCACAGAAAGACTAGGCCCATGCTAGACTCAAATACCCCTGGTGAAAAGGCCACAAGTACAGGCCCAAAAAACGAAAATCACTGAAAAATCTGCACAATCCCATTCCATCCATGGCCTCCATGATGTTTAAATTCAAGACAACCCACAGAAAGACTAGGCCCATGCAAGACTCACTACCCCTGGGCATAAATAAAGGTTGAAAAGTAGGCAAAATGGTTGGAGGCCTAACAACAAAGCCTGCATTCAAAATGGCCACTTGCCTGCCAGCACATGGCCAGTGCCTGTAGCTGCACTCAAAATGGCCACCAGCCACATGGCATGTCCCTCCCCATGAACACCCCGAAAAATCGAAAAACACTGCAAAATCAGCACAATCCCATTCCATCCATGCCCTCCATGATGTTTAAATTCAAGACACCCCACAGAAAGACTAGGCCCATGCACCACTCACTACCCCTGGTCAAGGCCCCAACAACAGGTCAAAAATCGAAAAACACAGAAAAATCAGCACAATCCCATTCCATCCATGCCCTCCATGATGTTAAAGTTCAAGACAGCCCACAGAAAGACTAGGCCCATGCACCACTCACTACCCCTGGTCAAGGCCCCAACAACAGGTCAAAAATCGAAAAACACAGAAAAATCAGCACAATCCCAATTCATCCATGGCCTCCATGATGTTTAAGTTCAAGACAACCCACAGAAAGACTCAGTCCACCCACCACTGAGTACCCCTGGGCAAAAGGCCCCAAAACAGCCCAAAAATCGAAAATTCCAAAATTTTAATTGCAGCAACTGTAATGCCCCAAACAAACTTACTTGTAAAATTTCTAATCCAACAGTGATCCAAAGAAAGTCAAAAAGGCCTCAAATCCAAATATCCAGCAGCATCCACAAAAAGTAATCCTTCCAGCTCCAGACCCAAATGAAAAGTGACCAGGAGATGGACAAAGCACTGGGAGGAGCCTGCTGAACAGGAACAGGAAGTTGAAGACTGTGGGGCACTTCCTTCCTCCCACCCCCTTGCCCCCCTCCCCAAAATGGACTCCTCGCTAAAAAAGTGCAGGCAAATGTCAAACTAAGGAGTTATTCAGATAAAAATCATCATTTCTAGAAGGTTTATGCTGCTTGCTGGTGGATTTCTTGTGCAGAATTGCAAATTTATATTTTCGCTCGCCGCATCTCAAATCTCGCAATTGCGAAGTACCGCGAGACGTGATCTCGCCGTACTCGCGTTGACAAACTATCGCTGGCAAGCCGCGATGACGTAATCGCGCTCGCCAATTCCCGCGGGATCACACAGCAAGATCCAAAATGGCGCAGCACTCGCAAACTATCGAAAAAAACTACTCGGCAAACGATGATAAACGCCGCGCGCCGCAAAAATTGTATCACCAACGGCGCGCGCCGCAAAAAAAATCCGCTGCGTGCGAATTTGCGGATTTTGCGGGAAATTCGCAAATCTCGCGGATTGCGAATTTCCCAAAAATCCGCAAAATCCGCGAGCGTAACGGATTTTCCGCCCACACCTAGCGCCCACAGACCCGGCCGGGCCGAACGCGTCCCACGCGGGAAGCGTGAGATTTGGCAGGTCGGGCCCGGATCTCTGCCAAGGAACGGGCTAGAAACGTGGAGGAGCCCCTGGGCAGTCCAAAGGAAGGAAAAAGGGGGCATTGTGGAGTGGAGCAGCCCCCAGGGACTCAGAGAAGTGTCCCCAAGTAACTTGAAGCACCAGGAACATTTCTTTTAGAGACTAAGAGACACACTGAAACTAAGAACTCTCAATTTAAACTACAACAAAGAACTGTTGGTGGAACATTTAAAGGAGAAGCTTGCCTATTTAACATCTGTGGTGCTACAAAAACGTCTTTTGGTCTTGTACTAAGTCTGAACTGCATAGAGATATATATTTTTACATAAAGAAGCGTATTTTTATATACTCACAGCCTGGTGTCCATTTGTGGGGGGATTGGTGTATTTTACTGTGTGTGTGATTACAAATGCTTAACTAACTAACGCCTGAAGAATAGCCTTGGCTGCTCACGCCACGCACCTAGAGGGTGAGCAAGGGTCATTCTAAGGGGTCATCCTTCGCCCGGACGTAGAGGAGAGGGTCCCTGCTTGTCACAAGTGCATACTTGCGCCAACCAGAGACCCCCAATTCTAACATGCTGCAACAGTCTAGACCAGGGGTCTCCAACCTTTTGTGTAGTGAGAGCTACTTCTGGTCAGTGAAAATCATCGTGAGCTACTAAACCCCAAGCATCTCGCGCATTTTTCAGAGAGACCTCCCACGCCCAGTTTCATTGAGGTTAAGGCTAATTAAGCCTATCAATCAATCAATCAATCAATCATTTGTAAAGCTCACTACATACACGCATGGGTCTCAAGGTGCTGGGGGGGGGGGGGGGGCTACTGATCGAACAGCCAGGTCTTGAGTATCCTCCTGAAGGTCAGCAGGTCTTGAGTCTGTCGTAGGCTCATTGGGAGGGTGTTCCATGTCTTGGCGGCGAGGTGGGAGAAGGATCTCCCACCGGTGGTTGATCTTCGGATGCGCGGGACGGTGGCGAGTGAAAAGTCAGCAGAGCATAGCCAGCAGTTGGGAATGTAGAAGGAGAGCCGTCTGTTGAGGTAGGCTGGTCCGGTGTTGTGGAGTGCCTTGTGTGCGTGGGTGAGGAGCTTAAAGGAGATCCTCTTGTTGACGGGGAGCCAGTACAGGTTTCTCAGGTGGGGGGTGATGTGGCCATGGCGTGGCATGTCAAGGATCAGTCGTGCCGAGGCGTTTTGGATGTGTTGTAGTCGTTTGATGTAACTTTACCGCGACATGGCATATTTGCATTCTAAGTGATTTGACATAGTAGTAGTTTTTCAAATAGTTCACCGTTCTAAAACCTAATTCCTATTAATTGCATGAAAGGCAATTATGTGTATTTTGCATACACCTACCATTGATATTCCAAACCAGACAATGCAAGATATCAAGTGTAGCAGCCATTTTAGAGATAACTGACTGTTCCCCTGAAAAGTACATTACCCCAGCCCAGCCTGAAGATTAGAACATCATCACTCTGCTGTTCAGGGCCAGCCAAGCTGTGTAGGGCTGTAGGCATTCTTTTTGTAGATACCAAAGGACAGGTGTTTCCTGAACTTTCACAATGGCACGGATGTGTTCCGATCTGCCTTCAGAAATGGAGTGCTGCATGGAATACCTAATCACCAAGGAAGGGGACCACAGCAAAACGTCATCCGACGAGTTTGAACGTTTTTATGACCAGAGCTTAAAAGAAAATGATGGCATCTTTGGAAGGTGGGGTTGATGTGAAGAAAGATAATCAGATTCACTTCCAGGAGTTTTTGAGCCTGATTTGGGGCGTTGCCTGCCATGAGGTAATATTGTGAATAAGACAAAGCCAGAACTCTCACACCCAAGCCAGATCTCAAGTATGCACAGATGTACAGACGTACATCGCACTTTTGCTCACACAGTTATATTCCATCTATGGCAAAAGATTATCATTACACATTTGTCATAACATAAACCGGCATAAATGATTAAAAATGGGGGCCATTTCTCACAGAGCGCACACAGTCATTGTTTTTTTGTATTGACTGGACCCCACACGCTTCAGATCACCTCGAGGGGGTCATGTCAGACTCAGTCCAGTTACCAACATAAATAAAAGTATGACTAACAGCTATTATTACACAGTGCTTTAATCACTGGGCAAGCCAGCAGCTACTCGGAAGCCAAAGGGGCGAGTCTGCAATGATTTAATAATTATCAATCCCGTCATCCATCACTAAGCAGGGGACTCCCAGGCAAGAGATTCTTTCACACAAGGAGCAGACATAGCCAGCCAGTTGCAGTGAAAGCTTCACTCACTCACCGAAGTGGCATTACACAGAAAGGATTGGATACAAACGTGGCTACCACGTGGGCCCACTGTCATGCCTGATACACTATTAGCCTGTTGGGATTTGAATGCCCATACCTGTGATAGAAAGTGCAAAATAACAAGTCCCAGAAAGGAAAGTGATGCGGATTACAAAGTCAGGAAGGACTGAACATGTCTCACATGAAACTGTGTCTCTCCCTCGATGTGAATTGATGATACATTTCAGACGTCTGATGCTGTGACTCCGAGAGCCAGTCCGAGCAGAGTTGTTCGCCAGCATTGAATCCGTTTTCAATTGTGCGTGCAGTACAGTCTATCCGGGTTTTTAATTTGAATTGCGGGGCCAGTAGTCCTATTTAAAACATGAAATCGTGGCTACAAATTCCATCCAGAATGCACAGTGAAATCCTGAACTGGATGAGTTACTTGTGCATGGACCCAGGAAACTTCAGAGCTTTTTTATGCACATTTAGTCAAGCAAGGGGTGTTGCCGAGATCTGCAAATGGTGGTGTGGGAGGGGGAGCTGGGTCCGCTGTAATAACCGTACATATTCTGTAGGTGACGGGTAGTCGATACACTGGCAACACATTCCCCTTCCACCATTGTAAGGGGTGATTAGGCACCAATGCGAACCCATAGATTTCCTTTATACTAGTAACTAGTTTGTTACTTAAATTCTTTATTTTTTCCTGTATTTTATGTCGCAAACTTCCTGGAATGCGCTGGAGTCTGGACGAATCTAGACTAGTAGAAAAAATAATTCTTATGGTTGCTGACATGAAATAGCATACGCGGTTCATTATACATAAAACACTTAACACATGGGAATCTTCAAAGTGCGGAAAATCCGATCGTATTAAGATTGCCCGCCTGCCTTCTGTGATTTGTGTAAGATTCCCGTCCAAACCTCTAATTCTCTGTGACCTGAGTGACAGGATTGAGGCAAGAATGTGCGCCATTAATGCCTCTTAGTCTTTTCTCTCCCAGAGGTTAGTCAAATTTCATGAACCCTGGGCCTCGACCCTTTTTTATGGGTTTTAAAGTTGGATTTAAAAACCGCACTGGCTGCCGCTGTAATGTGGTTGATTACTTCTACTCTAGGGCCCCAGATTGATAACATGGGAGTTTTAATTCAGGAGTGCAAATACCAGTTTACTATGGAAGGCGCTGACTCATTGATAACCAAGTTGGTGCACCGATATTAACACGGATCAGGTTAAGACCTCCGAGAGGCCTCTCACACGGCTTGCTTTACCTGCTGCTCAGTTGATAGGAGAAGGCGGCAGGCTGTATTGTTGAAGAGGGCCAATGGTGCGGGTCCCAGCAGTTCTATACCGCTTGCGCGACCAGCTGCTCTGCGCTGTCACGCCCGCTGCAGCTCCGCACATGCCACTCGTGACTGGAAAAGCACGGGGCCTGTGAGGAAAAGGCAGGGGGCACTTAGAGTGGGTCACGAGACTCTGCCCACGTAGGAAGGAGAGATGAACATCATCCTCTTCACCCCGCCCCGCCCCAGCTAAGCTGAAGGCCAATGTTAGCAGCTGCTTTGGGTGAGGGCGGGTTCTGCGGACGTGCAGGGACTGTTCGGCGGTCGGGGGCTTATAAACAATGTTCATGCATGCACATTAATCGCTCAGACCTGCGCAAATGTAATATTTCACGGGTGGGAATGCCTGCTTCCGGTCCGTGCATGTAATACATTATTGCTGGGTATTTACAATGGTATAATTTTAAAGATGCAACCTAGGCAAGGCACATTGAGCACAATGCAGCGCGAGCTACCGGCAGGGTCTCGGCGAGCTACCGGTAGCTCGCGATCGACTGGTTGGAGACCCCTGTTCTAGACCTATGGACCCTGATAAAATTCTGCTACAAAAGGAGGCGTACTTAATACTTAAATTTAACAGTGCACTAACTGGCCTCAATTCATTATCCGAAATATCCAGACTGTAGATGCAGGATAAAACTACTTTCGCGAGAATGCTTTCTATAAACAATTTGTAAACTATGCGCAAATTGAAAATAACGCTGATATAAACAATGCTAGTAGGTTGATTAAATTCAAACGGAATTCACCTTCTTTGCACATTTAACATAGAAAATAGAACGTAAACAGCCGAAGCAAGAACTGATTTCAAACAGGTATGCCGGTATGAGCAGTGAGCGCCTCTCTCTTTTGACTTTTTGCATATAATGGCCTAAATTGAATGTTTTATTAATTTCAGGCTGTTATCAATTCATAAGATCCAAAAATAATATTGACGAAACCGAAGGGATAAAGACTTGATCCCTTAAGGTATGTCAATTTTACATGTGCCCCACGTCTTTCTGCCAGGCTATACAGAAAAGGTCATTATATCTGTATTCACTTGTAGATACAGAAGTGAAAAGAATCCAGTCAAGAACAACACTCTTCCTGCGGACCGGCGATTGCTGGTAAATAGGTAATATGAGTGACATTGACACAGCATAGTTGGAAGCGTAATATCTACAAGTAAAGCAGCTAAAACAAGTTTTGCTTTATACACTTTCAGATACACTCTATAAAGACAGAGCCCTGATGAGAATCCGTTGAGTGGACATACCAGATTCGAAACGCGTTGGCGTAAAAGAGAGTAGACATTAGTTTGTCAATAGACTAAAGGAATTCATTTAGAGTCTATTTTGTGCATAGTTAATCACATTAAGTTGTAGTTTATTAATTCTCGACTGCAATTAACTGTCTATTCTAACTTTGAGTCCATATCGTGACTCTTGTCTTTGCAAGAAAATGAATGTTTTATTGTGTATATATCAGAGCAAGTAATTTTTGTATATACGACTTGTTGTTTTTTATGGTTTGAAGATGTTTTGTGTTGTAAATAACTGTCAGTAAGTATGAACAATAAAAAATACGAAAAGGTGTCCTTTTCATACATGAAACAGTAAAAAATTGAAAATATCAAATAAGAAAAGGGTAATAGCAATATACCCGGATTAATCAAAAAGTTTCACTTGGTTTTTCTCCTCAAAAATAGAGGACTTAGGGGCGTGGCTTGGCGGGCGAAGATGGCGGTCGCAGCTTTGTAGAGCTCCCGTCGGCCCGGACTTAATCCGTTCATTTATCCTGGCCCCCAAGCCCGCTGTTGATACCCAGTGACTGGCACTGATCTGGTGAAGTCCCCTGCCTGCTCCGGTGTATCGATTCTGCATTTTTCTCTCTCCTGTGATCAAAGAGAGGCGACGGCGACGTGCGGCCTAGTGACCGGCTGGAGACCGGGGTCCTCGAGTTTCGAGACGCCCGGTGGAGGTCGCGGACTGGCGGGTGGTGGTGGCATCCACTGCGCCGCTCGTGGCTCAGCTCTACTGCTACGGTCACCCACGGACCACAGCGACGCCACTCATTCCTGCGCCTTGGGTGAACGCTTTTCTCTTTTGTGATCAAGAAGAGGCGACAGCGACGTGAGGCCTCGTGACCGGCTGGAGACCGGGGTCCTTGAGTTTCGGGACGCCCGGTGGCGGTTGCGGGCTCGCGAGTGGTGGTGGCATCCGCTGCACCGCTCTTGGCTCGGCTCCGCAGATCACAGCGACGCAACTCATTCCTGCGCCTTGGACGGACGCCCGTGGCGACGAGGCGTGGTGGAGGCCTGTCCCGCCTTGGTGAAGCCGGGACCTCGATTTTCGCGACCTCGGGCCTGTACCGGCCTGCCCACTTCCTTCTTGGGGACTTCAATATCGACGTTCCATCCCGGGGCCTGGGGCCTCCAGCGCTCGTGGCAGTACTTAGGGGTTCCTGAACCTTGTCGGGAGTGGTGCCCGCCCTGCCCAGTGTGCGGTCCCGGCGAGCCCGCGATCGGCCATGACCAGGGCTGGAGGAGGCGGCCCGCCTAAACATGGCCCTATCGATAAATTCACAGGGCCTAGTGGTGGCTCTGGGGCGGCTGGTGGCAGCGGTGGCCCTTGGCCGGACAATGCAGCGATCCTGGCGGCCATCACCCAATCCCGGGACATGCTTGATGCAAAAATTGGGGCGGTAGGAGCGGATGTTACGCTGCTGCGCCAGGACCTCCGCAACGCGGTGGAGCGGATCACCGGGGCCGAATCCCGCATCACGGTGGCCGAAACGGACATTGGCGCCCTGAAGAAGAGGTTGGCGGAGGTGGAGGGTGTCCAGAAGACGCTGGCGGCCCGAGTGGAGGACGCCGAAGGGCGCGCACGGAGGAACAACCTCCGCTTCATTGGCTTTCCGGAGCGGTGCAAGAAGGACGACATGGAGCGGTTCTTGACCCAGTGGCTGGAGAGCTGGCTCCCCGAAGGGATACTGTCCACATGCTTTGTTATTGAGAGGGCGCACAGGGCCCTGACCCAGCGGCCACCGGAGGGTGAGCGTCCTCGGCCAGTCATCGCCCGGCTGCTAAACTATCATGACCGCGATGTCATCCTGCGGGAAGCGAGGAACAAAGGCTCGCTCACCTTTGAGAATCATACCATCATGATCTTTCCTGACTACACGAAGATGGTGCAGCAGCAGAGACAATCCTTCGTGGCCGCCAAGGCCAAGCTGAGGGGCCTGAAGCTCCAATACTCTCTCCTGTATCCAGCCCGCCTGCGAGTGGTGTACCAGTCCCGGACGCATTTCTTTGATTCACCCGAGGAGGTATTCCGCTGGACCGACGAGGCGGTGCGACTCAGGCCGCATGCCCAGCCGGGGCTGGACCCGGGCAGGTCCCAGGGGTCGTCGCCGGAGCGGACGAATCGCCCGAACAGAAAGGGTCGCCACCGGAGGTCCCGCTCTAGGAAGAGGTCGGCCTCCGCCAGTGCATCGCAGACGGATGGTGCAAGGGACTCGGAGCACTCTGATACCGGCAGCTGAACATTGCTGGAACTGGACCTTATTTGCCGAGTACTGAGTTGCCCTACATTGGCTGGTGAGACTGTTCTGTTATGACTTACTTATGCCAGTCAGTTCCCATTTGAGGACTCCTGTTACTTTTCATGGGAACGCAGTGGGGCTCGGGGGGCGCCTTTTGTGGGCCTCAGACCCTCACGGTTGTGAGTGTTGTGGGGGGGGGGTGAGTGTGTCTTGGTTGGGATGTTGGGATCCATTGGTATGGCGGGCCCTGGGTTCTCTGTTCTGGACCCGGGTCCCTCCATGCCGCGACAGATACTTCAATGTTCTCTGAGGTATTGGGGTGGGGGGAGCGGGGTGAGGGGGGGTGTTCTCCTGTTGCTGATGTTTGGGGGGTCTGGGTCTGGGGGGGGTTGCTGAGTGTTCGGGTTGGGAGGGTGGGACCACACGTGTATATGGCTTTTGATTTTGTTGCTTTGTGGGGTGCGCCAGGGTGGGGCGGAGGGCTGGATACTGGACACTGTGTTGATAATGGCTGATAATATGACTATGTCTCCTCAAAAGACCCTGCGTGTTGTGACGTGGAATGTGAGGGGTATCCTGGATAAAATCAAGCGTGGGGCTGTGCTGCGTTGGGGGAAGAGAGAGATGGTAGATGTGCTGCTGCTTCAAGAGACCCACATGCTGGGCTCCAAGGCCCTTAGCCTCCAGAGGTTCGGATTTCAGCAAGTGTACCATGCGGGCTTCACGAGGGGCTCGCGGGGGGTGGCTATCTTGGTACACCGCAGGGTGGCTTATGTACATGAAAAGCAATGGATTGATCCTCAGGGCCGGTATATTTTCATCAAGGGCCTGTTGGGTACCGAACAAGTGGTTTTTGGTAGCGTATACGCCCCCCCCCTCTGCAGTGGGCCTTGTCTGAGCGGCTCTGCAGTGGGCCTTGTCTGAGATTCCGGAGGTACTGACCATGGTGGGAGGCAATTGGAACGAGGTTATGGATGTGGGCTTGGATCGCCTGAGGCGGGTGCCTGTTGTATTGGATCCCCCCCCTGCTGCTGCTCCCACCAAACTGTGTGCGACTGTGAGTGGCCTGGGCTGGGTTGATGTGTGGCGACACTTTCATCCTGCAGTGCGTGAATTCACATATGTGTCGGCGGTGCATGGGTCCTTTTCGAGACTAGATTATCTGTTTGTGCCGGGTGCCTGTCTGAGTCGAGTCAGAGATGCTGTGATACTCCCCAGAGGCCTATCTGATCATTCCCCTGTCCTAGCTACCATGACCCTCCCCTCCAAAAGACAGCCGTTTCGATGGCGGATGTCATCTTGGCAGCTGCAGCGGCCTGAGTATGTGCATCACCTGCGTGAGGCGATTGATCATTTCTGGCGCGAGAATTTAGTGGGGGATGTGGACGCAATGGTGGTGTGGGAGGCGCTGAAACCCACGCTTCGGGGCATTGATATAACTTGGTGCGTGGCTGCTCGGCGAAAACATCGGGAGGCCATTGTGACCGCCGCGGCCCGCGTGGAGGAGCTGGAGCAGCGTGGTCGGCTCGGGGGCGACAAAGGCATTGTGAGGCAGCTCCTGCAGGCCCAACAGTCGTATGCCTCCGTCCTTTACGAGGAAGCCCGGCAGGCGTGGCTCGCCACGCGCAGCAGGGTGTATCAGTGGGGCGACAAGTCCTGTACTATGCTGCATAGGTTATGCCAGGTGACCTTCCAGCCCCTGGTGTTGCCGGGTCTTGCGGCGGAAGACGGCTCGGTCATGACCGATCCGGATTTGCTGGCGGCTAGCTTTGCCCGTTATTACGAGGCGCAATACGCTCCTCGTGATCACTTGGAGACGGGCGAGATATCCACATATCTTGACGACCTGCTACCGCAGGCCATCCCCGATGAGACCAGAACCGCCCTAGACGCCCCACTTACGGCTGAGGAACTCGGGGAAGCCCTTGGTCAACTAAATGCTGGTAAGGCGCCCAGCCCGAGTGGCTACCCAAGCGAATTCTATAAAAAGTTTCACGTCCAGCTGGGGCCCCACTATCGCCGCGCCCTGGAGGCGGCACGGGCTCAAGGAGAGCTGCCACCAGACTGGCGTCATGCCGAAATCGTGGTCTTCTTGAAGCCGGGCAGGGCGCCGGACAGGCACGACTCTTACAGGCCGATTTCCCTTCTTAACATCGAGGCCAAGATTCTGGCTAAAGCCTTAGCGAACCGCCTCTTGCCCCACATTGCTGACCTAGTCCACCCCGACCAGGCTGGATTCATGCATCGCAGGGCCACCCGGCATAATATCCGACGGGCGCAGGCAGCGGTGGATGCCATGGGTGCTAGAGATGATCAGGCGGCACTCCTCCTGGCGGACATGGACCGAGCCTTCGATTCAGTGAGTTGGGCATATCTGTTCACGCTGTTAGCCCGCCTCAACCTGGGGCCGGTTTTCTTGTCGTACGTTCGTCTCCTCTACACTAACGTAACGGCCTCGGTCCGTGTGGCCGGTGCTACCTCTGGGCGCTTCCGTATAGGTCGCGGGACTCGGCAGGGTTGCCCGCTGTCCCCGTACCTGTTTGCCCTCGCCATGGAGCCCCTGGCGTCGCGGATACGGGCAGATGCCCGGTTGCGTGGCTTCGTCTGGAATGAGGACCTGGTGGACAGAATTGCACTGTATGCGGATGACGTCCTCCTCTTCCTCACTGATCTACGGCAGTCGGGTCCCCGGGTTCTGGAGATCATGCGGGCGTTTGGCGAGGTCTCGGGTCTTCATCTTAACCTGAATAAATCGACCCTGTGGGTGCTGGGTGGCGGAGTGGTTGCCGACCCCTGGGCTGCCGAGTTGCGTGTGGCGACGGATGGCCTGAAATATTTGGGCGTTTTCCTATCGGAGTCGCAGGCCGTGGCCTGGCGCGTGGGGTCTTGCCGGTGTAGGAGCAGGTCCAGGCTGATGTCAAGACTTGGTCCAGAATGCCGCTCACTATCTTTGGGAGATCGGCCATTTTCAAGATGGTGGCGCTTCCGCGGCTCCTATACCAAATCCAGAATTTCCCACACCCCATTGGCCTGGAGTGGTTCCGTCAGGTTAATTCAGTGTTGGGCCGCTTCCTGTGGGACGGCGGTGCGGCCAGAGTGGCTCTGAAGACGTGCTTTCTGTCCACGTACTGTGGTGGCCTGGCCACCTCGGACCTCCTCTCCTACTACCAAGCTTCCCAACTACTTGTCCTTAATGAGTGGTGGTATAGTGATAGGGGTGATCCGGCTTATGCCCTGGAACGATTGCTCATGGGGGATCGCACGCTCCACACCATCCTTTATTCAGCTCACCTACGCCGTGGGTTGCCATCAGTCACCAGAGTGGTCTTTGCGGTGTGGCGACAGTCACTACGCCGCGTGGGATGGTGGGGCAAATTGACGGCTGAGACGCCGCTTTGGCATAATGGTCTGCTCCCGGAGCTAGCGGCCCTGACCGGGTTTGAGGGTTGGGAGGCCATTGGGATTACGCAACTGGGCCAGGTCATGTCCGGCACCACCCTCAAATCCTTCGAGGAGCTCCGCACAGAGTTCCAAATGCCTCAGTCCCAGTTCTTCCGCTACCTCCAGCTGCGGCATGCCCTCACCCCGAGCATCGCCGGCCTCGACTCCTTGCCGGAGTTTAGCCCGGTCGAGGCTAAAGTGTTTATGGGGGACCTGGGGGACAGGAAGGTCTCTAGGATTTACCAGACACTTGTTATCCATTGCTCCTCCACCCTACACTCCCTTCGGGAGGCGTGGGAAGTGGACGTGGGCCCCCTTGATGAGGACGATTGGAGGGAGGCGCTGGAATCCCCACGCGGAACCGCCATTGCAGTCCGGCTCCGGCTAATTCCATTTAAATACTTGCACCGCGCTTACTATACGCGTGAACGATTGTGGAAGGCTGGTTTGATTGCATCCCCGGAATGCCTGCGCTGTAGGGCGGTGCCTGGCTCCTTGATGCACACGGTGTGGTCGTGTGGCCGGCTGACTGGGTTCTGGAGGGGTGTGTGGAGTTGCCTGGCGGAGGTCCTGGGCTGGGACCTTCCTCGTACCCACCGGCTGGGCCTACTGCATATTATGGAAGGGATTGGGGGCAACATATATAAGCGCCACTTGTTGCTCTTGGGGCTGGTCGTGGCTAAGCGGGACCTGGCCCGGGCATGGAAGTCAGTGAGGGCCCCCCCCCCCTTTCTGCATGGAAGGCTGGGCTGGATTATTTTATGGGTCTGGAGAGGCCGATCTTTGAAGCGAGGGGCTGCCCACGCAAACACTACAAAATCTGGAAGCGTTGGGCCGACTACCGTGGTCTATCCTTGGACCCCCCGGGCGGAGCAGGAGGAGGACATTTGATCACAGTGACAATTTTGGCCTGGAGCGGCGACGCCCTGGTGGCGTTGCACCTGCTTATTTTCTTTTTATCTTTTCTCTATTGCTTTCTATACACGTGTGGTAGGGGGGATTGGGGGGGGTGTTCAGAGCGGGGGGGGGTAGAGTTGTGGGTTAGGGTAGGTTGCTGGGGAGTTTCTATATTGAGCCTATTGTGAGTCTGCTCTATCATTTGCTGCATATGTCATTGCTATATTGATATTGTTGTGGTGATCTTGGTGTGTGGAGATGCCACATTCTTGATGCTCATTTGCTCAATAAAATTGGTTGTGAAAAAAAAAATTGAGGACTTAGAGTAATTGTGTAGTTGGCATTCTGTTTTTTCTAAGTATAACCCATGGTCCAGCCAGCCACACGTCCCAGGACCTGACTCCCCCATTCTTTATATTTTGAAATGTTTAGCTCATTTCTGGAGTGGGTATTCTCGAAGGCCTAAGGGCACCGACATGTGATGCATTATCTCGATGATTTCTTGTTTCTCGGCCCAGCGGGCTCTCGGGACTGTGCACGGGCATTGCAGGATATCTGCGTGCTCATGCGGGGTTTCGGGGTCCCGTTGGCGCCAGGTAAGACAGTGGGTCCAACTACCTCCCTGGAGTTTCTGGGTATTGAACTAGACTCCTTGGAGGGTTGCTTCCGTCTGCCGGCGGAGAAGATAGCCAAATTCAGGGCCTCCTTGTTGCAATGCCTTCGGAACGACGAGGTGACACTGCACCAACTACAGCAAACGGTAGGACAGCTGAATTTTGCACTGAGAGTTATACCAATGGCTCGTCCTTTCTCCAGATCCATTGCCCAGGCCATGGTTTGCCTCAAGGGAGGGCACCACCGTATGAGGCTGTCGGCAGAGGTTTGCCAGGACATGCTCATTTGGCTGGCATTCTTGGCGGATTTCAACGACCGAGTAGTCTGGAGCAAAGCCCCGGCCTCGTCAGCAGAATTAGGTTTATGGAATGACTATGCGGGCAGTGTGGGGTTTGGCGCGATCCTTGGTAACCGATGGTCGGCCCAGAAATGGCCAGCATGGTGGGAAACAAGTGGTCTCACGAGCAACATTGGTTTTCTAGAGTTATTCCCCATATGGGTAGCGTTGTCGGCCTGGCCAGAAGAGTTCCGAAACCGCTCGGTGATATTTTGGTCTGATAACATGACCATAGTCGAGTGCATTAACCAACAGGCAGCACGCTGCAAGTGGATATTGCGATTGGTGAAAGAAATTGTGATGAAATGCTTGAGACTAAATGTACAATTCAGGGCAAAACATGTGCCGGGAGTACTGAATAATGCAGCTGATGTGCTCTCTCGTTTCAAAATGCAGGCTTTCAGGGATTGTTTACCCTCAGCGGAGCTAGTGGCAGCGCCATTTCCCAAAGCACTATGGCAAATTGGCGCCCCGGACTACAAAACCTCGTGGCAGCCAGTTTAGTGCCCAAGACAAGAAAAGCTTATGAAGGGGCGTTCCGCTCGTACTGCGCCTTTTTGGGCCCTACATGGGAGCATAGATGGGTCAGGAGGGGTCCTTTACCCAATTTTTGGTGGCACTTCATGAGGAGGGCCGGTCGGTGGCACCGCCAGTCAGTATAAGGCCACCATATCGTTTATGGCTCAGCTCCAAGGAATCAGGGATCCGACGGACTCCTTTGTAGTCAGGAAAGTCCTGCGCGGCTGGCGGCGCCTAGAGGGTCGCAAAAAGGATACCAGGCACCCGACAGATTGACCTCCTTGTTGGCTAAACTAGAGGAGACATGCTCCTCACCTAGTGAGGTTGTCCTATTCCGGGCAGCATTTGCGTTGGCGTTCTATGGGGCCCTGCGGGTAAGCGAACTAGTGGCTGCCAACAAAAGGGACACCGAGGGGGGTCTGCCAGGGACCACACGCAAGTGAGGGGGGATTCCCTGTTGATCACCATAGCCAGGTCAAAGACTGACCAGGTGGCCCAGGGGAATAGCATTGTGTTGCAACGCGCTCCGGGTAGTCCCTGTTGTCCAGTGAGGCATGTTGAGGCCTACCTAAAACAAAGGTTGATGACGTGGGGGGGGGGCCTTGCTGCGACATGCTGACGGCACCCCGTTAACAAAGTTTCAGTTCCAGAGGGTGCTGGCAATCACGATTGCAGCTGCGGGCTTGAACCCAAGTGATTTTGGGACTCATTCATTCAGGATAGGGGCCGCTACAGAAGCAACGGCTGGGGGTCTGCGGGCAGACAATGTTAAACAGTTAGGCTGCTGGTCTTCGAATTGTTTCAAACGGTACGTGTGGCTGCACATGTTGTAAGTTATTGAAGAAGTGCACTCACGCTTGTTGTCTTTTGTTTGGATTACAGTTTCACGAGCCTGTGACGCAGGGCGGAAATTGGGACCGGCCCAGTATCAGCTAACCACCACTTCAGGAACAAGGAATGGAAGACGGGTGGTCTGGGTCGTTGGGCAGATGATGCGATCCACACATCTGAGGAATATGGTTTCAGGGTGTCCTTCCATGGGAAGGGCGGCCTATGTATTGACCGACTGCAAAGTTTTGTGGAAGAATTGTTAGAGCGGCACAGGTCACCGCCATCAGTAGTCATAGTGCACATTGGGGGCAATGACTTGGTAAGGCTGGGCAGACGAGTTTTAATCGATCACATACTTTCAGCAGTTAGTTGGTTAGCAAAGACGCTCCCGGGGTGCACAATAGCTTGGTTACACATGATTCCGAGGAGGGTCTGGAGGGGCGGCTTGTCCACGACAGCGTTGAACCATTCGGTAAAGAGGGTCAACAATAAAATGGAGAAATTGTTTCGCTCTACTCATCTTCAAAGCATACCTCATGGGTGCATCTGGGGGGACCACTGTTATTCAGATGATGGGGTACACCTGTCCAGGGTGGGGAATGACTTATTGATAGGAGACATGATAGCTTGGCTAGTGGGATTGAGGAGACAAGACCTATAGGAGGTGTGGGGGGGCCAGATAGTCGGTCAACTATCTGGCCTGTGGCAGTAAGGTCATGATCGGTGAGCAGTGATTTCAAGGTCCCTAGTGGGGGCGCCACCCATTATGGATGGGAGCGCCCGGGGGGAGGCGGCCATTGGCCACTCCCACGGGGGGGCGGCACCCATTACGGATGGGATCGCCCAGGGGGAGACGGCCATAGGCCCCTCCCAGGGGGAGACGGCTATATGCCCTTCCCACAAATTTCCCGGGGGCCGGATATCCGCTCCGGCGAAAGAGAGTGCGGGGAAAGAGGGGGAATCCACGCTGTCCTTCTTACGGATACCCCGCACGGGAACTCGGACGACCTTAAGATGGCGCCGAGTGAAAGGGGGCCCCCATGACAAGGGAAGTTAGAGTTGGCTACGAGGGTAAAGCCCTCTGCGCATGCGCCACTCACACGTGAGGGCGGAAATTTGATGATAGGGATCTGACACCGGTTAAGACCTTGCCGTTGGCCCATAACGATAGGATGTACAAAATTCATATGCAATGCATGATGTCATGATGTTTGACTCGGTTAGGAAAATCTTTGTATTAGAGATTTGTTAAGGTTAGCCTGGATACCTGTCTTCATCAAGTGTAATGAAAGTTGAATTTTGTACATGATACATGAAACGTTTTTAATTTAAAGTTTTAAATTTTGTTTCATATTTTAATAAATACGGCCGGGGGGGCTCGTGAGGCCCCACTGCCGTCCAAAAGTTCAAACTGTGTCTATCTCCTACCATTGGGTTGGTGGTGGAAGGGGTGGGAGGCATCCCGGACCATATGGAAAGGGGAGACCTCTCGGTCACCCCGAACATTTGGCTAGGTGCCCCGATCCCCCGGGAAACCTTTGCAGGCGTGGGCGTGTCCCGGCCGGTATGCCCATAGTGGCATGGTTGGAGCACGCCCCCGCCGCCTAAAAGGGTTGTCCTAACACCCGCCCGGAAGTCCGTGCACCTCTGGGTGGGATGGGGATGCTGCCCCGCCTTCCCGCTGCAAGATAAAAGGCGCGGGAATACAGACAAGCGTCCTCTTATTCCTGCGCTCTGAAGACTGCACCACTCGTCGCTCGTGAGCCCTCAAGGGAACAAGCTGCAGTTTTTGACCCACCCACCAGCCCCTGTTGCAGAAGTTTGGGAGTAAACAAAGTTCTAATTCGCAATTTGATTGTAATAAACGTTTTGTTGGAATCGTTGCTCTCGTCTTAGATTGATGCCAAGAGTGTGCATGCAACTGAATACTTGTCTATAGGCCTTTTTTCCTTTGTTGAAATGTAATGAATTGTATGTAATAAAAAACGTTCTCTGATTTAGGACCTTTTTCTCCTTTTGTAGCAATGTTTATAGTTCATTGGATATACCTAGCTGTAATTTAAGATTAAGCATAGGTTTTTTCCCCCTAGTAGGTAACTAACTGTTGAATTTATTTAGTCTTCGGTCGGGCGGTAAGGTCATGATCGGTGAGCAGTGATTTCAAGGTCCCTAGTGGGGGCGCCACCCATTATGGATGGGAGCGCCCGGGGGGAGGCGGCCATTGGCCCCTCCCACGGGGGGCGGCACCCATTACGGATGGGATCGCCCAGGGGGAGACGGCCATAGGCCCCTCCCAGGGGGAGACGGCTATATGCCCTTCCCACGAATTTCCCGGGGGCAGGATATCCGCTCCGGCGGAAGAGAGTGCGGGGAAGGGGGGAGTCCATGCTGTTCTTCTTACGGATACCCCGCACGGGAACTCGGATGACCTTAAGATGGCGCCAAGTGAAAGGGGGCCCCCATGACAAGGGAAGTTACAGTTGTCTACGAGGGTAAAGCCCTCTGCGCATGCGCCACTCACACGTGAGGGCGGAAATTTGATGATAGGGATCTGACACCGGTTAAGACCTTGCCGTTGGCCCATAACGATAGGATGTACAAAATTCATATGCAATGCATGATGTCATGATGTTAGACTCGGTTAGGAAAATCTTTGTATTAGAGATTTGTTAAGGTTAGCCTGGATACCTGTCTTCATCAAGTGTAATGAAAGTTGAATTTTGTACATGATACATGAAACGTTTTTAATTTAATGTTTTACATTTTGTTTCATATTTTAATAAATACGGCCAGGGGGGTCGTGAGGCCCCCCTGCCTTCCAAAAGTTCAAACTGTGTCTGTCTCCTACCATTGGGTTGGTGGTGGAAGGGGTGGCGGGCATCCCAGACCATATGTCTAACACTCCCATCAGTCATGCCAACGGATATCGATACTCTGCTGGACCCGATAATGCTCCATGCTCTGTGTTGTCCCCAGAGGCTACCAATGCTGATTACGGCATTCATTGAGATATCACAGACGCAAATTGCTACTGCTGAGGTACAAGAGGAATCAACGGGCACACAGGTAATATCGGAAACTAACATTGCTGTTGCTTCCAATGCTGAAGGCGATGGTTCGCATCTATGTGCAGTTAATTTTCTAAACAAGGTATTCCAACTATCACCTAGACAATTTTTTGTCTACAGGAATAGAGGATTTCATGTTTTATCCAGACCCATACACTTACTTTTGATTCAGCACACAGTGAACGGGGAAAACTCTGAATTTAGCCTTCATTTTTCATTAACAAAAGACAAACCTTGGAACTTTTTCCTATGATTTTTTTTTTCTTCCAAATTTTATATTTTTCTTTTTTATGGCATAGTAATCTGCTTACAGTTGAACTATTCATAGAGAACAGACTTCTTTGAACACTTCCAGTGACAAATTGTCACCTTTTCACAACAATTGTTCATTTATGTACAACGACATGAAATGGCTTTGAACTTTTTCTTCTGTAATCATGAACCATTTCATCATCTGTATATATATATATATATATATATATATATATATATATATATATATATATATATATATATATATATATATATATATATATATATATATATGTTTATTCGTTTAGCATTCATTGTAAATATATGCTTAGGATGAAACATTGCTTTAATATGTACAGCACCTTTGCATTTCATGTCTAGCAAAAGTTTTACAAAGACTTGTTTTTAGTATGCTTTCACAAATGTTTTAGCAACCTATGGTACTCACGATCAATCAATCAATCACAGAACTTGTAAAGCGCGCTACTTACCCGTGAGGGTCTCAAGGCGTTGCGGGGGGGGGGGGGGGGTTGGCTGCTGCTACTGCTCGAAGAGCCAAGCCTTGAAAAGCTTCCTGAAGGTGAGGATGTCCTGAGTCTGCCGCAGGTGGGTGGGAGGGTGTTCCAGGTCATGGCAGTGAAGAAGGACAAGGATCTGCCTCCGGAGGTGGTACGCTGGATTCGTGGGATGTCGGCGAGGGCGAGGCTAGCGGAGCGGAGCTGGCGGGCGGGGGTGTAGAAGTTGAGCCTGTTGTTCAGGTAGGCTGGTCCGGAGTTGTGGAGGGCTTTGTGAGCGTGGGTGAGGAGCTTGAAGGTGATCCTCTTGTTGATGGGGAGCCAGTGAAGGTCTCTGAGGTGGGGAGTGATGTGGCTGCGTCGGGGGAGGTTGAGGATCAGACGGGTCGAGGTGTTCTGGATGTGTTGTAGTCGCTGTATGTGTTTGGTCGGGATTCCCGCGTAGAGTGCGTTGCAGTAGTCTAGCCGGCTGCTGACAAGGGCTTGGGTCACCGTTCTTCTGGTTTCGAACAGGATCCACTTGTAGATCCTGCGAAGCATGCGGAGGGTGTTGTAGCAGGAGGAGGAGACGGCACTAACCTGCTTGGACATGGAGAGGGAGGAGTCGAGAATGACTCCCAGGTTGGGTGCGTGGTCCGTGGGCATCGGTGCTGTTCCTAGCGTTGTCGGCCACCAGGAGTCGTCCCAGGCAGATGGGGTGGGGCTGAGGATGAGGACTTCCGTCTTGTCTGAGTTCAGCTTTAGATGGCTGCTCCTCATCCACTCGGCGACGGCCTTCATTCCCTCGTAGAGGTTGGTTTTGGCAGTGTGTGGGTCCTTGGTGAGGGAGAGGATGAGCTGGGTGTCGTCGGCATAGGAGATGATGTTCAGGTCATGTTGGCGGGCCACTTGAGCGAGGGGGGCCATGTAGATGTCACTTGTATATGTTTAGCATTAGCATGTTTAGCATTTAGTAATATCAATCACTCGAAATTGGAGTGGGTGTTGTGTTTCAATTTAGATACCCGTACATAGGTTTCCCAAATCATGTCCTTATATAGGCAGAACGCACATTGTCCTTATTTAGGTATAGAATCCCGGTCCTTATTTAGGCATTAGAGCCATGCTATCCAAATACAGGCATGGTCACCTATATCCGTCCATCCAATGTCACGAGTTCTTAGAAACCAGCTCATTAAGCCTTTGGGATTTTCCCTGCTTGGATTATTGATTTCTCCAAAAACTAATTTATTTTGCATGAACTACTATTCCTTAGGGTTCATTCATTACGTCTTCCTCTGCCTTGTACTACACTTAGGTTAGGTACACTGGGGTAGAACTCTTTAGAAGCATCAGATGAGTATCCATATATTAGCCTGTGTTATTTATGTATGTTTAATGCTTATATGAATATATGTCTTAGCTAAAAGATAATGCTATTGCAGTATTACTTCTTCTTACTGCATAAGCTGTACGTATTATATTTTGCATACTGTCTTGCGATTGTAACAGCTCATTTCTCTTGCATGATAAATAAGACTGTTCAATAAATCCTTATATTGAAACGCCCGTCTATCTATTTCTGTGTAAACCTGAAGAAACTAAGCATGCACAATTGATGAAACTGTTATCCATTGTTTCCACAATTCTGAGACTGTTCCGATTCTAAGGGAAACAAAGTTGTCATGTTTATGCGGTTGTCAGAAACGACTCCCTTTTTCTTTATACGAGAAGTTTCTGGTGACCTCTGAGTTAGCTGGCACACAAAGTAATTAAGTTTAATATACTCGATAGAGGCATACTGACTGGCAGGGTCTCGTTACACAGGACCAAAGACTTCCCTTCGATCATCAGCTCCTGGAGGCTCCAGAGTCCCAGCTTCTTCCTCCTCATTGCCAGTCTCTCTTTCCATGTCTTTTCCGCTGCACCTTCTCCGCCGACCCAGATTCCAAGGATCTTCAGGAAGTCCTGCTTGATGGGGAATCAGTCCTATGCAAAAACTATAGTGTATATTATTCCAATGCACAAAGCCTATAAGGGAAATAGGAACTACACTACAGCAGTGATGCATGAAGTAGGTATCCAGGCCCAAAGCTCCGTGCCTATGGCCTTCAGCAGGTCCTATGCGTATGTGCACTCAGAGAAGAGGTGGTATGTTGTCTTATCGACAGTGCAGCCTCTTGGGCAGGACCTGTATCGGTTGAGTCCTCTTGCATGCATAAATGCTCTCACGGGAAGTCCTCCTTGAATGGCCATCTAGGTGATGTCTTTGTGCTGGTTTATCAGGCGCTTGGATGCAACGTTTCCCCACATGTGGTCCGCTGTGGCAGAGGGGAGGGCGCCGATTGGTTCGCTGATGTCCTTTGCTCGTATCTGGCATTGGACAAGCTCCGGGGTCCATGTGGCGGAGGCAACAGGCTCCAACCAGAAATCCTTAATGAACTTCTCCACTTCTTTGTAGAACCACGGGGTCTCCCAGTTGACAGTGCTCACCCACTCTGCCCATTCGAGGCACCTCCACGTTGGCAACAGGAAGGAGCATGCGCCAAGACTCCTCAGCAGTAGTGCGCTTTACAAATGCCATCAGTCAGTCAGTCAGTCAGCATGCCATCAGAAAGCCAACATGGCTCTCATTTTCGGTCCTCAGGGTGTTTCTCACGCAATAGAACATGAAGATTCCCCTTAGGATGGTGGCGATGTCTGGCACTTCCTTACCTGCCTTGTCGTGGGTCTTGAACATCACCGCCCTCTTCACTCTGTCCATCTTCGAGCACCAGATGAAGTAGAAGATCATTCTCGTGACGGCCTTGGCCGTTTGGGTCTGCACGGACCACATTTGAGCGAAGTACTGGAGCACTGGCAGGGTCTCGTTACACAGGACCAAAGACTTCCCTTCGCTTCAGCTCCCGGAGGCTCCAGAGTCCCAGCTTCTTCCTCCTCATTGCCAGTCTCTCTTCCCATGTCTTTTCCGCTGCACCTTCTCCGCCGACCCAGATTCCAAGGATCTTCAGGAAGACCTGCTTGATGGGGAATGCAGAGGGTCTCGGGCCGGGGTCCAGTGTTCCAAGGGTAGGGTTTCTGACTTAGCGTTGTTGATCTTTGCTCCTGATGCTTTCCCAAACTCGATACATATCCTCTCCAGCTCTTTCACAGATGGTCCATCTGTGCAGAAGATTGAGACGTCATCGATGTAGAGGGAGCACTTTACTTCATCTTGTCCCCTGCTTCCTGGTGTATTCACTCCTCTAATGTTCTTGTACTGCCGGATGCATTCGGCGAGGAGCCCAATCACACAGATGAACAGGAGGGGGAAAGCGGCCAGCCCTGCTTCACCACCGACAAGACAGGGAAAGGTTTGGTTCTCCAGCCATTTACCAACACTGATTTATAATCTGGCTAGATCTTTCCACCCAATAATGTCACATCCATTTGTAGCAACATACACCTTAGTCCAAACACTTCTACCAAGTATTTACAGCAAAGAATCAAAAGAACCTAGTAAATCAATATCTTGATCCCCAAACCCTTTGGGTTGATGTCTGTTTTTTCTGTTTAAAAGTAGAAGGCCAACAAGGAAAAAGGTTTCACCTGCCAACACTATGATTAGTGCGCCAGAGTCTGCCATAACCTCAAAAGATTTGCCACCAATCACAGCCTGACAAATAGGACCTTTGGTGTTTACCCCTTTGTTGTTACCTTGTTTGTTAGCAATAGTCAGACCCTCCAGTTTATCGCGATTTCGCGATTTGCAAAAAAATCGCGAAATCGGGCGATCTGTGGAAATGCCGCGATATTTGGGCAAAACCCCGCGAAATTTTCCGTTTCCGCCGTTTCCTCCTTAAATCCAGCCCCGTGCGCACCCATTTTCCCATTCCCCCCCCAGGATTTTGCGGCGAGAAGGAGCGAGGAGTTCGAGAACGGCGGCCAAGAGAGTGAGAAGACCACGACGGGCGAGAGAGGGAGAAGACCAGCACCGCAAGAGGGGGAGAGAGCACGAAGACACACACGAAGACTCTTCCTCTTCTCCAGAGACCAGGAAAGCGGACTCGGAGCAGGAGAACAGCCGGGCGGGCGAACACAGACAGGAGAGGAGGTACGTCTGTCCTTCACGCTGGTGGGGGCCTGTAAATCATTTTCATTCCTGTCATGTTTACGTTTTACCCTTATCTTTTTTAGTCAATTACCTGGCACGTTTCTCCTAACACTCCCATGCATAGTTCTAGATTTTGGGACACCACTCCCTGTTGCCCTCCTAGGGGTGTCGATATGTGAATCTTTTAAAAGTGCCCAAGTTTGTCTCGCACGTGCCCAGCACTTTCTCACGCTCTCCGCCGTGCTTGTAATTTGCTTTGGGTGTGTGCGGTGGCATGAGAGTAAAGCGGTAGTGGGGGCTGGGTGGTGTCCTTTCTTGTTCTCGATACAGGTGGGGCCAGTTCTTCCTTCTTCTGGGCCTGGCAGTTCTCCTTTCCAGCCTGCAGGGCAGTAGGAGTGCCGAGGTTGGCAGATTATTTTCCACACGTACGAAAAAATGATTTATGCCTTTTTGGCAGTCACACCTTTTCATAGGGAATGCTGTGGGTTTGTTATTTCTTTTGCAGTTTCTTCTTGAAGAGACGCTTTATTTAGGAAGTGGCCTGGTCCTCTACCGAGGTACTCTCCCAAGGCATTGAGGTTCTTGTGGGCCATATAAGAGGTTGGAAATACAAACGATTAAGCGTTTGCATTGGACATTTTGATCTCCCCAAAAACATGAAAACATTTTTGAGAAAATAATATATGAAGTGATAGAATTGTATTCGTTGTCAGTAAAGCTCATTTTAGCAATCAGTGTTGACATCTACCATTGTCATTATGTAGTTTACTAGCCCCCTGTCTTACTATGGTTTTATAGGTCAATCAGGGGGTGGGGCAGCAGCCAGCAAGATGGCAAATAATCTGTAATAATCCTACTTTTAGTCATAGATTACTCAGATGTGAGAATACAGCACGTGTGTTTTGGAGGGAACGTTTGATGGTTGTCGAAAATCATTCTGCTCTCCAGACATGCGTTATGGTGGTGTGTTTTTTTGCTCACCCTGCCATGCAAAGGGTTGCATTTAAATAAGCTACACAAGTACTTTGTCTTCATGGCCTTCAAATATCTGCAGTGCTTGGGGTGTTTTAGTTTAAAAATATATATATGTATGCAGTAGTCATTGATTAATTTGAAAATAAACAAAATGTACATAGCTCCATGTTGTCAAATAACTCAAACAGTAAGATATCTTTGTTTGGTGTTGCAAAAAACCCAAAATAAAATGCCGCTAAATGCCGCTAAATTTCCATTTTTGTGCCGCTAAATTTTCATTTTTGTGCCGCTAAATTTGCCAATCCATGCCGCTATATCCTGGGGGGTCTGAATAGTGAGAAGAACATTACTGAATTTACTTATTCCACTTGTTAGGCTACTCACCTGGAGTACTTGTCCATAAAGGCAATGCTGGCCCCCACGCAATCCTGATGCAGTGTCCGTAAAAGGGTGTGACCTTGCTTTGGCTACTGTCCCAGGGGGTAAGGGGGAACTAGACAAAAAACAAAAGAGGAGAAAACAGATGTGCGAGTGGAGGCCCATTGGTGGGCTTGAAACATGTCAGACAGAGGTACATAACTGAAGCACACACTACAAGACCCACAAACCAACGCAAATCGGAGGGCTCATATTTTTAAGTGGGAGGTGTGGCCTCTATGCCAAAATGACTGTTGTGCCACTGAAGAGTGCAATGAGCACGAAACGCGTCCGGCGTGAATCGAGTCATGCTGTAAACTGAATCCGCCCACCGATCTGGCTTTTACCTCAAGAAGGTTGCTGCAGTGGATGTCAGAGTGTGTCTCCAACAGGTGGGAACCTTGGAGCTTTGATATATATATATATATATATATATATATATATATATATATATATATATATATATATATATATATATATATATATATATATATATATATATATATATATATATATATATAATGCAGTCATTGCAACATTCACAGTGAACCCTTCTCTTTAAATTGACTCTTATGTTCTGTAACGCCATGTTCCAATCCGGCATTTTCCCAGACAAGTTAAAAAATACACTACTGAAACCCCTCCTCAAAAAGAGTGGTCTAGACAAAACAATCCTTAAAAACTACAGACCTATCGCCAGCTTGCCTTTCCTAGCCAAAATAGTGGAGAAAGTTATGAATAGCCAATTACCCGAGTATATCGAACATAACAACCTCCTGGACGAGTCCCAGTTCGGATTTCGCAAACTACATGGAACTGAGACCGCTCTTATAAAGGCTGCCGATGACATTAGAACCATCAGGGACCAAGGAGGAACAGCGATATTGGTCCTGCTGGATCTTTCGGCAGCCTTCGACACGGTCAATCATGCTGTCCTGATTGACCGTGTCGAAGAAATGGGCATTCGCTCAATGGCCAAAGAGCTTCTGGCTTCTTTTCTGTCGAACAGAACGCAAGCAGTGACCTTGGGCGAATTTCAATCCACCGAGCTCGCCCTCCCATGTGGCGTTCCGCAAGGCTCATCCCTAAGTCCGACACTTTTTAACATCTATGTGTCGGACTTAGCTAGGGTAATCAAGAACTACCGGATGAGCCTTACCTCATACGCCGACGACACCCAATTGGTGATCGCAATTAAGAATGATGGTGAGGAAGTAGCTGCCAGCTTCCAGGAAGGTATGGTGGCTATCAAGGATTGGATGGCTGAGAATTGCTTACGTCTCAATTCAGAGAAAACGGAGGTAATGATCTTCGGGAAACTATCCCCACAATGGTCCAACACATGGTGGCCGACTCCGCTTGGAGCCCCCCCAGAACCGGTGCATAAGGTCAGGAATATGGGAATTATTTTCGACGACAATCTCAATTTCGCCAGCCATGCCAATCAGGTAGCGTCATCTGCCTTTTACAAGCTCAAGATCATTAGAAAAATCCTGCCCTATCTACCTGAGAGTACAAGGAAAACAGTGGTGAGCTCCTTAGTACTCTCATCACTTGATTATTGCAACAGACTATTTGTAAACGCGCAGGCATGGGTGGTGGCCAAACTGCAGCTTATTCAAAATGCTGCTGCAAGGCTACTATCGGGCATCCCCAGATTTCAGTCCACCAAGCAAGCAATAAGAAACTACCATTGGTTAACGGTGAGAAATCGCATCAGATTCAAGACCTTGTGTCTCACCTTTAAAGCTCTCAAGGGTCAGGGCCCAGCGTTTCTTAAACAGAAACTTTGCCACTACCTTCCGAAAAGATCTCTTCGATCTGAACAGAGACTTCTACTGGTAGTGCCACGAACCAGGACGATCAAATGGGGCGACAGATGTTTCATCAATTCCGCAGCCAAACTTTGGAACAGGCTTCCAATGGAAATAAAATCGGCACCCTCGTTACTCCAATTCAGGAAACTTGTAAAAACTTGGTTATTTGACCAATAACCGTTCAGCACAAACATTCCCTAAGCTAGATACCCTGATTAATCAGAGATTGTTAGCTAAAGTCATAGCGCCAAGACACCCACGGGTATATGCTGCGCTTTATACATTTTTAAAATAAATAAATAAAATAAATTTATCAAAAGACGGAGTCCCAAATCTCCTGAAGCTGGTTGTACTATTTTTGTAGTTGTAGTCACCACGATAGGTACAAAGGGAATGAAATTAACTTAAGCAACAATACAAACAAACGTACAGTCTCTGTATTGCAAGCTCTATCCTGAACCCATAAGTGCTAGTTTCTCAGAAATCGTTTTTTTGTTCTCGTCTGGAATGCCAAGTGCATATATGACCGTTCGATAGGGGGCTCTGCTGAACTTCATATCTGTAAACAATCCGGCTGAATTAAGGGGCAACTACCACTGTAGAATACCGTTGCAACACCCTAAATCTACCCTGATGTGACTGGTGCAACACGGTGCTCTCATGACCCCCCTTCCCAATCCCTGCAGAGCTAGCTGCTGAGTTTGGCATGCCTGCGGCATGGCGTGGGCCGAGCAGCAGGACATGCTGAGACCAATGGACTGTGCTCGCCCTGAGGGGCTGCACCTGTGGCTGTGTTATGTTATGTTATGTTATGTTATGTTATGTTATGTTATGTTATGTTATGTTATGTTATGTTAAAAAGTATTTATTGAGCGCACTGCCACCGATTGGTTTACGGCGCTAAGATAGACAAAGAACAGAACCTGAAAACGTGAATAGGATGGAGTTAGTGATACGCTTGTCTGAAAAGCCATGTTTTTAAAGCTTTTCTGAATGACATGAAGTCCCAGCAGGACCTGATCTCGAAGGGGAAGGTTTTCCATAAACGAGATGCAAGAACATCAAATCTACAACCACCGGACCGTTTGCGTTTGAAAGAGGGTGTCTGGAGGAGGGCTAGGTGGGCAGAGCGCAGGTTACGGGAAGGGGTGTGCCTGATGATGAGGTTATTTATGAATTTGGGACTTTTGCAGTGGAGATTTGAAAATCATACAGCTAGTTTTGAAGGAACAGCGTTGGGCCAGAGGGAGTCAGTGAAGGTCCCTGAGCAGAGGAGATGCTGAATGCCATCTGGGTTGGGCAGTGATAAGTCTGGCCGCATAATTCTGGACCATCTGGCGGCGCTTATATAAGGGTAGGCCAAGGTATATGGAGTTTGCATAGTCCAGGTGGGACAATACCGTAGTAATCACCACCTGGGTGATGGCCTCTGGAGTAAAGAATCGTTGCACCTTTCGGATTTTTCTAAGCTGGAAAAAACACTTGGAGACCACTTGGCCCACTTGAGTTTTTAGAGAGAGGTTGCTGTTCAGGGTCACTCCAAGTGTCTTTGCAGAGGAAGTAGGGGTAGGGGCTTGACCCATATCTGATGGCCAGTAGTGAGTGCCCCAATATTTAGCACTATCACCTGTGAGCACCAGCTCGGTTTTTCCAGGGTTTAGTTTTGGGTGGTTTTGGTTCATCCAGGTTTGGATGAACCTCATGGTAGACTGAAAATGAGAAATGGAGAAGGTGGAATTGTCAACAGTGAAGAGCAATTGCAGGTCGCCCGCGTAATTAAACACTGCCACCTGCTGTGATCGCCTCTTGCACTGCTTGCACCTGCTGGTGCTACCAGGGCATGTGGCATGGCCAGTATACCGATTCTACGAGGATGGTGCATACTTGGACCAAACCGTCCACATAAGCAATCCGCCATCTCTTGGAGGCGGTTCGCAGATGGCATCGGGTGGACTCGGCTGCGATCCTACTCCACAAATACTCTCTGATGAGTGACTTGGCTTACCTTGGCCCCCCTTGAAGGTTGCAGATAGCTGCCCGGCGGTCGACCTGGACTGCTTAAGATATTACCCTAACCCATTTGAGGACGCCCTTTTGTGGCGTCACGTAAGTGAACTACACAGGGCTTGAAAACTATGAAAGAGCTAAACCATAACACGGGCTGTGGACCAGTTTGGCGAGCCGGAAGCGTCAAACTCGGGGGCGATGCGGCCCCACTCAAGCGTCTATGATCCTGTCCCTATAGTTGCTGTTTTACTGGCGCAGACCTGATTATCGACGCTGCGCCACTAGTGCTATTACAGTGCCACCCTATCTCCTTTATATGCCCACCCTGCTGCCTGCCCTGAATTAATTTACCCTGGCCTTCTATAAACAATCTGCTGCTGTGTCGAATAACACAAATACTCTCTTGGAAGCCTTATCTCTAACAGCCTTTGTCGCCCAGTGAGTGCTACATCAGTCATACAAATTGCATGTACTGTTTAAAATCCATATTGTCTTCAACTACTACAGATAACCACTGCCAGCCCCACTGTGCAGTCTGCTCGTGCCCCCCTATGTTAGCAGAGATTTGCGGTGAGGTGGGATCCTTTCGGCCCCTTGACACCCTCAATCCAGATTCATCAAAGACTTGTTTGGGCTGGGTGGAGGCGCCTCATTCTAATTTTTCTTTGCTCGACTAAACTGGGTGGTGTTGATTTCCCATTGATTCCATTAACAGTATTGCAACATGGGTAAACACAAGACTAAGCAGGCCAAGCTCTTATTTGAAAGTTGGCGCCTTATCCGCACCACGAAACAGAGCCTGCACAGTTGGCGAGAGAAATTCGCAGGCTATTGATTTACATGCATTAATTCTAGATGCAAAAACTAGTCTTAAAACCATAGACTCCAAACTTGATCTACTCACTAGCTGCCTGGACCAGGTCAGGCAATGCGTCGACATGTATGAAATGAGATTGTATCAGTTGGAAAACCGAGTTTCAGATGTGAATGATATTCAATCAAAGTCCAAAGAACACTTGTTATGGATGGACAAGGTGCTTGACCAGGTTAAAGCCAAAAATTAAGTCCTCGAGGTCTGCTCCAGATGCAGCAACCTTCACACAACCGGGATAACAGAAATCACAGATTTCAAAAAGGTGGAGGAGTAGATTGAAAATCTGTTGCACAACCTCTTTGGTGACCACCTATCTGCTGTATTCATAGTGGAGGGAGCCCATCATTCCCTTGGACCTAAACCACCTATGGTTGCACCGTCATGCCCCCATAGTGGCCCAACTACTTAACTATTGGGACCCTGATGTCATCCTGCAATGGTTTGCGAACATGGGTCGATTCAACATCAAGGTAACAACTTATCCTTCTACCCAGATTTCATCCTCTGAGTTCAGGCAACACGCAGCAAATTACTACCCACCAAGAAAATTATTCAATAAGCTAGAATTCCATTTGCTCTCTTTTATCCAGCCAAGCTGTGAAATTCGTTTGCTGGCAAACCACCCTTTTTTACAGATGCTACATTTGCTTTAAAATTTGACATGCATATTCTTAAGTCTCAAAGATCCCCGACAACGTCACCTCATTCCTCTATGGGCGCCCAACTCAGCTACAATGATTGAATATAATTACTACAGGCACGATGTTGTTCATCAGGGTGCATTGGGAGGGTCTAATGGATGTTATTGTGAAAGCCTTGTTTATCATTTAATGTACTTCAAAAGCTCCATGATTTAAGTTTTATTATTGTTCTGTCACTGTTATATCACGTAGACAGCACCTTGAATTCTAGTTTGCCCACTCATCTGCCTTTGCCTGGGCTGTTCACCTAGTGTTTCCCTGCCCCCAAGAGATGATCCCAACTTCTTCATGGAGATTTGGGCAAAAATACCTAACCTTGGCCCCAAGCACTAATTTGGGGTGGAGATTTTAATGCCTTTAATGATGATCACTAGGATAATTGCAGCATATAACGAAGTCTACATCAATGAGCAACTGCTAAAAAATTTATGTTTTTATGAAAGATAACTACCTGTCAGACGTTAGAAGACAAACACACACATAGGCCCATGAGGGTACATGTACTTCATCTTTTCATAATGTATGGTCCTGAAGCGAGTTTTGGTTTTTGGTTGTTATCTGGAGATGTCAATACTTGGACCACCTCTGCCTCCCACTTGCTGAGCCCTCTCTCTGGCCATGCCCCAGTATTATTGAAGCTGCTCATTCCCTATACTGTCCCCCATGCTTTTAGTTGGGTTTTGCCACCTGGAGCCCTTCTGGATGCGGCCTTTAAGGAAGAGATACGCAAAGATATATTAGAATTTTACGCACATAACATGAGCACGTTACAATTAGCATCCACTCTCTGAGAGGCGTTTAAGGTAGTGATACGTGGGGCCCATATTGCGAAACAGTCGGGGGTCTTGTAGGCCATTCGGGTAATGCTGTCAAAACTTGAGGATGATATTCGGTTACAACAACAACAATACTACCACTCTTATGACCCTACTGTATTAGTTGATATAAGGGAATTTCCAGATTAAGCCACTCAGGAAACTAGGTTTTTAAAGCACTATAGTAAAACTAGATGGTATGGAGGCGGTGATCGCCCAAATAAGATACTTGCCAATCTTCACCGTGCCCCACGCATGGCCAACTATCATTACTGTACTCCTTGACGCTAAAGGTCAAACAACTTTTCCCCCTGAACTGTTGGCCTTTTATAGTCAGCTGTATTCAGCAACACCGATGTGGAGGCCAACAGCCCTTTCCAAATATCTGGATACTGTACAGCTGCTCTGGCCAGGGCCGTTTCTGCCATTAGGCAGGACTAGGCAGCCGCCTAGGGCGGCAAAATTGGGAGGGCGGCAAAAATCATGCGGGCAGCAGCAGCACTGAGTGGTGGCGTGCACTGTGCAAGTGCACCTGCTGTTTGTACATAATGCTGCTGCGCAGCGGCATCACGTTTGTGGAGCGGGACACACTGGTAACAGTGTGTAAGTGTGGGTCCCCACTTCCCAGGGCCGTCAATCTTGTAGCGCGGGATAGCGCTACCAATGACGGCCCTGGGCAACCTTGTTGTCCAATCCGTGAGCAGTGCTTCAGCAGCCTGCTGTTACGCCGGTGACGCGCACCACCCTCTCTCTCGGCGCGCAGGGGACGGACTGTGTGCAAGTGTCGGCTGGCGCGCTGCTCGGGTGCCTGGATGGTGAATTAAAATTACAAAGTAATTAATACTGCTGCCACCTGCCTGCCACACAGTCTTCTTGTCCGACTCCCGGCCCGTGGACGTACCGTCCGACGGAGTGACTTTTACCCCGAGAGCAGTGACCCCCCCCCTCCGGTGAGTTAGAGCAGTCAGCGAAGGCCGCTGCGAACGTGGGTGGGTGTAAAAAATATAAATATATATTTAGGATGCAAGCAATGTATGTATTATGGAGGTTGACTGTGAAGGCCTAATGACGCATTTGAAATTGTAAATGAGGCCTGTGAGTCTCCGAGGCTCAGCTCGTCCTCAGGGCCCCAGAGACACTGGCGAACTAAGAAGTGGTGTCGCGTAGAAGTTGTCAAGTATGCGCTTATCCGCCTGCGCCATTTTATACGGACAGTAATCTAGGAACAGACAGAGGTACGGTTCAGTTCAGCAGAGAGTAGCGGGCCTGTGGTCTTAAATTAAGCCTTGCCTGCCTTGTAAAGCCCACAGTGGGGCTGTTGGTGTCAGTCTGTGGCTCGATGACACCCACGCTCCAGTCAGTGAGTCACAGACTCCTGCGCATTTGAAAAGAATGCAAAGCGGCCGGGTTGACTTCATCGCTCACGGCACACAACTCTAAAAAGGCGGCGGCGCTCTAGACGGTGCACCTGCACTCCCCCTTAGACACCGCAACCAATTCAAGGAAGGTGCCTTAGACGACGCTCTGCAAAGGACATCCCCCAGCTACACCCCTAACCTCTCGTGTTTATTGAATCAAGCAAGAACTCACCCCGAAAGTGTCTCTAAGCAAAGCACTCAAGGCATTGTTTAAAGTAAGCCCCGGCCCTTCAAAGAAAAAGAATGGTATGCCTATGGTGGCTTGGGATGCTTTGAGGCAGTAATAGCTTTCCACTGTATTTTACTCTGTTGCTGCCCTCTCTTGTCTCCCTCTCCCTTCACATTAGTGAGGTGTATTTGGTGTGCTAAATCACCAATACCTCAAAGCTCCAAAGAACAGTTCAAGCATACTTAATAATTCAAATATACTCAATTAATAATATTTTTATAAACACTTTACATTTGTAAACATTTTTAGCATTATAAACAATAAATATAAAACACATACAAAACATCTTTAATTATATACTAGTACTAAATAACAAATAAAACAGCCTCATTAAAAAATAACGGATATCAAATTCAAACTAAACTTCTCAACCAATGGATTTAAAATAAATGTCATCAGACCAATCAAAATGCAGAAATACTTAACTAACTACTATAAAAACAATTACAAACTTAACTAAAATTACCATTTTTGGACCAAACTCGGAGAAAAACGGTTACTTTGCTGATGAGAAAAGAATACTCACCAAGAACAACTACTACAACACATTATACTACAACACAAGTAAGTAATCTCCCATTTTATGTACTATAAAAGCCTCAAGAAACTTAGCTAAACTCCCTAAACTAAATAAATGCTCTCTCTTTTTTATTTAAACTATAAATTCCTACAAACAACAGCCACAATGAATAAATGTACTAAAAAATGAACTGCCTTATCAATGCCTACATAGAAATGGGACTAATAAATAAAAAATATTGCAAACTAAAGTTTAAAATGACTAAAAATTGTATGAGCTATAAATATATACAAATCTAATATAAAACTAATACAAACGCTTATTTTTTCAGAATCAACAAACTTCATCTACCAAGCTACATCTACGCAAACAACAACTTCTACAAAATTAAGTAAGTATACTCACAGTTTAAATTAATGATCAGAAAGAGAAACAAATAAGTATCAAACAATATTATTAATTACTACTGTTCTCTACCACAACTACAGAAATTACAACAGTGAAACTCCAAATATAAGAACTAAAGACATCCGAATAACTGAAAAAACAACATTGTATGTACATTTTTTAAATTACTATTTAAACCTAGACATTGAAATAAATGTTTTACATATTTACTAAAAACACATATATATGTCTTCACAGATCTACCCTAGAAATGGCAGAAGAAGCTACTTTTATAACATCTCAAAAAGGAAAAATAATGCTCAGCTACATGGGTTATACCTACACCCAAGAAAAAGTCAAAGATAACAAAACACATTGGAAATGTAGCAAATATTATTCAACTGCATGCTATGGTAGAGCTACAACTGTAGATAAGAATGTTGTAAATGTACGTGAGCATAACCATCCACCCAATGTGACTGAAGTAGAAGTAAGGGAAGCATTAGAAACACTTAGAGAAGCAAGTACAGGCTCCCAAGAAACAAGCACTACAATTTAAAAAAATGTTTTGACCATAGATCCAGAACACGTAACAGGACAGTTACCCTCAATCCCCAACTTGAAAAGATTAATAGCTAAAACTAAAAGAGCATCTGATCCAACTCCACCTCCACCTCAAACTTTTGAAGAAATTAAAATATATCCAGAATATACTATTACCCATAAAGAAGACAAATTCCTAATGTATGATAACCAAAGCCATGATAAAAGAATTCTACTTTTTGCAACAAATAGCAACTTGCAAAAACTAAAATCGTGTGAAACATGGATGATGGACGGAACTTTTAAAGTGTGCCCAAAACCTTTCTATCAACAATTTTTAAATTACTACCCACCCTTAACCCCTATAAAACCAAGAACCCACTCCTAAAATATTTACTAAAAATGTATTAAAAATATTAAAATTTTACTTTTATTAATCGCATAAAAAATTACATTATAAATAAATAATTATAAAAAATACATAATAATAAACAAATTATAACACTAAAAAAATGTTATCGATATTATTTACATCAATATTTATCTCAACTATATTTACTACAACGATATTTAACAGTCGAAATTTCTGCTATTCTAAACAAACGATATTTACTACATCGATATTTAATTCGTCGATATTTAACACAGTCGATATTCTTACATCGATATTTCTGCTTGTCGATATTTCCACGTCGATATTCCTGCTGTATACCAACAATATTACCACTCTTGCGACCCTACTGTATTCGTTGATATAAGGGATTTTCCAGAATAAGCCACTCAGGAAACCAGGTTTTTAAAGCACTATAGTCAAACTAGACGGTATGGAGAAGGTGATCGCCAAAATAAGACACTTGCCAATATTTGCCGTGCCCCACGCATGGCCAACTATTATTACTGTACTCCTTGACGCTAAAGGTCAAACAACTTTTCCCCCTGAACTGTTGGCCTTTTATAGTCAGCTGTATTCAGCAACACCGATGTTGAGGCCAACAGCCCTTTCCAAATATCTAGATACTGTACAGCTGCTCTGGCTCGATAATGCTCACTGAGCCTATTTAGATTTGCCCTTCACAACTGAGGACATTTTACAAGTGACTAGCAGTACAGTGGTTGACTAGATGGGCTCACTGCCGCTTTCTACATAGAATATGCTCATGTATCGGCCCCACATTTACTAGCTATGTTCAAGGACTCGCTGGATACATTAACTCTTCCCCCATCGTTGCGAGGGGCAGCTATCATTACACTTCTTAAGCCAGGGAAACCTGATAATCTATGTGACTTTTATTGTACCCTATCCTTAATAAATGTGGACGATAACATTTTTGCGAAGCTTCTTCTTAAGTGGCTACAAACTCTTTTGCCCATTATCATTCGACCGGATCAATCGGGATTTGTTCCCGGCCACTCCACTTCCCACAACCTGCGCAGCATTTTTGCAGTCATGCATCAACTTGATCCACCACTATCGTTGGTGGCAGCCATGCTGGATGCCACTAAGGCTTTTGATTCATTAGAATAGACCTATCTTTTTCCCTTCTCTTGAATCACTTTGACTTTTCATACTGCTTTATCAAGCAGCTGCAACTTCTCTATACTCTCCCTATGGCACAGATACGACTGAATGGGTTGATACCAGACCCACTCCCAATCACTTGTGTCACTAGACAGGGGTGCTCACTTTCACCACTCCTATTTGCCATTAAAATGGAGCCATTGGCTCCGAGACTACGTCAACAACATGCAAATAGAGGTATTGGATTTTCCACCAGGGGACTGATGATTTCAATGTATACAGAAGATATCACCCTCTATACCAATGCGCCAGAAGAAAATCTCGTCCCTCTGACACGTGAAGTGGTTACATTTGGTGGTTTTCAGCTATACACATACATTGTGCAAAGCTATCATTCCCTCTCACTGATACTTCACATTAATTTATGACAGAATACCCCTTAAAATAGGCAAAAGACCCAGTCCGCTATCTCAGAATATGTCTCAGTCGTGATACTTAAGATCTTTGGTGGGCAAGCTATGGCTGCGCTATGTCCTGACTGCGCTATGTCCTGGCTGGGGGAAAGGATAATTATTTGGACCAAACTCCCTTTATCACGCACTGGCCTCATTGCAATAGCATAGATGATTATTCTTCCCAAATTTTAATATCTTTTTGTCAATATTCCGCTCCCACTCACTACCCAATTCCTCAGGTGCCTTAAATCCCACGTGGTTACCTTATTATGCGCATGAATACAACCAGGGTATCCAGGGACCTCCATATGGCTTCCACTTCCTCCAAGAGGCATGGGTGCACCGGATCTCACACTATAAGCCTACTGTACTCAAATTCAATTTTCACATTTCAGGTTATACACAACTCCCTTTCAACCACATCCCTGACCCTTGCTTTTAGAGCTCTTAATGGTCGAGGCCCCGCTTACCTGAGACACAGACTGAAGATCTCACAAGCACCCTGAAACCTCAGATCCAACCATCTTCGCCTTATGATCTGTCCCCGTTTTCGCCTTGCGCGAACGGGAGGAAGGGCCTTTGCAGTAGCCACCTCCAGACTGTCGAATCACCTTCCAACAGAACTGAGATTCCTGACTTCTGAGCCTCTGTTTCGGAAAAAACTAAAGACCTGGCTCTTCTCCCTGATCTAACCTACCCTCTTTCTCCTGAACACCTCTGAACCTCACGAGATACTGTCTTCAGCGCCGGGACACCTCCGTCGGAGGTAGCTGTGCGCTCTACAAACTCCTAAATAAAATAAATAATAAAACCACATGTGGCTGTCGAAGAGGACTGCACTACAACAGAGGCACTAGCGATGGTCCTGTATCGACTCTATAAATATCCCGGAAAAGAGATAAACACTGTTGACTGAATTTGTTGGGCTTGGGACGGTTTGAGGAAGAGAGCAAAGCTGCCCTTTCCGTCCGGGTGGCCGATAATCTTCAATTGCCACCATTAATGGATAAGGGAGCTGGCCTTCGTGCACACAAATGTAAAATTAGACTATTCTCTGACCTTGATCCATAGAAGAATTTTCTCCCCCCACCTCCAACCAACTGATAAACCACTTCCTACGCTCCTTGGCGCTCCTATATTTTCAATTGCAAGCTTCCTGCTGCACAGCACATACGACATACCCTGCTCCACCATCAGCCCTCCTGGCATTAGAGCACATCCTTACCAATACATTCCCACATATACTTGTGACACACATATACAACGCTATGCAACATTCCTCTCCACTCATAGATCCAAAAGCATGGGAGCTATGGAAACTAGATGTTGATTCAGCCATTACTGACCTATTGCTGTGGTGAATTAAAACTGTTATCATAGAAGTATTGAATGAGGTTAATTCATTTAAAAATGTTACCTCAGGTCTATTGTACCCCTCATCAACGATTTTGGATGTGACTGGTCACAGACTAATCCTGCTTGTAAAGCAACCCACCACTGGCACCCTTCATTCATTTGGCTTGGCTATGCCCAAGGGTGGTGCTCTTTTGGGTGGAGGCATTTTCACATATACAGACAATTACTGGCCACATGCTGTCGCAATATGGCCACATGATGCTGCAATCTCCTTTAACCGGGCCCTTGGATTATGTTAAGGATACCCCCAAGTCACACAGCTGACAGCTATGCTACTTTTATTAGCAAAAAGGAGAGTGACCACACATTGGGGCAGGAAACCCGCCCCTACAATTAAGGCATGGCTCCACAATACCACGTACTGCTAAGAAATATTTTACACTTTCTGAGAACTTATGCCCCTACATTCTTGATCTGCAGACATTTTGATTCCAGTCTCTGCAATAGAGCCTTGGATAGGTCACATAACTATCTATACTTGTAGGGATAGCTTTTTTTAATGTATAAGGTTGGTGAAACTACCTGTTTAACGCCAACATTATTTCATTCTACCTCACAAATACCACTTTTATAATGGAAGGTGTTTAACAGTGGCGGTTCCTCTGCTAAGGCAGAGGAGCGTCGCCCGCTGCCTCAAAGCAGCAGAAGAAAGGAAAAAATTACATTATAATAACTAATGTTATAATTTTATTTTGTCCTCCTGATGTGGCAGCTTGCATGAGGGAGCGGGCTGAAGAGAAGGGGAGGAGGGGTACTACCCCTCCTAAGTGCTCAATGACTGTTTGGTCAGCCCTCTCGGGATGCCCAAATCAGTCATGCGCACTTTCCCTGTTCTCCATGCAGGATGCATTACACCCTGCAAGGAGAACATGCCCACCCCTACGGCCACTGGCCGAGCGCTTGTCATGGCGCTCAGGCCAATCACAGCGCTGCATTGCAGCGTTGTGATTGGCTGTGGGTAGGTGAGAGCCCTGGTGCTTCCTGCTTCCTGTTTCTCACAAGAATCCAGGAAGAGGACGAAGGAGACGCTGCGGCTGCCAGCCAGCAGGCTGGCCGTGAGGAAAGTCATTTTTCTTTTTGTAAGTGATCTCCCCGCCCCACTGTTGCTTCCAGGCAGCATCCACGACTGGTGCTTAGTAATGTACTAACACATTTATGTCCGCCGTTACGTAGCTATAGTGGAATGTAATGTGCACAACAGCAATATATGATTATGGATTGGAGTGTGTACCATGACACTACCTTTTACATTGCTCCTTAAGGACTCCTGTGCTCCCCCTTTTCTCCTCCGCATTCGTTGTCCTTTTTGATTGTGCTGGCGATACAGTTTATCTGTTGTATTGTTTAAAATGTTAAAAGCCAAAAAAGAAAATCATTTTTTTTAAAGTCATTTCAAATGCTGTTCAGTTTGTTGGCCAAAAAGGAAAGTGCACTGATTTTGCGTTTTGTCCTTTTTTTCTTTCTAGGATCTGGCTAACCAAAATAATGCTTTTTTATTACATAGGATCAAAATTTCCCGGATCGAGTCAGGAGCAGAACATTGTCACAGCAGGAGTCATTAGTTGCAGGAATCAGGTAAGAGGGAGGCGAGGGCTGGAGAGGGAAGGAATGTGCTGCTCTCTGCAACGTGATGCTAACAAGGCCGGGCTGGATGCATCGCGGTGAGTCTCCGAGGGAGGACGTTCTTCAGGAGGCTGGGAGATGGGGCCGGCTACAGACGCAACGTGATCGAGACTGCAGTGGATGTCAAAAGAGTCCAAACTCCTACGGGAGCAAAGGAAACCCAAGCACTTATTCTGCTTGGCAGGTCCTTTTTAAATGTGTGGGTTCACGTGCCTTGGGGTGGTGCACAGAAGGTGCATGTGCCTGGAGATAACCCGCGTCAGCTTCACATGCTTGGGGTGGCGATGTTCATTATAATGGAGAATACTTCCATGAGGCTGTAATGGTCTTTATTTGCATCCAGGTCTCTGCGGACAATTAGTGTGCGCACAAGGATAATTAGAGAAAACTCACAATGTCAAGCACATACAAACAAGGAAAATACAAATACAGAATAAGGGAAACTACAAAAGAAAGTCAAATAATGGACAGAATTACCCACTGGATACAGTATATAAGCATAGACAAAGAATGGTGAAACATAAAATGTTCTCCTAACAATGAAGTCCAAGGGGTGGTGACATGATTAATACAGTCCCTAATGTGGGACAAATGATCCTGGGGTTGGTATAGAGCTCTGTGATCATGACAGTTCTCCCCTGCAAAGGACGGCCTACTGGATGAGGTTTGTGGGGGTATTGGGCATGGAATAGGCATATCAATCAGGGAGCATGAATGTTCGCAGCAGGTTCCCATGGCCATTCCTCCAGGCCATAACCCTTCCAATTTATTAAATTGAAGAGATGACCATTGATTTGTTTTGAGTCGGAATCTTTTACACTTTGAATCACTAGGTGATCATTTATTTAAATATGTGGAGGAGCAGGTAAAGCCCGGCTCTGGGCATAATAGAGTTGGAGAAAGTAGAGCTGAAACACTGGGTGACAAGGCATGTCCTCGGACAGTTTCAGTTTAACTGCTACAGGGTTTATGATTTTTACGATTTCGTAAGGCTCAAAATATCGTTGCTGTCATTTGTGGGAACCGTGTAGCCGTACGTGTTTAGTGGTCAACAATACATGATCACTCACTATATATTTGGCTTGCAGTACCCGATGTTTGTTTCCATGTCCTTTTTTGTCTGTTGTAGATAGATGTATGTGTGCTGTTTGCTGAATGTCAGACAGTTGGTCTAGGAATTTCTTCAACAAAGGGACACATGTGTTACATTGTGCAAGAGTTCTGGCAACTAACGGGGGTTGGTGCCTGTGACATAATAGAAAGGAGATTACTTGGTAGCAGAATGGTCTGCATTGTTATGGACAAACTCAACAAAATGTATCAGAGCCTCACATTCTGAGGAATGTGAGGTTAACAGACAGCACAAGATTTGTTCAAGGGCTTGGTTTACAAGCTCGGCCTGGCCATCTGTTTGTGGGTGGTAGGCAGACGATAAACAGTATCCAAGGATTTGCACAAGGTTTGCCAGAATCTGGAGACAAACTGAGAACCTGTATCAGAGATAATTATTGAGGGAAGATCATGCAGTCGCACAGCATGTTGTAGGAAATAGGGGATTGGGATTAGATTCTATGCAGTTGGCACCTTTTTTTAATGGTATTATGTGAGTCACCTTTGAGAAGAGATCCACAACCACCTATATTGTGGTATAACTGTTAGACTAAGGTAGATTGTGATAAAATCCATGCTAATGGTGTGCCATGGCTGAGGGGGCACAGGTAATAACCTAACAAACCAACTGGTGAAGTATGGTTTGGTTTGTTTTGGGTGCTGACTGGGCATATTCTGACATAATTGTGCAGATCTAGGGATAGTGTTGGCCACCAAAAACATTTTTTGCAATTGGCAATTGATTTGTGTACACCAAGATGCCCTACCAAAGTTGTATCATGACACCAATGTAACACTTCTTGGTTGCGCTCCTCAGTGGGTACATATAATTTGTTACCATGATAAGGTAGGCCATCCTGTATTATATTGTTCGCTTCTTTCACCCATTTAGTCATATCCATCTGTGTCACACTTAGATTAACCTTTTCTAAAAATTGTGTCTTGGTACAGGTACCTACAATTTGTGTAATGTCTAAGATGTTCCTTGGTGATGCAGTGTTCCCTTGATCTTGTGTGAAGCATGACTCCAGCGTGACAATAAATCTGCTTTTAGTTGTTGTGTCCCAGGACAATAGGTAATGATGAAGTCAAACTCACTAAGAAACAGGAGCCACTGAATCTGTCTAAGTGTTAGTGCCTTTAGTGATCTAAAAAATTGCAAGTTTCTGTGCTCTGTATAAATAGTGAAAATAAAGGCGGCACCCAGAAAATATTGAAGCCACTCATGCAAACATAGTTTTATTGCTAGCAATTACTTCTCTGTATTAGTATCATTTTGTTCTGCATGGAGTAGTTTCTTGGAAAAATAAGCAATAGGGTGAATATGCCCGCTGGCAGGATCTCGTTGGGAAAAAATGCCACACTTGTGAGGCATCAGCCGTGATGAAATAAGGTTTTGTTAGATCTGGGTGTCGGAACACTGGGGCAGTGGTAAAAGCTGCTGAAGGCCTCATTGGCATCAGTAGACCAAGTGAAGGATGCTTTTTTCTTTACCAATTTTGTGATCGGACTCACTATATCTGAGAAGTGTGTTATGAAATGCCAATAGAAGGTAGCAAATCCTAGAAAGGACTGTACCTTTTTGTTGGTGGTAGGTACTGGTCAGTCCAGGATTACTTGAACTTTTTCTCATCAATGGGGATTCACTCCGGAGACAGAATGTATCGTGAGCGTATATGGAACGTGAATTTATTTTTCTAACTTAGCATAAAGACTAAGGGCCAGATGTAGGTAGGCTTTTACCGGTCGGTAACGGGCGAAATCGGCCGTTACCGACCGGTAAAAGCCTTTCCTATGTAGGAGGCTTTTTTACCGATTCGGTAAATTCCGAAATGGTAAATGTTGATTCGGAATTTATCGAATTGGTAAATAAGATGTAGGAAGCACTGGGCTTTAAGAATTCGTTATTTACTACCAACTATTAGTTGGTGGTAAATAAGGAATTCCTATGTAAATGCATAAATGTGCATTTACACCTGTGCCATGTGTATGCCACATGTGCACACCAACACTAATCAGGGGTGCAACAGGGTGTCAAAGTGACACCCTGCCACCCTTGACTTTTTCCCAATTTTACCGAATCGGTAATTACCGATTCATTAATTGACATTCATTCCTATGGGCTTCCAGGCCCATAGGAATCAATGGCAAATACCGAATAGGTAAATACTGATTCAGGATTTTTTACCGATTTTTTATCTACATAGGATTTACCAATTCTAAAATACCGAATCGGTAAAATTCGGTATTCTAGAATCGGTAAATCCAATTTACCTACATCTAGCCCCAAGTTCCCGAAGGTGCTGCAAGACGGCTTGGACATGTGATGTGATCTGACTTTCTGGAAATATATTAAGATGTTATCGATATACACAATGACACAGACATCAAGTAAATCATGCAACACTTTGTTGACGAAAAATTGGAATGTTGCGGGCCATTGCAGAGCCCGAAGGGCATGACAACGTATTTGAACAAGCTGAACTTAGCTTGGCAAACCATTTTCCACTCATCGCCCTCCTTCATCCTGATGAGATGATAGGCCCCATGTAGATCTTACTTGGTGTATACTGTGGACTCTCCTACCTGATTGAGAAGCACAGGAATCAGCAGCAAGGGGTACTGATTTTTTACTGTTATCTTGTTGATTGCTCTATAATCTATGCATGGGTGAAGCTCCCCATTCTTCTTTAGGACAAAGAAGAGGGAAGACGAGATGGAGAGGTGGAATGACGAGTAAACGTTTGTCCAGATATTCCTTAAGATATTTTGTTGTGGGCTCTGAGAGGGCATACACAGGACTACAAGGCACACTGGCACCAGGTACTAAATCAATGAGACAGTCAAAATCTCTGTGTGGGGGTAACTGTGTGTCCTTTTTTTTAAAATCTAAAGCATTATGGTAGTCTTCATATTCTTCGGGCAAACCACTCAGAGGGTTGGAGGTGGATGCGCACAGGTAACTGATAGGATTAGGTCTTGTGCTGTGGTGTAACATTTAGAACAACAACAATGAGATTTCAGAGTTACTAGATGCAATGACCGATCAATCAAAGGGTTATATAGTTGGAGCCAGGGTATTCCCAAGATGGATCTAAAAGTAAGTGTGTCAGAAGATGTTTCTGTATGGCTGTTTTCACTCACTAGGATAACAGGTGCAGGCTGACAAGTGATAGGTCCAGATGATAACTCAGAACCATTGACTACTTTCACAATTTCTGGGTCTTTTTTCTTAATTTGTGGTATCTGCAAGGAACTAGCTATGGTCTGATCCAGAACGTTTCTGGTAGCTCCTGAGTCCGGGAGTATAGACAGAACCTTTCTTTGCTGAGTAGAAATGATCAAGGTAACCTGGAAGGTTAAATGACATGGAATCCTATTAATATCAGTTTGTGAGGTCAGTACATGAGATTCGCTTGACCAATTGATCTTGGACCTAATCAAGCATGTTAGTTTTCCTGCAGGTTTTCTCTGGCTATTGCTAGCTTAGCTCTAGTCCCTTTTGGTTTTGCCCCACAGTCACAAGCAAAATGCCCGGCCTTCCCACAATGAGGCATTAGTTTAATTTCCTCTGTCTCCTTTTCTTCTTTAGATAATGGACCATTTCTTCCCCCTATTTACATTGGTTTTGCTACTTCATGTGCCTTTACCCCAGCTTCCTTACGATCTGAACAGACTACCAACAGTTTTTGCTCACCCCTAGGTCGTTCCCCCTTTCTCTCAGAAAGTCTATGATACAACCTAACCACTAAATCTACAAATTCCAAATACTCGGAGGGAGGGTCAACTATATGAATCAAAATGTATTTCAACTCGTCCTTCAGCCCTCTGTAAAACAGCAAGGTTCTTTTTTCATCAGGCCATTGGGCTTCTACGATCAGATGACCAAAGCCTGTGATGTAAGAAAATAAATCCTTCCCTTGTTGTAAATTTAATAACTCGTTATCACCAGCCTGTAAAAAAGTATGTTTGGCGACCAAGCGGTGCATCACTTCTCAGAATCAGGCATAGTCATGGAGCAGAGGATCATTGTTCTCTGTAAGTGATATGGTCCAATTAGCAGCAGTTCCCCCTATAAATGAGCTGACAAAGGCTACTCCTGCAGCATCAGAGGAAAAGGCATCAGGCCTACATAGAAAATGTAATTGACATTGACTTAAAAATGCATCAAATATAGTACTGTTGTCAAAAAACTGATCGGGTGGAGGAAGCGGGACTGGGATTGGAATATGAAGAGTAATATTTATTGGAGATGGTACACTGTGTTCTGACATGGGTAAAGTACTGGGATCTATGCTTCCAAAATGTGAAGGTTGTATGACAGGCTGCCTATCTTTTGGAATTATCCCTGTTGTCAACCAGGGGGTATAGCATGGCCAGTATAGTAATAAATACCGACGCGTGTTTCTTGAACCTCAAGATTCACATTCACATAAGCACTCGTGTGTGTCTTTCATACAAATGGTAGGTAAATGATTTTCTCAATACAGTTTGTAAAAAATGTCATATGCTTCTTTGTTTGATCATTTCATTTAATTCTCATGAAATTGTTGTTATTCATAATATTTCAATTGTTTCCGGTTTATCACAGTAATTCATCAACTTTTCATACTGCCCGATGCATTTCGAGCTACACAGCTCTTCCTCAGGGGACTTTTTATCTGAAAAAAATACGTCATTTCATTTATAGTGTCTCAATTATAATCAAAGAAAAGCTCATTGTAATGGCATTATCACATTTGTCACGTTCCCTTAAATCACAATGCATGCGATACCTGGTATAACAGTGTGTCACCTTATAACCCTTCATTTTCGTGATTTTATGCGCTGTTTGTGCAGTTATGTGTTGCGGTGCGCGATGATCTGTAACATTGACCAGAACCCTTGTAACTCTGCTGTGTTTGTAGAGCTGTAACGAAAACGGGGCTGTTTGTAAAAAATGACCTGTATGATTTATCAGCAACGTTTCTCAGCACCCGGGATAAACTATCTATTTCTTACCGTGTGTGTTCTTCATGCAGTTTCACTGGTTTCGCTGCTGGCGTGCGACGCTCTATCCCTGCGAGCGTCTCTGGTTATGTGAGCCGGTCACGGGGTGTTTACACTCTAGGTGACGCGCGATACTTTCTATCTACACTCCTCTATGCTCACCGTTGGTCCGATCATGATGGTTGCTATGGACGCTCTGGGTGAAAACGCGATACTTTCTATCGGCGCTGCTCTGTGCTCGCTGTTGGTCCGATCGCGTGTTGTGTAGTACCTAAGATATGAAAGGCTGGTGTGCTGTTAAATGAGTTGGAATGTGCACGGAAATCAGGTTGTGAAGGGAACGTGATGGTCTCTAATGTGATTGTTATGTCATTGAAACATGTCATATTGCATATTAAAACTATACATATCAAATTAGATCATGCTGCAGTACATCATATTAGTCATGGTTATTACATATCAGAACAGGATCACAAAAAGCAACTCAGTTTGATACGTTCATTTAACCCTTTCGGTTGTAAAGTACATAGAAAATTGATCCAGAATGTTTCTCTTCTCAGTAAATGATTGTTATTGTCTCTTCAAGGTGATTTTGCTACTGTTTATAGGATGCAAAATTTTAGTTGAGATGGGTTATGCTGAGCTTCGTTGAAATGTGTGCCACGGTGGATTTCTGGTTTTTTAACCTGATGTTACTTTTGTGCTCAACCAGTCTGGTTTTGATTTTCCTCTGGGTCTTCCCCACGTATGATAATCCGCACGGACATCTCAACATATATACTACATTACTGCTGTCGGATGTAGCTGATACTTTTAGTCTGACTGGTGTTCCTTTGGTGGGATGATTGATAACATTCCCCTTCATAATTGCTGAGCAGTTCCCACAATTGTGACACGGTTTAGTTCCTTTGTATGTCTCTGTTTCCTTGTATTTTGTTTTTTTGATTAGTTCTTTGAGATTTTTTGTCTTCTCATATGCGAATATAGGAAGTTTTGTAAATGATCCTTTGAAATCTTCCTCAAGTGCCAATAGTGGCCAGTGTTTTATGATTGTTTTTTTGATGGAAAAACTTCTGGTCGAGAATTTAGAAACGAATACAGTTCTTTGTTCCTCCGGTTTTATATGCGTGGATAACAAATGTTGTCTTTCTAATTTGTCTGCTCTTTCTGCAGCGGCCTCCAGAATGGACTCGGGATATCCTCTGTTTTTGAACTTGAGTAAAGTTTCCTGTTTCCCGGATTGTGCAAAACTCTTCCATATACATTAAAGATACCACCCACTTTCTAAACATTCTTGAAGAACACAAAACCAATTTCACCAAGGAGATGATCATGGCCACAGTAGATGAAAAGTCTTTATATACTTCTACCTATCGATCAGGCTATTGATGAATTTAAGGCGCATCTCTGGGATATAGGGAGCCAGTGTAGCTTCTTCAGGAGGGGAGAGACGTGTTGGCGTCTATTTTCCTGAAAAATCTATCTGGCTGTCTGGTTCTGAACCAATTGAAGGCGGTGGGTGAGATAAGCCGGGATGCCAAAGTGTAAAGAATTGGCGTAGTCGATGTGGGATACCACCATGGCAAGTACTGCCTGTATTTTTGCTTCCTGTGTTAGGAACCTGCTGATTTTCTATATTTTTCTTAGTTGGAAAAACATGTAGAAATTACAGATCATATTTGAGCTTTCATGGTGAAATCATTATTGATTTTGACTCCTAGGGTTTTGGCATGTGTGGAAGGAATGGGAGGCGGTCCCAGTTCCTTAGGCCAGAAATGGGAGTTCCAGGGGTTCAAGGAGCCTCCCGTGAGAATCACTTCCAATTTATCTGGGTTTAATTTCAGATGATTGCTGTTCATCCAGTCACGGATAAACAGAATTGTCCTCTGGAATTCGTGAATGGTGGCAGGCGAGTTGTTGATGGGGAGTACTAGTTGGAAATCATCCGCATAGTTGAAGGTCTGAATGTTCCTTTCTTTCAGTGCGTGGATCAAGGGTAGAAGGTATAGATTGACAAGATGAGGGGGAAGTGGGGATCCTTGGGAAAACATGGAAAACATGTAGAAATTACCGATCCTATTTGAGCTTTCATGATGAGATCATTATTGATTTTGACTCCTAGGGTTTTGGCATGTGTGGAAGGAATGGGAGGCTCTCCCAGTTCCTTAGGCCAGAAATGGGAGCTCCAGGGGTTCAAGGAGCCTCCCGTGAGAATCACTTCCAATTTATCTGGGTTTAATTTCAGATGATTGCTGTTCATCCAGTCACGGATAAACAGCATTGTCCTCTGGAATTCGTGAATGGTGGCAGGGAGTACTAGTTGGAAATCATCCGCATAGTTGAAGGTCTGAACGTTCCTTTCTTTCAGTGCGTGGATCAAGGGTAGAAGGTATAGATTGAAAAGATGAGGGGAAAGTGAGGATCCTTGGGGAACACCACATGTAGTTTTAATCTTGGGGGTCGTGAAATGGATGAGGCGAACCGCCTGCGAACGGTTTGTTAACTGATCCATTCAAGGGCTGTTCCTTGGATTTCCGCGTCCCTGACACAGTCGATCAGGATGTTATGGTCGATCGTGTCAAAGACAGCAGAGAGATCCAGCAGCACCAGGGCCTGAGGGGAGCCTCTATCTGCCTTCTCTCGCAGGGTATCCAGTACTGACAGTATCACTGATTCTGTGGAGTGAGCCGGGCGGAAGCCAGTGTGGTGTGCATCCAGATAGTAGGGCTGCTCCAGAAAGGCAGATAGGCTTTTGGCTACATGTGCTTCGAGTAGTTTGGCCAGATAGGGAAGCAGTGAGATAGGTCGATAGTTGGTAAGAATTTTTGGGTCTGCTCCTGGCTTTTTTAGGAGGGAGATGACAGAAGCCTCCTTAAAGGTCTCTGGTACATAACCCTGGGACAGTGCCTCATTTAGAAGGGTCATGGCTGGGCTAGGGCAAGCCGTAATGGCTTCTCTTAGGATCCGCGGAGGACAGCAGTTCCTGGAAGATCCAGATTTTACTTTTGCCAGTAGGTCTGAGAATATTTCTTGACTTATTATTGGAAACTGCTCCAGCCTGTATGAGTTCTTGGGTTTTCTAGGACATGCAGGACTCGAGCATATGGGGATACTTGCTTTAATGGTTTTTATTTTGTCGATGAAGAAGGTGTTCAAGGAGTTGCAAGGGTGTGCATTTTAATGTCACTCTGTCAGGGTTGGATAGTTAGTTGATTATTGAGAAGATGTCTTTTGAACAATTTGTGTAAGTAATGATTTTGGACTACAAATATTCGGTCTTTGTAGTCAGTATAGTTTTTTTGTAAGTTCTAAGTGTTTCTAGGTAAGTGCTTTTGTTATCAAGCAAGTATTTACTTCTCCACTTTCTTTTAGCTTGACACAGAGCGAGTTTTAGTTTCATTAAATCAGGGGAAAACCATCTCTGGGCTTCATGGTGGCATGCTCGGTGTATTTTCCTGAGCGGAGCATGTTTATTGCTGGCTATCAGAAGCCAGTCCAATATGTTTTTCTCACTCTGATCTGTGGAGGATTGAAAAATGGGAGTTGTGTTGGTCATTGTCTCCAAAAATTGACATTTGTCAAAAGTGTTTCAGCTCCTAAATGATCCAGGATCAGGTAACAATGTTTTAGGTCGGGTAAGATTATTTATGGAGAATTTGATGAGATAGGGGTTGGACCATATACAGGGATTTAAATCTGGATTGGTCAAGGTCAGGCTGGCAGACCATACCTGGTCTAGTATGTGCCCTTTGATGTGTGAGGTGGAGGAGATATGCTAACTGAGGTTAAGCCCCGTAAGTAAGTCTGTTAGTTCAAAGGAAAAATAAAATAATAATAACGTTACATTGTCATCTTTTTGTTTTTCCTATAGCAGCCAGTGGTAGGGCCGGGCTGGAGCGAGCCGGGGGAGGAGAGGGTTGCACTCCCTAAGTGCTCATGACTGTTTGGCTGGCCCTCCTGATCCGGCCAAACAGTCATGCGCACTTTGCATGTTCCCCACCAAGCTGCATTACACAGCCTGGTGAGGAACATGCACCCCCCTCAGTCTGAGTGCTGAACCAGCGCGCATAAACTAATCACAACGCAGCATGGCAGTGTTGTGATTGGCTCAGGGGAGCCTATGTGCCAGGGTGCTTCCTGTTGCTGGCCAGGACAGGAAGAAGGCAAAGAAGAGGACGAGGACGGAGGGAAGGCAGCGGTGGCCTTTGCAGGTAAGTCATTTTTTTCCATTCATTTCCCTCCCACCACCGCCCCACTACCCCTGTCCGGTAGCAGCCGCTACTGCGTGTGTAGCCGCAGCAAAGAGCAGCAGGCGACTGCCTAACACTTAGCAACATGACATCACCTAACATTCTAGAAAGACAAGGACCATTCTATATTCTAACAGGGAAAGAAAAAATAACATACAAATAAAAAAACACATGAAAGTGCATATCACAGTACCATACACCATTCACCCCTTTCAGTGGCTGCAGGTATGGTATGAGGGGGGCAGGGGGGAGTTGAAAAAAATGTCAACTCATTTACCTGATCTCACTGCGTCTCTCCTCCATCTTTCCCATGTCGTGTCTCTTCCAGGAAGCACCAGGATTCCCACAGCCAATCCGTTGTGATTGGTTCGGCACTTAGACGGGGCTGGGGGCCTGGACATGTTCTCCACCCAGGCTGTAATGCAGCCTTGGTGGAGAACATGCAAAGTGCACATGATGCTTTGGCCGGCCCGATCCGGCTGGCTAAAGCGGCATGCGCACTTTAGAGTGCAGCAACCACTCCTCCTCCCTGACGTCAGGGGAGCCAAGTCCTGTCCGTGACTATACTAAAAATAAAATGATAATAACCTCAGTTGGTAATCAGACAAAATATCGAAAAAAAAATATCGGAAAGACAAAATATCGAAGTTAAAATATCGAAGGTCACAAATATAGGGAAGCAAAAATATCGGATACAAAAATATCGGAATAGGTAAGTTTAAAAAAATATCGAAAACAATAATATCGTGTGACAAAATATCGACAAAAAAAAATATCGTGTAGTAATGGAAATAATCAATAGTATAGGAAAAAGTAAAATAATTGTATATAAAATGTAGTAAAAAAGGTGTATCCTTAAAAAAAAATTATAAATAAATTAATTTAAAAAACATATCTAGGTTTAGGAGCGGGTTATTGGGTTTATAGGGGATAAGGGTGGGAAGTAATTTAATAATAATTCATTAAATAATATATGTTATTAATTATTCCTCAATTATACCTAATTGGTAATTATTTATAATTAATTAGTTAATTAATTAAGATCATATAGTCCATATTATTAATTACTAATAAATTGGTAATTAAATAATATTAATTAAGAAATTATATAAATGTACTTAAATAATTTAACATATATACATTTTTATTTTTTATTAAAATAAATTGTTACAATAATTTTTTATAAAAACATTTCTAGGTTTAGGAGCGGGTTATTGGGTTTATAGGGGATAAAGGTGGGAAGTAATTTAATAATAAATCATTATTTTAAATATGTTAATCAATATTCCTAAATTATACCTAATTGGGATATAATTTTATTTAATTAGTTAATTAATTAAGATCATATAGTCCATATTATTAATTAATAATTAATTGGCAATTAAATAATAATAATTAGTTAATTATATTAATGAGGTTAATTATTTCTACATATATTTTGGGTTATTTTACATTTTATAAAAAAAAATTATTAAAAAACAAATCTAGGTTTAGGAGTGGTTTTTTGGGTTTATAGGGGATAAGGGTGGGAAGTAATATAATAATAATTAATTAATTATTAAATGTTAATCTATATCTCAAATTTTTAGCTACTTGGTAATTAATGTTAATTAATTAATTAATGAATTAAGATCATATACTACATATAATTATTTACTCATTAATTGTTTTTGGGTAAAGGGGTATTTGTTGGGTTCAGGGTCAGTTTTCTGTTTTTGGGTAAAGGGGTATTTGTTGGGTTCAGGGTCAGTTTTCAGTTTTTGGGTAAAGGGGTATTTGTTGGGTTCAGGGTCAGTTTTCAGTTTTTGGGTAAAGGGGTATTTGTTGGGTTCAGGGTCAGTTTTAAGTTTTTGGGTAAAGGGGTATTTGTTGGGTTCAGGGTCAGTTTTCAGTTTTTGGGTAAAGGGGTATTTGTTGGCTTCAGGGTCAGTTTTTAGTTTTTGGGTACAGGGGTATTTGTTGGGTTCAGGGTCAGTTTTTAGTTTTTGGGTAAAGGGGTATTTGTTGGGTTCTGGGTCAGTTTTCAGTTTTTGGATAAAGGGGTATTTGTTGGCTTCAGGGTCAGTTTTTAGTTTTTGGGTACAGGGGTATTTGTTGGGTTCAGGGTCAGTTTTTAGTTTTTGGGTTAAGGGGTATTTGTTGGGTTCTGGATTAGTTTTCAGTTTTTGGATAAAGGGGTATTTGTTTGGTTCAGGGTCAGTTTTCAGTTTTTGGGTAAAGGGGTATTTTTAGGGTTCAGGGTCAGTTTTTAGTTTTTGGGTAAAGGGGTATTTTTAGGGTTCTGGGTCAGTTTTCAGTTTTTGGGTAAAGGGGTATTTTTTAGGGTTCAGGGTCAGTTTTCAGTTTTTGGATAAAGGGGTATTTGTTGGGTTCCTGGTCAGTTTTCAGTTTTTGGATAAAGGGGTATTTGTTGAGTTAAGGGTTAGTTTTTAGTTTTTGGGTAAAGGGGTATTTGTTGGGTTCAGGGTCAGTTTTTAGTTTTTGGGTAAAGGGCTATTTGTTGGGTTCAGGGTCAGTTTTCAGTTTTTGGCTAAAGGGGTAATTGTTGGGTTCAGGGTCAGTTTTCAGTTTTTAGTTAAGGGTTTTTTTTTGGGTTCTGGGTCAGTTTTCAGATTTGGGGTAAAGGAGTATTTCTTGGGTTCAGGGTCAGTTTTCTGTTTTTGGGTCAAGGGGTATTTGTAGGGTTCAGGGTCAGTTTTGTGTTTTTGGTGTCCAGTTCTACAGGGTAAAAATATAATTATTTTACATTCAATCAATTAAAGGAAATTATACATATATAACATTACACCAACTCAAATTTACTGTAGACTACAGTTGGAGTATTATTTTATAATTAATTAGTGTCCAGCACATATTAAAATTTAATGTAGAATGCAGTAGGAATATTAATTCTTATGTTATTAGTGTGCAACACCTACTCTAATTTAATGTACACTGGATTTGGTATATGAATCATTACATTATTAGAGTCCAACATATACTCACATTTAATATACAGTTAAAAATTATTAATAAGATTGCTACTTTCTAGTAAGATAATGATACAAATTGTTCAACATGATTGTAGAAACTTTTATTTTATTAATGTTTTAACAAAATTTTTTTTTTCATAATAACATTTTTATTTTTACATTTCCTTTGAAAACATTTTTTATAAACACACTCAAAAACAACTATACAGAAGCATTATTATTTTTTATTCTTTTTTAACAGAAATTAACATTCTTTATTATCTCTTTTACATATTGTGATGTCAGAAAATAAATATAAATATCACAAATATTATTCTATTAAGCATTTTTCTGCTTCATTTGTGAAGATCAAATTTTTATAATATAAGTAACACATTTTTTACTCTTTTTTACATTATTTCATTTTGTGAAAATGTACTTATATTTTTAAACATTGTTAACATAAACATTATTGTTTTCATAATCTTTAATTATTACATTCATGTACATTTTTGTTTATGAAATCTTTGTAGGATTAAATAAAATATTTTTTCACAATAACATAAATTAATACATTTTTTTTACATATTTGGTTCAGTATAGATATTATATTTTACACTTGGGACTATTTTATTGCATTTTGGTGCTTTCTTTTGTAACCGGGTTAGGTCGTTTTGGGTTATTTGGAAGAAGGGCTGATCGCGGTTGGGAGACACTTCACGTCGCTGCAGGTAAGGTTGATTTTATATGTTGTATGTGTATTATTATCATGTTTTTAGACTAGTGACCTTATATTTAGTGTTGTTGAATGTGAGGGAGTTATGTTTTAGATTTTGAAAACAGATATTTACGTATGGTATATACACGTCGTGTTAGTTAGTTTACTCATTATTTATAGAGTGAATTTAAGTCTTTTAGGGTATATCTAACATTAAATCATCAATGTTAATATGTTGGTATGTAATTATTAGCTAATTAATGTGGGTGGGAATGTCTGTTTTCTATGTTTTTGTCATAGGTGTACGCTACATCGGAAGTTCCGTTTTTTTTTTAAGGAAGTGTTTGTTTTTTTCATTCAACACTGATTTACAAACACTTCTTTACATTTTTCGGGTTTCCAGGAGCGATTCTTTCTTTTTTTCTACTTTTTCGGGTTTTTTATGGTTGTTCGATGGCTAAGGACCGCGTAGATTTCTTAATTTTGGAACAGTTGTATTTTTACATTTTTTTGGGGGTTAATTTTGCACTACCTGGATTACTTTGGTGGAGAAGGACGTTATTGGATTGACAACATAATTGGTAAGTCATTGCTTTCTATTTTTGTGTGGGTGGGTAATGTCATATTTATTATGGAATTGTTTTTAACCTGTTATTTTGTTTTAATGTGTGCATATATTAAAATAATATCTTTATATATTGCATACATTAAATACTTTAGAAGCTCACATTACAAATTTTTGCATACTTAGGTGCTACTTTTGGTGTTTTATAACAGTTTGAGAATTATTTACAGTAGTGTTTTGGCTATGATGTTTAGGTATTCTATGCCTTTGTATTAGGGTAAAGTTTAACTTGTTCTTCCAGGTACTTGTGCATTTGTTTATTTTGCTTGGATGTTTTTGGGACAAGTTCTGTTACAGATTGGTCCATTCTAAATTCTTGATAGCTCTGTTCTTTCTGTAGGCATTTAATGAATTTTTCTAGAGTAGGTTTGGTTCTGCCAGTTGATTGTACAAAAGCATTGTGCCAACCTTCCACGGCATTGTTAGTTTTTGATTCCCCGTTAAGGGTACTATTGTACACGTTCCACCAGGGTATGAGGGATTTTGGATTTCGTCTGTGGCCAGATCTGTGGAGTCTGCCTACCCAGGTGTCTTCAAAGTAATCGAGAAAAGGACTTAATCTAGCTTTGTTTTGTTTGTAGAATGGACTGTCTATAATAATGTTGTAATGTTCAGCTACATCTGTTGAAGGGACATAGGCAAGTGCAATTAGTTTTTTGATTTGGAAAGCAAATGATGAATTTGTAGCATATTCGACACTTAGGGTAGTTTTTTGAAGGTGTCTCCATAAACACTGGTTGAAATGATAATAGCAGCCTTGAATGCAGGTATGGGGGTGGATTTTTAGAATAGTTGAGAGCATTGCATGCTCAAAATCAAGAATGATTTTTTCTGGAGAGAAATCATTCGTTTTTTGTTTTATGACATTTAATAATTCCATATATGTAGAATTGTTTTTGTTAGGCAATAGTGCATATAGCAAAGGGATGTTGCAGTTGTGGTAGAGGCCATGTATTGTGTATAATTGAAAGAATGGTTTGGGACAGATGTTAAATGTTCCATCCATCATCCAATATTGGCTTTGCTGCAGTTTCACTAAATTCATATTGGTACCAAAAATTATAAGCCTTTTGTCATTGCTTTCGTTGTCATAAACTATAAATGGTTGTTTATTTAAAGTTATTATTTCGTTTGCAGTTAAATTTATATCCTGATATGTTCTGGGAGATGGTGTTGAAGCAGTTGTAGCTTTTTTGGTTCGTGCTATAATTCTTTTTAATGATAGGATATTTGGCATTTGGGTTGTGGCTGTTTTGGGGATTTTAGGAATGGCTTCTTTTAAAATGACATTTGTTTGCTTTTGGGAACCGGTACTAGCTTCTTTTATACTTTCCATAGCTGTTCTAACTTCTATTTCTGTAATATTAGGTGGATGATTGTGTTCCCTAGTATATAGTACTGTAGCTTCTCTAGTTGTTGCTCTTCCATAGCACTTGTTCGAATAATATTTACAACATTTCCAATTAACTTTCATGCCATATTGCTTTTCCTGTGTGTACGTGTAACCCATGTAGCATAGTAATAATTTTCCTTTTTGGCTGGTCACAAATTCGGCTCCTTCAGTCATGTTGTACTTTGTATATCTATAAAATATATATATAATAGTTAAGAGGTGTGGCTCACTGGTTAGAGGCGGCAGACCCGAGTGCAGAGAACGGCCCGGGACCAGGGTTCGATTCCCGACGCGGCAGGGTCTTGGACCAGGATCAGCGGACTGATAATTCTCGCATCGGTGCCTACTCCGACCAGGGAGCACACTCGGCAACTCTGGGCATTAGCTTGCCTCATCTCCACAACGGCCCCACACAAACGCCGGGGATGCCTGGTTTCACCTTGGAGACCCCCAGGAGGGACTATCTCACAGGGAAAGCCAGGACGGGTTCCCCAGCGGTCTATAGCGCTACGAGGCCTCCGGGTAGCAGTGCGCTTTACAAGACACAACAACAATTTACAATGTCAAATTAAATGTGATAAATAATCTATGTTAGTGATAAGTAGGAATGTTTATACTTACGTGTTTTAGAATGTACAGCAAAACTTAGGAGTTTCTTGCTTCTTTAGTTGAGGATAAATGGTTGTGATGTTGTAGCTGTTATGAGAAACATGAAAGTAGTATATTATTAATTAATGTTTAGGTACATTTGCAATGTTAGAGCTCATTTCTACTACAAAAGTGTATCTTCATGATTCACATTGTGAAGATACTTACATATTTTTTTGGTTGGTATTTGGCAGTATAATTGTTTCTTCAGCTTCTGGAGAGTAGTTTGTAGTGTTATCTTAAAAAAATAAGGAACATATGAGTTAGTTTATTCACCATGTTGGTAGGTTTTTTAAAACATTATGTGGTAAATATGTTCTTTAATATACTTACTTTGTGATTTGTATTACTATTATTTAGAATGTGAAGTTTTGTATGTTGTCTGTATATCTATTCGCCGTGTTTGATCTGTAAAAAAACAATATATAATTGAAATTAATTAGAACAGTTATAAATGTTTGTATGGTTTTTCCACATTTATTTCAGTTGCATAATACTTACTTACTAAAATGTATTTTAGAAATAGTACTGAGGTCCTTAGTTAATTAGTAGTGCAGTTTTCAGTAGTCGAATCTACAGAAAAATAAAAATATGTTGAGCACAACTGATTATTTCAGTGTGTTTAGATTTTTGAGCACATAATGAAACAATGTGACATAACTTACATAGTTATTCGATTCTGTATTCCTATGCTTTGTTCACAGTTAGTTTGAGTAGAATATTCAGTAGTCGTAGTATCTAAAAAAATAATATTATTTAATTATTTAGCATGTTAATTTGTATGAATAGCAAAGGGGCACTGGGTATTTAGCAGGTAAATAATTAGTAGTAGCAAATTAAGCAGTTTCTATTTTATGTACTTACTTAGCAAAAAGTATTGTAGAAATAGTACTGATGTTCTTAGTTCAGTAGTAGTGCAGATTTTAGTAGTAGAATCTATAGAAAAAAAGAAATATGTGGGGCACAAATGATTATTTCTGTGTGTTTAGATTTATGTGCACATAATGAAACAATGTGAAATTACTTACATAGTTTTTTAATTCTGTATTCCTATGCTTTGTTCACAGTTATTTTGAGTAGAATATTCAGTACTCGTAGTATCTTAAAAAATAGTTGTAGATAATTATTTAGCATGTTAACTACAATGAATAGCAAAGGGGTACTGGGTATTTAGCAGGTAATTAAGTAGTACTAGCAAATAAAGCAGTTTCTATTTTATTTACTTACTTAGTAAAAAGTATTGTAGATATAGTACTGATGTCCTTAGTTCAGTAGTAGTGCAGTTTTCAGTAGTAGAATCTACAGAAAAATAAAAAGATGGTGTGCAAAAGTCATTATTTCTGTGTGTTTAGATTAATGTGCACACAATGAAACAATGTGAAATTACTTACATAGTTTTTAGAATCTGTATTCCTATGTTTTGTTCACAATTATTTTGAGTAGAATAATCAGTAGTGGTAGTATCTAAAAAAATATTTTTATATCATTATTTAGCATGTTAAATAGTATGAATAGCAAAGGGGCACTGGGTATTTAGCATGTAAGTAAATACTATTAGCAAATAATGCAGTATCTATTTTATTTACTTACTTAGAAGATGTAATAGTAGGTTGATAGTCTGGTTCTTCTAGTTGTTGTGCAGCAATTCGGATAGAGAAGAATCTCCTTCAGTGACTTTTGGCAAGTAGTTTGTGCTTACTTTTTCATTGCTTATATAGGGGAGTGTCAGTAGTAATTACTTTGCTATTGGTTTATTTAAAAAATTAGGGTTGTGATTGGTTAGTTAGTATATTTGAATTTCAGTTGTGATTACTTAGTATTAGAATTGAAAAACCAACAATAATTATAAAAGTATACAAAGTAGCATAGAATATTTTTATATGTGTAGGTGATATAATTATACCAATAGTAAATATTAGATGAATTTATAGTGTGTCTATAGTATAAATGAAAGTATTTTGATGTGAAAACATATAAAGCGTTAATTAATTATGCAAAGAAATGCTTATAAAAAGTCGATATAGTTTATAATCCGATATTTATGTGCACGATATATTTGATGTCGATATTTTTGTTAATGTCATTATTTTTTGCAGAATGCGCTATTTTTGTATTCCGATATTAATGTAGTCGATATCACAGTAAACGATGTTTTTGTATATCGATATTAAAAAATCGATATTTGTGTAGATATCTAGTTAAGTATAGGAACCCGATATTTTTGATGTCGATATATTTGTTCCGATATTTTTGTACATCGATATTGTGGATTTCGATATTTTGTCAGACATTCCCTCAGTTATTATCATTTAATTGTTTCTGCTCCATGAGCAGTGGTGCAACGCTCCTTCTCCTTCTCTTTTCTTCATTACTTTTTAAACATATTTCCCATGATACCACAATATCACGTGACCAACCATAGAGTCACTGCCCTATATAATCTCTTCACAACATCTCAGTGTCCTCTCTTTCTTTGTAGCCAGTTAAGTGCACTTCACTTTTTGTACCTTGATATTGCTTATTTAACTCTCTTACCTGCGGTTATTTTTTTGCATGTATTGGATGTTGCTTACGTATTTGGATTGCTTAAGTGATTTGGATTTTAGCAGTGCAATGCGTGTGTATGAAAGGCACTGCCCCAAAAGTAGCAAAGTGGCATGTGATACGCAAGACTGACAGATAATGTGTTGGGAGGGCTCTCCCTCCCGATGGGGCGCCCAACGCCGTCTTAAAAATGTGGAGAGGGAGACGGGAGCAAGGATGCGCATCTGCCTGTTGCTCAGTCCTCTCTTGATTGTAATGATTGGTATGCACCACGCACGTGGAGTGGCCATTTTGGTGCCCTCAGTCCATCAGAAGGCTTAAATCGAATGCGCAAAGCCGCGTATAACTTCTGTACTAAGTCCCCGACCCTTGTGACTGCTCGCAAGTGAGGCCCTGTGTGTAAAACTTTAGCAGAGTTGGAAAATCAACATAGGCATTGCCTAGAGAAGCCAACAAGCCCTCCCTCCACTATATATATTTAAGTAGATTGACTCTACTGTGACCTGGCTTGCTTGGGGTAGGTTCTACTCCCCTTCTATTGCTCCTGATTGAGGGTGTGATCGCCCTGTTTTACCAGTGTTGGTCCTTGGTCTTATCCTTCTGGGACATTACTTCTGCAAGGCAGACCACCCATTATGGCATAATTTTATGAGGAGGATTACTTTTATGAGGAAACCTCGGGGTCCTTTGAGTAAGACATGGTAAATGCATTGAATGTGGGGGTGTAGCATTCAGCCAATTGGGCCCTGGAATGGGCCTTTGAGCCTTTGAAGCATCACCTCTGTGGCTACGCTGAACAGCAGAGCTGACTGCCTACTCCTATTGTGTTGCAGGACCAGTGGGAAGACCGCTAAGGGTCCCCACGCAGCAGATTTTACCAGGCTAGCCACCAACCTGAGCACGCCTCTTCTGAGGCAGCAGCTCCCGCACCTGTCCAGAAGGAGGAAGAAGGTTCCTCATACCGCCAGAGCTCTGATCAGGAAGGCGCTCCAGGCCTATGTAAAAGCCCACAAAAAGAGTGCCATGTTGACCATGTCCCACAACCAAAACTACTCCCTATGGAGCACACAGAGATTATTCACTCTAAATCCACAGCATGGCGGAAGTAGACCCACAATAGTTACCTATCTCAAAAAATACTCCAAGAACCCCAAGAATTGGATTGATAGGGCCTGGCACTCCTGCCACGACAAACTTCTTGACATGACCAGCCCCGTAACAAAAATACTAGAATTGGGATTCCGGACAAAGGAGTCGGCCATGTCACTAGGCCCTGACGAACTAATCGGTTGGGCACAACGGGACGTCTGCCAACTGGGGTATGCAAACTGCGCCATATCTTGTGAGGGATGGCGATCCATCCTCTTGAAGCTAGATCCCTAATTCACTGAGCTGTCCACCTTGGTGGCCGGTTCCATGGGCTAAGTTCTTATGCTTGGTCAACCTTTCCTCAAAGAGTTGTCCAAATTAGTGGCAACCTTTAGTGGGCTGGACAAGGCATAAAGGTCTCTCCGTAAAGCCTGTCGACCGGTTTTCAGCAGGGCCAGACGATTTAGAGGGTGTTCGTGCGGCCGGGGTTACCTGCAAGGCCCTCAACAAGGTTACTACAAACAACAGCGTGGGGGTTATCAAGACCCTAACAATCCCATCTTAAACCCAAATAAAAGCTCCAACAGAAACTGCTTCAGTAAGGGTAGATATGGAGGAACCCAAGGAGCCATCCAGGATTCAGGGGCAACAGGTAAGACTTATTCTGTGTTCAGAAGTGGTTTGGGGGGCAGGATTCAATCCTTCCTTCATGTTTGACAGGTGATCTCGCAGGATGCATGGGTCCGAAAGACAGTGCAGATTTACAAATTGGAGCTCTACAACTCCCCCAGGCAAGTCTTCCTTTCCCTAGTAATGTGTTTTCCTGTCAAGAGCAAGTGGTTATCTTCTCCGAAATTCAGACCCTTCAACAGAAAGGGGCTTTAGTGGTCATGGAACCTAATCCCCTCTGATTTCTCAGTAGTGTTTTCCTAATAGAGAAGAAAGGGTTTTGGGGCACGACTAGTACTGAATTTGAAAGACTTCAATTGTTGGGTTGTATACCGGCATTTCAAGATGGAAGGCATCATCTGCTACCAGAACTCCTCCAGGCGGGAGACTGGATGGTTCGTCTGGACTTACAAGACGCATACCTTTCCATTTCCATTTTCGCACCCCACACGTTTTTTCTGCAATTCCTGTGGCAAGGAGTATATTACATGTAATGTAATGTAATGTAAAAATAATTTGTAAAGCGCGGCTAACACCTAACGGTTTCTTGGCGCTGAAAGCAAAGAAAGAAAAAAACAGACAGTCCATGGGGCTGAGAAGATTATTCATAAGCTATGCGGAACAGGTGGGTTTTTAGGAGAGACCTGAAGTGGGTTAGGGGGGAGGCCAGTCTTAAGCCTAGGGGAAGGGCGTTCCAGAAGGAAGGGGCAAGGAATGAGAACCTTAGTCCTACCTGTTTTTTACGTTTGAAGGTCGGGATCTGGAGTAGGGCCAAGTGGGCGGAACGGAGGTTGCGCGAAGGAACATATGGGTGCAAAAGTGAAGAAATGAACAAGGGGCCTGTACCAACAAGGTACTTAAAAATAACACAGCCAAGTTTGAATTGACACCGCTCAGCAACAGGGAGCCAGTGAAGAGATTTTAAAAGGGGGCGTACGTGTTGGTGTTTGGGTTGGTGATAAATGAGCCGTGCTGCCTGGTTCTGGACCAGTTGTAGCCTCTTTAGTTGGTATGCCGATATGCCAACATAAAGAGAGTTGGCATAGTCTATCCTGGAGATGACTAGCGCCAATAAGGCCAGGGTGAGGGCTTCGGTGGTCAGGAAGCGGGCAATCTTACAGATTTTTCTCAACTGGAAAAAACTGGAGGACACCACCGCGCCAATCTGGGATTTCATTGTGAGGTCATTACTAATGATGATCCCAAGGCTCTTCACTGAGCTGACAGGATTAGGGGGGGTGCCCAACCTTGTAGGCCAAAAGGTGGAGTTCCAGGGATTAATTGTACCCCCGACAAGTAGAAGTTCTGTCTTGTCGGGGTTAAGTTTTAAATGATTCGCCCCCATCCAGTCACTGATGTGACAAAGAGTAGTTTGAAAATTGTCAATGGACTGGTCCGTAGAGTTAATGTCGAAGACCAGCTAAATGTCATCCGCATAATTAAACGCGGTGACACAGCTGCCTCGTAAAGAGCGGATAAGGGGGGTAAGGTATAAATTAAAAAGAAGGGGGGATAAGGAGGAGCCCTGCGGGACGCCGCAAGTTAGCACAACCTCGTCCGCGGAAAACTGAGACAGCCGAACCGCCTGATGGCGGCTGCTCAGGAAGGAGCGGACCCAGGCCAGGGCAGAGCCCCGGATGCCGGCCTCCTCGACACGGCCGACCAAAATATCATGGTCGACCGTGTCAAAGGCGGCCGACAGATCCAGGAGCACCAAGACCTGGCTGATGTTAGAGTCCGCTCCTCTCCGCAGTTCCTCCATGACTGAAAGTATAACGGATTCCGTGGAGTGATTGGGTATAAAGCCAGCCTGTTGGGGATCGAGGAAATGAGAGTCCTTGATAAAGGTACTCAAAGTATTAGTCACATGGGACTCAAGGGCTTTGCTGAGGTAGGGAAGGAGGGAGATGGGGTGGAATTTACTCATAATTTTGGGATCTGCTATGGGTTTTTTAAGGATGGGCGTGACCTCGGCACACTTGAATGACCCGGGAACAGTGCCAGAGGAAAGAGAGTTGTTCAGCAGTGCCAGAGGGGGAGAGGGGCAGACTGTGAAGGCCTCGCGGAGGACTAAGGGGGGGCAACAGTCAGTAGGGGATCCAGAGGCAACCTTTTTAAGGAGGGCGAGGAACTCCATCTCAGAGATTAAAGGGATCTGGGTCAGCTGCCTAGGGTTGAGGAAAGGCAGGGTGGAATCGGACCCAAGGGGGTGAGGTGGGACTGAGGATAAAATACTGTTCCTAATGTTGGCTATCTTCTCCACAAAAAAAAGATTTAAGGAGTCACAGAGTGCCCGGGAGGGAAGGGGTTTAGGGGTGATCCTGTCTGGATTTGACAACTCCTCGACAATAGAAAAGATGTCCTTGGTTTTGGTGGCAGAGCTGGTAATCTTATTTGAGAATAGGTGGTTTTAGTTCGCAGGACCGCCAATTTATAACCTTTGAGCAAGGTAGTGAAGCGTAGTTTCATGTCGGGGGCATAACCACGTCGCCACTGGCGCTCAGCCTGCCTAAGGCCCAAGTACAAGTACAAAGTCCTTCCCTTCCGTCTCTCCTCTGCGCCATGGTGTTTCACGAAACTCCTTTGACCGGTGGTAGAGTCCTTGAGGGCCCAGGTCCGGTTGATTATTTATCTGGACAACATAATTATATTCGTACGTTGTCCCCGTCTGATTGTCACACACCTGGAGTGGTCAATCATCATCCTTCAGGACTTGGGATTCATTGTGAACCCACAGAAATCGATTCTGATCTTGACCCAAACAAAAGAATTTCTGGGGTTTTATATCCACTCTCATTGTTGCCAACTGATTGTACCACTCAGAAGGTCAAGACCATCAAGAGAGAGTTGAGATCGATTTTGAGCAGACAGACTGTATCCTTGCGGTCAGTAGCCGGAGAAGTGGGTTTACTGGCCTCTTCAATACATGCAATTTATCCTGGCCCCTGCACTATCGAGCGCTCCAGAGCCTCAAAATGTGGCCTCTCTGGAAAGGCCTCAGTTACGCTTAGCAGATTCTCCTCTCATAGGACGTAAGGTCAGATATGTTGGGGTGGTTGGATCATATGGATACTCAAAAACGGCAGAACAATCTTTAGTTCCATCCAAGACATTGTGATCGAGTCGGATGCCAGCCACTGTGGTTGGAGAGCCAGGTGCGGAAAGATCTCCACGGGGTGGTGGTCTCAGGATGATTTGACCATACACATCAATTGCTTGGAGCTTTTTTGCAGGCTCCTTTGCGATTCACAGCCTCTCGCCGGTGAAGACGTACTGCTACATCTTACTCCACATGGACAATGTCTCCGCGGTTCGCCATGTGAACAAGCTGGGAGGGGGGGGGGCCAAAATCTCACATGTTGGTGGAGATCGCCAAGGTTTTTTGGCATATTTCCCTTCAACACCGGACATCTGTGGTTGTAGAGTACCTAATGGGCCACAACAACACAGTTGGGGATTGGTAGTCCCGTCATCTACGAAATGTAAGTGATTAGAGAATTCACCCCAGAGATTCCATGTGCTGAATTGTCTCTGGGCCTCTGTCGGACATACTTGTTTTCCTCACGCCTCAACCAGCAAGTCCCAAACTTCTTCAGTTGGCACCTGCATGCCTTAGCCACAGACCCCTTTCTCCAGGACTGGAACCCGAGTTTGTGTTATGCGTGTCCCCTGTTCTTGTTGATTCCCAGGGTGCTGGCACAAGTGCACTGTCAACAGGCATAATTGGTGTGGCAAGGCATTTTTGGAGAGCGCGGGCATGGTTCCCAGTCCTTCTGGTACTGTCTTGTGCCTGCCCGATCCTTCTCCCATTTGCGTTGGAATTGCCTTACGGATCCGGGGTGCTCTCCACATCCGTTAATCTTGTCAGGATACCTCTCCTTGGCTTGGCGGGTTTCCGGGACAGATGGAGTGTCCCAAGGCTTTTGCAAGAAGCTACCAACTACATTAGTGAGGCCTGGTCTGCCAATACTCACAAGCACTATTCCTCTGCATGAAAACAATGGTGTGGCTGGTGACATGAATGGGATGTCAATCCGGTTGGAGCACATTACACTTTGGTAATTAATTTTCTGTCATCACTTGGCTCTGCAAGTATGGCTTACAGGACTGTTAATAATTTCCGGTTGGCCATTTCAGCAGGCCATGATCCATAGATGGTAAACCCGTTGGGGAGAATCCCATAGTATGTAAGCTTTTGAGGGGCATTCGTATGGTCCATCCTCCATGCCCGAAGTACTCGGTATTGATGGACATGTCCATTGTCCTACAGTTTTTGGAAACATGGCCAGACAATAAATACCTGTCAAGGTAGCAGCTGTTCGCCAAACTGACTATGTCGCTCTGTCTTGTAAAACAGTTTCAGATGTCCGCGCTTTAGATTTGGTGGGTGCAGTTTCTCCCCTGAAGGGGTTACCTTCCCCATTTCTAAACGCACCAAATGTAACACTTCTTCAGTCTCTTATGCAGAATTTCCGGATAATCCCAAACTATGTGTGATACCATGTTTGAAGGAGTATGAGGTGAGTATTGTTGAGTTTCGTAGAGATATGAAAGGGCAATTATTGATCGCATTGCAGAAACCCTTTCACCCAGTGACTCCGGCCACTCTGGCGAGATTGGGGGCATTGGTTTATGGGTGAAGCAGGCTTGTTTAAGGCTCGCTCAGGGCTACTCGCTCAGGAACCTACACAGCCCTGAGCGAGTGTTAAACAGGCCCGTTCAGGCCAATCATCGTAAACGGATTTGCGGACCACAACAAGGCGTATAAATCACGTTACGCCGCAAATCCGTTTAAGATGGCTAACCTGTGAACAAGGCTACCAATGTAGCAGAAACGCATCAGGACAAGCAAACAAGGCTGTCATTTCGCAGAATAAAGTGAACGTTAATTCCTGTGAATCGGGTGTCTAATGTGCTTCTTCTATTTGGATTAGAAGTTGTTTTGGATGTGAATGGAGGTTGTCCGCCCCATGCGCTGTGACTGCCTTGTCGTGGTCCATGATCCCTGCGGATACAAATGTTGTGGATATAGTAATAGAATTGAAAATACTTGCCACAATTGTTTGTGAATTTTTAATTACTCAGGGTCCCTACACACTGCACAGGCTCTTAAACACCAATCAAGACGCGGCTCTCAAGAGAGCAGCGCCGTGATTGGCCTGAGTGGGCTTGTTTAACGCTCGCTCAGGGCTGTGTAGGTTCTATATGTGTATAGATTTATTACCACTTTTTCTAGGCAAGAGAGAAGAATTAGAACCATCGTAATCAAACATTGGCCAATTGTTTTGACTGATGTTATGTTACAAGAAAGATTGCCCAACATACCATCAATTACCTTTAGAAGATGCAAATCAATGGGTACTGAACTTGATAAAAATTCTCCAGAAACTAGAAAAACACCTCTTTGGTTGCCTACCACTAATGGCTTTAGGCGCTGTACCTCTTGTCGAGCATGCAAATTTGGGTGTAATAAGACTAGTTATCGTACACCTTTCCAGACGTCTCCTGTCCCGATCAGAGGCAGTTACAACTGCAAAACCGATTGTGCTGTTTACGTTTTGACGTGCACTTGCGGGCTAAACTACATTGGTAGTACTAAGCAGCCAGTGCACGTTAGAATTTTGCAGCACATCAGGGCAATAATACATAACAACACTGCTTACCCTGTGGCCAGGCACTTTGCTAACTGTCATGGCAAGGACATTAATTGTCTAACGTATTATGTTGTCAGTGCCATTCCAAAATCAAAGAGGGGTGGTAATCGAGAGCGTCAACTTAGGCAACTTGAAACAAAATTTATATTAGAGTTTGACAGTAAATGGCCGCAGGGATTAAACAATACAGAAGGTATGCATACTTTCCTGTAATCATATAATGTTGCCTAGTGTATTTAAAGATACTTTTGTTTCAAATCGGTTGTTCTGCCAAATTCTCCTATAACACCATATATGTATCATGATTTCCATATAGTGAGTCAAGACCTTTTCTATACCTCACCTTGATTATTGTTTTTACAATGTACTGGTTTTTAGCAACATAGTAATTACTTGAGTAATTTTATCAATTTTAATATTTTACCCGAATGGAGTATTTTATTATTGATGAATTATAATACATGCCTGCTATTAATTATGTATATTGTATTTTATAATATTAATCAAGGTTTTATTGTATTTAATATTGCACTGCACTTCTTTATGCTAATTTGCACACAACTGTTTTTTGCACTGTCTTGTTAGTCCTTATTGTAGGATTTGTTTGCACTAAGCACTTTCACTAAGTACTTTGGTTGCCTGGGTTTATCCGGTTATTTTTTACAATGCACAAGGTCAGCGCAGAAATGAGATATTACATTATAACAGTGATACAATATGGATGTATCCAGATAGTAATCTTTGTGCATTTCATGCACTATTTTTATTTATTGTATCTTAACAATTAGTTTTGTGAAAAATCTCTATAATTTTGAAATTAATGTTGTGTGCGAAATACACATGCATTTAGAATTTTAAATAATTTAAATAGCGTTTAATCATGTATTTGTGTCAGGTATAGAAGAAATTCTGTGCACATCATGCTAATATAGTCTTTTTCCACTGCCATTTGACCTTGTGAATGCTATTCTAATGCAACCCAGTGTGCACTTTCACCACATGTATATAAAGAAAAAAATGGCGCAGTTCAAGCTGAATGTGATCAAGGGCTGCATAGCCCGAAACGCGTCGTCGTGAGGGGTGATAAATAAAATATTTCTTGCCTGAAAACTTTGCTGCAGAGGCCTGAGTTTCCTTCCTTGCCAGGGGCTTTCTGGAAGTGGTTGGGATTTTCATTATATATATATATATATATATATATATATATATATATATATATATATATATATATATATATATATATATATATATATATATATATATATATATATATATATATATATATATATATATATATATATATATATATATATATATATATATATACATATATGTATATATATATATATATATATATATATATATATATATATATGTATATATATACATATATATATGTATATATATACATATATATATATATATATATATATATATATATATATATATATATATATATACCACACATTGATCAAAAAGCTCATAGCCAACAAAAACTTGGTGATCAGACAATCGGACAAAGGGGGTAACGTGGTCTTATGGCCGCGCAAGATGTACTTGGAGGAAGCCCATAAACAACTCAACGATAGGGAATGCTACAGGCGCATCTCTATGCAGGAGGCTCTAAAGGCAAGGAATGAAATCTATCTTAAATTGTCTGCCTGGAGAAGCAAGGGCTTGATTTCAATGGATGAATATAAGTTCCTTAAAAAAGACTACCCTGTCACTCCTGTTATTTATTTCATTCCAAAAGTACATAAAAACTTACAACAACCCCCGGGTAGGCCCATTATATCTGCTTGCAACAGCCTGCTGGAAAATATGAGCAGATACATTGATTTCTTCCTGCAGGACTTTGTAAGAGGCCTACCTTCATTCATTCTGGACACCAGTGATCTATTGAGAAAAATTCAAGATTTCAGATGGAGCCCTAATTTCGTTCTGGTATCTATGGACGTTACGTCGCTTTATACCAGCATATTCCATATTGATGGTTTGAGGGCTGTACAACATTTTCTTGGGAAAAGAGACACTTGTTTCCAGGATCATTCAAGAATGTTGTTAGACATGATCACTATCTGTCTTGAAAACAATGTTTTTTTGTTTGCTAACCAGCTTTTTTTACAGACCAGGGGTGTGGCAATGGGGGCCTGCTTCTCTCCCAGTTACGCCTGTCTTCATATGGGGTACTGGGAGGAGCAGGTCCTGATCAAACAACATGTTGCCACTCTGAATTCCAATGTAAAACTTTGGTTAAGATACATAGACGACCTGGTATTTGTATGGGATGGGTCTGAAGAAGGGGTCATTGAATTCATAAAGGAATTGAATGACAATACCCTCAACATTCAATTTACTAGTACCTTCAGCAAACAGTGCATCGTATTCTTAGATGTGGAGATCTTTGTCCAGGAAGGTAGCCTTCAGACTAGATTATATCGCAAGCCCACAGCAGGGAATACATTGCTACATGCGGATAGTCATCATCCAGCACATCTGATACGTAGTATCCCCTATGGGGAGATGCTTCGTGTTCGGAGAATATGTAGCAATGAGCATGAATGCCGGCTGGCACAGTCCCTCTGTAGGGCTCGATTCATACAACGGGGCTATAAGACAGTGACTATAGATAATGCCATTAAGAGGGCCAACAAGATTGATAGGGTTACACTCCTGGGCTCAGGAAGTGTTCAACAAAGGACTTCCACTGAGAAGTCGTGTGAAGAGACCAGACTTATTATGGCATACAATAATCAACACAAAAGTATCCATAAAATAGTCAAAGACAACTGGTCCTTAGTCTCCAGTGATCCTATTATAGGCCCTCTCTTGACCAAACATCCCAGCATTACCTATCGTAAAGCCCGCTCAATGCAAGGCAGCCCTGAGGTGATCTCTGGATCATGGCTCAGTGAGAGCAAAGGCTTTTTAAGGTGCTCTACTTGTAAAGCTTGCAAACATGGCATCAGTAAAACGGAGGTCATCATTCCTCTATCACCTTTTCCCATTAAAATCAAACAGAAATTAAACTGCAAATCTGAGTTTGTTGTTTATGTTCTGGAGTGCCCGTGCGGGCTGAGATATGTAGGTAGCACTAGACCACAAGTGCACAAGCGTATATTACAGCATCTGCGAGCTATCACCCACGCAGATGCGACATATCCTGTAGCCAGGCACTTTGAGAACAAACATGGAAAAGATGCATCTTTGTTGAGGTACTTTGCGATAGATTGTGTTCCTCCCCAGAGGAGGGGCGGTGTTAGGGAGTCCCTATTACGCAAATTGGAGACTTGCTACATAATATTACTTGACACCAAGACACCGCAAGGCCTTAATATCGGGGAGGATTGCCACACCTATCTTTAAGTACCCAGATGCTTTGAATTGCCAGCTTTCTGCACCTTTTGTGATGAAATTCTTGTAATCTAATTTGTCCTTTCATGAACTGTAGACTATCAATTTTAATTGTTTAACATGTTCCCTTTACCCTCGATGACCTTTTCACCTTTTTAGTTTAATTGTTTTGATTTATCATTTTTTCACTTCCTTGGTAGCACTTTATTGCCATTACAATGTTTTGCACTAACAGCGTATTTGCACAATTAACAGTTTCTACCTCAGGTTATATGCATTTGCCCACTGGGGCATTATCACATATTGTTTTGATTCCATGTCAACGGAGCATTACAATTAGAGCAATTTTGCACAAATTTTGGTATTTTAATGGTTATATATTAATTGTATATAATTATTTATTCGGCTTTTAACTTTTATAAAATTTTACAATATTTTAAAAGTTTGTTGTAGCCGTTGCCATGTGTATTTATTAAGCCTGGGCGGAAAATCCGTTTCGCTCGCGGATTTTGCGGATGTTCGGTAAATTCGCAATCCGCGAGATCCGCGAATCTCCCGCAAAATCCACAAATCCGCGAGCAGCGGATTTTATGGCTTGCTCGCACTGTTCGCGTGAGTTCGCGGCTTGCCAGTACAACTTCGCACCCCGCGAGTAAGTGCTAAATTGCAGAAATACGATCTTAGCAAAACTGAAACTACTTACCAGGTTCAAAAGTTCAGGCTCATCATTAGTAGCCATTTCCTGTAGTGCTTCCTGAGGGGCCCTTCCAGAGTTCAGTTGCCAGTTGCAACTATTATGTGACCCTGCTCTGAACCTCAGAATAGTTACACATATGCCACAAAGGTCCTGAATTACAGCTAAGGGAGACAAGCAGGAGCCAGGCTGGAAGTTAAAATCCATTAATCAGCCCCTAATTCATTATTGTCAGTTGGGGCAGGGCAGGTGTTGTAACTAATTTTGCAACAATGAAAGCACTTAGCAAGTGCAAAAGATCACTAATCAGGAAGCACTAAGGAAGCAGGTGCCAGCTAAAAAAATATTCTGTGACACATTAATCAGCCCCAAATTAATTCAGGTCACTTGAGGCAGGGAAGGTGTGCTTTGCTTTGCCGAAAATAATGTACACTGGACAACCAGAGGGTGTGGTGATGAAACAGAGGGTGGCATGGGTGGGCCAGAGGGTGGCATGAGTAGTCAGAGAGTGGCAGTGGTGACAGAGAGTGGCAGTGATGAAGAAGAGTGTCCCAAACAGGCTGGAGGACACGTAGAAACAACAAGTTCGCAAAACTTGCGACCCGACAGGTAAGTTCGCAAATTGCGAAATTGTAAAAACCCTCGCGAACTGGCAGAAACACGCGCGAACACACAAAAAAAAAAATCCGCAAATTCGCGGGAATTCGCGGATTTTGCGGATTGCGAGTTCGCAAATCCGCAAAATTCGCGAACGCGAGATTCGCAAAATTCGCCCATGCTTAGTATTTATACTGCAGTTTTTTAACCTGAGTGTAATTCCCTGGTCGATGTTAATTGTATTGTATTTTACTGCAATTCCAGATCAAATTTTGACACTATGTGCAATACCAGCATTTATGCCGTAATGTATTAGTTGCAAGCATATGGAAACATTGAAAGTATTTTGTTTGTTTCTATCACATGTGATGGCACTTTGCACTTTAAATGGGTGGTCAGCCCTCGTGACGATGTCATGTGATCAAGGCTATCTCTAGCCGAAACGCGTCCTGGCGGACTGGTGCTGGGCTAACATTTAATAAAAGAAAATTTGCACCATCTTTGGGTCTTGCTGGTTCCTGTTTTTCCTGAGTGGCTGAATCTGCTGCATTTGGTAAATTTTGGAGCTCCACATACCATATATATATATATATATATATTCATAGAAAAAACCATAGGTTATAGTGGATATATAGTTAGGAATTTGCATTTACAAAACCTTGAAAATTCAATGAAAAAACCATTGGTTTTAGGCCATATATAGTTAGGAATTAGCATTTACAAAACCTTATTTTACTCGCATAAAACCATTGAAATTCCATATATAGTTAGAAGCGCTAACTATATATCGCGCACCCGCAATCCACTGCTGATGATGTCACATATTACATCATTCATGACATGGTCAGTGACATCACTGATGACATCACTGATGACAACATCCAGTGATTGTATGTGTCTGTAAAGTTTAAATATGTTTTACATATTGAAGAATGAGTGGATGTATAAGTGTCTGGATGAAGAATTTAGTAGGTGCATGACTGAGTGTATGAGAGAGTGATTAAATGTGTCTCACTGAGTGCATGGGTTAGTGACTAAACTGTCTTAATTTGTGCATCATTATGTTTGTTGTTGTGTAAGCTGCTGCCTGTGTTGATCAGTAGCTATAAGAGTGGCCATATGGGTTATTGATTGGTTGCCCAAGTATTTGAATGGGAGGCTGAGTGTGTGTGTGGGTGGCTGGGAGGTGCGTGACTCTGTGCATAGATGTGTAAGCAGTTGATTCACTAGGAGTATGAGTTCAAGAGTGCATGTGGAAACAGCTATATGGGCGGTTGACTGTGCATGGGTCTGTTGGTGAGTGAATGGATTTCTCATTGCTACATGTGCAAGTAAGTACGTATGTAAAACACAATACATGTGAGAGTTGAGATATATAAATAACTGAACATAAGAGCCAGTGAATGTGTGAGTGGCTGTATCGATCACTGTGAGCTTGTATCAGGGATTATATAAGAGAGTAAATATGTGTTATTATATGTTTGAATAAGTAAGATGTGTATAACTGTATAGTTGAGGAAATGGAGGTGTGATTGATTCTTTGCATGACTGACTAGGTGTGTGAGTAACTCCATGGATGAGTGACAGTCTGTGAGTGTCTGTTTATACTGAGTGTATGTAAGGTTATATTAGAGTCTGAAGAGGTTCATTGTATTATCACATGAGTGATGTGATCAGTGATGACAAATGAAATGTCATCAGTGATGTCATTTGAGTTGTCATCAGTGATGTCATCAGTGATGTCATTTGAGATGTCATCAGTGATGTCATTTGAGTTGTCATCAGTGATGTCATCAGTGATGTCATTTGAGATGTCATTAGTGATGTCATCAGTGATGTCACTGACCATGTCATAAATGATGTAATATGTGACATCATCAGCAGTGGATTGCGGGTGCGCGATATATAGTTAGCGCTTCTAACTATATATGGAATTTCAATGGTTTTATGCGAGTAAAATAAGGTTTTGTAAATGCTAATTCCTAACTATATATGGCCTAAAACCAATGGTTTTTTCATTGAATTTTCAAGGTTTTGTAAATGCAAATTCCTAACTATATATCCACTATAACCTATGGTTTTTTCTATGAATTTCATTGGTTTTTTAATAGCAAATATGAAAAGCTTTAAAATGTCAAGTACGTGATAGATAAAAACATTTTCGTATTTATGCACGCTGATGTGCTTTGAACGCTGCACCCCCCCCCCTCCCCTCTTTTGTCTTAGTAGTACTCTCTCTTTGCAGATACTGAAGGGTAGTTAACGCAGGCCTTTACCCCCGTTGTAATCCGTCGTGCCTCCTTGTCTCTCCATTTGATTGATTGTTGTCCAAGCATTTACTGTTTTAGAATTGGTTCTCTTTGAATCATTCTCTATTTACAAACAAGCACAAAGTCGCAATACTCTGTTTAGTCTTTGCAGATAGTGAAAAATCGTGTAAAAAAATAAAAGTAATCGAGCAAAATCAGTAGGCCACTAATTGGATCTCTTTTTGACCTCGCTAAAATAGAAATATTAGGAACAACCCTTCATGAGAAATACGAAAATAGTGAGATGAACTGAGCTCCACACCATGAGGGCTGCAAGACAGCTCGGCTCCATCACCCATCCCGCACAAAATAACGACAAACCCTATGCAAATATTAAAAATATAGACAACACACCAGCAAAGAAACAGGGTAAAACATTTTATTAAAAAACTATTTACATAACGTTGGTTTATAAGATGATGTCAGTAGTGGACCGATGTGTGAATAGATCGAAAGCAGCACAAGGCTCCAAGATCCGGATGGCAAGCTCCTGGATGTTGGGTGCCATAGTTTAGAGTTCTGAATTTCAGCCTTTTTCAATGCCTGTGCTTTGTTGAATCAAAATGGCGGCTTGACACAAAGCTGACTCAAGCGTTGCTACTGATGCTATGCAGACCAAAACTGGTTTTCAGTTTGTACATTTTTCTAGATTTTTCAATCCAAGTTTGGTTGACTTTGTAGAACGATGGCTTCAGATTTTCAACATACGGTGTGGTGGCGCTGACTGGGAGAGGGCGCTTCGCTCCTGCCCCCTCCCCAAGTAAGATTTTCATACGTGAAAGTACGTTAATGGTTTTGGTCCCTGAGATGCTTTGATGTCACTGCCATTCTCAAATAGCATAAGTTCTGGATGTTGGGTGCCATAGTTAAGAGTTCTGAGCAGTGCTTGTAACACTGTCTAAAGCTTATTTCCACCTACTGCAGCTTCACTATTCTCAAAGTAAGTGAGTGTCGTTTGTAGACCTGACTGCATTAGAAAACAATGTGATATGTTACCTTCCTAAACAGCTTGACGGAGGCCCCTGAGGGGCGGTGTGATGGCCATGGACTCGGAGAAGACGCATGGCTCCGACACCCTCCCCAAGTCTTATAGCACTGGTGAAGCCTGAGATCGCCCCCGACATAGGCGGCCGGCTCCCGGGGTCCGGCGGAACTTTTTGCCTTTTGATGACTCTTCAATTCTGGACCTTGTCCCACAATCCGTTTGACCTGAAGACAAGCTGTAGTGGGGCGCCCCTTTATCGTTTTAGTTGCCATTCCGCCCGCTTTTGCTACACTGTGCCTCTTCCGCCATTCAGCTGTTTACCGCCCGCTCTTGCGACTACAGCGTCTCGCTCACCATGTAGTTGAGTTGCGCCCGCTCTTGCGGTGCAGCGATAGGCGGCTGCCACAGGACTCTCAAAATGGCGGCCGGCTCTTCGGTTTTGGGCCTGGTCCACTAAAATGGCCCTGGGACACCTTGGAACTCGGACGCTTCCCTGATAGGGCTTGGGTCCCATTCTCGAAAAGCGTCCCCTCAGCCGTGAAGATTCTACAAAAGTCTTGGGGGCCTCCGACTCCCGCAGGCTTCTGGTGGGGAGCGGCTGCCATGATTGCTCGTGGAATGGCCACGACGGAGCTACGAGATGGTAGTGGTCTCATGCTGACGCCTGCTTAAGTCTGAAACATCCAGAAACACTATAGACTACCAATTCGATCAGTTCCGGTAGCGCCCCAACATGACCCGGAAGAGAAGAACTTGCCCTCCCCTCTTTGACTGATGGTTCTTGTTGCCTGTCCCCTCTGTTCTCATTTAACAGAACTTTTTGGACTGCTGAAAGGGGTTGTGTTCTGAACGCTGGTTGGTGGAGACATTTAGACTATATTCTTGACCTACGTTGTCGCGTAATGCGTTTTATGACACGCCGCGTTAGCGCACCCGGAAGCGATCCGAGGCGCGGCGCGCAGCGCGTAACGTAAGCATAACAGGTCATGTGACTTGTTAATAAAACTTTTCATTGGTTCATTTTACTTTTGTTAATTTAATGATGAAAAGCTTGGTCATATGACCTAAAAATTACGCTTTTTATTATTTTCGAACAATATTTTTTTTTCAAACATATGTTATAATATTCCAGGCTAATGTACTTTCCCGGAAAATTTACAACTGTCTTGCAAGTAAAATATATTCCTTTTTCGAGAAAAAGGGCGTTTCTTCCTTCCATGACGGAGCCGTTGAGTAAAAGAGATTCGGCCTGCTGTCTTAGTCGCCGATACGCCTGATTATCAGATTCTTATCGATCACTTTATGTTGCAGACATGAAAAACACAACTGCCCTTGACCATTTATCTTTACTGCGTTCCTACATATAAAACCTTTTATCCGTCATGTAATTGGACTGCTTTATTTCACTTGCCTTTTACTGATTCGAAAACAGTGACTAAAAGTAAAAACTTTACCAATGTAAATACTACTACCGTGTTTTGTTTTAAAAACCTTTATTGTGAAAATGTCAGTATACAAATACGGGCCTATAACCACGTGGGCCGGCCACGGAGCAAACTGAAATCGTATATGATGAGGAGACATTTACACTGTAGAGGAACGTAACGAGCGGGCCATTAGGTTGCAAGAACTAAGGTGTCTAACAGTTGCGGAATCGGTGGACATACATTTTGTAATTAAAATAGAACAGGGCCACTTACAATAACATTTTCTAGATATACATTTGCGGGCAAGGAGTTACGAGTCCCATTTATACCGGCGCCATTTTGGGCGAGGCCGGGCAGGTCCAAGATATAGTCAAAATGTCTCCACCAACCATCGGCCAGACCAGAACCCCTTTCGGCCCTTTATGCTACAAGATGGTGTCTTCCATTCAGAAAATATTGTTGGCAGCATTTTGAAAGGAAACAGAAACAGCCGTTCTCCTAGTGAGTTTCACATTGTTACATTTAGGAAGAATGTTGAAGAGTAGTATGTGGAAAATCTGAAGCCATTTTTCTACAAACTCTCAATCAGACTTGGATGGAAAAAAAAAACTTGAAGAATGTACAAACTGAAAACCAATTTTTGTCTGTATAGCACCAACAGTAACGCTTGAGTCAGCTTTGTGTCAAGCCGCCATTTTCATTCAATCAATAGCGTCCCCCTGCACACATTCAGGGACCTGATCGTGTCTTCAGATGAAACGGATTGTAGGAAAAGAAGCAGAAAGGAAAAGGCAAAAAGTTCCGCCGGACCTAGTGAAGCTGCAGCAGGTGCAAATAAGCTTCAGACAGTCTTACAAGCACTGCTCAGAACTCTCAACTGAGGCACTCAACATCCAGGACTTGCCATTCGGATCTTGGCGCCTTGTGCTGGTTCCGACCTATTCACACATCGGTCCACTACTGACATCACCTCATAAGCCAACGGGGCACCCCACGCCGACTTTCGGCGCAGCATTGTAGGATGGCCACACCAGTGCGGCAACTTGCTGGACACAACATCGGGGCCATCCAGATCTCGGCGCGTTCGACTCACTGTACCGCAACAGTGACCGCAACTCAGCTGGACACGCCGTCTTTCGGCGCAGCATTGTAGGATGGCCACACCAGTGCGGCAATTTGCTGGACACCACCTCGGTGCCATCCGGATCTCGGCGCGTTCGAGTCACTGTACCGCAACAGTGACCGCAATTCAGCTGGACACGCCGTCTTTCGGCGCAGCATTGTAGGATGGCCAAACCAGTGCGGCAATTTGCTGGACACCACCTCGGTGCCATCCGGATCTCGGCGCGTTCGAGTCACTGTACCGCAACAGTGACCGCAACTCAGCTGGACACGCCGTCTTTCGGCGCAGCATTGTAGGATGGCCACACCAGTGCGGCAATTTGCTGGACACCACCTCGGTGCCATCCGGATCTCGGCGCGTTCGAGTCACTGTACCGCAACAGTGACCGCAACTCAGCTGGACACGCCGTCTTTCGGCGCAGCATTGTAGGATGGCCACACCAGTGCGGCAATTTGCTGGACACCACCTCGGTACCATCCGGATCTCGGCCCGTTGTGCTGCCTTTGGCCTATTCGCACATCGGTCCGCTACTGACGCCGCCTCACGTGCCAACGGATTTTCTACGCTTTTTGTAGCCCTATGCCGCATAACAGGTCATGTGACTTGTTTATAAAACTTTTCATTGGTTCATTTTACTTTTGGTTTCCTAAAGATGGAAGGCTTGGTCATATGACCTAAAAATAACACTTTTCATTGGTTTAGAACATTTTTTTTTCCCAAACGATGAAAGCCCCACCTTGTTTCTGGATCATTCAGACTGAAGCTGGCGTCAGCATGAGAGCACCACCATCTCGTGGCTCCGTCGTGGTCATTCCGCGAGCAATCATGGCAGCCGCTCCCCACCGGAAGCCTGCGGGAGTCGGGGGCCCCCAAGACTTTTGTACAATCTTCACGGCTGAGGGGACACTTTTCGAGAATGGAGCCCAAGCCCTAGCAGGCAAGCGTCCGAGTTCCAAAGTGTCCCAGGGCCATTTCAGTGGACCAGGCCCAAAACCGAGGAGCCGTCCGCCATTTTAAGAGCCATGTGGCAGCCGCCTATCGCTGCACTGCAAGAGTGGGAGCAACTCAACAACATGGTGAGCGAGACGCTGTAACCGCAAGAGCGGGCGCAACTCAGCTAGATGGCCGCCACCTGGGGAGGCCCGTTCACGCCGCCTCCCCCACGCCCCCCCCCCCGGGCCGCCGCACGCCAATTTTTGGAGCAGCATTGTAGGATACCAAAACCAGTGCGGCAGTTTACTGGACATCACCTGGGTGCCTGTCGTACATGTTGTGTCAGCCATGTGACACTGGACACAGACCGCTACTGACGAGGCCTCCCCCCGCACCACCCGGGACGCCCCACGCTGTTTTTCTGTGCTGCATTGTAGGATCCCTAAACCAGTGCGGCACCCAGGCGACATCACCTGGGTGCCGTCCAGAACTCTGCACGTTGTGCTGCCTTGGGACTATTCGCACAACAGACCGCTACTGACGAGGCCTCCCCCCGCCCCACCCGGGACGCCCCACGCCAATTTTCGGAGCAGCATTGTAGGATCCCTAAACCAGTGCGGCACCCAGGCGACATCACCTGGGTGCCGTCCAGAACTCTGCACGTTGTGCTGCCTTGGGACTATTCGCACAAAAGACAGCTTCTAACCATTGTTGCTTTTTGTGTTGAGAAATGTTTAAATGTTTTTAGTTTTTGTTCCGTTCGTTAAAGTTAATAGTTAATAAAGTTTTATAACCTTACTTTGTTGGAGTGTTATCTATTTTTTTAAAAACGGGTGAATGGGGCCTTGAATCGGGTTATTGTCATGTGTGGGCTTTGGAAGTGTGCTGCTGCAGGATCGGACATTTCAAACTCAAATGCACGTTCTTTTTCTTACCTTTCCGAAGCATGGAGCGCAATAGCAAGCAGAGAAAGGGTGATGCACGTGTTGAACACTACCTGACCTGGCAAGTTGCTGGCAGTGCCCCCCCCGCCCGCTCCTGAAAGAGGAAACACACACACCGCCGCTCCGAGTACTTCACAAATCTTTAAAAGACCATGCGCTTGTTCATGAGGCTTAAATGGTTTATCACCTCTTCTAGAACCCCTGCATCGACCCTCTGACGTTTCCTGGAAAAATTACCATGTAACACAATACCAAGCCCTGTCAGCTGAAACCCCCAAGGAATCGTGGGGCATATTATCAAGGGGGTTTATCTCCGCTCTTTTGGCTTTAAAAGCCTTGAAAGCGGAGATAAAATTATCTCCCTATTACCAAGCTGTCGCTAACACCAGTTAGTGACAGCTAAAAGGAGATAGCGACCATCTTGGGCCCCGCTTTGCATGTCAGTGATACTTATCACTAATGACATGCAAAGTGGCGTGCCAAGATGTTAGCGACTGGAAACAGTCCCTAACATCGCTACCTTCTATTACCAACTTTTGGAGATATCTCCAAAATCTAACACCTGCCCTGAGCAGTTCTTAGCCATGTTATCCAATGGGAGGTGGATAACATGGCTAAGAGCATTTGCTCGATAATACATGAATATCGCTGACTTTTCTGCGATAATAGCAAGGTTTATCTGCGATAAAAAGGAATCGTGGGGCATATTATCAAGGGGGTTTATCTCCGCTTTTTTGGCTTTAAAAGCCTTGAAAGCGGAGATAAAATTATCTCCCTATTACCAAGCTGTCGCTAACACCAGTTAGTGACAGCTAAAAGGAGATAGCGACCATCTTGGGCCCCGCTTTGCATGTCAGTGATACTTATCACTAATGACATGCAAAGTGGCGTGCCAAGATGTTAGCGACTGGAAACAGTCCCTAACATCGCTACCTTCTATTACCAACTTTTGGAGATATCTCCAAAATCTAACACCTGCCCTGAGCAGTTCTTAGCCATGTTATCCAATGGGAGGTGGATAACATGGCTAAGAGCATTTGCTCGATAATACATGAATATCGCTGACTTTTCTGCGATAATAGCAAGGTTTATCTGCGATAAAAATCGCCGATGTACGGCGATAATTTTTGTCTCTAAACAAGTTAGAGACAAAAATTATCGCTAGTTGTTCGTAATATGCCCCCGGGTTTTTGCTTGCAGAAATCGGGAGGCGGGAGACTAGCACTGAAATCAGTAGTCACACGCCTGAATCGGGAGGGTTGGCATGTCTGAATTCTCTACAGCTGGGGCCATAAACTACATCCGCAGGGTTAGGTGATAGCATGGGACCAGTCTGGCATCTAAAATGGCTGCCGTGCACGACAAAATTGTGGCATTGGAAAAAAGACAAGATGGAGCAGCCGCTGGAAGAGATGTATCAACATATATCAGCCTCCTCAGCCACCCTCAGGAAACATAGGGGATTAGGATACGTCTCCCGCACCCCCTTATACCTAGTAATTTAATTAACGAAGCACAAAATGGCGAATTCCCGTTTCGCTACCAGTTTGCGGCCCAGTTCGCGGCCCGTGAAGCGCTTCTACCGTGAAAAATCTTTTTTTTTTTATTTTCCCCACGGGACCCTTTAATAACCCCAACAACATTCCTAGGGGGTCAAGAGGGGGATACCTTGCCCCCTTTCATTAAATTCCCCTTTCGTTTTTCACCTCTTCTTCTCTCTCGATCCTACCGAGAGACAAGATGGCGGCCGCTCCGGACTGTTTAGAATGTTGACAGACACCGGAGAGCCAATCAGCTTTCTGCGCGCAAAGTTCCGATAAGCGAAAAGTAAGCGGACCGGATCGCTGCCCGGAGCGCTGTATCTTGATTTAAACGTTAATTTCTCAAAATCCACTGAAGCACATATATTGAGACCTAGCAAAGGCACATCGGGCTAACAGTCCCTACAATTTTGCCAAGTTTCGTGCAAATCCATTCAGCCGTTCGAGCTAAAAGTGAGGCCAAAGGCCCTATGGAAAAATGAATGGGAAAAACGCGTTTTGGGACCCCCCTTTTTTCTCGGCCCCCCCTTGACGAAACCCCACCAAATTTTCAGGGGCTGCTCGGAAACAAAATGTGCCATTTTCCTGAAAATTTCAGCCGATTCCGTCCACAAACGCCAAAGTTATTAGACATAGAATTTTCAGAAATCCCATAGGGAATTAATCCTAACTATATATACCTACTAGCGATAGCCAGTAGGTAATATATATATATATATATATATATATATATATATATATATATATATATATTCACTGAAAGAACCATAGGTTTCACACCAGTTATAGTTAGGAATTAGCATTTAAAAAACCTATTAAATTCACTGAAAAAACCATAGGTTTCACACCAGTTATAGTTACCTGGAAATTTTACTGACATAAAACCATTGAAATTACACGTTATAGTTAGTTGGACTCACTATAACTTGCGCGTGCAATGCACTGCTGATGACGTCACATATTACATCACTCATGACATGGTCAGTGACATCACTCATGACATCACTGATGAGACCATCCAGTGAATGTGTGTATTTTTAAAAAATAAATATGTGTTAAATATGTATATGTAAAAGTTGCTTGAAGAATAAATGTTTTAATAAGAGTTTACATGGATGTTTTTTTTAAAAAAAATTGATTGGTTAACTGGCTTATTAAGTGTATCTTAGTGAATACATCTATTAACAAGTAATGTTTAAATATTTAAATATATGTATTTGTGTTTCACTTTGTGTATAAGTGGCTGCATGGGTTGGTGATTAGCTACATGTGTGTGTATATGGGTTATTAGATGTTTGTTTTCATATCATTATGAGTGTCTATATGGTTTGGTGGGGGTATTCCTTAGCACATAGATGCATGAGTGACTGACTCTCTGCTTGTATGTGTTTTGAAGACAGCATATGTGCAGGACTGTATGGGTGGATGAGTGTGTATATGTGTGTGTTCACATAGATGCATGAGTGACTGTCTCTCTAATTGTATGTGTTTTGAAGACAGCATATGTGCAGGACTGTATGGGTGGATGAGTGTGTATATGTGTGTGTTAGTGAGTGAATGACTGTCTCACTAGAGTCTTTATCAGTAACTACATATGACTTAATCTACTATATGTGAATATTGATGTATATAAGTGAGTATATGTGAGAGTGAGGGATTGTAAGAGTTCCTGTTTAAATAAGTGTTTTTCTATAAATGATTGTTTAAGAGAGTAAGTATGTGTAAGTTTCCTTAGAAGTAAGGTGGTAGTGTGTGTATAGCTGTATATGCAAATAAATGGATGTTCAATAGTTTATTTGCATGTGTGAGTATGTGTGAGAGTATCTTTTGGATGACTGTCGGTGTGTAACAGGATGTAGAGGTGTATCACTACATATGATGAGTGAGTATATGTATGAGTGACTATATAGAACTGTTGGTCAATGTGTGGATGCGTATATAGATGGTGGAATTATTGAATTGGTTGTTGTAACTGGTATGGGTATCTCCATTTTTTAAAAAAAAATTCTATTTTGGAATATGTGTTTCCAGGGTTACATTACAGTGAGGTCTGTCACTCTGTCACAAGGATGGTCTCATCAGTGATGTCATGAGTGATGTCACTGACCATGTCATGAGTGATGTAATATGTGACGTCATCAGCAGTGCATTGCACGCGCAAGTTATAGTGAGTCCAACTAACTATAACGTGTAATTTCAATGGTTTTATGTCAGTAAAATTTCCAGGTAACTATAACTGGTGTGAAACCTATGGTTTTTTCAGTGAATTTAATAGGTTTTTTAAATGCTAATTCCTAACTATAACTGGTGTGAAACCTATGGTTTTTTTCAGTGAATTTCAATGGTTTTTTAATAGCAAATATTTTTAGGTATAAAAAGTGTAAAATTTTAAAACGAATTTTATATTGTATAAATATGTTAATTTTTTATTATTTTTTTTTTTACCCCGAGGCGATCCCGGTGAACGCACCCGTAAGCGCAATGTTACGGCGCGCCCCGGGGCGCATACCGGTGAGCGTCCGGATAGCGCTATTGCCACGAACGAAAACCACATCGTGACGTATCGCGTAGCAGCCACGCCACGCATGGCGTCATAAGACACGTATCGCGTAGCCGCGAGATGCGTCCTATGACGCACCGCGTAAGCGCCCGAGCGAATACGATCGCGCAACGTAAGCGCCCCGACGCGCTTATGCTACGCGCCCCGGGACGCGCCCAAGGGCGCGTAGCGTAAGCGCGTCAAGCCATGTGACTTTAAAATAACACTTTTCATTGGTTCAGAAGTTTTTTTTTCAAAATTTTGAGAAACCCACCCATTTCTCTTACTATTGATTTGCACTTGGAGAGAGCAAGAGGTGTTCTGTGTATTTTCTCATAATTTTCCTGATCTACAGCAATGGCTGCAAGGGAGTCATCCAGCAGAAATTCAGATGCTTTATTGCCTGAGGACCCTCCTCTCCAGAAAAAAAAGAACCACTTCATCTGGAAATTTTATGACATCCCTGAAGGACAAAAAAAAGTTAATGCTGGTAAAGTAACCTGCAAAATATGTGGCAGTATTTTATCCAGAGGCAATCCTCAAAAAAAATATAGCTTGGGAAATGCCAATTTAATTAGGCATGTCAAAAGAACACACCCAAATAATTATTCCAGGGACAGTGTCAGGGAGCTGGCACGGAATTTACCAAGAGATGGCGGCAGCACCTCCACTGGTGGAGCAACACCTTCAGGAACAACACATGGAGGAATGGTCCCTAACGTACAGCCGGTCTTTGCAGGCATTAAATTTCTTTGCGTGGACTGTAACGAACTGCTCTGTTATGGGGAGCAGAGCGTTGAACTCATTGCTTTAAAGAAACAGGAACACCGCTGCTCTCCCAGACCCTAAATTTTCACATTTTTTTGCTCCTGTTGAGCAGTTTTTGAATCCCTGTTTTTGTTATTCCCCTGAAAAAAATCCCAAAAATATATAAAATCGTTTTAAAAAGTATAAAAAAATGTAAAATAACAAAAAAAAAAAAAGTTATTTTCAGAACTACCTCCAATTTATCAAAAAATGCTATTTTTTTTTTAAAAAGTGTCATTCTTTTTTCTCCATGGTACGCTTCCCGGTACGCGTACCGGGCGCTCCCCGTGAAAATCGAAACATTTTATTTGTCCTACAGGACCCTTTTTTTGCCCCCACATCAAACCTAGGGGGTCAGGGGGGGTGTACCCTGCCCCCTTTTGCTCATTTCCCCCTTTGATTTTTGCCACCTCTTGTGTCTCAATCCTACCGAGACACAAGATGGCGGCCGCTCCGGACTGGTTCGAATGTTTACAGACACCCATGAGCCAATCAGCTTTCCGTGCGCAAGTCGCGAGGCGCGCCCGGTGCGCTCCCTGGTGCGCGTACCGGGGCGCGCCTATAGATATATATATATTTTTTAACCTAAATTACTCAAAATCCACTGGAGCACATATCTTGAGACATAGCAAAGGCACATCGGGCTACCAGTCCCTACAATTTTGCAAAATTTGATGGAAATCCATTCAGCCGTTCGGGCTAAAAGTGAGGTCGACCGCCCTATGGAAATTAACATGGGGAAAACGCGATTTGGGACCCCCCTTTTATCTCGGCCCCCGCTTGACGCATCCCCCCCAAACTTTCAGGGAAGGACCGGAGCTCGACGAGGCCATTTTGAGGAAATTTTTAGGCAGATTTGTCAACCGGCGCCAAAGTTATTCCAAATAGAATTTTGAGATTCAACATTGAAAAAAATCCTAACTATAACTACCTACTGGCGACCGCCAGTAGGTAATATATATATATATATATATATATATATATATATATATATACATATATATACATATATATACATATATATATATATATATATAGCCCTGAGCGAGCATTAAACAAGCCCGCTCAGGCCAATCACGGCCCTGATCTCTTGAGAGCAGCGTCTTGATTGGTGTTTAGGAGCCTGTGTATTGTGTAGGGACTGTGAGAAAGTGGCTCTATATGTTCTGGACCAAAGTAAGGTAAAGTGTGTATAGAGTCCACAATCCCCAGAGGTATAACAGAGGTTAAAGTCAGGTCTGACCTTACTCTCTAAAGTGGTAGCTTGGTCGAGCAGTAAGGCAGTACCAGAGGACAGTGTAAAGCATTTGTTGTACACACTCAGTCAGCAAAAGGTTTCACACACTCAAGAACTGAACTCTAGGCCAATTGTTTTTATATCCAAAGATATAGTTGTTTTATTTTTAGAACCAACAGGTATCAAAATATACTTTTGTCGATATGAGTACTCTCATGTAATTACTTTGCAAGGAGGCAATAAACTTTGTAAACACAATAGGTACAATGGTTGCAGTAGGCAACACAATTATAAACACAATTTAACATTGAGCTCAATGGGTTTTTCTACACAAATGCAGCTGGTTATTATTATTATTAATTGCGTTTTGTTAAGCGCAAACAACCCGGAGGCCTCGTAGCGCTGTATTGTCTGACTGGTGTGGGCTGAAAAGACCAGGTTTAAATAAAGAGAAGAGTTTTCAGTTCCTTCCGGAATTTCAGAAGGTTAGATTCACTGCGAAGGGTAGTAGGCAAGGAATTCCAAGCCTTGGCGGCGTTCCAAGAGAAGGAGCGCCCGCCCCATCTGGTCCGTTTGATTTTGTTCATCGTAGCCAGGAAAGCTGTGCTAGATCGCAGTGATCTATGTGGAAGGTAGGGGGTCGCCAAGGAACTGATCATCAGTGGAGCGGTCTTCCACATAGCCTTGTGCATAATACACATAGATTTAAACAATACTCTGGCCTTAATGGGAAGCCAGTGAAGTTTCTTCAAAGCCGCTGTGCCTGATTCTCGCCGGTTAAGGCCCAGCAGAAGGCGGGCTGCCGCATTTTGAGTAATCTGGAGCTTCCTTATTGTAGAGACAGGAGCCCCAAGGTATAAGGAATTCCCATAGTCTAGGCGAGACAAGATAATGGCTTGCACCATTATTCTGCGAGCTTGAGAGGGAAGGAGTGGCAGCACTTTCCTAAGCATGCGCATAAGGCCGAAGCAGGTGGCGGACAGAATGGTTGCTTGCTGTGTAAAATTTAGATTTGCGTCCAGCCACATGCCCAAGCTCTTTATTTGGGTTCTAGGTTGAGGCGGGTTTCCCATGCATGGGGGCCAGTCCGACAAAGAGCTAGAAATAGTTGAATTGCCCAGAATCATAAGCTCCGTTTTCTCACCGTTGAGCTTCAGGTGCGAAGTGATCATCCACTGATTGATCGCTACCAAACATTTACTAAGGTTGGGGGGGGAGGTATTGGACTGGTTCATAGATACAACCAATTGTGTATCGTCGGCATAGGTCACTATGTCTAGACCGAACAAATACACTATGTCAGCAAGAGGTTGCATATAAATATTAAAAAGGGTGGGGCTCAGAGCGGAGCCCTGAGGCACACCTCGGTCAAGGGGCCAGATTTTTGAGTGAGTGGTGCCCTCTACTACCACAAAGGAACGATTCTCCAGAAAGGACTGAAGCCAGTGTAAGGCTTTCCCTGAGATTCCTATTTGGCGTAGGCGGTGGAGAAGAATGCTGGTGTTAACAGTGTCAAAAGCGGCACTGAGGTCAAGCAACATAACTGCTGTAGTGCCGCCTTGGTCCATCTGTGTCCTTGCCAACTCAGTCACTGTCAGAAGAGCGGCCTCAGTTCCTAACTTGGGACGAAAACCTGCTTGGGAGTCGTGAAGCAGATGATTGTTTTCCAGAAATTGTGTGATGGAGGCATTGATATGTTTCTCTAATAGTTTGCTATCCCAGGGAAGTAATGAAATTGGTCGATAGTTGTCCATGTTGTCTGGGTCCAAGGTGTTTTTTTTTAACAGTGCTCTAACTTGGGCACATTTCCATGCAGAAGGGACTAGACCTGTAGTGATGGAAGAATTTAAGATATTGAGGATGACAGGTCTAATAGTGTCTATAATCTTTGTTAGATGGCAGGGGGGGGCGGGATCAATGGGTGACCCAGATCTGATTTTCCGCATGAGGATGTCCAGCGAGTCCTCTTTGATCAAAGGGAACTCATCTAATTTATGGGGCGTAGTGTGAGATGGGATGGTTCCATCATCATAGGCCAAATTAGGTGGATCAAATGCAGAAGAAATGTTCTGTATTTTCTTATAAAAATATTCAGCCTGATTGTCACATCGAGTCTGAGCTTTGCTAGGGTCAAGGGGAATGGGAGGGGTATCGATAAGGAATTTTGCAATTTTAAAAATTTCTCTAGGTGAGTTGGAGGCAGTGGTAATTTTGTCTTCGAAATAAGAAGATTTTATACATCTAATTTCCGCTTTATATTTTTTAATTGCTTCCTGATGGTTAGTTTCATCTAGATTGTTGCGGGAAACCCTCCATGTTCTTTCCAGTTTCCTACAAACTCTTTTCAATTCCTTGAGTTGGGGGGTGTACCATGGTGAGTCCCTTGATTTAGTCTTCTCTTTAAGGGCTTTCTGGGGTACGACGGAGTCCAGGGCTGTACGCAGCCAATTGGTATAATTATCATAAAGAGACGTGGGGTCAGCCTCAGCTTGGGAGGGAGCAGGGGACAGGGATTTAGTCCACCGGTCAATGGAAAGTTTTGTCCATTCTCTCCCTTGCAAAGTAGTGCGAGGGAGAGTCAGGGCCGAGGTGGCTGGCATCCACTGTATGGGAATCAGATAGTGATCTGTCCATGCGAGGGGCAGAGGGGTCCCAACCTCGAGTCTTTGATCGTTGCTAAATACCCCGTCTAGAAGGTGGCCTTTTTCATGTGTGGGTTTAAAACCCTTCTGTGTAATTTGGAGGGCCGCCAGATTATCTAGCAGAGATCTGGCCACAGAGTTACTTGGGTCATCCAGATGGATGTTAATGTCTCCTAATAGGGAGAAGTGAGATCTTATGACCACTAACTCTGCAACTTTAGATTGGAGTGAGTCGAGAAACTCTCCCATTTGGTTAGGGGGACGATAAATGAGGATACCAGAGAAGGTGGCGGTGGGTGCAAAGTCCAGAGCAAAATGCAATGTTACTTTATAGATTACTTTTGTAACTTCAGGACTGGATCCTATATTCAGTCCTGGGGTCTAAGCTGAAAACAGTTCAGTAAAAACGTTTTAGTTATTGCAATGATTTTTAAAGAATATAAAGGTATTTTAAAAGTTGACACTTAGAAACTTTTCATTGAAAAACTAGCAATGTTATCCAACGGAAGGAAATTCATAGAACAGGTAAAGTAAGTTCTCGTTACTTTTGTAATCCAGTACTGGACTCCTAGGTTCAGCACTGGGGTATCTACCTAAGACAGGTAAGTAATTACGTTTTAGTAGTTGGTACAATTTTTAAGGAATATTTGCAATTTTCAAAAGTAGACAAGAAATTTCATAGAAAAACAGTCAATGGTTTCCTAAGGAAGAAATTTAGATTACTAGCAACCACGGTTGTGATTACTTTTGCAGGTCAAAACTGGGCTACAAGGTACAGTACTGGCTTCTCTCCTGGTCACAGGTGAGTAATTTGAAATTCGTTATTCGGCTGATTATAAATGAATATTTTAACATTTCAAAACTGCACACTTAGAAGATTTTTCGAGTCAAACCAGTCAATGTTATCCTATAGCAGGAAAGTGAGTCATCGGTTTTCAGGTGAGTACTGGACTGGTGAAGTTAAGGTTCTGGGCATGGACTCAGGGGTCCCCCAGGGTCAGGTAGGTACAGTTTGTACACCCTCAGCGGCACAGGGGCAGCCGGTGCAGAGGTAGTTAGGCCCAATGTTATCCAATGAGAGGCAGGGGGCCTTCAGTTGGTGGCTGCTGGCTAGCAGGCCATGCGACTGTGGGATCTGGGTTCCTGGTCACTTGCTCAGGGCAAATGGGGAAGTAGAATAGGGTACAGGTTGCACTGCCAGGGGCACTCGGGCGGCTGGGTGCAGGGTGCTTTTGAGCTGTCGGGCGCTCAATGTTATTCAATGGAGATCTTGAAAAGTGAACAAAGGCTGCAGGCTCGGGGACGGGGGATCTTCTGGAGCAACCAACACTTTGAGGGGTAAGTTGGGATCTTGGAGTATAGGTAGGCACCCAGGAGTTGGGCATAGGGGGCCGTGGGGCGCCGGGTATAGGGGTGTCTTTGAGGTTGGGAAATCTTACCCCCTGCTGGTCGCCGTCGGAGGGGTCCTTTGTCCTGAGACTGCAGGCGTCGTCGGGGTCATCGAGGAGGGTCCTTGGGCACTGGATTCCAAGTCAGAATCGCCCGGGGGACGTCCTCAGGGTCTTGATTCACTCTGGCACAGGCCAGGCTTGGCTGGTGCAGAGTGTGCAGGGTTCGCAGTTCCGGGCTGATGCCAGGGCTTGTTACTTGCTTTGAGCAGTACCATGGCTCGTGGAAGACCCAGGTAGTCAGAGTCACAAGGCAGTCAGGTCCTCGGGAGTTTTTGAGGTTGCTGACCACTGGAGATGCCGGGGTTTAACAGGAGCAGGTTCGAGGGTCGACAGGCCGGTAGGGCTGGGGCCAAATCAGTGGGTGTCCTTCCTCTTTTTAGCAGCTGCACGTCAAGTCTTCGTGTTCCTTGATCTTCTTTCTTGTTTCGTATTCTGGATCTGTGGAAAAAGGTTCAAGGTACCCCTAAATACTGAATTTAGGGGCGTTACCGGTAGGGCAAGGGCAGGGACCAATGGGTCCCTGTCCTGGGATGGGTACACCCCCTAGTCTGCTCCTCTCCTGTGGGAGGGGGGCAGGAGCTAAGCTGTGGTTGGGCAGGTCTCCCCATCTTCAAGATGGCCGGGGCCCGGAGTTGTGCTTCACCTCGCCTCTCCCACCTGAGGGGTGGGGTTGGCACAGGCTGGCACCCCCCCTTTCTGACGTAGGATTTCCCACCAGTCTTCCCGCCAGAGTGGGGGTCAGAACTGGTGGGGGCCAGTTGCTGAGTACAGCAAGTGGTCTGGAAAAGCTCACAAAGGTGGAAGGAATGCCTTTGAAGCTTCCCCTGCCCATCCTGGGGAAGGAGGCTTGGCACCTCGTCCCAGGATGTACATTGTTGCAGGCCCAGGAGAGCGGGAGCTCTCCACCCAGGGGTCCAGCAAGATGTCTGCTGTGTGGTAGCCTAGGCTGCCTCTCAGACAAGACGTGGATTGTAGGTTTAGGTTTCAGGGGGCATCTCTAAGATGCCCTCTGTAGTGAATTTTACATTAAATCCCACACTGGCATCAGTGTGGGTTTAATGAGCTGAGAAGTTTGATATCAAATTTGTCAGCCTTCAGTGTAGCCATTATGGTGCTGTGGAGTTCGTAATGACAACCTCCCAGCACCATATACTCTTAATGGCATCACTGCACATACAGTGTCCAGGAATGGCCCTGGGTGCTGTAAGGGGCACAGGGCTCATGCACCTGTGCCCGCACCACTGGCATAGGGCACCCAGCTAGAGGGGTGGCTGATGTATGCCAGGGCAGGGCGTTTGTGGGCATGGCACACAGGGATGTTTGCCATATCGACTCTTTGTTTAGTTCTGCACCAGGACACTCAGCTTGCAAAGGCAGTGTGAATGTGTCAGGGTACAGGGTCCCTAAGGGTGGCACAAAAGTGCTGCAGCCCTTAGGGGTCTTCTCTGGTCACAATGCCCTGGGTACCTAGGGTACGATTTACTAGGGGCTGACCTGTGGCCAGAGATGCCAATTGGGTTTAGGCTTTAGTACAGTTTTTAGGGAAGGAACACAGGCCTTGGGTACCTAATTGTCAGGGACCCATGGCACACCAAGGAAAAGTGCATCAGGTATCAGGCATAAAGTGGGGGGGGTTATTGCAACAGAAACTCACTTTCTCACAGGGACCCCGAGGAGAATAATTAAAAATTCACAAACAATTGTGACAAGTATTTTCAATTCCATTAATATATCCACAGCATTTGTATCCACAGGGAGCATGGACCACAACAAGGCAGTCACGTTTTTGCGGCGTAACGTGATTTATACGCCTTGTTGTGCTCCGCAAAACCGTTTACGATGGCCCACCTGTGAACAAGGCTACCGATGTAGCTGAAGCGCAACAGGACAAGCAAACTAAGCTGTCATTTTGAGGAATAAAGTGCAAGTTAATTCCTGTGAATCGGGTGTCCGGCGTGCTTCTTCTCTTTGGATTAGATGGTGTTTTAGATGTGACTGGAGGTTGTCCGCCCCCATGCGCCGTGACCGCCTTGTTGTGGTCCATGCCCCCGGCGGACACAAATGTTGTGGATGTTTAATTAAAAGCAGCGGGACCCGCCCGCAGTATTCTGAACAGAAAATGGCAGGGAGTTCCAGCCGAATGTTTTGGAGTATACTGCGGGGCAAAGGATAGTGAGGGACTTTTGTCCTTCATATGCTGATTCCAGGACATACAGGTACAGCATTTAATTGGTGACTAATGACAGCCTTGCAACTATATGAGCATTAATAATCTACCTTGAAAGGACTCAATTATGCCACACTTTTCATTGCAAAGCACCCGTTTATTAGAAAAGTGAAGGGAAAGTGGAGCAGTGATTTTAAAAATGACGAGACTATCTTTCAAGGTGCATGTTGGGATTTGCAGGATGTTAATGACTACGGAGGAATGTTGTAGTCTGACAAGGGCTTATAAATCACGTTGCTACGCCGCAAATCCGTTTACAATGGCTCACCTGTTAACAAGGCTACCGATGTAGCTGAAACGCGTCAGGACAAGCAAACTAGGCTGTCATTTTGCGGAATAAAGTGCAAGCGAATTCCTGTGAATCGGGTGTCCGGCGTGCTTCTTCGCTTTGGATTAGAAGGTGTTTTGGATATATATATATATACAACATCTCAGGGCCATAGTCAATGCTGATCAAAGCTACCCGGTAGCTCGGCATTTTCAGAACGTCCATGATCAGAACCTTAATCATCTGAAGTATTTTGTCATCGATGCTGTCAACCCCAGTAAAAGAGGTGGAGACAATGAAAAACGTCTCAGGCAGCTAGAATCTAAATACATTGTTCTGTTGAATAGTAAGGCCCAGGAGGTTTGAACATGGGGGAAGATCTTCACAATTTCCAATAATAGGATAGGTTTATATGTATTATCAGCTTATAACCCTTGTGGGATCTTGGTGTCAACTAACTTTACCATAATTGTTCTGTGGACTCTTTATTTCAGTATCTTTCTGTATTTTGCATTTGTTCTTATAATTGTACACCCATATTTCAAATTGGTAGAAAGGAAATGGAATGATGTTTTTTAATTCACACAAACCAGATCTATGGTTTTTTCATCACCTTCACTTCACTTTGCCTTAAGGACAACTCAAGGGAACATCTATATGTCCATTTTCGCACTCAGCACTTATGAGCACCGCCACTTTAATTATACAAACATGCTAGCTCAGAATCATGCTGCGTATTATCAATATATTGCACATGGTTTTAATCCTATGAGACCAGTACAATACACATTTTTGTTAGTGGTTATATATTTTATATATATATTGAAGAAGTCCAATATTGTGTGAAAATCTTTCATCCTTGAATATAACAATGTATTTGTACAGTTTATGAAATTTGTTATTAATGGACGTATCAATTGAACACCTCACAAAAAAACAAGAAATGATTGATCTCATATGTATTTTTAATACGTATTTTATATGTATTTTAAATATGGAATTTTTCAATTTATGTGCAATAGAGTGCATTTGAGCACTTCATAGGTATTTTGGGTCAATGTGGTAAAGATATTTTCTCTGTGTTGACCCTCTATTATAAAATACATGCATGTATTTGAGTAACGAACATGTTACAAAATGGCGCCAACACTCAACAACATTATGCATTACCTTTGTAATTGTATAGTCCTATGTTTATGTTGTTGTCCACACTTGAGTTTTGGCGCGACCTATATGTTTTGTATATAATGGCGTTGGCTCATACTCTCCTCATCAGTGAGCAAGGACGTAATGTCCGAAACGCGTCTGATGACTTGCACAACCACGAGAAAATAAAAGCACTTTAATTGAAGACTGGCGTCGGCGTTATCTGTTGTATGCAAACCCGTCAGTGCGAGCAGGCACTCTTATGACGAGTCGGAGACGTATATATATATATATATATGCAAAAACCTCCGTTCTCCTGCCACAATCACCCTTGACTTGATCGCGCTGGAAACAGACACGGACCACAATTTGGATGCTGGTTATTCTCGTTTATTCAGCTGTCGCCATAACGTTTCGGCACAAAGCCTTGATCACATGACATATATATATATATATATCACCTTCGCTTCTTCTCCCACGAGTTCGTAGATAAAGACACGGCACAGCAACAGTTGATCTTCTCACAGTTTTATTTACACACCATGTGCGAAAGAAAGTGCATCAAATAGACGGTCTACGCGTTTCGGCTCCTGCCTTCAACTGGACCATAGAGTCTCTTGGTCTAGACCTTACTTATATACGGTGATATGTGAAAGTACCCTCTTCTATTTCCATAGTCATTTAGACCTCCAACCCTGCATAGTTAACGTATGGCTAGTACATACTCTTAATCCTTTTACCGGGGAGATTACAATTCATGTGAAGTACAATTTAACCCTATATCTCAAATAAAGTAATTACAATCAGATCAAATTCTTCATATATACAGTAATTATTCGTCAGATCATTATCTCAACACGTCCCAGTAAAGTACTACCGTTATACTGTATAAGCAAAATTTAAGACAATTTACGTAAAGTACAGTTTTAACTCTGTGTCTTAAATGAAGTATTTACATTCAAGTTTCTTCTATATACAGTAATAATTGTCCTTCTTTAACTGTCATTTGTTCAACTCATTTCAGTGAAGTACTCACATTAATTTGTAACGAAAACAAGACAAAAAAAAGGGGGGGGGTGGAACGGGGGGGACTTATTATAAGCATATTAACCAAAATAATTGTTGGGCTTCTGTATTTTAGATCACTAATAAAGGGGAATGGTGGTGGCTACTGTATAAAATATGAAGTATAAAGATGGTGAAAGTTTATACTAGGTCAATGTGTAACATATCCATTTACAAAAAGGTCTGCAGCTTGATATTAACAATTGTTTACATTTCTAGTTCATTTATCGCCATTTTAAACCCTTCTATTCCCACTTATAGTACTGGAGATGCCTGTAACTGTGAAGTACTATGTTTGAATAAGTCCTCTTACATTAATGTTCTTTTGATGTTTCTTAATTTGTTATTTTTTGTCTTGTTTATTCCATTGTTTTTTGCTACTATGATCTGATTGCTTTTCATAATATACTGTTTTCATGATTGTGTCGAGTATGTATTTAGTCCAACATCTTATATTCTATGATGTACATTATCACTCAATTCCATGTGCTGTTCCGGATATTGTGAATACTTATATAAAGTCTTACAAATGTACATGTAACTCAGCATCCAAATTATGGCCAAATGGTGCCTCTGTTCCCATGCTCAAAATCATTCTGGATTCCAGACGTCTTAGTTGTACCAATTGATCTCCACCCCGTTCCTGGATTTTACTCATCTTGATCCCGGAATATTTTAGAAGGGCAGGATTGCTCTGATGGTATTGAGCGAAATGTGTGGCCATCGGGTAGCACGGGTCCATGTTTTTTATGGCCCTTAGATGTTGTAGTATCCGCAATTTTAATTTGTTCACTGTGCTCCCGATGTAGTACTTTCCACAAGGACACTGTAGTCTGTAGACCACACATTTTGAGTCACAGGTGATGTGGTCTTGTATTGTTTCCATTCTACCATTTTGTAATCTGTAGTTTTTGATATTCACTCCATGCTCACAGGCTTTACATTTGTGGCATTTCCAGAAGCCTGGTGTTGTAAGCCATGTCTGTTTTTGTTGTTTCTCCTACCGTAGTACCAGGTGACTCTGTCTTAGTATGTCCCTAAGGGAGGAGGTTTTTCGATATGTGATGCTCGAATTCTTCGTCAAGGTTTCTCTTAAGGTGTTATCTTGGCGGAGGACTTGCCAGTGTTTTTGAATGGCTTTCTTGATATTCATACTTTGATTATTGAAGTCCACTATGAGTCTGGTTACTTCGCCCCCTTGACTTTTCTCATGTTCTTGGTTGATTTTTGCTCTCTTGGTTTTTGGAATTAGTAACTCTTCTCTCTTTTTCAGATGCATCCTGTTTTGTGCAGTGGATATCACTTCCACTGGGTATCCTCTTTCTAGGAATCGGGCAATCATTTTTTCTATTTCCTCTGTTAGATCTTCCTGTTCGGAACAGTTCCTTTTTGCTCTTAACATTTGCCCGTAAGGGATACTCCATTTTAGTCTAATGGGGTGTCCACTGTTTGCATGTAGAATGCTATTACATGCAGTTGGCTTCCTATGGATTTTCGAACATAGTTTGTTGTTTTTTACGAAAATTTCCACATCTAGGAAGATCAGAGAATGGGAGCTGATTGTTGATGTGAATTGTAGATTATATTTGTTCTTATTTAGAGATCCGATAAAGTTTTCCAATGAGTTTTGGTCTCCGTCCCATATGACAAACAAGTTGTCTATGAATATAAGGAGGACACGAAAATTCAAGCTGCACAACAGGGACACAGCTCCTTTCAACATCACGGAGTGTCCAGCTAAGGCCTGAAAACCACAAGGTACTATGAACACCCCTGCATCACCTACCTGGAAATGAAGTGCATTCCGGGACTTGGAGTTCGCGAAAATTGCGGGAGCTGTTTGTGGTGAGCAATGACATCATGGGTGGGGCTTACCATGTCCAATCAACATGGGGCAGGACACTATTTAAGTGACTGTTGGGAAAAGCTACCCGAGTATAATTGTTGGGCGCTGACGAAGGCCGTAATGGCCGAAATGCATTCGCCTCTGCACAATTGAATTAAAGTGCTCTCCAGCCGTCCCCCACTGTGGCCTCTGCTTCTTTTTGCTGAAAGGAGGTGCTTGTGACATTTTTACGCGCATGCCAGAGGCGCGTTCCAGGGGCTCCCGCACCTCAAGTCGGCCTGAGTTTTCTTTGGCATCTGCTACGGCAACTACGCTTTCCAAGGGATTGGATTGACTCAGGACCACCTGTCGGGCCCGGAATGAGATGGAGCGGTGTGGAGGTTATTAACCTCTCGTTGGGCGGAAAAGGATTGCCGTTTCTGTCCCCGCTGAAACGATCTCCGGACCTGTGGGTTGGTGCGGTGTGGGGACTAAGGAGGACACGAAAATTCAAGCTGCACAACAGGGACACAGCTCCTTTCAACATCACGGAGTGTCCAGCTAAGGCCTGAAAACCACAAGGTACAATGAACACCCCTGCATCACCTACCTGGAAATGAAGTGCATTCCGGGACTTGGAGTTCGCGAAAATTGCGGGAGCTGTTTGTGGTGAGCAATGACATCATGGGTGGGGCTTACCATGTCCAATCAACATGGGGCAGGACACAATTTAAGTGACTGTTGGGAAAAGCTACCCGAGTATAATTGTTGGGCGCTGACGAAGGCCGTAATGGCCGAAATGCATTCGCCTCTGCACAATTGAATTAAAGTGCTCTCCAGCCGTCCCCCACTGTGGCCTCTGCTTCTTTTTGCTGAAAGGAGGTGCTTGTGACATTTTTACGCGCATGCCAGAGGCGCGTTCCAGGGGCTCCCGCACCTCAAGTCGGCCTGAGTTTTCTTTGGCATCTGCTACGGCAACTACGCTTTCCAAGGGATTGGATTGACTCAGGACCACCTGTCGGGCCCGGAATGAGATGGAGCGGTGTGGAGGTTATTAACCTCTCGTTGGGCGGAAAAGGATTGCCGTTTCTGTCCCCGCTGAAACGATCTCCGGACCTGTGGGTTGGTGCGGTGTGGGGACTAAGGAGGACACGAAAATTCAAGCTGCACAACAGGGACACAGCTCCTTTCAACATCACGGAGTGTCCAGCTAAGGCCTGAAAACCACAAGGTACAATGAACACCCCTGCATCACCTACCTGGAAATGAAGTGCATTCCGGGACTTGGAGTTCGCGAAAATTGCGGGAGCTGTTTGTGGTGAGCAATGACATCATGGGTGGGGCTTACCATGTCCAATCAACATGGGGCAGGACACAATCTAAGTGACTGTTGGGAAAAGCTACCCGAGTATAATTGTTGGGCGCTGACGAAGGCCGTAATGGCCGAAATGCATTCGCCTCTGCACAATTGAATTAAAGTGCTCTCCAGCCGTCCCCCACTGTGGCCTCTGCTTCTTTTTGCTGAAAGGAGGTGCTTGTGACATTTTTACGCGCATGCCAGAGGCGCGTTCCAGGGGCTCCCGCACCTCAAGTCGGCCTGAGTTTTCTTTGGCATCTGCTACGGCAACTACGCTTTCCAAGGGATTGGATTGACTCAGGACCACCTGTCGGGCCCGGAATGAGATGGAGCGGTGTGGAGGTTATTAACCTCTCGTTGGGCGGAAAAGGATTGCCGTTTCTGTCCCCGCTGAAACGATCTCCGGACCTGTGGGTTGGTGCGGTGTGGGGACTAAGGAGGACACGAAAATTCAAGCTGCACAACAGGGACACAGCTCCTTTCAACATCACGGAGTGTCCAGCTAAGGCCTGAAAACCACAAGGTACAATGAACACCCCTGCATCACCTACCTGGAAATGAAGTGCATTCCGGGACTTGGAGTTCGCGAAAATTGCGGGAGCTGTTTGTGGTGAGCAATGACATCATGGGTGGGGCTTACCATGTCCAATCAACATGGGGCAGGACACAATTTAAGTGACTGTTGGGAAAAGCTACCCGAGTATAATTGTTGGGCGCTGACGAAGGCCGTAATGGCCGAAATGCATTCGCCTCTGCACAATTGAATTAAAGTGCTCTCCAGCCGTCCCCCACTGTGGCCTCTGCTTCTTTTTGCTGAAAGGAGGTGCTTGTGACATTTTTACGCGCATGCCAGAGGCGCGTTCCAGGGGCTCCCGCACCTCAAGTCGGCCTGAGTTTTCTTTGGCATCTGCTACGGCAACTACGCTTTCCAAGGGATTGGATTGACTCAGGACCACCTGTCGGGCCCGGAATGAGATGGAGCGGTGTGGAGGTTATTAACCTCTCGTTGGGCGGAAAAGGATTGCCGTTTCTGTCCCCGCTGAAACGATCTCCGGACCTGTGGGTTGGTGCGGTGTGGGGACTAAGGAGGACACGAAAATTCAAGCTGCACAACAGGGACACAGCTCCTTTCAACATCACGGAGTGTCCAGCTAAGGCCTGAAAACCACAAGGTACAATGAACACCCCTGCATCACCTACCTGGAAATGAAGTGCATTCCGGGACTTGGAGTTCGCGAAAATTGCGGGAGCTGTTTGTGGTGAGCAATGACATCATGGGTGGGGCTTACCATGTCCAATCAACATGGGGCAGGACACAATTTAAGTGACTGTTGGGAAAAGCTACCCGAGTATAATTGTTGGGCGCTGACGAAGGCCGTAATGGCCGAAATGCATTCGCCTCTGCACAATTGAATTAAAGTGCTCTCCAGCCGTCCCCCACTGTGGCCTCTGCTTCTTTTTGCTGAAAGGAGGTGCTTGTGACATTTTTACGCGCATGCCAGAGGCGCGTTCCAGGGGCTCCCGCACCTCAAGTCGGCCTGAGTTTTCTTTGGCATCTGCTACGGCAACTACGCTTTCCAAGGGATTGGATTGACTCAGGACCACCTGTCGGGCCCGGAATGAGATGGAGCGGTGTGGAGGTTATTAACCTCTCGTTGGGCGGAAAAGGATTGCCGTTTCTGTCCCCGCTGAAACGATCTCCGGACCTGTGGGTTGGTGCGGTGTGGGGACTAAGGAGGACACGAAAATTCAAGCTGCACAACAGGGACACAGCTCCTTTCAACATCACGGAGTGTCCAGCTAAGGCCTGAAAACCACAAGGTACAATGAACACCCCTGCATCACCTACCTGGAAATGAAGTGCATTCCGGGACTTGGAGTTCGCGAAAATTGCGGGAGCTGTTTGTGGTGAGCAATGACATCATGGGTGGGGCTTACCATGTCCAATCAACATGGGGCAGGACACAATTTAAGTGACTGTTGGGAAAAGCTACCCGAGTATAATTGTTGGGCGCTGACGAAGGCCGTAATGGCCGAAATGCATTCGCCTCTGCACAATTGAATTAAAGTGCTCTCCAGCCGTCCCCCACTGTGGCCTCTGCTTCTTTTTGCTGAAAGGAGGTGCTTGTGATATATATATATATATATATATATATATATATATATATAGTTGCTCCAGCCTCCTAACGAAGAAAGAGAAAGCACTCTCAGGGGCGAATTCAAGTTTTTTATTTAAGAACTCACAGTGTCCAGACGCATTTCGGATGTCGCCTTTATCAATAAAGGTGACTGCCGAAACGCGTCTGGACACTGTGAGTTCTTAAATAAAAAACATGAACTCGCCCCTGAGAGTGCTTTCTCTTTCTTCGTTACGAGGCAAGTTTGGAGCAACCATTTAAGCTAGAGATACCACCCGCGAAAGCACCCGTTCTCGAGTGTGTGAAGCTGGTGTAACCTAGGGAGCATATATATATATCTGCAAAAAAAAATTGTCCTGTGGCAGCGGGAGCACTGTTCAGTTGGTGCCAGCGTTGAGACCAGGACAGTGTCTCAAAATTATTCAATACAAAAAAATGAACACGCTGCACACTTCTTGGATCTTCACGCAGTTATTTATTCAAAGCGTGCCACACTCCTACGCGTTTCGAACCGTAGTTCCTGGTCACGGTAGTAATTGTGAGTAGTCCCTTTTTGATATCTGTATTTATACTGATGCACATCACTCTTATTATCTGGTGCATGCTGGGACTTGGAGTCGTCCCTAGTGTTTAGCTCTAATTGAATCGCGTTTTTGGGGGCCGCGATCACAGGCGGGGTGTGCATTATGTTACTTCACTGAAAGCGTTCCCTGAGGTTGTGGGAAGACATCGCTTTCTGCTCGCTATCGTGCAAAGCACGAGCGGAAAGATCGTGAATCAGTGTACCTGATCCTGGATCATAGTGTGTAACTATTGGACTGTATGTCCTTGGGCAATTACGGGCTGAGTGCCCTACGTCCCCACTGTGTGTCACAGCCCACATTGCGCGATCCAATTTTGCAGCTCTTGTTACACAATTTTATCAAGTTAGGTCTCATATTTGATGCAGTCATCCATCACTCAACCTATTATTATTCAGATTGACAGCGTGTCTTTATAGCATAAACGGCATGTACATTTGATACATTGTCCGGTGTCATAAGTGGACATAAAGTTCTTCGTCCCCATTCAGGCCTGCCGGCTGTTTGGTACGGAATCTTATGATTAGCTTGGATTCTAATCGCCTCCGTTTTTTAGTTCGATTCCCCCTCTTTCGTGCAGTTGTATCTTTGCCAGTCCAAAGTATTTTATGTCCATCCAGGTTTTTGACTCATGATTAGCCATATGTTTCGCAATTGCGTATGATTGATCATCATTTTGGACTGCACGTATGTGTTGTAGGATTCTTGTTTTGAGGGAGCATGTTGTGCTACCAATGTAGGATTTGCCGCAAAAGCATTGTAGCATGTAAACAACAAAAGTTGATTCAAATGTGATGCTTTTTCTTATCATGAAGTTTTTTCCTTCTGGGTCCTTGAGGTTTTTTGTATTCTGACCTATCTTACATGCTTTGCATGTTGTGCATTTGGTGAATCCACGTTTTCTTGTGTCTAACCACGTTTCTGATTTTTTTATTTCAAAATGATATATATATATATATATCACTAGCAACAATCCTCCAAAACACCCGCACCTGGTGAAATGAAGAAGGCGGACCACGAGGAACAAGGCAGAAAGGTATTTTTATTTCACTTCCCCGCTCTGCTGCGACGCGTTTCGAGCACAGCCGTGCTCTTGCTCACACAGAGATTTTGGCAGCGTAATGTTACTTTTAAATCTACACAGACTGCCCGCCCCTGGTGCACATAATCACGTGATTCACTATTGCATAGACATGAAAAACATACTCATGTAACATGCGCTTTGCCTCTTGTTGATCAGTGCATTGAATCTTCCCATTTCAAGATTTCCTAATAAACATACAATTATGTACAGATGTAAAACATCAACTCTCCTAATCGGCTTGAATGCCTAAGTGTAACCACACCCCTCCAATATTTTGTTGTGCAAAATTATAATATATATATATATATATATATATATATATGCAACAAAGTGTAGTCTTCAACATCTCCGCTCTCGCGAATTAAACAGACCACGCAACTCCAACGTGAAATTCGGCATGTAGATTTATTTCAGTAGAGCCACCAGATCCGATGCGTTTCGGGCATCCGCCCTTGCTCACAGATCGTCAGACAATTCAGTCTCCACAACTTAAATACATTTTTTTCCCGGTATTATTACGCATTTTTTCAAACACCCCGCGTGATCATGGAAATGGAGGACACACTAAAATATATAGGCATAGCGGTCTGTTTCTACATTCATAAACCCTCCGATAGTATATTCAAGGTTCATAATTGTGAATAAAACTTTATGCACAATGCAAACGGTTCAAAAATAATAATGAAAACCACAGAATACAATGACATAAAATACATTATACATTGTATAAAAAACTGTGTCCACGGTGTCTAAACAATTTTAAAATGATCTCAAGCCCGATAAAATTGGCTGAAAATGACTGGAGTGTCTGCATAAATGCAATGGCCTTTCTAAAAGCAAATATATAAAAACATAATCATAGTTTTTATAAAACAGTATATGTGCAACATGTCGCATACAAAGGTATGTGCAAATAGGCAGTTTGCGTGAATGTGCAAATCTTAGCAATAAAGTGCTATTATTGATGTGCAAAATATGCAATACATGTAAACAATAAGTCTCTGTGCAAGATAACGCAATAGTAAACTTATATACTCATGTTATTGTAAAAACAATTACGTAAACTCTGTAATCTGTCTGCATAAATGCGGAGGCTGATAGAATCAGTCATACGGGAAATGCAAAACCATAGAATATAGGCATATGAGATCAATTAAATGGGAAAATAATAGAAAACCATCTTTGTACTTAATCCATGAACACAAGCTAAATACATATCCAAAATAGAATGTGTAATGAGTGGGAACCTCACAATTGATACAAAGAAAATTGAAATAGAGGGTTAACCTAAAATAAGGGAGAAGTATACAAACAACTAATTTCGCCCTATTGTTTAAGTCCTCGATATAAAGTGCCCAAGAAATTTTTTTGATAGCTACTAATAAAAAGTGACAAAAAAAATGTGAACAAAGTATTATTATGTGATATTAAGAGAAAAAGGAAAATCTTTCTTTCAGAAACTCATGAGTAAGAGAGACAAGCAAACGGGAAACTCATATCAAAAAAACACCAAAAGGCAGTACAATAATTCATAAGAAAACATGAAGATCCTTGGTAGTATTTAAACCATTAGGGAATCGACTGTCTAATTCTAAAATGAGTTGTGATTCAAGTCTTCTAAGCATTTTATCCCTGTCACCGCCCATGCGTGGTTTAGGTACTGAGTCGATGACATAGTAGCTCAGGCACTGTAGATTATTGTTGTGGATAGCTTTGAAGTGCCTAGCTACGGGATACGCACCAACATTATTAACAATGGCACGCAAATGCTGAAGAATCCTGACATGCACCTGTAGCCTCGTACTACCAACATACCTTAGGCCACAGGTGCATATCAGGACATAGACTGCGAATTCCGTCTTGCAGTTATATGACCCCTTAATGTTGGTCATATTGGGGTTGAACGGAGTGGAATATTTAGTAGTGTTCACCCCAAATTTACAAGCTCTGCAGCTAAAGCAACGTGTAAATCCCGGCCGGGACGTTAACCAATTATCTTTGTTGCTCAGCTCCAGAAATTCCCTGCTTATCTGGGTTCTAAGACAGGGTCCCTTTCTGTAAGTAATGGTAGGACCATCAGGTAATCTGGGCGACAAAACCAGATCTGTCTTCAAAATAGGCCATCTCTGCTTAATAATAGACCTGATTTTTCTTTCCTATCTATTAAAAGTCATGATCAATCTAGGGGTTGAATCATTAGAGTTGGAAACAGAATCAATATTGGTAATATCTTTAGAGGCCAAAAGTGACTCACGGGTTCTAGCCTTGGTCTTTTGGACTGCTTGTTTCAAAACGGACTTGTTGTAACTATATATATATATATATATATATACAGATATATATATATGTATATATATATACACACACACATATATATATATACACACACATATATATATATATATGTATATATATATATATATATATATATATATATATATATATATATACTAGCAGCCCGTCCCGACCTTGTCCGGGAGCAATCAGGCTTCAGGGCCCCCGCCCGTCCCGGCCCCCGCCCGCCCCGACATTTTCCGTGGGTCCCCTGGAGTAGCAGCCCGTCCCGACCTTGGCTTCAGGGCCCCCGTCCGCCCTGACATTGTCCGTGGGTCCCCGGAGCCTTACCTCATCCGCCGCACCTTCCCGCGCTCCTGAGTTCACCGGTCCGCCACTCCTCGCCGCTCCTCCCCTCTCCTCCCCGCCTGTCCGCCGCTCCTCCCAGCCTGTCCGCCGCTCCTCACCGCTTCTCCCCGCCTGTCCGACGCTCCTCCCCGCGCTCATGTCCGCCGCTCTTCCTCGCGCTCCTGGATGTTGCTCCTCCCCGCGCTCCGGATGTCAGCACGCACGTCGCGGCAGGCGCTACTTCCATGAGACTAGTTTTTCTTTCTCATAAATTTTTTAAATAACGTATATTTTTTCCATTTATATAGCCTATGTCCATTTGCACACCCTGCCAATTTCAACGAAGTATCGGGTGTGTGGATTGGCGCTGTGGTTCCCGAGTTTATCCCGCCTCAAAGGTTCAAAGTTCTTCCTTTATAATAGTAGTATAGATGTATAGCATGGGGATAGAATGTTGGATCATAATTTGCTGTGCTTCACTGCTGATCGTACTGTAGTACTATGTGGAACGAGGTTGCTAATAACGAAGAATACTTACACAGTTTATTTGCCTTCACTTTAAGGATTTGGCGTTATAGCGAGAGCTCCAGACTTTAGAATCAGGAAACCAGCTTCTTAGTCTTGGCGTCGGGGATAAACAGCATGTGATTCCATCCATGTCCATTGATCTCCCTGTGCCTAAAATAATAGATATATATATGATTGTTACAATGTGTAAAATTACTGGTTCTCGTGCAACGCTCTGCAATACCATCGGCTAGAGTTCGCATTACTGAAACTGTCCCAAAAATATACAAAAACGCAAATATAGTGGCATTTATCGATAACTGACAGGAAAATTGGCGTGGTGCTAACTGTTCAGCGAGGTTAATCCGGCTCTAAAGGGGCGAGGCTACATTCCTTGTAAATCAGAAAGAAAGCGTTCAAAATTGTTCGTTTCCATACTAACACAATGTATTACAAGTAAACGTACTAAGTTACATAGTTGCACAAATTCCTGGTTACACCAGGCTGCGAAAACGTGAGGAGGAAATGAATTAGCTGTGGCCATGTCAAGGCCAGGCATTAAGTCACCGTCGAAGGCTGTCCTTACGATCTTGTGAAGGGTCACCGAATTAAAAATAGTTCAAGCAACAAAGGTTAAGCCTGGCCCCACCACGGCTGCCGTCAGAGCGCGACGCCTTCCCCCCCTCCCACCCCCCCTGTTTTTTTAACACTAGACCGCGAGTTATGCTAATGGTCGTTTCATCCATGAGGCATATTGTGGCAGATCTAAAGTCTTTCCTGCACTGCCAGTTGGTTCCTCATCTGGATCATTTTATGTTTTTATAATACATATGAGAATATTGTTGAGCTCACATACACCAAAGATGGCTGAACTTTATACACGGTCTAGCGTTCGAGGCCCTCTAAGACTCCCACGGCAGCAGTTGGTGAAGTTGCGGTTGGAGGGGGCGTGTCCTCTCGCTAGGCTCTGCCTCTGGCGCAGGCAGGCAGACTCTTGGCAGGAGGAGACAGCAGCCGCAGCGCAGCCCGCCTGTGAGTCAGCCCGGATCGGCTGCCCTCCCCCACCTTTGTGTCTGGCGCTGACCCGGGCGTAGACTGTGGTCGAGGTGCAGTAACAACGCACGGGGCCCGAAAGGGCAGCGGACGACTCCAGCCCATGGATTAAAAAATACAGGACCACGCACGATCACCCTCTTCGCCGCAGAGGAAACTTCATCGCCGCGGCACAGCCTGCCCTGTCCGGATATGGGTGTTGGAGCCTGGAGCCACCATCGTGGACATATCATTTAATTTATTTGGGTGTTATTGGCAAAGGGGCGCATAACCCCCGGCTGTTCGTGAATATATTTTAGGATTTATTGTATTTATTGTAAATATTTAGAGTTTTCCTTTTATTTTTTTTAACACATTATTTTGATTGCGACCCCACGTATGCAGCCGGAGTGACAAACTCCCCCATTGGAATTTTATCGCACGTTCCTGATTTCCCTGCGTTTGGAAGATAGACTGCTGTGTTTGAGGATGTCTTTTGCTTTATCTCCGTGATTTATTTACTACATAGTCTTATTTTTTGGATATGCGAACATTAACATTTACTTTTCGTCACTTTGAAACCAAAGCTCCCTTTAATCGTTTGGAATATTGGCTTTTTTGGGGGCTATGTGCCATCCGCCAGCTAGCTGCTTTTTCGACATCGTGAAATTGCGTGGAAAATAAGACACGGTGATATTTCTGCTCTGGTCCCGGATTCTGATAGCCATTGCTCCCTGACGGCATCAGGGTGTGCCTGCGCCCACAGGATGCCCGCTACCCGCAAACGGAGCTCTGTCGGAGCAGGATCAAGCACCACAGGGTTTTAAAGGTTCAAGGCCGTTGCTTTCCACAGGGTCTCGGATATGCCTCCTCTGCAGCCTCCTCCGTTCGGACTGTTCCTGACCACCCTGGCCCTGTTCAGCACTGCGGCTGGTAAGTGCCCCTTGCAACAATGCGACAATTAATCCCTAGCCGTTCTCTTCCCATGCACTGTCCCCCAAGCATCTGCGCTGTAATCTCACACCAACCTCTGGCTAACTTCCCATAGCCACTGGACCTCAGTAGCCCTTTCTCCCGCCGGCTTCCAATTGGCCTCCAATGTGTTCCAAGATCGCATTAGGAGCAGGGTAACTAGACCAAAGCAGGATCTCGTGTGTGTAGGGAATAGCTTTGGGGAAACGTAGATCCTGTGCGGACTACAAAATCATAATGTATTTCTCTCACGATTCTGTGAGCTAGGCACCGCCCTTACTAGGCCTGTCACTAGCCAGCCACAACTGGATGGACTGTTGACCACCCTTAAGGGGGATGCTTTTTGGATGTCGGGGGGGGGGGGGGGGGGCTACAAGCATGAGTACTGTGACTGTAATGCCACAGACGAGTTGATGGCCACTGTGGTTGGTATTAGGGAGAATCCTCGATGGTCAAGATTGCTACATGCCTCTGTAGATTCACAAGCTTAGATCCCAAGCTCTCTGTGCCACCATGGCCTCAAGATGTGCCGTCTTGAAGGCCGAGACGCTTTCTTTTTTGGCTTACACGCCTCCAGCCCACCTTTTAGACGGGTCCTGGAGCGATGTACACGCCTGCACCGATGTATCCTGTACCTCTTAACGCATGGACACGCTGCGCAGTTGCCCGGGGGCCCCACGAGCATAGGGACCCCATGCAGACCTGATTTTAACACTAATTATCCGTTAAACACGTTTATTCCTATGGGTGATTGTGTAAGCAGGGCCCAGTACACTCCTTAGCCGGGGGGGGGGGGGGGGGGGGGGGGGGGGGGGGGGCTATAATGCAGTTAAGACGGCCCTGTTTAAGTCATGATAGTTGAGCTAGTAACAAGGCGACTATGTAAGAACATTTACAGTGGGGTACTAAGGATATGTATCCGTGGCCTTGATAGAGGATTGTGAGAGGTGTAGCCTTCGGCGGGGCAAACAATACAACTTGTGTGGCCTTCTATACACGTCCAAATTTAAACACGAGTTCAAATATCCGTGGATATGGAGTGGTGTGGAGGAACATCATTTTTTTCATGATGTTGTAGCTGACATCTGTAGGTGCATTTAAATCCCACAACTAAAATTGAAATAGGTGGAGTATTCCCGAACAGCGTTGCTAGTAGGTTAAAGGAAAACCTCTCCAGTGTGTTTGGTGAGCACTACCCAGTGAACACGGGGGTGTATTGATATTTCTCGCTTGCGATGGTAGACATCCCGGTGTGATATATATAATTTTATTTTTTAATTCACCGTCCTGAAGAGTTTGTGTGTTACTAGTGTGTAGCATAAAAGTTTCTACTTGCTTACTAGTGCATAGCAGACAATGTTTATACTTGCGAAGTCAATTGGCCCATGTGGTGCAGCGAAACGTAGCTCAAACACTTTAGTCTTCCGCTGTACCACATGGCCTACTAATCCTTGAGTCAAATTACTGCTCCTGTTTTCTGTTGATAACTGGTCATTAAGAAAAGTTTGTTTTATTTTTGTAATACACACCAAATTGTCAGACTTGTCCTTTTCCCGCCTCATTCACCATTTAACCCCTTTGTTAATAGTTATGCCACTACTCCTGTCCTCCCTAACCTATGCATATAGTATAGACCACCAGGTAGGTGATTTTGTGTCCGTGATTACCACGCAGGTATAAACGACCGTGTCGGTGTCTGGCATGAGATAGGAGAGTGTCTAAGGGTGCTGGACAAGATAAAACTCATAATCTTGCCTAGGCGTGGACGGGTTGAGGGTGGAGAGGCACGGTTAATGCTGAGGAAGACGCACACATAGGCTTTCGCAGTATTCGAGTTTGCTTAATTTAAAAGTGCACACGATATTTTCTGTCTCGAATGACAGGTTGCTACCGTCTTATACCGACGCAGGCAAAATCAAAACAATGGAATGGAAACCTGCGGAATCGACTGATTCAAGAATTTGAGTCCATCCCTTTTACTAAATCATCTGTACTTAGACCAATTATACCATATTTAAGAAAGTAATACAAAGTGTCCTTTTAATTAATGGTAGGACTCATCGCAGTGTCGGATCCACCAACAACAGATGTGACACTTCATTCTAAAGTTTTATTATTTGCAGAACTCTAGAAAGTGCATTTTATGGTTTTGATTTGGAAAGATTATATACTATATTGATGAATTTCGAAAAGTACATGTAAGCATATAAAATCCATATGTGCCCTATTACAATGTTACCTTTTAGAAAAAACAAAACGAATTTGTTTTAATTGCAAACGTCTATATAAAGTGGTCTAGGAAAATTACATTGCATATTAATCTGGCTACACCAGAAGCTGCTATCTGTTAAACCGATTATTTGGTTTAAGAGAACTTTGCGCATACTTGGCTCGCCTGTGATGCAAAAAACCCTCCATTGTCAAGCAAAGCATGACAGGCTGCAGTGAAACGTGTATTTCAATAATTAATGTCTACCCCTGCCTTTCAGTAATTACACAGGAAGGGTGTCATTATAGTCATAGACACAACAAGTGCAAGGTGGCTGCAGGGGGAGGGGTGGAGTAGTTTGGGAGTGGAACTGTAGGATCTAGTCAATACATTAGATATGCAGTGCAAATGTAGCACACAACACTTTATTGTTTAAACGCTAACTCAGTGAAATACGTCTGTGTTGTCTGCATCCACACCACTTCAAGGAAAACCCGTGCTCTTTCTGTGTTGGGTATAAATTTGTGAAACTTCAGCAAGATATTTTGATTCTGGATGTTGCTTTGCTAGCCGAATGATGTTTTTTTAACTGAATAATTTGTGCACATTTATTATCATTCTTGTTGAAGTGATGAGCAGACATAGCGCATGTTTGTGTTGCTTTAAAGTCTGAACAGCTAAAACAATGGATCTGTTGTTTAAAATTCAGTTATAGTATGTAGGAGTTAAAGGAAATGCCCCCTAACAATCCTCCAATTTTAGAGACTCCTTATTTGATGACTTTAAATTAGCATTGGGTTTCGAAATCTATTAAGAAACAGAATCCTCCTTTCTAGTAGTTATATTTGCTGAATTTTTGTCTTGACTTGTTGAGGTATACTCTTGCCATTCAGTTACGTTCCTGAATCACTATAAATTTGTATTATGCAGGAAAACTTTGATACTCAAAAGTAATTGAAGAGTTATGACAAATCTCATCTCGTATCACATCGGAAGTGTCTCCAGGATTGACTACTTAATTACAGCCGTCACTCTAACCTATAACATCCTAGTAGTGGACATTGATCCTATTGTCCTAAGTGCAGACAGCAGTGTGTTTGGCAGTTGACATTGATTGTCACAAATTTAGAATTCGAGATTCATTTCTTTCAGTATTATCAGATGGTTTGTCTAAGATTGTTCCCAAGAAAAGGACACCACAGGGCACAAAAAGTGAATTTTTTCCAGTGCTGCTTCAAGGGCCAAGTTGTGGTATTTGTTACAAGCAAATTTAAAACTGGAAACATCATGGTGTTGCCTTAAATGTGGTGACCTACATGAAGTGATTTCTGGACCATCACACTAGGGTGGCCCGCTTATTTGCATGGATTTTATCAGTATGCTAGCAGATCATCAGTTAAAAGTGTGTGTATGTATGCATTTAATGTATAATTACTATGGGATGGGCGTGTCAATGCTAAGGGCCTTTCTCGTCTTAAATACTAGCCTTATTGGAAAGTTGACAAGGAACAGGTTTTTTTTGCATTGTCTTTGTGCTCAAGTGTGCTGTTGATGGGTAAAGAGCTATGGTGTTCTCCTTATCCGTAATGTTTTTAATTCTTCTCTGAGTGAACTTTCTGTGTACCTTTGTATTTCATAATGATGTTTAAACGCTGACATATTGGATTTTCTGCGGCTGCTTAGCAGTCCTTGCAGTAAGTACACTGAATACATTTCATCACTGACCTTTTTTTTTTTTTGGGATTACAGAATCTCCACATCTCCCCTTGAAATCAATCAATCAATCAGTGACACTTATAAAGCGCGCTACATACCCGTGGGGTCTCAAGGCGCTGGGGGGGGGGGAGCCGCTACTGCTCGAACAGCCAGGTCTTCAGCTTCTTCCTGAAGGAGAGGTGGTCTTGGGTCAGGCGCAGGTCGGTCGGGAGGGAGTTCCAGGTCTTGGCGGCCAGGTGGGAGAAGGACCTTCCTCCTGTAGTCGCTCTTCGGATGCGGGGGACGGCGGCGAGGGCGTGGTTGGCTGATCGGAGGTGGCGTTTGGGAGCGTAGAAGTTGACTCGGCTGTTGAGGTAGCTCGGGCCTTGGTCGTGTAGGGCTTTGTGTGCGTGGGTGAGGAGGCGGAAGGTGATTCTTTTGTTGACGGGGAGCCAGTGAAGGTCTCGCAGATGTCCGGAGATGTGGCTGGTTCGTGGGATGTCGAGGATGAGTCTGGCTGAGGCGTTCTGGATCCGCTGGAGTCTCTTCTGGAGCTTGGCGGTGGTCCCGGCGTAGAGGGCGTTGCCGTAGTCCAGTCGGCTGGTGACGAGGGCCTGGGTGACGGTCTTCCTGGTCTCGGTGGGGATCCACCAGAAGATCTTCCGTAGCATGCGTAGGATGTTGAAGCATGCCGAGGAGACGTTGTTGACTTGCCTGGTCATGGAGAGGGAGGAGTCCAGGATGAAGCCCAGGTTGCGTGCATGGTCTGTCGGTTTGGGTGCGGTGCCCAGGGCGGGAGGCCACCAGGAGTCGTCCCAGGCGGAGGGAGAGGAGCCCAGGATGAGGACCTCCGTCTTGTCCGAGTTCAGTTTCAGGCGGCTGGTCGTCATCCACTCGGCTACCTCTTTCATCCCTTCGTGCAGGTTGGCTCTGGCGGCGGCGGGGTCGTTGGTCAGGGAGAGGATCAGCTGGGTGTCGTCGGCGTAGGAGATTATGCTGAGGTTGTGTTTGCGTACGATGGCCGCGAGGGGGCTCATGTAGACGTTGAAGAGGGTGGGGCTCAGAGATGATCCTTGGGGGACGCCGCAGATGACTTCGGTGGCCTCTGACTTGTACGGTGGTAGGCGGACTCTCTGTGTTCTCCCGTCGAGGAAGGAGGTGATCCACTCCAGCGCCTTGTCCTGGATTCCGACGTTGCTGAGGCGCCGTACTAGGGTGCGGTGGCAGACCGTGTCGAATGCCGCAGAGAGGTCTAGGAGGATGAGGGCCGCTGTTTCTCCATTGTCCATCAGGGCTCGGATGTCGTCGGTGGCGGCGATGAGGGCGGTCTCGGTGCTGTGGTTGGCTCGGAAGCCGGACTGTGAGGGGTCGAGGGATCCGTTCGTCTCGAGGAAAGCGGCCATCTGCTTGTTGACGGTCTTCTCGATGACTTTGGCTGGAAACGGGAGGAGCGAGATGGGGCGGTAATTCTTGAGGTCGGTGGGGTCCGCTGTTGGTTTCTTGAGTAGGGCGCTGAGTTCGGCGTGTTTCCAGCTCTCGGGGAAGATGGTGGTGTCGAGGGATGTGTTGATGATGTCTCGCAGGTGGGGTGCGATGACAGCGTCGGCTTTGTTGAAGACGTGGTGAGGGCAGGGGTCGGTCGGTGATCCGGAGTGGATGGAGTTCATCGTGCGGATGGTGTCTTCGGTGCTGATCGGGGTCCAGGCGCGGAGGGTGGTGGTGGGGGGTGGTTGTTCGGTCATGGTGTGCGTTGGTTGGTTGTTGAAGCTGTTGTGTATGTCCGCGATCTTGTTGTGGAAGTATGAAGCCAGGGAGTTGCAGAGGTCTTGCGATGGGGTGATGTCGTTGTTTCCTGCGCTGCACGATAGGTTTTAGATCTGATTTATCTCAGTGCTGACACCTCCGTACATACATGCTACCAAAACATCACTCTCTCTGTAAAGTGGAAAACTACCTTTTACATTTCTTATTTTAAGAGGCTTTAATTAATTTTAAGTAGTATTAAAAACGAATTTGGACACTCAAAATGTTTTTTGGTTCCCTCTATTTTTTTTCAGGTTCTTCTTGTATGTATTACTACAAGTTAACCACATCAGGTTTGGATCCCATTTCTGAACATCACATGCCTCACCCTACGCCTCGATGTAGTTCAAACTCCAACCCTCACCGTTTTTTTTAAAACTGTGCATGCTAAAAGGGCAACAGGAACCTAATATGAATCGCAGCACATTATGGCCTTTTAAGTGTTATAAAGCACTACATTAATTGTTGAAAACCAGTATAATGTATTATTTTGAAACAATTAAAACACACTTCGTTCTTACGCCTAGGAATATAGTATTTTGCTGGCTGTATTGATTTGCTGTAAATAATTGGTACACCTATGCAACAGGGTTCTCATGCTTTCTATTGTTTGTCTTTTTAAAAGTATATTTTAATGATAATATGAGTAAAATCAGAGAAAACAAGGATTCACAAAGCCAATAGGTCATGACAATTCAATAGCTATTGGAGCTGTCAATGTCGTTTAGCCATGTTTAGTAACACAGCTGCTGTTCAGCATGGCTGAAAGTCATGGAAAAAAGCGCTGTGACGCTGGCAGGAGGGGCGGTTTAAGGTAAGCAACACAGGGGTTTGGTGTGGTAGGTACTCTAGCTCGCATCATAAAGTACGTGCTGTCCTTGCATACTCCCTTTTCATCACATAGTTGCTTTATTTTTGCAAAGCAGCCGGTCGTAACACGGTTTAAAATGACACAAGCCTCGGTATTGCTGCAAAAAACACAAGTACGTGGCTGGGTTATCTTAACGTCAGTACATATGCTAATGGGAAAAGTGTAAACGTACAAAAAACTGGGAGTGTCGCAACTGAAGATGGCGTTGTTCTTTTTGACGAAGTATGGGTAGGGACCAGGCGCCCAACACCCATTGGGCTCACAGGGCTTCAGCCCCCCCCCCCCCCCCGCTCCCCCCCGTCTTGTGTGTCAGCCCGGGCTGACACAGCTTCGCGGGCTGGCAAGCATCTAATTGCAGCCGCACCCGAGTACTTAATAGGTCTTTTAACGACCATTTACTTGTAAATTAGGCTTTTGTTGTGTTTTCACCCCTTCTTACAGTCACTCTGTCTATGGTTGGAAGAATTAGCCCCTCCCAGGAAATATTTTTCACCCCTCCCCCGAAATTTAGCTCTAGTTGTTTGCCTGGTAGGGACCATTACGTGGTAAGTGTCTCAGTCCATACATGAGAGCGTTCATGTGAACCTAGTGGTGCCACTCTTTTTATGCTCTCTCTTCCAAGTTCAGCTTGATGTTTTTTGACTCCTGTGAGCTAACCATCCAAAGCCAGTTGCTCTTCAGGTTTGTACTGGGTTACCTATTGAGTGAGGAAATAGCCCGGGGTGTTTGAGCCAACAATCAGATTTTCGCCACACAGTGAGACTCTCAGGCTCAGGTGAGCTCCCATGGGCGGTGGGAACTGTGAGCTAGGAAACAACCCCAGCGGGAAACACGCGGCCATGGTTTGACAAGAGAGAAGCTGTACTTGTCATGGTCACTGGGCCACGGTAGCGATAGAAACAGAACAAAGCAATCGCATAAACTAGCTTCAAGCTGGGACAGGAGCAACTGAAAACACAAGCAATCGTATATAGTGCTTGAACACAAATAAAAAAATAGTTCCAACAATGGAGACAGTGGATTGACAAAAGTACTTGGTCTATGATCCAGGGGACGGCCTAACGCAAGAAGAAGCATGACACATGCATGACATGTTAAACGGGAATGAAGGTCATAAGAGCGACACTGAATCTAATAAATGGTAATCTAGAGGCGGGCTGTAAGCCCACTGAATATAAACAATGTTTTGAAGAGACAGCGCATGCGCTGTCTAGCCAAGACTTAATAGCTAGCTGCAGATGCCTGGCAGTGCAGGCCTGGGAGTGAGCTCATGGCATTGCATCACCTCTGCATCATTGTGGATAGTTATAATGTGGCACAGACAGATTGGCTATATCAGACACCAGAAAAATCCATGTAAGCAATGCACTGTTATCTCTCAGAATGATATTGCAAATCTGAATGGTGCCATTCTGTTTTTCAAATGGGCAGATGAATAGCACCAAAACTCAAACTCTCTCTATTTTGTTGTTGCTTTGTTTGTGAGTGTATGCCTGGAGAACCTCAACATTTGATGTAGTAATACCAATTTTGTTTCTTGGGTCACTTGAGCCAAGAACAATATATTCAATCTTCCGCGTTAACAAGAGTGCCTTTCTCAGGGAAGAAAAAATATTCTCTACCCCACTTATAATTTTCAAACTTTATTGTACTTTGTTGTTCATTTTTAAATTTGTTTTCACCTATTGGCAGTATCGATTCTGCAGTTCACTGTCTTTTCAAGTCTTGCCTGAGACGGCTTATGCGCTGTTACTTGCAGGACATTTTGTTAGCTTACAGCGGGGTTCATAGCCAGCTCGTTGCTTACCATTGATTGACTTCATTGACAGTCCCATTTCCATAGCCTAGGCGAGACCTATTGGGTTTGTCAATGCTTGTGTTGTCTGTATTTGGAAAATATATAGTAAACAAATCTGCGCTGATAACTAAAAGTCTGTTAATAACCAGACCTTCTCTTGATCTCGGACAGATATGGCTCCAAAAAACCATCTAGTCCATGACACTGCTGAGGAAACCGCTTTAAGGATGAGCGGCCCTTTTGGAGCCCTCCTCGCTCTGCTGGATGTTGGTTCCTTCTTGTGTACTGTTTACGTGCTTCTTCTCTTCTAAACCTTGATTTATTGTGACACGTGAGGGCAGGAATCTTCAATGGCATTCTTTTTCCTGCTACTTCAGCCTATGATTGGCTTTCATGTTTGTTTTATAGTTGGAATTGTTTCCCTCTACTTTGTTTTATCTGTGTCTTTACTTTCTTTCTTTTTTCTTTTTTGAAAAACCTTTATTGTGCATCAATAGCATACATATACGGGCCTACAACCACCCTGGCCGGCCTCGAAAGCAATTTTTAGCACATCCGTCAATAATAAAGCAACTCAGCAGTCCCTCCAGTACGAAATACGACAGTTTTTCCAAAATAGTACTTCAGTTTAACGTGACCATTGAGTTACAGGATTCGATAAGGTTAAGTTTAATATTATGAAATAAAAAGGATCAGATGCAGTACAATCAACCGAGGACATAGAGTGGGCAATGCACGCAACAGAGTATCAACAGAACAGATAATCATAATTGAGGTATCGGTGCTGAAGTATACTTATCAGGATGAAAGAGCACGTATTCACATTTCGCTACAGTCATCGCCCACCCCATGAACGTGAGGCTACCGTAGTAATGATTACAAAAAACACAAAGAGCTAAAACGGCAAAAGGCGCGATGTCTAACCGTCATGCTGACCCAGAAAAGGAAAGAAAAGATAGAGAAGACAAAGAAAAGGAGAAGAGAAGAAACAAAAAAGAGGCCCATAGAAACTGAGAAAGGACAAAACAAAAAACCCCTCCCCCAACATCCCACCCTGCACCTTTCAGAGGCTACGGCCTACCCCCCCCAGCAGCGTGCCTGTCGCCCATGAAGAGTACCCGAAATGTAGTCACAGAAAAGAGAAAGGAAAAAAAGGAAATTTTTATTTTTATAAAAACTGGGGGAGGGCCATCCATACGGGCTCCCGGCCACCCCCTCCCGCAAAATACACTCCTCCCCAAGATACATAATCCACAACAGTAATCGATCAAGTCAATCAGTAATGGGGAGAATTAGCAACATATTGCACAAATAAGCGTATCAGAATAACGCAGGCGTCACCCCCGCCAGCCACCTAATTGGCAACATTTAAGGGATACATCTTATCCTTGGCCAGTCCTTGCAAGTCCCCGAAAGCATGTCTGCTGATTGATTCCAGCATCAGCCAATATAAGGAAACAAAGTGCCCAAGCAAGGCCGGAGAGCAACATGAGTATACAAGATGGACGTCGCTGGCCACCAACAGTCATCGGCCCATACGGCCATCTTCCCCAATACAGTCCCAGGACACGTACGTACTCCACATCAGGGATGCGAGGACAAAGACGGAAGAAGCAGGCATAGGGGCCAGCCGTCGCTGTGACAAAGCATAGGACGTCGGTAGTGGAGCAGAGTACGAAGCCGCTATCATCTGCTGTGAAAGGAAACTATCAGAATAGTCCAAAGCCACGGATTGCTGCCCACAATTCACAGCATAGTTCAATATCACCCGTACCCCTCCACATACAAGGGCGGCCACAGCACCACCCTCGGAGACAGTTTGGGGCAGATCCTCGTGCACCAGGGGGTCGTCCGACCGTAGGTGCCCTAGCATGAGCGTGACACCATCCAGCTTCCTCCCCCAGCTCACGGGAACTGTGTTTCCAGACAGATCGAAAGTCACCAATAGCAGCAAGGATGTCACCGCAGAACAGCGTAGCCCTTTTCTCACATACCGCAGCGCCACTTGACTGTACACACTCCCCCTCTTGCTGTACCCCGGTAGCCAGGATGGCATTCTCCATCTCATCCAGGCGGCATTCTGGCGTTTCCATCGCAAATGGGGACTGGGAGTTGGTCAAAGGCGAGTCCAGCTCGATGCGACCACTATCCGATTCGCGGAGACAGTGTAGGCAGACCCCCAAGAAACGGTATCCTGCAGCGGTCATCTTCGCTCCGATTCAGCGCCAACCGAAAATGCGGGAGCGGCCCGCGAAAACCGGGCCGAATCCTAAACAGCGTCGGAGCAGCTACCATCTGCGCTCTGCATATTTATAAAGCTTTCACCAGGCCATCGCTTCGGGGGTGCTCCACGGCCGCGTTGCTTGTCAATCAGGACGTCTGTGGTAAAAATCCGACCGATGGACACTGCGCTCCAGTAGACCGACTCCGCCCCAGAACAGATGGCCGCTGTTGTTGCATCAGCACCCGGCCATGTTTTGCAGCCGACGTCCCGGTTCCAGAGTCTTTAGGGCCGCTGACTGCCATCGCAGATTTCTCCGGCTATGTGGCCGGCAGGGATTTCGGGATTGCACTATCTGTTTCAGCGCTCATTCCCCAACACCAAATTTAGGCGCAATATCAGGATGATGGCAGGATAGTCGTGCGGGGCTCGGAGGTTCACGGAGCCGGGAGCCTACGCGTCCGTCCAGATCGCCATCTTGGCTCCTCCCCTGTGTCTTTACTTTCTTGAAGATTGTGCAGATTTGGCAAGGGCCTCTTCTCTTAATGAATGCATATGTGTATGGGAAATGGGAACCCGTTTTCTGATATGGATTCTAATACTTTTGCCGTAATTTATCAAGCAAACGCTCCGACCTGCTGTGTCTATTAATAGTAGTTTTGTGAAGCAATCTAGAGGAAATTTATGGTTGTGATTAATTGAAGCCTCTTATTTTCTAGATATCATTTTTAGTTATGTTGATCTGAGTGCTTTGCATTGGCAGTCATACTCTGGCTGTACTGTTAAGGTTGCAATATCTGCTTCTGCACACAATAAGCCCAGAAATCTAGACCAGGTTTAAGAGTACCAATGATAGTGACCATTGTGTACTTCACACAACAAACTGAATGGCTTCTTGGCACCACTGTTACTTATTGTCAGGTAAATTCTGTTTTAACATCCTTGCGGGGTGAGACATTGGGTCAGCTCAGCAGGATTTAAACTTGTGAGTTATGGGTTTCTCATTCATTTCACAGATGTATATATTTTTTCTCAGTGAAGCAGGAATCTAATTAGTGCAGTCCTCTCAAGTAAAAGTGCAGTGGCCGGTGATTATTTTTGAAAGTAGTATGGTGTAAATAACCACCCCAAATTACATCAAGCAGGGGAGTTTGCCAGTAGAAGACATTGAAAATGGAGTGAAATGGTGCATTTCACTTCATAATTTCCTGATGAATTTATTAGGAAGCTGTGGTTTCTGACAGATGCATCATTATCTATTCTTCTACTTCCATAATGTGCAAAGCAAGGCTGACTCTCCCCAGGGGTGCGGCAAGTTAATTTGAGCCAACACAATTTTAAGGAAATGGTGGCAAAAAAATGATGTATTTTTCAGGACAACATCCCTAAACCTGTCTTGACTAACGTAGGTGATAGACTGTTCAGAAAATGAATAGTCACATGGCCTGTCCATTTTCCTGGCATCGGTTTCCAACTCCTTTTCTTTACTTTTTTCCATCCTGCTCATTCCAAGTAGATTGCAATTCATACATTTTGAGGGGGTATCTCCCTCAAAGACGCAGAGTGGAGGGGAAAAAAGCACACACATGTAACCATCATGGAGTAGATAGGACAGGGGAGCTGCACATTTTTAGGTTTGGCCTGAGACCGCTCACAGTACTGTAGGTGAAATTTGTTAACAAAAAAAACCTTAAATCGGGCTTCAAGTTCCTGCCCATTACTTAACATTATCTGGCTTCCACAACATTCTTGTTTTCTTGCTTCTAATTGGCCAGCACCTCTTGTGCCTTCTTGCTTTCTCCTGGTGCTTCAGAGTTGGCTCCTCCGACCGTATATTCCACCGATGACACTCTGGTTTCTGCCTCAGTGATGCAGTTCACAGTCTTTCTGAAGTCTTGGCAAAGAAAGAACTTCTGAGACGACTGCACTTATCTTGCATCCAACATGTCACAGGACTGCGTTATGGCGGCAAGCAGGGCAGCGTTGTCTGGAGCAGGGCTCCCGCCATCGGTGCCGTTAGCCCAGTGGGGACAGTGGTGTATTGATCCAGTGTGCTTTGTTTGATGGATAGAAGGGGGACCCCAGCCCCCCAGCACCACTTGTTCCCTCAAGCACCCCTCTGGGAGGAGGGGGAGGGAGTAGAGTCTTAGGATCTCTCTCCCAGAGCAGATTACTGCGGGCAAGGCCTCACAGACACAGTCTGCCGCAAGCCGCACTGAGCCTAGCACAACCGCTCCTGGGGACTGACCTCAGGGTGGACCTCATACGGGCATCTCACTCACCTTACCACCAGCACCCAGCTCTCTGCCTGCTTGTCTATTGCGCTATCCTTAGGGCGTCCTCAAAAGCTCTTCAGGTAGGTGTGGGCTCAGGAGCGCTCATGCCCACTGGTTCCCGCAGAAGTCCCTGGCTGCAGCCTGATATTGCGGGGGGAGGGAGAGAGGGAAAAGGAAGCGTAGTAAATTCCTGTGTGAAGGTGCCACAGGGTGGAATAGGGTGGTCGTGGGGCCACCCTATTCCAGGCCAAAATCCTGTGGTGCTGATTGATCCACAGCCTTATCTGCGTCCAGGGGGCGCGGGCCTACTCCTTTGCACAATTAAATCGATGCACTGTCCGGTGCCACTTGGCCTCTCGCCAGATACTTGCGCACTTCCAAGGGACAACGAGTATTCCCACACCGCAAGCCTACCTCGTGTGGGCCAGGAGTTCCAGTGGTTTGCGATTTTGGACCCTGTTGGACGCCTGTGCAACTTGGCTGCGGTGAACAGAGGTGCAGTGCCGGAGCCTGTCACGTTCTTCTATTGAGCCGACCCCTTGGGGATGGGCCGACTTGCCTTAGGAGGGGAACGCCGCTGGGCCCGCACGGCCACTCCCCACCCGGCTCCAGCCAGGCAGTCTGCCAGAGTCGCCCATGTCCCACCACTGTGCCAGTGCAAGGAGATGGCCGCTCCAAAAGCAGCATCCGGCAGGCTTTTATAAGCGCCAGCAGCCCGTGTCATGACCTGACCTGGAGTGCTGTGCCGATCCTCGCAAAGGCCAGGTCTGATGGCTACCCAAGCCACGCCCCCTCCACTATAAAGTTTAATTTAGATATTACCCAATTTAACATTTGTATCAGACGGAGAGCTACTAAGCAATGAATAATAGACCCCATATTTCAGACAGTTATCTAGGCATTGTATTGTGGGGGAAATGTCCTGTAATTGGTAGAAAAACCCTTCTTAGTATTGCAAATGAGCTCAGTCACCTTCTCCTACTTATTGTGCTGATCTCAAGACAAATGACTCTATAAAAAACTAGCATTTGCAAATGCAGTAGGTCTCGCATTATTAAAGTTTGAGCTATTGGCATTGCTAAATAATGCAACACCAATAGTTCAAACTTTAATAATGCGAAACCTAATGCATTGCAAATGCTTGTATTGTTTTGGGTTTTGGCCTCGATCTTACATGGGTTTTCTGACTCTGACCGACCTCATGGCCTTTCCTGTTATCGTCTGTGCTGTCTGGATTCTCTGTGTTACCTTTGCCTTTATTTGGGACTACTTGAAGAAACTCCCCACCTTCTTAATGACACTGGTTTTCTGGTGAAGAATAGTTAACTAATTGGCTGGTTGGCCGCCGGCTGGAGCCACTTCCTCAGCTGATTTTTTGGCAGGTTGTGCTGGAGCGACTGGAAGGTATCTGGTGAGTAAGCTGGCTCCCTGGTATCGTCTCAGGTCATGGTTAATCGCAGGTCGCCGTGCAAAAGTTCAGATATGGTTTAATAGTATGCCAGCTGTAGACTTGCTTACTATGCTTGCTTGATTTACTCTTGCCCCAACTATGAGAGTATAATCGTGCGAGGTGGTGAAAGTGGTAAGGAGTCAAACGTTAAGCATAGTCGTAACCTCAGGAAAACGGCCCGTGTTGAGAACGCCGTTACTGGCAGTTTCCGGTTGGTACAAGTGAGCACAATCAGGCTGTGAAAAATGAAGTGCTGCGAGGAGACGAGCGGGTGGTGGCTCTATGAGCGGGGCAATCAGACCTAGCTGGGGCGCCTCTGCGAATTCGCAGAGCACACACTTGGCAGCCTCCCTAATGGAGGGCTGCGCTCATACTTGCACACACTAACACGCTCACCGGCGTCACGAGGCTGGTTAGGACTAGCTAGGGATGGCTCTCGGCAAGAGTTCTGTCTTGCCTCGCAAGAGGTGGTCATGCCGGAGACGGCCCGAGAAGGTGAGGCTAAAGGTAGTATCAACGCAACGCTGAAAATATTTCCCCCTCTAGCAGGCGGGGGGCTGTTGAGAGAACCTCAAGGGTGCCGTGGGGGTTGGATGCTTGGTGCGGGACCCACTAGTGGCAATGTTTTTTTACTGCCTCCTCGCCACAACTAACAAGCATTGGAAATGCAATAGGTCTCGCACCATTAGAGTTAGTGCTTTTAGAATTGTTTATGGGTTTTTTTGTAAATGTTTAGCATTTTTGTTTCCTGTAGCCAATGCGAAAGTATTACAAATAAAAAAAGCCATAAACATTTCTAAAAGCTCTAACTGAAATGGTCTGAGAACTATTGCACTGTGTGAGGGTGAGGGTGAGTGAGGGTGAGGGTGAGTGAGGGTGAGGGTGAGTGAGGGTGAGTGAGAGTGAGGGTGAGTGAGAGTGAGGGTGAGTGAGGGTGAGTGAGGGTGAGGGGTTGAGGTTGAGGGTGAGGCGTTGAGGGTGAGGGTGAGTGAGGGTGAGGGTGAGTGAGGGTGAGAGTGAGTGAGGGTGAGGGGTTTTGGGTGAGTGAGGGTGAGGGGGAGTAGTTGAGGCTGAGTGAGGGTGAGTGAGGGGTTGAGGGTGATTGAGGGGTTGAGGGTGAGTGAGGGGTTGAGGGTGAGGGTGAGTGAGGGTGAGGGGTTGAGGGTGAGTGAGGATGAGTGAGAGTGAGGGTGAGTGAGGGGTTGAGGGTGAGGGGTTGAGGGTGAGTGAGGGGTTGAGGGTGAGGGGTTGAGGGTGAGTGAGGGTGAGGGGTTGAGGGGGAGGGGTCGAGGGGGAGGGGTTGAGGGTGAGTGAGGGTGAGTGAGTGAGGGTGAGGGGTTGAGGGTGAGTGTGTGAGGGTGAGGGGTTGAGGGTGGGTGAGTGAGGGTGAGGGGTTGAGGGTGAGTGAGTGAGGGTGAGGGGTTGAGGGTGAGTGAGGGTGAGGGGTTGAGGGTGAGTGAGGTTGAGGGTGGTTGAGTGAGGATGAGTGAGAGTGAGGGGGTGAGGGGTTGAGGGTGAGTGAGTGAGGGTGAGGGGTTGAGGGTGAGTGAGGTGGTCAACATATGAGGTCTGAGCGTAGAGTACTCAGTGAACTGAGAGGCATGAATAGGTACACTATGTTTACACTTACTGGACCATGGACTCCGCAAGCCTGCTAATGATATCGACGTGAAAAACCCTTTTCACTAAACAAATTTGACCACAATTCGGTTGATTATCCTCATTGAAAGCCCACCTTAGCCTTTGTGTATCTGGAGAACGGTGGTCTCCATTTTACAACACGTACAAAACAGAGTGTTTGTGAGGTTTTCACCACACGAATATCATAGCGAGCTAACGCCAGAGGGTGTGGAATAGGATCACAGCCAGAAGCCTTGGCCAAAACAGGGAGCGAGCGTGGATCAGGAGTAAAATGCCTTCATTTACAAACAATTGGGTTACTATTGACTTCTCACTAACAACTCTGAAATGGGGGAAAGCCGAAAATGTAGACCTGACCAATATCTCTACAGTGAAAATACACGCTTAAGGGAATACTGAATCTGCTTACCGGCAAAAGTGCGAGCAAAGAAGTCGTGTATCGAAAATTCTGAACCTTCTCCATAAATCATTTACTTGCTCATTTTGTGAGCTACATAAGTACTTCAGGCTAATACTGTTGAGCACTAAGGGGATTACTAGAACAGACTCGGTGACAAATTACACACCCACCTCATGAAAAAATACGGAAAATGGACGACTCGCCTGGAGAAGCTACCGCTGTCACTAGCAGAGAGCGGCTTTCAAACACGCCACCATGGCCACTGCTTCTTCAGTGCTCCCCGACAACAGAGTCAGCTGACGTTCCCGCTCTATGGCTGCGGGTCTCATTAGCTCATGAATGAGGTGGTATGTAGGTCAGCGCGCGTATCCCTCTAAATGAACTTGCATTTTAGCCCGGGCTTCCATGCTCCAGATATCGAGATTCTAAGTAATTGGCACAACCGAAAACAAGATCAAGCCACAATTCCCCACACCGAACCAAAAAGGGGGGAAGTGGGGATTTAAAAAAAAATGCGACACGGCGGGCAGGGGAGGGGGCGGAGCGGGTAAAATAAACAAACAAGATGGAGGGAAGAGAGGGGAGGGGGGAGGAGAAATGCGACACGGCAGGAAGGGGAGGGGGCGGAGCGGGTAAAATAAACAAACAAGACGGAGGGAAGAGAGGGGATGGGGGAGGAGAAATGCGACACGGCGGGAAGGGGAGGGGGCGGAGCGGGTAAAACAAGACGGACGTGCATGCGCTTTTAAGCTCAATGCGCATGCGCATTGAGCTTAAAAGTCACGGGCACTGCAAGGAATCGCCACGATTCCTTGCAGTGGATAAAGAGTGGATAAGCCCCCATAGTCTCGCTTGCTCGATGCGCATGCGCATCGACAGGCGAGACCTAAAAATGCATACCAAAAACATGTAAAGAGAAAATATAAATCAACCAACAAGTCACTGTAAAAGTAATTGCTACACTAAAAATGCCCATTGTTTGCACTTACCATATTATTAATTGAATGGTAAAAAGCCACTTGGTTTTCAAATGACTCCTTTATCCTCCCATTTACAGGTACGTAATCGTGTTTCTTTAAACTGTGCTAAAAACACTTGTTTCTTATGTTAATAACTCTGTCATTCTATAAATAAAAAGATCACTCATTACCTGTATCTTTCTTATCAATACACATAATTCCTATCTCTACTATTATCACCACAAATCGGGCTAGCACATACCAATCCTTCATACATTGATAGTACCATAACCAAAGACCTCAGCTCTCCAATTCATCCATATTGATGATAATTACAAAGTAGTGATGCCCAGACTCGCAATCATCTAACTTGAGCCACTCCTGCTGTGTCCCGTCTCTCTTCATCTTTGCCACTGCTCAGACTCTCTGCAGACATAACATAATTCATAATCACTTAATTCCTGTTCTTCCCAGAGTATAACAATGTCCACATATGTCTTTACATACACCTCATAAACCTGCTCACACTAAATAAACAAACCCTGCTGGAAATCAAAAAATAATAAAAGATAACAAGTCACATATTGATCGCCTGCCACTTCACCCTCTCTATAGGGTGAAAGAATTGAACTGTAGCAATAATTTAAGCTTTCTTCTCACGCGTTTAAACTAGAATAATATAAAAACGAATATATTACTTTGTAAATCGTCCTCGCGCAAGTTCATCTCAGTCTCCCAGAGTCGTTTTTTTGTTGATCCACAATATCGCTGCTCTTTACTACCCACCTTTCCTCAATACCTCCAAGGTAATTAACTATTTTAAAATAGTTGTTATGGCTAATTAGCTCCAATTTAAATAACCTAACTGTTCAAAATGAAAAAATAAGCTGATTGACGCCCAGCCATCACCAATATTTCAATATTAATTTCAACTAAAAGGAAACTGCATACATATTAATCTATACTGAAAAGAAGCTACACATAAAATACATTTATCTTAAAATTAGTTGAAATTCACAAGTTGGACCTGCTATCCAACTTAGGTTCCCAATTCAACAACCATTAATTCCTTACTGGAATGTAGTCTAAAGAGGGGTCCTCAAACTGTATGCCTTTTGCCACATTTCAGTCTTTTATACACATGTTTTTGTCCCCATACTCTATCCTCTTTACGGGCAAAAGTGACACATTTCTACTCTCTCAATAAATTCTACAATCTAAAGTAAACCGTTAACTTTAAACCAGCAGTTCTGTGCCACTAATATTAAAGTCTACTAAAAATGATCATATAACTATGGGCTATACATTTCATTCTAATGAACAAATACTTCAAATAGTCCACAAAATCAAATAAATAAACCAGTATTGGCAAGAAAGGATGAGATATTCAACAAAAATAATGAGGGGGTATCAAACTCTCGGCCTGTTACGGTGTTTGAATCCTTCATGTATTTGCATTAGTACACAACTTTAACCGCATCGCTGCGGCGGTTATTTTTCCGCTACGCTGCTTTTTTGTAAAAGCCGCGTTAGATGACGAGCTCAGCTAGTCATCCGCACACGCCCCCCGTGGCTGATGACGAGCTGAGCTCGTCATCCGCATCGAAGGGGTTAACCTCTTAACTATCATTCGGAAACAAACGTGTCAAAATTCCTGTGAATTTATTCTAAACTATGAAGTAATCAAAATTCAATGGACAAACTTAACAAGTTAAGACATATATATATTTTTTCTCACCACCATATGTGTAAACCCAGTTCTTTTTGGAGAGAAAGGCATATTGATAATAAAATGAAAACAAAACTATGTATTTCGTTATAACCAATATTTCAACTTGCCCACACCCCCAAATAGATAAACCAATATTGCCAAGAAAGACTGAATTGATTATGAGAATAATGAGTGGAATCGAACTCCCGGCCTGTTGCAGTGTTTAAGTCCTTCATTTACATGCCTTAATCCATTACTCTATCCTCTTAATGATCGTTAAGAAGCAAACTTCTTGCTCTTTATATAGTGAACGTTCTCGTTCCACTCAACAATAAAACATTAATAGAAGTCATTAAGTACATATATTGTCTACCAAAATTCATTCCATCAATGATCTCAATCATTCCTTTGAATTTGTTCTGGACTATTAAGTAATCAAAATTAGACATCCATATGTAACAAATTATGGCATACATTTAGTTCACACCACTGTGTCCATACACCTAATTTTATGAAGAGAAAGGATAGTTGCTCGTTACTACAACAAAAACATGTCAAACAATCTTCTCCACAAGTAAGACAATCTTTCTAATAAACTTAGAAAAAGGAGAAAACAGACAAAATACATGGTTCCAGATATCTATAAGTGATTCATGCACATACTAACGGACCCGTGATCCATCTACTGCCTCAACAAACAGAAAAAATCATAAAAATATGTCTCTAAGCAAAGACGCAAGGTTTATAGAAGGGACGCACTAACTGACCTCGTCGAATAAAAGTATTTGATCTTTAAATCTGAAGCTCTTACAGAAAAAAATGTGATTCATGGAAGATGTATGATGTTCAAAAAACTTGTAAAAAGAGTACATCAATAAATTAAGAATTTGTACAATAAGTATATCAGTCAGCTGTAGATTTTTTCATAGACTCTCTGCCAAAAGTAATATTTACTGTTACTGTGGAAATTGACATTGCACACATGCACATACTCCATATTTACACAGGATGTCTGTCTGTGCAAGGTTCTGGGCATACAAATAGCAGTGGAACAGTGCACGAGCGTGGGGGAGGGGCAGTACGGCTCGCGGTCACTGACTCAGTCAAAAATGATCTGGTCACAGTATTAATCTTCCAAAACATGACCGACTGCTACTACTGCTTTATGTGCTATACATAGGAAAGGGACAGTAGTCTTCCTACAATAAGGGCAGGTCCAGGAAAACACATGGAATCAGGTCTGACCTCTTCACACAGGCTTAAATTAACACGACACAAGAGCCCTACTAACATTCAGAATGCCAGGTACGCATGCAATCAAGCATACCTAGCAAGGAACCACACTCCGATACCATGCAGGAGACTTTCCTGTTCCAACATCAGTCCTATGCAAATCAACCGTGGTCTTGCTCCGATAGAAACAGTCCAACCAGAACTGCGAGGCTGAATGGGAACGTAAGGTACCCCTGGCCGGTTTTAACCTACTTGGGGCCAAGCTTCAGTCTTGTGGCACAGTGAAATTGGAGCCCATGTCTGGGCATAGATGTTGCACAGAGAAAAAGATAAAGGTGATGGAAGGAATGTTTGCAAAAGTCTCTGTTACTTCCGACCTCCTGGGCCAAATCCGGGATAAATATTTTTCACCCAGGACTCACCGCGCTATTGGATTCAAGCTGTATCTCACTGACTGTCGAATGCTGAAATCGGCGTAGAGTTGCTTCTGTGTATGCCCTCTAGAGGGGAGCCAGCCTTCCAGTTCAGACTGGGCTGTTCTGTTGGAGCATGATCAGAACTGATTTGTATATGGCTGGTCTCTGTCTGGAGTGGCATAGTGGTAAAAATAAGATTGGTTAGAATGCCACCCCCAGTAATTACCAGTAGCCGAGATTAATTGAAGCATTCCAATCAGTGGCGGAGGAAACTCCCTCTTTAGCAGCTAAAGCAGGAGAGTGTATGCCACAGTACTCGATAGGCTGGTAAGCTGGGTCCATCCAAAAGATTGGTAAGTTCTTTAGAGCTTCTTATGTTTGCATGTGCTAATGGAAACGCACAAATATCACTTTAAGGAAAAACATGAACTGAGCGGTGTGGTCAGAGGGGTGCAAATGAGACAAAACAGAGAAAGAGAAATTATGAAAATTTAAAAAGGGGACAGAGAAAGAAGTAAATAGAAAGAGTGAGCTAGGTAAAAAAACAAGGAAGCAATAGAATATGCTTAGAAGGCAAACGAGGAGAGATGTGCAGGATATAAAGGCAGGTTTCATGTAAGGAATGGTGAAAATATTGAAAAATTAAATGAAAGAAGGTTAATAGAAAAAACGTGATAGTAAAGTTGAAGAAGAGGAATGAAAGGAAAGGAAAAGGGAATGGTTGGAGGGTGAAAGGATGGGAGGATGGTTGATCGAAGCAAAAAGCAATAAATGGACTGGAGTGAAAATATAGGTGGAGGGACAGATGGGTAAAAGGATGGATTTGTGAAGCGATGGATGAAAAGGTGGATAGATGGATTGTATGGAGAAAAGAATGTAAAGTTGGAGGGAACATTTCTAGGGATTCGCTGGCGTCCTTACTAGTTCTGTACAATTAGAGATACTTTGGGATGTATTCTTTTTTTCTGGTTACTCCCCTGATTCCACTCATCAGTTTTCTATATATTTGAGCCACTGGGTCACATGAGTGTCAAAATG